>NC_138168.1:76040671-76671852 GCF_964165515.1 Mesoplodon bidens | reverse complement strand
ATACATAAATGATTTCTTGGAAGTCTCAGGGAGAAGTCCATATAAGTTATAGACTTAAGTTATAGGTAAGCTCTTTTTATCATGAGGAATTTAAAAAGTGATTATAGAAAATCTTAAATGCTTTGGAAACTGACATATCAAAGTAAATTATTTGGTGACTATTTTTAATGCTCCTACCAAAAAGAAAAAGAACCTCTCTATCTTTCCCCTGAAAGTACTTACTTTTACTGCCACTAGCAGGACTTAAATTCATTAAGCTTGGCATTGTCCTAAAGGAAAAATAGCCATTATGATTTGTTGCCTTTGGGAATGATAGGTGATTGATGAGAGTTCACATGTTCTCATGAAGGAACTCAGACCTCATACAACTTAACAGATGCCCCAAACAATAATATTAATAGTTTACATTTATTATTGTCACTATCTTTTCAAACTAGTTGATTAGATCACCATTGTACATTATGTACCAAAATATTTTTATAGCATCTAGTAACTAGGTTCTAGCAGTTAGCAAAGTGTGTATCACTAAATAAGCACTTATGAATGACCAAGAATACAATTTCATCTCATTTCCCATACATGCACAGGGTAATCTTTTATGAATCCTAAAAATATCCTTCAAAACACCTCCTAAAATACCTATATATTTTTTGGCTTATAGTAGAGAGGTGAGAAAAGATGGCAGAATTCTATTTTCCTACTTTTAAACTAATTTCTCACCATTTTCAGAGCATTCAACTTTTTCATTTTCACAGAAGGAAAGAACTAGAGTTATCCAGGTCTGGCTTCTTAAACCTTGACTTAGACTTGACTTTACCTTGACTCCAAACATCTTCTAGGCCCATAAAAATATTGTTAAAAATCCTTCCATAATCTAATTGGTTATAAATGTTTCGTCTATTGAGAGCTCTACATAGAGGGTCTTCTTAGTTAGACGTGTCTGCAGTGGATGTCATTCAAGACAAACTGCCCTGGATTGGGACTGTTTTCTGATGCCAGAATCTATGAAGAAAATATAATCCCAGTTCTCTGACTGCTGTTCATCACTATCACAAGTAGATACAAAGGAGAACAGAGTTAGCATAAGAAATAGTCAGAGTAATTCAGCAAAAAGAGTCCTTACTTAAGGCAATCATTTAAATTGTTGTTCAAACCTAGACATTTATTTTTTTCTGGAAAAAAAGTTCACTGACTATGTTGCTAGGGCAGCTTGTATAAATTGCAACCATTCCAGACAAATGGGACTGATGGTCATACTGCCATTATTGGCTTGGCAAATATTTACTCATCATTCAGGGTCTTGGGCCTCAGGTTTCTTATATTATACCTCAATTTCTTTTAGTCCTACAGGATGGCCAAACTGTGTATAATCTTCAATAGTCAATAACCAGAAAAAATATTTAAATCCTAAAATATTATGTGTTTAAGTAACTATTCTCTAAATATCTATAAATTCACTGCAACACAAAACCTGTTAGAAGTTTAAACAAACTGGAAAATCATCAGTTCATATGGAGAAGATATGTTTTCTGTGGAAGGCAAGCTTAATTTGTGCCAGTAGTGAACTTGCACTGACAAAAAAGTGCCGTCTTAGGTTTCACTAGTGGAGGTCCAGGCTTGAGAGCATTAGGGAAAGCAGTATTCACCACTGTATCTACTACTGGCCAATCCATACCTGGAATAGTACATCCAGGACAAGCTGGAGCAATTCCAGGCACGAATGATGAGGGCAGCAATGCCCTGGAAAACACCTCATTTCTGGAGAGGTAGAAACAAGTGGGATATTTAGACTAGAAAAAGAAGGCATTACAACTAACTTTACAAACCTGAAGCTCTGATGTGGAAAAGAGACTTTCAGAGTCCCAAAGACTAAGACAGTAGCTAACAGACTGAAGTTACAGGGACAACATCTGTGTCAATGTATCCAATTCCTTTCTAATATTCTGATGTGTTCACAAACAGAACAGATGCCTGTGAGGGAGTTGGCTCCTGGTTGCTTAAAAGTTCAAGCAGCAGGGCTTCCCTGGTGGCGCAGTGGTTGAGAGTCCACCTGCCAATGCAGGGGACACAGGTTCATGCCCCAGTCTGGGAGGATTCCGCATGCCGCGGAGCGGCTGGGCCCGTGAGCCATGGCCGCTGAGCCTACGCATCCGGAGCCTGTGCTCCGCAACGGGAGAGGCCACAACAGTGAGGGGCCAGCGTACTGCAAAAAAAAAAAAAAAAAAAAGAAGAATTAGGATGATGGGGCCATTCAGTAGCATCAGAGCGCCAGCCTCCAGACCTGACTAACAACAGCAGTTCTGCTTCTGTTTGCTGTTGAATTGTTTTTGTTTTTGTTTTTTTCTTTGTTTAATGTAAGGGCTCTGCTTAGTATTTCTTTGGATAAAAAGGGGTGGGAGAAGGTTCTATTAATATATCTGTTTTAAACCACTGACACCAAGGTTTTCTTACAACTCTAAGGTTGTAGGAGTCTGTGATTTTATTTTTATTTATTTATTTTTTAAAATTTATTTAGTTTTGGCTGCGTTGGGTCTTCGTGCGGTGCACGGGCTTCTCATTGTGGTGGTTGCTCTTGTTGCAGAGCATGGGCTCTAGGGTGTGTGGGCTTCAGTAATTGTGGTGCGTGGGCTCAGTAGTTGTGGCTCACAGGCTCAGTAGTTGTGGCTCGCAGGCTCAGTAGTTGTGACGCACGGGCTTAGTCGCTCTGCGGCATGTGGGATCTTCCCGGACCAGGGCTCGAACCCATGTCCCCTGCATTGGCGGGCGGATTCTTAAGCACTGAACAACCAGGGAAGTCCTGAGTCTGTGATTTTAAATTCAAGAAAGATGTCCACAGGGAACACCCTCATTGTCATTCGGATTTTCTAATAGTCCAGCTCTCAGATTAACTCTTGGTTTGTAACTCTTCAAAAAAAGATTGGAAAAAAGGATGCAACTGGAAATAATTGGTCTTCAAATGTTATGTTCTATGTGTAAAAATAGAAGTAAGCCAAGGGGTGTAAGGCACCCAAACATTTGACTAAGAACATTAGTCAGTAACTTTGAAGCAATATTTGTTGATGATAAAATACACTTCAGATAACCAAGATGTGGTTGTATTTATTTTTTTACTCATCTCCAGAAACCCACTTCTCAGGTAAGTCTAAAAATAAAGACTAAATTAAATATCTAAAATAAAATTTGACTATAAGGCTTCATTTTTGTTGTATAAAGTTTTAAAATTTCATTAAAAATTTTTTTTCAGGGAAACTGACTGGCTGAACATCTTTCTTCACCTTTATCTCCTGACACATCACCCTTGACATACTTGGTTTACATATGATACTGTTTTTATGTTATTTATTTATTTATTTATTTATTTATTTATTTATTGGCTGTGTTGGGTCTTCGTTTCTGTGCGAGGGCTTTCTCCAGTTGCGGCAAGCGGGGGCCACTCTTCTTCATCACGGTGCGCGGGCCTCTCACTATCATGGCCATTCTTGTTTCAGAGCACAGGCTCCAGACACGCAGGCTCAGTAGTTGTGGTTCATGGGCCCAGCCGCTCCATGGCATGTGGGACGTTCCCAGACCAGGGCTCGAACCTGTGTCCCCTGCAGCGGCAGGCAGATTCTCAACCACTGCGCCACCAGGGAAGCCCCTGTTATTTTATTTTTAACTGAAGTATAGTTGATTTACAACATTGTGCCAATCTCTGCTGTACAGCAAAGTGACTCAGTTATACACATATATATATTCTTTTTTATATTCTTTTCCATTATGGTTTATCACAGGATACTAAGTATAGTTCCCTGCACTACACATTAGAACCTTGTTGTTTATTGACTTTGTTGTGGTTTGAATGATTTTTGCAAGTGTCTTAAAACAACCAGATAACTCATATTCTGAGACTCAAATTGAAAATTGGAAGTGAATATGAATTGACACTCAGGACTATTGAACACATTTAAAACAATGGGAATAATCATTTGGACATAAACATCTACCCCAGTTCCACTAGAATGACTATAATTTTAAAAAATAAAATAAGCATTGGTGAAGATGTGGAGAAACTGAAACACTCATACATTGCTGGTGGGAATGTAAACTGGTGCAACCACTGTGGAAGACAATTTGGTATTTCCTCAAAAAAGTTAAACACAGAATTACTATAAGATCCAACAATTCTACTCCTAGATATATATACAAAATAATTAAAAACAGGGACTTGAACAAATACATGGACATGCATGTTCATAGCAGCATTATTCATAATAGCGAAAAGATATAAATAACATAAATGTTCAACAGTGGATGAACAGATAAATAAATTGTGATATATACATACAATGGAATATTACTCAGCCACAGAAGGAATGAGGTACTGATGTATGCTATAACGTGGATGAACCTTGAAAACACTATGCTAAGTGAAAGAAACCAGACACAAAATGTCACATATTCTTTGATTCAATTTATATGAAATATCCAGAGTAGGTAAGCTCATAGAGACAGAAGGCAGATAGGTGGTTGCCAGGGCCTGGGAGGTGGAGGTAGGGAAATAGGCAGTAAGTGCTTAATGCGTGTGGGTCTCTGTTTGGGGCGATGAAAATGTTTTGGAATGAGATGAAGGTGGTACTAAATTTTAAAATTGTTCACTTTAAAGTGTTTAATTTTATATAATATGAATTTCAGCTTAACTAAAAAACACCTAGAATAAATTAATTTTATGAATCCCCTTTTAGGATAAAATACAAATGTCCTTAACTCTTGAGAACACAATAAACAAACAAACAAACAAACAAAAAGGTTGACCTCAGCTTTCATGCTCAGGGATACCTTCTGTTGCCTGGCTTTTAGATTACATTGTCCAGAAAGATTGCTATACCCCATTAATATCCATCCATCCATCCCCAGTCACACAGTTAGTTATTCAGCACCCACCCCTTAGGGCCGATGGCAAAAGGCAAACCACCTGCCTTCAAGGAGCTTACAGTCTAGTGGGGAAGACCAGGCCCAGCCATACCACTTGGAATATGTTACCTTACTATACATCTAAAGTGTCTCATCACTTCAGAGATCAGTGAGGGATGGAGAAATAGGGGAAGGCTCCATGGAGGTGGCAGAAAAACAGTCCAATCTCTAATTAGACAGATGGGAGTTCTTTAGCATTTTATATACTCATAGCGTTTATCTCACTGGAGTTTGACTGTTAACACGTCTCTCTGCCCTTACAGATTGTAAGACACTTGAGGTTAATAAACATGTCCTTGGTTTCCAAATGCCTCACAACAGGAATTTTTCTGGGTTCTTGGAGGAAAATCTCTCTTGCAACCATTCTTGCCACACAGAAATTTGGGGTAAACTGCTACAAGAAGATGCACCAAAACTTAGGTCAAAATGTGTGTTTAAATGGACCACTGGGTTATCGCAGTGCCTCAGAATGGTTGTTTCTAAGGAAGTGCCGCCCCGAGGTTGGGGACCAAAAGCAGTGTGAAGAGAGAAGAGGTGGGTTTACCTGAAACGAATCCAGTTTAAACTTCAGGGCCCACGCAAGTGATGGGCTGCTTGCATGGGCCTCTTCCAAGGTCCTGTTGTTAACTCTGTATTCTGAGTTTCGTATTTTTTTTCTCAGAGAGGATCTCCCAAATTGTATAAGCCTCAGGTGAATCTAGATTCACCCTTAGATAAAAGGAACTCAATTGGTTTGATTCGGAGAAAATCAAGGGCTTTTGTAAGGAGTATAGCCTGTACTGCTTAAGAAGATGGGCTGTGGAATCACATTGCCTGGGTTAAAAATCTGATCTATGCCACTTCAGAGCTGCATGACCTTGGGTCTGTTACTTAACCAGTTTAAGCTGTGGTTTCCTCATTAGTTACAAGGAACACCCACTTCATGAGAGTGTGTTTTATTTTGTTTTGTTTGCGGTACATGGGCCTCTCACCACTGTGGCCTCTTCCTTCGCGGAGCACAGGCTCCGGACACGCAGGCTCAGCGGCCATGGCTCATGGGCCCAGCCGCTCCACGGCATGTGGGATCTTCCCGGACTGGGGCACGAACCCGTGTCCCCTGCATCGGCAGGCTGACTCTCAACCACTGCACCACCAGGGAAGCCTGAGAGTGTGTTCTTTCACTCAACTTTATTTACTGAACACAAACTAGGGGCCAGGCCCAGGAAAGAGAATCAACAAAGGACATCTCCACAGTAGCAGGAGAAAATATTGGTTGGACAGCAAACTTTTTACTCAGATTTTCAGCTGACAGTGTGAAAATGTATGTTATGGTAATTGGTTAGACTTGCATATTACTAAGGGGAAGAAAAAGAAGACTAGAAATCTGAATACCTTTCAGACATGGCGGTGAACAAACACCACTGTCTGCTTGACTTTCCAATACGAGACCCCGAAATGGAGATTTACGAGCTTCTCCTCTTTCTCATAGACTTCATACTGGGAGCATATTTCAGGTGATATTCCAGAAGGGGGTCTTGGTACATGAGGCAGTGGTTGTTCAGCAGCTAGTGTATAGGAAAACATGTGGTCCCTTCCAGGTTTTTCATTATAGCCAAGAATGTGTGTTGTTGACAGCTGGGTACTTTTCACAGAAGAAGCCCATTGCCTGCAGAATTCACTCCCTCTGATGGTTCAACAGAGCCAGAGTCTGGCAAGTTGTAAGGCCTAATACACATGCATTTGTTTCCAAACTCCCTTTTTTTTTAAACATCTTTATTGGAGTATAATTGCTTTATAATGGTTTGTTAGTTTCTGCTTTATAACAAAGTGAATCAGCTATACATATACATATATCCCCATATCTCCTCCCTCTTGCATCTCCCTCCCACCCTCCCTATCACACCCCTCTAGGTGGTCACAAAGCACCGAGCTGATCTCCCTGTGCTATTCACCTGCTGCCCACTAGCTACCTACTTTACACTTGGTAGTGTATATATGTGCATGCCACTCTCTCACAAAGACGCAGTCTATGTCTGTGTGTTTATTTCTGTCCTGCCCCTAGGTTCTTCAGAACCATTTTTTTTAAGGTTCCATATATATGTGTTAGCATATGGTATTTGTTTTTCTCTTTCTGACTTACTTCACTCTGTAGGATAGACTCTAGGTCCATCCACCTCAATAAAAATAACTCAATTTTGTTTCTTTTTATGACTGAGTGATATTCCATTGTATATATGTGTCACATCGACAGATGAATGGGTAAGGAAGATGTGCATTAATTTTGTATCCTGCTACTTTACCAAATTTGTTGATTAACTCTAGTAGTTCTATGGTAGCATCTTTAGGATTCTCTATGTATAGTATCATGTCATCTGCAAACAGTGACAGCTTTACTTCTTTTCCGATTTGGATTCCTTTTATTTCCTTTTCTTCTCTGATTGCTGTGGCTAAAACTTCCAAAACTACGTCGAATACTAGTGGTGAGAGTGGACAACCCTGTCTTGTTCCTAATCTTAGTGGATATGGTTTCAGTTTTTCACCACTGAGAACGATGTTGGCTGTGGGTTTTTCATATATGGCCTTTATTATATTGAGGTAAGTTCTCTCTATGCCTACTTTCTGGAGGGTTTTTATCATAAATCAGTGTTGAATTTTGTCAAAAGCTTTTTCTGCATCTACTGAGATGATCACCTGGTTTTTCTCCTTCAGTTTGTTAATATGGTATATCACATTGATTGGTTTCCATATACTGAAGAATCCTTGCATCCCTGGGATAAAACCCCACTTGTTCATGGTGTATGATCCTTTTAATGTGCTGTTGGAATCTGTTTGCTAGTATTTTGTTGAGGATTTTTGCATCTATGTTCATCAGTGATACTGGCCTGTAGTGTTCTTTCTCTGTGATATCTTTGTCTGGTTTTGGTATCAGGGTGATGGTGGCCTCGTAGAATGAGTTTGGGAGTGCTCCTTCCTCTGCTATATTTTGGAAGAGTTTGAGAAGGATAGGTGTTAGCTCTTCATAGACAGAATTTGCCTGTGAAGAATGAATGTTTGAAAGAATTTCCCTGTGAAGCCATTTGGTCCTGGGCTTTTGTTTGTTGGAAGATTTTTAATCACAGTCTCAATTTCAGTACTTGTGAATGGTCTGTTTATATTTTCTATTTCTTCCTGGTTCAGTCTCGGAAGGTTGTGCTTTTCTAAGAATGTGTCCATTTCTTCCAGGTTGTCCAGTTTATTGGCATATACTTGCTTGTAGCAATCTCTCATGATCCTTTGCATTTCTGCAGTGTCACTTGTTACTTCTCCTTTTTCATTTCTAATTCTATTGATTTGAGTCTTCTCCCTATTTTTCTTAATGAGCCTGGCTAATGGTTTATCAATTTTGTTTATCTTCTCAAAGAACTAGCTTTTAGTTTTATTGATATATGCTACTGTTTTCATCATTTCTTTTTCATTTATTTCTGATCTGATCTTTATGATATTTTTCCTTCTGCTAACTTTGGGGGGTTTTTTTGTTGTTCTTTGTTCTCTAATTGCTTTAGGTGTAAAGTTAGGTTGTTTATTTGAGATGTTTCTTGTTTCTTGAGGTAGGATTGTATTGCTACAAACTTCCCTATTAAAACTGCTTTTGCTGCATCCCATAGGTTTCGGGTCATCGTGTTTTCATTGTCAATTGTTTCTCAGTAGTTTTTGATTTCCTCTTTGATTTCTTCAGTGATATCTTCATTATTAAGTAGTATATTGTTTAGCCTCCATGTGTTTGTATTTTTTACAGATTTTTTCCTGTAATTGATATCTAGAATCAAAGCATTGTGGTCAGAAAAGATACTTGATATGATTTCAATTTTCTTAAATTTACTAAGGCTTGATTTGTGACCCAAGATATGATCTATCCTGGAGAATGTTCCAGGAGCACTTCAGAAGAAAGTGTATTCTGTTGTTTTTGGATGGAATGTCCTATAAACATCAATTAAGTCCATCTTGTTTAATATATCATTTAAAGCTTGTGTTTCCTTATTTATTTTCATTTGGATGATCTGTCCCCTGGTGAAAGGGGGGTGTTAAGTCCCCTACTATGATTATGTTACTGTTGATTTTCCCTTTTATGGCTGTTAGCATGTGCCTTATGTATTGAGGTGCTCCTATGTTGGGTGCATAAATATTTACAATTGTTATATCTTCTTCTTGGATTGATCCCTTGATCATTATGTAGTGTCCCTGTCTCTTATAATAGTCTTTATTTAAAGTCTGTTTTGTCTGATATGAGAATTGCTACTCCAGTTTTCTTTTGATTTCCATTTTCATGGAATATCTTTTTCCATCCCCTCACTTTCAGTCTGTATCTGTCCCTAGGTCTGAAGTGGGTCTCTTGTAGACAGCATATATATGGGTCTTGTTTTTGTACCCATTCAGTCAGTCTATGTCTTTTGGTTGGAACATTTAATTCATTTACTTTTAAAGTAGTTATCAATATGTATGTTCCTATTACCATTTTTAAATTGTTTTGGGTTTGTTATTGTAGGTCTTTTCCTTCTCTTGTGTTTCCTGCCTAGAGAAGTTCCTTTAGCATTTGTTGTAAAGCTGGTTTGGTGGTGCTGAATTCTCTTAGCTTTTGCTTGTCTGTAAAGGTTTTAATTTTTCTGTCAAATCTGAATGAGATCCTTGCTGGGTAGAGTAATCTTGGTTGTAGGTATTTCACTTTCATCACTTTAAATATGTCCTGCCACTCCCTTCTGGCTTGCAGGGTTTCTGCTGAAAGATCAGCTGTTAACTTTATGGGGATTCCCTTGTATGTTATTTGTTGTTTTTCCCTTGCTGCTTTTAATATTTTTTCCTTGTATTTAATTTTTGATAGTTTGATTAATATGTGTCTTGGCATGTTTCTCCTTGGATCTATCCTGTATGGGACTCTCTGTGCTTCCTGGACTTGACTATTTTCTTTCCCATATTAGGAAAGTTTTCAACTATAATCTCTTCAAATATTTTCTCAGTCCCTTTCTTTTTCTCTTCTTCTTCTGGGACCCATATAATTTGAATGTTGGTGCATTTAATGTTGTCCCAGAGGTCTCTAAGACTGTCCTCAATTCTTTTCATTCTTTTTTCTTTATTCTGCTCTGCAGTCGTTATTTCCACTATTTTATATTCCAGGTCACTTATCCATTCTTCTGCCTCAGTTACTCTGCTACTGATTACTTCTAGAGAATTATTATTTTCATTTATTTTGTTGTTCATCATTGTTTGTTTGCTCTTTAGTTCTTTTAGGTCCTTGTTAAACGTTTCGTGTATTTTCTCCATTCTATTTCCAAGATTTTAGATCATCTTTACTCTTATTATTCTGATTTCTTTTTCAGGTAGACTGCCTATTTCCTCTTCATTTGTTAGGTCTGGTGGGTTTTTACCTTGCTCCTTCATCTACTGTGTGTTTCTCTGTCTTCTCACTTTGCTTATCTTACTGTGTTTGGGGTCTCCTTTTTGCAGGCTGCAGGTTCATAGTTCCCGTTGTTTTTGGTGTCTGCCCCCAGTGGCTAATGTTGGTTCAGTGGGTTGTGTAGGCTTCCTGGTGGAGGGGACTAGTGCTTGTGTTCTGGTGGATGAGGCTGGATCTTGTCTTTCTTGTGGGCAGGTCCACGTCTGGTGGTGTGTTTTAGGGTGACTGTGACCTTATTATGATTTTAGGCAGCCTCTCTGCTAATGGGTGGCGTTGTGTTCCTGTCTTGCCAGTTGTTTGGCATAGGGTGTCCAGCACTGTAGCTTGCTGCTCGTTGAGTGGAGCTGGGTCTTAGCATTGAGATGGAGGTCTCTTTGAGAGCTTTCACTGCTTGATATTACATGGAGCCAGAAGGCCTCTGGTGGACCAATGTCCTGAACTCGGCTCTCCCACCTCAGATGCACAGGCCTGACAACTGGCCAGAGCACGAAGACCCTGTCAGCCACATGGCTCAGAAGAAAAGGGAGAAAAAAAGAAGGAAAGGAAGAAAGGAAGGAAGGAAGGAAGGAAGAAGCAGAAACATAAAGTTATTAAAATAAAAAATATTAAAAATAAAAATAAAATAAAAATAAAAGAAAGGAAAGAAAGAAAGACAGCAACCAAACCAAAAAAGAAATCTACCAATGATAACAAGCACTAAAAAGTCTACTAAAACAACAAAACAAAACAAAATGGACAGACAGAACCGTAGGACAAATGGTAAAAGCAAAGCTATATAGACAAAAATCACACAAAGAAGCATACACATACACACTCACAAAAAGAGAAAAAGGAAAAGAAATCTATATATTAAAAAAACGAGGAAGAGAGCAACCAAATCAATAAACAAATCTATGAATGATAATATACTCTAAATACTAAAGTAAGATAAACATTAAGCCAGGAATAAATTAGATGCAGAAAGCAAACCCCAAGTCTACAGTTGCTCCCAAAGTCCACCACCTCAATTTGGGATGATTCTTTGTCTATTCAGGTATTCCACAGGTGCAGGGTACATCAAGTTGATTGTGGAGATTTAATCCGCTGCTCCTGAGGCTACTGGGAGATATTTCCCTTTCTCTTCTTTGTTCGCAGAGCTCCCGGGGTTCAGCTTTGGATTTGGCCTCGCCTCTGCGTGTAGGTCGCCTGAGGGAGTCTGTTCTTCGCTCAGACAAGACGGGGTTAAAGGAGCAGCTGATTCAGGGGCTCTGGCTCACTCAGGCCGGGGGGAGGGAGGGGTACGGAGGCGGGGCGAGCCTGCGGCGGCAGAGGCCGGCGTGACGTTGCACCACCCCGAGGCGCACCGTGCGTTCTCCCGGGAAAGTTGTCCCTAGATCACGGGACCCTGGCAGTGGCGGGCTGCACAGGCTCCCGGAAGGGAGGTGTGGATAGTGACCTGTGCTCGCACACAGGCTTCTTGGTGGCTGCAGCAGCAGCCTTAGCATCTCATGCCCGTCTCTGGGGTCTGCGCTGATAGCCACGACTTGCGCCCGTCTCTGGAGCTCCTTTAAGCGGTGCACTGAATCCCCTCTCCGTGCACAGCAGGAAACAAAGAGGGAAGAAAAAGTCTCTTGCCTCTTCGGCAGCTCCAGACGTTTCCCCGGACTCCCTCCGGGCTAGCCGTGGTGCACTAACCCCTTCAGGCTGTGTTCACGCCGCCAACCCCAGCCCTCTCCCTGCGCCCCGACTGAAACCCGATACCCGAGCCTCAGCTCCCAGACCCCGCCCGCCCCGGCGTCCAAGCAGACCAGCCTCTCGGGCTGGTGAGTGCCGGTCGGCACCTATCCTCTGTGCGGGAATCTCTCTGCTTTGCCCTCCGCACCCCTGTGGCTGTGCTCTCCTCCGCGGCTCCGAAGCTTCCCCCTCCACCACCCGCAGTCTCTGCCTGCGAAGGGTCTTCTAGTGAGTGGAAACCTTTCCTCCTTCATGGCTCCCTCCCACTGGTGCAGGTCCCGTCCCTATTCTTTTGTCTCTGTTTATTCTTGTTTCTTTTGCCCTACCCAGGTACGTGGGGAGTTTCTTGCCTTTTGGGAGGTCTTCTGCCAGCGTTCAGTAGGTGTTCTGTAGGAGCTGTTCCACATGTAGATGTATTTCTGATGTATTTGTGGGGAGGAAGGTGATCTCCGCGTCTTACTCCTCTGCCATCTTGAAGGTCTCCTCCACAACCTCTTAATTAAGGTTGTATCTGGAGCTTTGAATTGAATGTTTATATGGCAGAGAGACAACTTCTTGTGTGCTAACAGCTTCACTGCTGTGCAGCAGAAACTCAGGGATCTGCACATGCCAATAAAGCTACCCTTGAATGTATATAATATCTTCACGTTATATGAGGAAGAAGCCAAGCTCAACGGCAAGAGGAACTGTAGCTCTGAAGAATTAAGAGATAAGTCACATTTGTGAATTGGGTGCAGTATCCCCACCCATGTGAATGGAAATTATTTTCTCAGTTCTGTTCAAAATCTTTGTTGAATATCTACTTTTTTTTTTGTTTTTTAATCTGAGATTTAATCCAGAACAAAGACTGTCAACAGAAATATCAAATTATTCAGGCTAAAAGTTCTATTTCAGGCATTGTTTTTCACACTGGCAGCCCATGTTATACAAATTAACTTGATGGCATAATCACTACTTCATTCCACTTGACATGAGCACAGTCCAAGTTTCTCTCTTCCATTCTTCTCTTTTTATTAATAGAACAAAAAAGTCTTCTTTGCTTTATTTCAGATTTAACAAACCACTGATGGGAATAAAAAGGGAAAGTGAAACTTCTTCCCTTCCAAACCCTGGGTAACCTTGGCAGCATGTAAGCCTCTATCAAAGGCAAACAAGGCTGTAAATAACAATTATTTCCCATTCACAAAAGCTGTCTTTGACAGTCCGAGAAATAACAAATTACAAGTGAATAGCCCCCAAGAGGATTTAAGCACTTTAATCACTCTGAACCTGTTTTGATGTTGTTTCTTTAGAGTGGAATTATTAACTAACTCCTTTGAGGAACTACAGCCAAGTTTGGGATTTCTGGCTGTTGTATCTAACCAGAGTTAGAGGCCAAAAAACCCACTGTCAAGGATTTTTTGAAAAATTAAAACAGCTAAGATATTTTGAGGGCCTCAAATTCAGGAATATACACCGCTTCCTTTATAGTACCTAAAAAGGTACTAATGATGCTTGATATATATTGCCTGTTCTTAGGAAACTTTTCTAAAAGGGAGTCAGAATACATTCATTCTTTTGGTTCATTTGCCTGCATTTATTCTTTTCTAATGAATTCTTACAGTGTTGGCAAAGGAATTGGAGCACAGTTGGTAAAGGTACACACTATGCCTGTAGTTGGTATAGTGTTGGTCTAGGTATCCCTATAGAGTTCATACTTGATGAATGCATCTAAACCTGTGTATATGTAAGGCAAGGAATGAAGGTTGAACAGAAAGAGCTCTCATCATGCCAGGAAATGGCTGTGTGACTGGGTGTGACCTTCTGAGCTGCAGTTGTTTTCACTGTAAGAGGCTCTTCCAAGTTATAAAATTCTCTGCTTACAGTCCTAGTAACACACTGTTCAGACAACTATAACTACTGCAGGCACTTCCAGGCAGGTGCTGTTCAAGGATGCTAAAATAAGACCAGGTAGTAACGATGAATCAAGGATTCATCAGATGAATGGTTCAGACAATGCACAATCGAAGAGCACCCAATTGTGAAGACTCTTGAACTATGTAACTAGATTTTTATTCTGTTTTGATACATAACAGAGTCCCTAAATGGAATTATACTTAAGACTAAGAAGAGGCAGCTGGTAGTAATGTAGGTATAATTCTATCAAGAAATTCAGCTGGAGCCACAATGCAAAAATGAGATAGGTCAGGTGATTAGATTTGTATACATATCTAATATTTCCAGAAAATGACAATTTCTGGTATTATTAAAAAAAATAATACCCTCAGCTTCTTTTATGAACATATTTCTTTATCCCAAATTGCTGTAGTATGACCCTGATATTATTTTGTCATGCATACTTTATCACAGACATGGAATGTAAGCTACCCTGTATATTTTAAAACTGTTTTTGCTTTTCAAGCATTATAGCTTAATTACAGATTTACAGGCTAAAAATGCTTTGCTACATCACTACAGTTCTTCTGACAGAAAAACAGGAGTTCTACCTGTTCAAATACCAGAGCTGCTTCTGCCTAAGGCACTGAGGAGGAATTCGATGAGTTAATAATTAGGGGCACTTCATTCTGATCCTTCAACAAAGGCAATTATTTCAGTTTTAAATATCGGGGTCACGTTTTTATGCTACAGTTGATTCAGAGAGATATCTGTAAAATATGTAACATTCAGAAGGCCTTTTCTCTTAGATTATTCCAAAATGCTAGACTAGCATTTTAGATCTGGGAATTTGGGACTAAGGCATAATTAGAAGAAAGCCTGGCATTGACAACAGTGATCCAATGCCTTTTTTCTCCCCAAGAGGAAACTATAAAGGATATGCTTAGTCTCTGTTCGTGAAATCATAGTGTGACAGTTGTTCCTCTTTAAGATTTAAACAACAGTTACCACAATAAGTTAAAATTCTACTAGAGAGTATAAATCCTGATTCTTAGGTTGAATGTATATTTCCATTCTTGCAGATCAAAAACATTTTGAATATTGGCATCTTCATATGATTCAATCTACAAGTTGGATTTAGATAAACTTTTTTACATTTCATATAGATTTTATAACTTTATATGTCATAACTGCAGCCACTCTAATTTCTAATTAAATGGTTAATTTATCTAGTATGTTATGGACTCTTCCCCTAGAGGACATGGTTTAGCACTGAACTTTTCAATAATTAAGTTAACATGGATGTGAATAGTTTTTACCTGCATGTACATTAGTAATTATACTTTGGTTTTTGTCCTGAGGCTAGAAGAAAGCTTGAAAATTTGAACATCACCTGGGTTGTTTCTGAGATTTCTATCAATGACGAGGCAGCCACCCATCAGGGTTAAGTCCCAGCAACATAGTCCCTTTTATTATTGGATCAACAAAAGTCATCAAAACGTAATATCTAGGGCTCTTGATATTTAATGTATTTAAATCTTTGAAACAATTAATGAACACTCACTGCTTACACATTGTACAGTATTCATTATATACAACACTATTCATAGTTCACTTCAAATGCCAGCCTTATGCAATGGGAACATTCCTTGAGCAAAACATAAATAAATCACTGCAGTGGAATTCAATTAGATTAAATCTGCTGTTCTCTGGTACAGTAGCAGAGGAGCGGCAATGCCTGAAAGCACAATCATGCAACCCCTGATTTGGAACAAGTCCACGAGGCTCTGCCCTTGGAAACTAAGAAAGAGTAGGGCATGCTTTGTGAATGAGTTTGCTGTAGCAGAAAGAACCAAAGAAAAACTTGGCCTTCTTCCCTCAGCACTTCCAAAAAGACACAAACTGTACATTGAAGGGTGCAGACAGGAGAAATCTCTCCAAGTTAAGCTCCAGGGAAAGCTCTGCTTTGTCTTCCTTGGCAACTCACAAAGATACTAGAGTGGAGCTTAAGGATTGTCAGATTTCCCTTTAACTGGGAACATGCCAAGTGGCCCAGACATCCCTAGTCACTCGTGGGTCACAGAACAAAAAAAAAAAAAAAAAAAAAAACAACTTGTGTTGGAGAGTGTATGGAAAGGAATTGGATAGTTTCCCATTTTGAGGATAGCCAGAGTGATTCTGACCTACTGAGGAGCGGCGGATGGAAGGAGAAAGGAGGAGAGCAGTTTGAGCTGCAGATCTCATCCCGGTATTCAGGTAGGTTCCAACTTTTTGATAAACTTCTTAACAGAATCTTACTTATGAATTTTACATTGTGAAAAAAGACAAAACTTAACGAAAATCACCAGTAAAATCTCAAATACCAAAAATGACAATCTGTGGTTCTTTCAGTTTTAGGTGAACTGTCTCTACATGGATTTTCATTTGAAATTTTCCTTTCTTCTTTATAATGGAGAAAAGCACACATTTTTCTTCTTGATTAAAATATGTGCATCTGGACAATACTATCTCTGAACTGCTCGATGGTGGCACTCGATAACTGATTAAATGACACACAACAATGATATCTTTGGGACTGGAACCAAGATGGCAGAGTAGAAGGATGTGCTCTCACTCCCTCTTGTGAGAACACCAAAATCACAACTAGCTGCTGGAAATCACTGACAGGAAGACACTGGAACTGACCAAAAAAGGTACCCCACAAACAAACACAAAGGAGAAGCCACAATGAGACGGTAGGAGGGGTGCAATCACAATAAAATCAAATCCCATAATTGCTGGGGGGGTGACTCACAGACTGGAGAACACTTATACCACAGAACTCTACCCACTGAGTAAAGGTTCTGAGCCCCACATCAGGCTTCCCAGCCTGGGCGTCCAGCAATCGGAGGAGGAATTCCTAGAGAATCAGACTTTGAAGGCTACTGGGACTTGATTGCAGGACTTCAACAGAACCAGGGGAAACAGAGACTTCACTCTTGGAGGGCAAA
The DNA here is from genome assembly GCF_964165515.1 of Mesoplodon bidens. Lineage (NCBI taxonomy): Eukaryota > Metazoa > Chordata > Mammalia > Artiodactyla > Ziphiidae > Mesoplodon > Mesoplodon bidens. Next base: position 76,654,917 of record NC_138168.1, on the reverse strand, counting down.
CACAAAGCACTATGCACATCGAGACCCAGAGGAAGGATCAGTGACCCCAGGGGGGACTGAAGAAGACCTACCTGCTAGTGTTGGAGGGTTCCTGCAGAGGCGGGGGGTGTCTGTGGCTCACCATGCGGACAAGGACACTGGCAGCAAAAGTTCTGGGAAGTACTCCTTGGCGTGAGCCCTCTCAGAGTCCGCCACTAGCCCCACCGACAAGGCCAGGTAGGCTCCAGTGCTGGGTTGCCTCAGGCCAAACAACCAACAGGGAGGGAACACAGGCCCAGAGTCAAGCAGATTAAAGTTTTACTGAGCTCTGCCCACCAGAGCAACAGTCAGTTCTACCCACCACCAGTCCCTCCCATCAGGAAACTTGCACAAGTCTCTTAGACAGCCTCAACCACCAGAGGGCAGACAGCAGAAGCAAGAAGAACTACAATCCTGCAGCTGTGGAACTAAAACCACATTCACAGAAAGATAGACAAGATGAAAAGGCAGAGGGCTATGTACCAGATGAAGGAACAAGATAAAACCCCAGAAAAACAACTAAATGCAGTGGAGATAGGCAACCTTCCAGAAAAAGAATTCAGAATAATGATGGTGAAGATGACCCAGGGCCTCGGAAAAAGAATGGAGGCAAAGTTCGAGAAGACGAAAGAAATGTTTAACAAAAACCTAGAAGAATTAAAGAACAAATAAACAGAGATGAATAATACAATAACTGAAATGAAAACTACACTAGAAGGAATCAATAGCAGAATAACTGAGGCAGAGGAACAGATAAGTGACCTGGAAGACACACTGGTGGAATTTACTGCTGCAGAACACAATAAACAAAAAAGAATGAAAATAAATGAAGTCAGCCTAAGAGACCTCTGGGACAACATTAAACCCAACAATATTCGCATTATAGGGGTCCCAGAAGAGAAGAAAGAGAGAAAGGACACGAGAAAATATTTGAAGAGATTATAGTCGAAAACTTCCCTAACATGGGAAACGAAATAGGCACCCAAGTCCAGGAGGTGCAGAGAGTCCCAGGCAGGAAAAACTCAAGGAGAAACATGCCGAGACACATAGTAATCAAATTGGCAAAAATTAAAGACAAAGAACAACTATTGAAAGCAGCAAGGGAAAATCGAGAAGTAACATACAAGGGAACTCCCATAAGGTTAACATCTGATTTCTCAGCAGAAACTCTACAAGCAAGAAGGCAGTGGCATGATATATTTAAAGTGATGAAAGGGAAGAACCTACAGCCAAGATTACTCTACCTGGCAAGGATCTCATTCAGATTTCATGGAGAAATCAAAAGCTTAACAGACAAGCAAAAGCTAAAAAATTCAGCACCACCAAACCAGCTCTACAACAAATGCTAAAGGAACTTCTCAAAGTGGGAAACACAAGAGAAGAAAAGGACCTAGAGAAACAAATCCAAGATAATTAAGAAAATGATCATAGGAACATACATATCGATAATTCCCTTAAACGTGAATAGATTAAATGCTCCAACCAAAAGACACAGGCTTGCTGAATGGATACAAAAACAAGACCCATATATATGCTGTCTACAAGAGACCCACTTCAGACCTAGGGACACATTCAGACTGAAAGTGAGGGGATGGAAAAAGATATTCCATGAAAATGGAAATCAAAAGAAAGCCAGAGTAGCAATACTCATATCAGATAAAATAGACTTTAAAATAAAGAATGTTACAAGAGACAAGTAAGGAAACTACATAATGATCAAGGGATCAATCCAAGAAGAATATACAACAATTATAAATATATATGCACCCAACATAGGAGCACCTCAGTACATAAGGCAACTGCTAACAGCTATAAAAGAGGAAATCGACAGTAACACAATAACAGTGGGGGACTTTAACACCTCACTTACACCCATGGACAGATCATCCAAAATGAAAATTAAGAAGGAAACAGAAGCTTTAAATGACACAATAGACCAGATAGATAATTGATATTTATAGGACATTCCATTCAAAAACAGCAGATTACACTTTCTTCTCCAGGGCACATGGAATATTCTCCAGGATAGATCACAGCTTGGGTCACAAATCAAGCCTGAGTAAATGTAAGAAAATTGAAATCATATACAGCATCTTTTCTGACCACAATGCTATGAAGTTAGAAATGAATTACAGGGAAAAAAACATAAAAAACACAAACACATGGCAGCTAAACAATATGTTACTGAAAAACCAAGAGATCACTGAAGAAATCAAAGAGGAAATCAAAAAATACCTAGAGACAAATGACAATTAAAACACGACAATCCAAAACCTACGGGATGCAGCAAAAGCAGTTCTAAGAGGGAAGTTTATAGCTATACAAGCCTACCTCAAGAAACAATGCAAATAAACAATCTAACCTTACACCTAAAGGAATTAGAGAAAGAAGAACAAACAAAACCCAAAGTTCTCAGAAGGAAAGAAGTCATAAAGATCAGAGCAGAAATAAATGAAATAGAAACAAAGAAAACAATAGCAAAGATTAAGAAAACTAAAAGCTGGTCCTTTGAAAAGATAAACAAAATTAATAAACCATTAGCCAGACTCATCAAGAAAAAGAGGACTCAAATCAATAAAATTAGAAATGAAAAAGGAGAAGTTACAACAGACACCACAGAAATACAAAGCATCCTAAGAGACTACTACAAACAACTCTATGCCAATAAAATGGAGAACCTGGAAGAAATGGACAAATTCTTAGAAAGATATAACCTTCCAAGACTGAACCAGGAAGAAACAGAAAATATGAACAGAAAATATGAAACTGAAACTGTGATTAAATCTTCCAACAAACAAAAGTCCAGGACCAGATGGCTTCACAGGTGAATTCTATCAAACATTTAGAGAAGAGCTAACACCCATCCTTCTCAAACTCTTCCACAAATTGAGGAGGAAGGAACATTCCCAAACCCATCCTATAAGGCCTGATACCAAAACCAGACAAACATACTACAAAAAAAGAAAATTAAAGACCAATATAACTGATGAATATAGATGCAAAAATCCTCACAAAAATCCTCAACAAAGTACTAGCAAACAGAACCCAACAACACATTAAAAGGATCATACACCATGATTAAGTGGGATTTATCCCAGGGATGCAAGGATTCTTCAATATAGGCAAATCAATGTGATACACCATATTAACAAATTGAAGAATAAAAACCATATGATCATCTCAATAGATGCAGAAAAAAAAGCTTTTGACAAAATTCAACACCCATTTATGATAAAAACTCTCCAGAAAGTGGGCATAGAGGGAACCTACCTCAACATAATAAAGGCCATATATGACAAACCCACAGCAAACATCATTCTCAACGGTGAAAAACTGAAACCATTTCCTCTAAGATCAGGAACATTACATGGATGTCCACTCTCACCACTATTATTCAACACAGTTTTGGAAGTCCTAGCCATGGCAATCAGAGAAGAAAAAGAAGTAAAAGGAATCCAAGTTGGAAAAGAAGAAGTAAAACTGTCACTGTTTGCAGATGACATGATACTATACATAGAGAATCCTAAAGATGCCACCAGAAAATTATTAGAGCTAATCAATGAATTTGGTAAAGTTGCAGGATACAAAATTAATGCACAGAAATCTCTTGAATTCTTATACACTAATGATGAAAAATCTGAAAGAGAAATTAAGGAAAAACACCCATTTACCTTTGCAACAAAAAGAATAAAATACCTAGGAATAAACCTACCTAGGGAGACAAAAGACCTGTATGTATAAAACTATAAGACACTGATGAAAGAAATTAAAGATGATACCAACAGATGGAGAGATATACCATGTTCTTGGATTGGAAGAATCAATATTGTGACAATGACTATACTACCCAAAGCAATCCACAGATTGAATGCAATCCCTATCAAATTACCAATGGCTTTTTTTACAGAACTAGAACAGAAAATCTTAAAATCTGTATGGAGACATAAAAGACTCCAAATAGCCAAAGCAGTTTTGAGGGAAAAAAACGGAGCTGGAGGAATCAGACTCCCTGACTTCAGACTATATTACAAAGCTACAGTAATCAAGACAATATGGTACCGGCAGAAAAACAGAAACATAGATCAATGGAACAAGATAGAAAGCCCAGGGATACACCCATGCACCTATGGTCAACTAATTTATGACAAAGTAGGCAAGGATACACAATGGAGAAAAGACAGTCTCTTCAATCAGCGGTGCTGGGAAAACAGGACAGCTACATGTAAAAGAATGAAATTAGAACACTCCCTAACACCATACATAAAAATAAACTCAAAATGGATTCGAGACCTAAATGTAAGACAGGACACTATAAAACTCTTAGAGGAAAACATAGGAAGAACACTCTTTGACATAAATCACAGCAAGATCTTTTTTCATCCACCTCCTAGAGTAATGGAAATAAAAACAAAAATAAACAAATGGGACCTAATGAAACGTAGAAGCTTTTGCACAGCAAAGGAAACCATAAAAAAGATGAGAAGACAACCCTCAGAATGGGAAAAAATATTTGCAAATGAATCAACGGACAAAGGATTGATCTCCAAAATATATAAACAGGTCATGCAGCTCAATATTAAAAAACAAACAACCCAATACAGAAGTGGGCAGAAGACCTAAATAGACATTTCTCTGAAGAAGACATACAGATGGCCAAGAAGCACATGAAAAGCTGCTCAACGTCACTAATTATTAGAGAAATGCAAATCAAAGTTACAATGAGGTATCACCTTACACCAGTTAGAATGGGCATCATCAGAAAATCTACAAACAACAAATGCTGGAGAGGGTATGGAGAAAAGAGAACCCTCTTGCAGTGTTGGTGGGAATGTAAATTGATACAGCCACTATGAAGAACAGTATGGAGGTTCCTTAAAAAACTAAAAACAGAATTACCATATGATCCAACAATCCCACTACGGGCATATACCCAGAGAAAACCATAATTCAAAAAGACACATACACCCCAATGTTCACTTCAGCACTATTTACAATAGCTAGGTCATGGAAGCATTGTAAATGCCCATCAACAGATGAATGGATAAAGAAGAAATGGTACATATATACAATGGAATATTACTCAGCCATAAAAAGGAATGAAATTGGGTCATTTGTTGACACGTGGATGGATATAGAGACTGTCATACAGAGTGAAGTAACTCAGAAAGAGAAAAACAAATATCATATATTAACGCATATATGGTGGAACCTAGAAAAATGGTACAGATGAACCGGTTTGCAGGGCAGAAATTGAGACACAGATGTAGAGAACAAACGTATGGACACCAAGCGGGGAAAGCGGTGGGGTGGTGGGATGAATAGGGAGATTGGGATTGACATGTATACACTGATGTGTATAAAATGGATGCCTAATAAGAACCTGCTGTTTAAAAAAATAAATGAAATGAAATTCAAACCTAAAAAAATGAACAAAAAACCCCAGTGATATCTTTAATTTAACTTGGTTATGAAAGTTCTCTGCACTTTGAACATCAAATGCAGTCGAATCTGCTTTTAAGATGGGTTAAAATAGAGAAGGAGGCTCATGAATAGGTAAAGACATATTCCCTGTCCATCCACAATGCAGTTGGGTAGGGACAAAAATTGGTTTATGGGAATTGGAGGAGCTGGTGCATTTGGCTGCAAAATTAAATAAGTTCAACTGTAGAGGTACAAAGGTATTTTGTCACTTGTGCTGTCCATTTAATTGAGAGTGTCTATGTCTAGAAGCATCTCACTAGTGCAGAGGCATCCAGAATGAAATTCTCAGAGATAACTGTACAAATGCTATATCACTGGTTGCAAAACAAAAATATTATACATGACTTTTTAATATCTCCTAAGAGGGACATAATCAGGAAAATATATTTGCTTTCCAAGAAAACATATCAAATAAGGTAAATGATTCAATATGTAAGAAAACATTTTCATTAATATTCTTCATAAAATTATTTTATAAAAAACTTACATATGAAAATAATTTTTCATTTAAATAGATTTACTCTTTGATGTTAATAGACTTAGCTGCTCAAATTAATTTTAAATTTTGTGAAAAACATTATAAAACATTGGCTTTGTTATGATCTATAAAATTATTTTTTAATATTTCTTTGTACCCTTGAGCAATTTAAAATCTGTGAAGTAATACATTCTTCCATAGGAAGCAATCACTATGGTGATTATGAAACCTTAATTTTTATATTAAACAAAAGCATTAGGCTTTAGAGTTTATTGAGGCAACAAAATGAAATACACAACTGCCTTGAAATATTATCCGCAAGCAATAAAATATTTATACATGACTTAACTGTTTTTATATAAAAAATGTAGATTTTTAATCCATTGCAGTCAAGGTGTGAATAGTGTAAATTAATGCAGGTAAGTACTTCTGCTGAGTGCTCTTGGGTGAACTGCCATCAAAATTAATACCTATAATTTAGCAAGAGAAAGTCACCTGTAACTTACTCTTTGTTAAATTTCAAACAAAGGGAATTAAATGTCATTATTAAAATTAGGCATTATGGAATTAAAACGTTCCATGTGCAATGTTTGTCAGTTCCTACCAGTTTACTCAGTGTTACATAAAGTTATAAAATTTACCTTTAAGAGTTCTATTAAATAATTCTAAGACTTCATAAAATCATCTCCATATACAGAAAACTCCTAGCTAACCCCCAAATTGCAAACATATCTGAAATGAAGATGGTATCAAATATCTCATGATTAGATTGCTGTTTTCAGTCTGATATTCTGATAAAATGGACTTGGATCAATTTCAGACTGGCTTTTCCAAATTTAAACTGCAGGAGTACAGACTATTTCATTTACTAAATGGAATTCAATAAAATAAAAATGGAAAACATAAAAGGTGATAAAATAATGACTTTATGTATTGAATAAAAATAATTCCGTGAAAATAAAAAGAATAAAATATCGGGCCTCCCTGGTGGCGCAGTGGTTGAGAGTCCGCCTGCCGATGCAGGGGACATGGGTTCGTGCCCCGGTCCGGGAAGATCCCACATGCCGCGGAGTGGCTGGGCCCGTGAGCCATGGCCTCTGAGCCTGCACGTCCGGAGCCTGTGCTCCGCAACAGGAGAGGCCACAGCAGTGAGAGGCCCGCGTACCACCAAAAAAAAAAAAAAAAAAAAGAATAAAATATTGACCACATCGCACTTTCCAACTACTGTGTAAGTTATGTTGGTATAAAGCTATGTTATGACCTATTCTGAGATGTCTCTTTGACAGCTTGACACTGTCACAAGCTGGTGTTAAGCTCTTCTACCTGTGAAGTTTCCTGTAAAGTTATCTGTAAAAATATAATCATGTTTTCTTTCAGGTTTTTCTACGATAAAAATATTGTTTTAACTCTTTCTAGCAGATGAGGATAATTCATTGCAATATAAAGCCCAATTTTCATCATGATTACATGCCATTCCTTGGCATGTCAGTGAACAAAATGTGCTGTACTTAAAACTGAGTGCTCAAAAACATATATGTAGATGGACAAATAAACTGGGGGATATGTTATAACCCATTTTGGGGGAATTTTAGACATTATCCATGTAATTATTTACATTTCAAATAATGAGTGTATTTACCTACAACATCTATTGGGTTAGCTTAATGAAGGAAGATTATGATATTGGATAGAACTATATTTATGTTATGTATTTTAGCTGAGTTTAACAATCAAAAATAAGCAGAATTGGAAATTACCATAGATAATCCCCAAATCTCATTTAAAGGCATAGTTTCAAATTTCTTTAAAACTCTGCTTGATGCAACAGGAAGAGAACTGGATTGGGAGCCAATAGACATGACTGAACTTGGACAAGATACTTCACCTTCCTAATGTTTGGTTCTCATTATACTGTAAATAAAACATGGGGCTAAATTTCTCTGTTATCTATTGGATACTCTAAGGTCCTTTTCAGCCTCAACACTGCATGATCCTTTCAGTCTGTCCCTGAGAGCCTTTATCTTCAAATTTCATATCCATTTATTTTTCCTGACAGGACTTCTGATAGTCAAATGGTTGAAATGGCCAAAAGAAGAGAGAAGGAAAAAAGTTAAAAACTAGAGAAGTTACACTGAATAAACAACCTTTGATAAAGCAAGAATTTACAGTGAACTGCCAAGTTTTACAAAGATATTTAAATGTTTTTTTAATGTGCTACATTAAAATAATGAAGACAAAGTGATTATTGACAAATAAAGTGCCTTTGAATGAATTTGGAGATCTTGACCCCTTAGTACCACTGATATTGACTGCAGGATGCTTTGAATATGCCAGGGTACTCAGTGAAGATAAAAGCACATTAAAAAGAAGAACACTACATGAAGAAAGGAGAAAGAAATTAAAAATTAAAACATAAAATTGGTCAAGCCATAAAAATATAATTAAAAAAGTCCTCTGAGGCATTCTATCATGATTAACATAAAAAGTTGTAACATTTTCAATTAAAAATGGAGATAATTCATTATAAAATGAAATGTAGGCTTCTCCAAGTATTATTTCATATAAGTCCTTTCAAAGATCACTAAAAAGGCTTAGTTTAAACAATATTACCATGAAAGAATATTTTGGAATATCTTAATGATCTGTTTAAAATGTCAAATAAAATTGATAGCTATCACCATTAACATATCTGCTCTACCCAGCAAAGGAAATATAGTAACCATTCACTATAAGAAATTACTTTGAGAGATTCTGTGATTATCCTGATATTTCAAATAAAAGCAGATTGTTTTACTTGCACTATATAGCAAATTGACTGTTAGTATTTTATACTTCTTCAATAGAAAGGCAGCAATTTTGAGAAATTCTAAATCCCCAAGAATTGATTTGGCACTTTTTGGACTGATTAACCACGTGGTGCCTTGTACATAGTAAGTTCTCAATAAAAACTGAATGAAGTTGCTAAAGCCCTATTTTCCTTAAGTTAGTTCCCACCAAAAACTATTCCCAGCTTCATCACTGTACCTTAGCAGCAGCTCTCAAAGAGAGTTTTCTGGGTTGTTAATGTTACATGAACATGCCCAACAGGGGTTAAATGATGTTACATGTGTTCCTTACATGGCAGATATTATCTGAAATGTTAACATGCTAATATACATTACAAGTCTCCAAGGGGGATATATGGTATGTAGCAACCCCAAATAGATTTGTTCTGTATCTCTTGGAACATCTTATTGGACTGTTTTGCTAAAATCACTTTGAGAATGTGGTTGTGTATGGTTGACCCTCTTGGCCAACCATCTAAATTCCCCTTCATTTTAGCCTCAGTTCCTCTAGATCAGGGGTCCCCAACCCCCGGGCCACAGATGGGTACTGGTCCACGGCCTGTGAGGAACAGGGCTGCACAGCAGGAGGTGAGCGTCGGGCGAGTGAGTGAAGCTTCATTGCTCCCCATCTCTCGCATTACCCCCTGAACCATCCCCTGCCCCCAGTCCATGGAAAAATTGTCTTCCATGAAACCGGTCCCTGGTGACACAAAGGTTGGGGACCGCTGCTCTAGATGCCCCCAACACAAGGTGTCAAATATAATAAACGATGTCTAATATCTCCTTTGTTGATCAGACAAACAATCCTGCTGAACCTGTACCAATCTCCTTGCAGGGGGCACAACATGGAAAATGCATTTTTTCTCTTTCTTTCAATTGTTTTTTGTTTGTTTGTTTTTTCTTTATGGTAGACACATTTTAATGCGCTTTCCTTATTTGCATTTCTGTGTACGTAAGTTGCTCACTAGTGAGCCCAAGGCAACAACCTGTGTAGTATATAGAAGTCATTAGAGCTGTATTAGTAGGAATGAAAGAAAGGAAGCAAGGAAGGGAAAGAGGGAGAAAAGAAAGGGTCACATTCAGCTTTTGATGACCAAAATCAAGTCTTGAGTCAACAGTCATGAGGGTCAGAATTGATAGAGGAAAGATTTGTTTAAAGTCCTTTTTGCTCTCACTTGCCTGGCTACTAGATCATAGAATTTATTATATACCAGAAGTAGAGAACTCAGGATATAATGTAAAGAAGGTAGAACACCATTCCAGGACTGTGGAAAGAGAAAATTATGGAGGTAAGAGAAGCAGAGAAAGATATTTTGGCCTTCCCTCTCTATTTCAAAATCTTAGCAGGTAGATGTGTAAGGTTGGATGAGAGTAATGCTGAGGGTAAAGAGGTTTTTACCTTGCTTCCTATTTGGGTTTTGGGGGAGAGACAATTTCACAGGGTGCCTGGAACAACCTGAAAGATCCAAATGGTTGGATGCAGTGAGGGAACCCAAGGAACCTGGGCTGTTTTGAGGCGATATTCCAAAGTTCCATTGTGCCCAATCAGGAAAGTGGAGAAGGCAGCTGATGGTGCTGGCTGAGTAGTCTCCAGCTCAAACTGTCCCTGAACCCTGGCTACTGGGTGATTGGACCAGCTGGGGGTCAACTGTGAGTCAGCTGGACCTCAGGAGGATATGCCAGGCTCCCAAAGGCAAAACCACAGTTCACAGCAGCAGCTTGTCTGCCACGCACAAACCTAGATACCGTTCTGTGGGCCCCAGCCAGTGCATACATGCAAGCCAGCACAATACCAAGAGGCAATGCCCCAAGCCCCTCAGACACTCAGCCGTGCTAAGGGTGGTGGTTAGCATAGAAAGAGCAGATATGATCTGAGCCAGAACCTGCAGGAAATCGAACTTTGCCTACTTATGACTGTTGAAATTAGAAGAGATTGAGATAACTGGCAAGTCTGTATTTCCCCCTACCTGGTATGGTGAGAGTTCAGAAAGATCAGACCAGTCCTAGAAAAATAAACTAGGTTTTCTCAGCACAGCTAACTATGTGCAAATTTTCAGTGCCCCTCATTCTCCTAAGACATTTGTTTTCTATATCATGCTTCATATTCCATTTTGTCTCGTTATCTTTTTTTTTAAGGCTAGTATGTCCTGTTCTTCCCCTGATAATACAGCTTCATGAGGACAAGGCTACCTTATATTCCTATATACTACTATACATTATAAGCATAGTACCAACAGAAGTCACTAGAGCAAAGAGATTAATTATAATGCTTTTCATAATTCAGCCCAATTCTACAGTATATTTGATCATATTTGGATTATATAATGAATACTCTATAATGGAATGTACCTATTATAATTAAACAGTTAATGTTGAAGAGGTACAGTATCTCTTATAGTACCACAAAAGAATTTTCAAACAATATAGAATGCTGTGCAATTATCACTCATATAATCACATGGTTACTTTTACCCAACAGTGGAAATTCGTTATGGTCATTACATGTTATAGATAGCTGGCATTTTTTAACAAGAAAAGTAATGACATCTTAGACATATTCATTGGTAGAAACTCTTGTACATCTGATTTCAAAGTGGAAGATGTTCATAATAGAAGGAACATAATATAAATCATGAAACCTAAGTTAAAAATAGACTTTATCTCAAGCAAGATATTTTCAGGTTCTCTTTATAGTGAAAATAAAACTCAGCCACTTCTCCAGATTTGACCTTTCTGTGTGGCTTACCTGAATAAAGTGAGAAGAATTTAAAAATAACAAAGGAAGCTCTCATACCAAAATGGGGTTACAGATTGGAAACAAAGTGTCTTTATATTATAGTTGCCTGAGTTAAGGGATAGAGTTAAATGTACTGCATTTGTTCACTCTTGAATTTTTTCCCTCACCATAGGAGTGGTGTAAATAAGCAGCCCCTGGCCATTTCAAACCTACACCACCATATTTCATTTATGGCATCCAATAAGGTCAAAAGGCAAAGAATAAAACACTCCCAGCATGGGCTAACTTTGTCAATTTAAAATGTGGTTCACTATTCAGCCCGTTGTTAAGCAAGCTGTTCAAATAATGTCTTGGTTCACGTCTGTGGGTCTCTGCTAGGCTTCAAAGTCTGGGGAGCAGCCTATGCAAGTTTGAAATCTAACCTTCCTCACCCTTCCATCTTTCTGTCTCCTGTTTTCTGCTCTTTTTAATCCAGAATCCTTAATAGAAAAATTCTGTTGTGGAACTGAAAACAGCATGGGGTCAACATCCCATACAAGTTATTTAAAGCAATATCTACAGTCTTTTGTATGTTTCAAGAGCAATTTAGTTCACCTCTGGGTACCCTTCTTCAAACATGTTCTATTAAACACACATAAACACAAGTCAAACATATTTTAAGATCAGATTATCAAAAGCCAAAAACCAGATAAATCTAAAAGTTTTGGAACCAAATCTAATGTCATTAAGGAACAACTACTTCTAACAAAACCAATAACCTGAAACAATGCCTAAGATAATCAAGTATGTTAGACACAGAGAGACCTAATTTCCGATATTTCATGCAAAAGGCAACGTGGTCCAACGTTTTCTGTATTAGCTTGAAGTGGAAGTCAAATATCATAAAAACAAAGTAAAATAAAACCATCAGATGTTGTATATATTCTACTATGAAATCTGATTTACAAATCAAAGGACTCTTGTCCTTTTCACTGCTATTCATTTCCTTTCTGGATTCCTCCTCAGCCGTTCTTTTAAAGGCAGAATCATGGCATCAACAACACACCCAGAAAAACAACTACTCTCAGTCACTAACTTATAGCAGGAAATCTGTAAAATAATGTGTCTGTGTCAGAATCACTAGAAAAGATAGGGACATATCAATTTCAGTAACTTAATAAAAATGTTTTTGAAAAGTAGGATTTAATCTCTACATTTTACAGAGTACCAATGGACCATCCAATACCCTACAGAAGAAGTGACTGTTTTACTGGAGGAGTCCAGAAGATTAAGGAGCTTCTTGGCAGCAACAGAGCCAAAAGACTAGTAACATGACACAACACAAGCAAAACCTTAAGCAAAATGCCTCTATGTGGAGTTTTATATTTTATCAAAATCTGAATGGAGGGCATTTAAAAAACATTTAATAAAGGCAGAAAGAAGTAAACAAAAAGAAAAAAAGAAAAGAAAATCACACAAAAGGAATTTATGAAAGCCAAGTTTTCATCAACACTTAGTCCATTCTTGGACTCTTTTCCAGACTTGAAAACAACGTGTGCTATGCCACAACTCCAAAGTAAGATCTCAGGGAAAAACCTTTAATCTAAAAAAGATTTAACACATACCAGCACTTTCAATATAAAGCATGTCCAAAGCTCCCTCGTATTTTCAGGTTTGCTTTTGGTTCTCTCAGGCAATTCACATGCAGCTTTGAAGCAACACCACGTAGCACAATAAAATGAACACTTACCAGACAAATCACCACTCCCTGAAGCAACGAAGAGAAAACACCACTTACCTAGGAAAAGAAGAAAGCAATAGAGATTAAGATGCTATCACCTAAAGACAATTACAGCAGTTCTTAGATTGTCCCAGCCTCTCTACTGCCTGGATTTTCTCAACATCATTAGGTTTTTAGAAGAAAACCAAGTTTTGATTTATTTATGGCATGAAGGGAGTTGTATGAGAAGTGATGTCAACAAGACAGTACCATGTTGCAAAATCTCCCGTGAGCTAATTTCCCCCTAAGTCACTATAGCATATAACCATGGGAAGGCACAAAGGAAAAATATGGTAGCAGAAATCTGAAAGGAATGAAAACACACTCTTTTGTTGTTTCTAAGAAGAGCTAAAGATTGTCAGGGAATCGAGCATCAGGAGTGCTTTGCAATGAATCTATATCAGGGTATGGAAAGAGGCTATGCCCTAAACCACAGCTGGACCAACCCCAGCTTGCACATCTACATTTAACCAGTGGCTTGAGAGTATGTTCAAAGTTTTCTAGGAAGAAGCAATAATGATAGCTCATTGGCTCCCAAAGCTCAGTGATCATGAAACATAGGTATTTATGATTTTAGGTTAACTGATTCAAAACATTTTTATTGTCAAGTTATTCAAAGTGTAGAACATTCATAATTTGTATGAACTTTCTAAGGTCAGTGCTAATTAGTTATCAAGGGAAAAATATTGTCTTGTGTTACCTCAGCTACATATCACAAAACAGAAGGAAATGGCATAGAAACTGTGCACTAGAAAGGAAACAGAATTTAAAATCCATTGCAGCTCAAGTCTCCAGTAAGTAAATAATTATTTTCAAATGCAGTTTTCTTATATTTTAAATGAAGGGTGGTCTTCTGAATTTTTAAGTCTTGTGAAGAGCAAGAAGGAATTTATAAAGAAATAATGGAACACGAAACATAGTTGGAAGTGTCTAAGAAAAAAGGTGAGGAAGTAGTTTACAGGCAAAAGTCACCTCCACTGTTTCATGAAAATGTCCTTAGTCACTCCATTCATTTACTTATTCAAGAGATGTCTATTGAATGTCTACTGTGTATAAAAGACCATCCTATCTATATGGAAATCAGATGCTTACAAAAAGCAACACTGATGTCCCCAGGGAGCTCGTAGTCTAGGAGAAAAAGGATGTGTGCACACATAGGATGGTAGAGGGAAACAGCGGTCACAAGAGAGGTATTGGGTTGGCCAATACAAATGAAATACTGTCCAAAGGGTGTGCTGAATTGGGTTAGGGAGGCCAGAAAGGTTTCATGGAGAAGAGGCGGAGCATATGCAATGGTGGGGAAGATGGTGGAGAGGGGGATGCAAAGCCATTTCCAGGTCATATATGATATGAGCATAGGCAGGGTGAGATCCACCATATAGTCTACACAGGGTCCAACTGGCGTCCACTTTTAGTTCCTGAGTCTCTCATAAAAAAGTAGTAGGAGAGAAAGCTGGAAGAGCAGCAGAAAGAGGGCCATGGCTTAGTGGTCCATGAATGCCAGGCTCACATCTACCTCCTATTACCTCCCTATTGCAAGCTAGCTATGCAGAGACCAAAATGCATTCCATCATATACACCATCTAGCATGACAGCTGTGACCACATTTTACTCTTCCTTTTGCTGACGATGGTGCCTAGCAAAAGGAAGAGTACTGGAAGCCGAGTCACGTTGACTTGCGGGGACATGATAGGTTGGCCAACACTGGTCTACTCCCTCTCCTTCACAGACTCCGAGGAAGGTGGGCTTATATTCCCAATGCTCCCACCCTGCACCACTGCTCAGTCATCTCCTCCCTTCACACCCATCTCAGCCACCTTAGATCACCCCCTCTTCAATACTGTCACCCTCCAGGAAGATTCCCTACTTTTCTGAGTGACATTCTACCACATCCCTGACGTCAGTTCCAATGAATTCACCATTCTTCATAAATATTTTTTCTGTGGCTTGGCCACATTTCATCCTTTTAAATGAGTTTTAAATGAGCATCTGATATGTACTTATACACAGATAAGTAATGTCCAGGCGTTAAAAATCTGAAAAGATATTGTTCAGGTCTTCAAGAAATGTATAATTTGGGATAAGACACACACAAATAGTGAAATAAAAGGCAGTATGTGGTAAAATAACAGTATTATAGGAATCTCAGAGGACAAAGATCAGTTCCGGCTGTGAGTATGTTCAGTAAGACAGGACTGGATGTATCTGGAAGATGGATTGTGTTTTGATAAGCAGAGCCATGCGTAAGGAGGGGGATTACAAGGATGAAGTAGTAAGGATCTAAGAGACAGAGAGATGGGAAAGCTCAGGGAGCATTCTGGAAATAGAGGATAGTCAGGCTTGACTAGACTAGGACGGGAAAGTTGAGACTATGGGTATTTGGATGGAAAGAAAGATTGGAACTAAATCTCAGAGGGCCTCAGAGAACGCATTAGGGAGTTTGAGTGGAATTGGTTGGCAATGATGGTGAGAATTGTTGATTGCATCTTAGTGAAGATACAGAAGACACACATAGGGAGAACTCCGTGTGAAGACAGAGGCAGAGATCGCAGTGGTGACTGACAAGCCTAGGGATGCCAAGGACTGCTGGCTGTCAACAGAAGCAAGAAGAAGCCTGGAACAGATGTTTCCTCAGGGCCTTCAAAAGGACCCAAAACTGCTGACACCTTGATTTCAGACTTCCAGCCTCCAGAAATGTGAGACAATAAATTTCCCTTGTTTGAGGCACACATTTGTGATACTTTGTGACAGAAGCCTTAAGAAATTAATACAGATTTGTGGAAAAGAAAGAAAAAGGTATCTGTAAGGATCATTACTGGGATAGTCAATAGTCCATGTGGATGGGAATTTGTATGAGTTTGGATCCTCTGAGAATCAGATGCCAAGGCAGGATTAAACATGCAAGGATTTTGTGAGAGGAAACGCCTGGGAGGAAGGGTATGGGGAGAAAGCCCAGGGAGGCTGGGGGGCTAGAAGACCACGATCCAAGTCTGACCCCAGGGGGAGGAGCGAGGGAGGGGCGGTTGGGTGGAAGCTTCTGAGACTTGCAGTCTAAGAAAGATACGGCAAAGCCACTGAGGCCCCTTTAGCCTCTCCTAGAAAGGGGTGATCTTGGGTATCCCCATGTCCTGCACCAGGTCACTGGGGAGGAACAGGAGGCCTGGCCTGGTGGCTTCTGTCAATCAGGAGTTCTGCCAGGTATATTCTCATGGCCTCCAGGCAATCAGAAAATCAGGGAAAAGAGACAAAACAACTGGGGTTTGAGCCACTGTGACGAGGAGGATGACATGCATTGAGATGAGTTCAGTTTCTACATATGCAGAGTCTTAGGTACCAACTGTATGTTCAGGGAATGGAAAGGAGGCTCTGGGGCGCAGGTGAGAGGCTGAGATTGAATTTCTGAAAAAAATGGCTACAGTTCCACGAGAGCAGATGGGATTATGAAGGGCCAGGGAAAAGGAGAGACCCTTGTGAAAGCCATAAACTTGACCAACGGGAAGGAGGAATCCAAACTAATGAAGTTTTTAGAGGACAGCAAGAGATGCAGGAGACCACTGGGGTCAGGGCTGCCTGTCCTGGGAGCCCAGGGAAGAGGTTTTCCAGGAGGGGCAGCTGTGGAGTCTAATATGCAGAGTGGTCAAGGAGGATGACTACAGAGGGAAGCAGTGGATTTCCATGATTCGGGGAACTTTCGAGAAGGTGATGGAGGTGAAAGTCTGAGTTGTGTGAGGTCAGGTCATGGACCAGCAAATATGGACACTATATTTACTACTTTCCTGGTAATGAACAGAAAAAAGACAGGAGTTAAGGGGGGAAAACCAACTGATATTCTGATGGACAATATTTGGCATTGGAGTATGATCTGAACACTTCCTGTCCGATACAATGATGTCCTAGCAGATACAGTGTTTCTCAGCTCCTGAACTGTCTACGAAGCCTTACAGATATCTGTTCTGGGATTCATAGTCTCCAGCAAGAAGAAGCAACAGAAATGAAGCACCAGGAATATGACAAGTGTCGTATATATATTTTTAAGTTATGCAATTTACATGACAATGTCTCTCTCTTTCACCAGACAAGAAGATTTTTGTTTCCAACTGACTGTCCTCTGAAAGAAAGAAAGATAAATTCACTGTCTCTTCCTTCTTTGGTTTAATTGGGGATTTGTTCCACAAATCCCTTAACATGCCTCGGTTATGAGCCCACAGCTGCTGCTGCTGCAGCCTTTCCACAACGGACAGATCAATACCTGCCTATCTGGAGACATGGTGTTCCAGCAGCTTCCACACTGACCTCCTCAGATGCTCACACCTGGTGAGGCTTCCCTGCACTCCCAAACCCCCTCTTCTCTCTTTGCTGATCACAAACAAGTTACTGAGAAGTTAAGCAAACATTTAGTCACACCGATGTCCTGATGTCTAAAGATCAAGTCAAATGGGACATTGTATCACAGCTCGTTTATACTTGCTTTTATTTTGCTTTTTTTTTTTTCTAATGCTTGCTTTTATACTTGCTTTTGTTTTACACTTGCTTTTATTTTCAGGGAATATGACTGTTAGAGCTAAACTGAGGCTCAGGAAATATTCATTCTCCCTATATCAGAGAAGGTGCAAGCACCAGAGCTGGAGGCCACCTCTTTTTGATCCTCATGCTTTTCCGCCTGCACAACTTCACATGGGATTCAATACTATCTACCAGTAAAGTGCCCACTGTAAAAAATTACACACACACGCGCACACACAATCAATTATAGTCTGAAATACTTTGAATTCCAAAGTACCATGTTTTGGTCATTGCATTTTAGAAAAAATATTTTACTTTCGTAGGTTCGTTTTTTTGTTTTTTTGTTTTTCGGTACGCGGGCCTCTCACTGTTGTGGCCTCTCCCGTTGTGGAGCACAGGCTCCGGACACGCAGGCTCAGCGGCCATGGCTCACGGGCCCAGCTGCTCCATGGCACGTGGGATCTTCCCAGACCGGGGCACGAAACTGTGTCCCCCGCATCGGCAGGCAGACTCTCAACCACTGCACCACCAGGGAAACCCCTTTTTAAAAAATTTTTAAATACCATGCTTATTAAGTTGCTTTGTCATTTTGGTGTTCATCCGTTTTTTTGGTTCACAGATGATAATTTTGTATGAAGCAAACAGACATAGTACATCTAAAACAACTAGATTCTATTTCATTGTGAGTTATTAAACTGCTTGGGCTATAAACTGAAATGTGAGATGGTAAAGACCTTGATGATATTAAACCACTACTTATTGTTGCAAATGCAGGCATGTTTGGAATTCCAACGCCAGTGAGAGAGTTCCAACTACATAGTGCCAAGCCCTCCAGAGGGGAAATCTGCCAAAGCCCCTTTAACCACATGCCTGTAGGAATTTATACACTTAATTAAATGCACATCCTAAGTAGTTAAACAGCACAGTCACTGTTTATTCATATACATATCACTGAATCACCATATGGTATGTAATAGGAACCTAATCTCCCTGATGGTATGTTACACACCACACTAAACACAGGTGGGTACTGTCTCTAATACTTGTACTCAGAATAATCTATACAGATAAAGCATAACAAAGAGGAAGATAACATACATAATAGTAAGTTGGTGAAAAAAGACTTTAAGATGTCTCAATTACTAAACATTCAAGAAAGACACTGCCAAGGTTGACTGAGCATTTGTTTTCAGAAGTCCTCTGAACATGTTCTGGCATAATGTAATTAATCATACACTTTGTAATCATAATGCTACCTTTGACCATAAGATGATGCAGCAAATACAATATTCATAGAAAAGCAGAATATATGGTATTTGCTGATCCTGCATAAATATTTCCTGGTAGACTTCAGTTTCTAGAATTTTGCCAGCGTCAAATTTCCTCCATCACAGAACAGTGGACTGAGCCAGAGAAGATGCTCTGCAGCCACCTTTTCTTCCACAACTGGACTAAGTAGGAAAGTACAGCACAGGGTGTCTGTGGTGAACAGACCT
The DNA here is from genome assembly GCF_964165515.1 of Mesoplodon bidens. NCBI lineage: Eukaryota > Metazoa > Chordata > Mammalia > Artiodactyla > Ziphiidae > Mesoplodon > Mesoplodon bidens. The sequence continues at coordinate 76,635,620 of NC_138168.1, read as the reverse complement.
TAAGGTGGCTTCTACTCCTGGTGTTCATGCCCTTGTATAATGGCCTCCTATTGATTGTGAGTGGGGCCTGTAATTTGCTTCTAATCAACAGAATGTGGCAAAGGTGATGTCACTCCCTTGATTATATTATGGTATCGAAGGCTCTGTCTTGCTAGCAGAGTCTTTCTGTTTCTGTCTTCGTTGTTGGCTTTGAAGAAGTAAGGTGTCATGAATCCCACATTTGCAAGAAAATGAATTTTGCCAATGATCTAGGAGAGCTTGGAAGTGGATCCTTCCCCAGCCAAGCCTCTGTTGAGAACTCAGCCCTGCCAGAAGCCTTAATTGTAGCCTTCTACGATAGTAAAGGTATGCTGTGTTAAGCCTTAAGTTTGTGATAATTTGTTATGCAGCAGTAGATAACTAATACAGTTTGCTTAACCAAACCATGTTGGGAACTTGATTCATTCTGCTGAAAAATAAAACTTTTTAAAGTTAAGTCTATGTATTTAACTCCCTCAATGATTCTGTAACTTTTAGGAAAGAGCCAGTTCATTTACATGTCATTCAAGACCCTTGACAGCCCAGCTGTCAGTCCCACATGGGCTTCTCTCTTACCATCCCAACCATATTCTGGCCACACTGAACTACTTGCAGTGTTAGGGACAGGCCCTCCTCTTCCTTTACTCCATACTTCACCTCTCACATCTGAATAACTCTTTGTCATCTTTTGAGAGTCCATTCAGACATCAACTTATTTACAAAATTCAGTCTGGGCTCTCCCACAGCCCTCGTGCATGCCCTCGTCAAGACATATTTATAGCAATGATCACTGTACTAAGTCTCTCACACTATACTTTAAATTTCTTAAGGACCAAGAAACACTGTCTGTTTTATCCTTTAAATCTTCAACATCTCACACAGTGGAAGAAACACGGTGGAAATATAAACTGAGTCAGTTATTTAATATTATGGCATACTTACAGTTCTTTTAAAGCTATTACTCATACTAATAGTTACCATTTTTTCACAATGTAACTACAAACAGGATTCCACCTAATAAACTGCTGAAATCTTTCTGCCCACTCACTATAAATATATGTAAATACAGGTTAAACTTCTAAAAGCTTTGAAGTGAAATGATTTACAGGAAAACTCTAAACATCAGTTACTGACTATTGTATACATTACTGGAAATTTCCCCTGGCATCAGGGAACTGCCCTACCATTTCTCCAGCACCCCATAGCCAATGACTGGCCCATGCTATAGGGATACAAAGGCCTGGGCCTCTTGCCTCAATTAGGACTACTCAAAAGAGCCTTTCCACCTCCAGAACTCCCCACAGGTTGGGGTAAGGCAGCTGCTCTGTGGGTCAGCTTCTCCCTCCGTCCAATCCTGCCTTCCCTCTGAGAGTACTCCCCAAGGAAGCCTTCTGTACTCAACTCCCATCTCAGAATTTGTTTCCAGGAAACTTGATTGACAACAATAACTGAGAATTTAATTTTGAAAATTATTAAGCAGTTGTTATACATTGTTTTCAATGTGATGCTATATTGCTTGAAGCAAATCTCATCCATGGCCTGAGTCTGCAATGTTTAGTCTCTTCTGTCTAGGGCCAGGGGTGGGCTGAGGTGAGTGAGGCACTTACTTACTTCAAGTGTAAAGTTTAAGGGAGCACCCCAGAAAAACAGTAATCAAAATAAATATTTTAATGCAAACTCTTAAAAAGTCAAAGTTAATGCAAAAAATCCATGATGAACAAAATACCAACACTTGAAATAAGGACAGAATGAGTATTACTGATTTTGTCCTATGCCTCAGGCTCCAATAGGACTTGGCACGGTGCTGCTTCTGACCAAGCCAAACAGAAGTAGTTTTCTGAAAGAAGCTCTTTCTGTTCAAATTCCAAGTTACCTGGTGCGTGACTTAACAGGGCCCTCTGTGATGTGGTCCCTGTTTACCTCTCAAGCCTCATCTCTCAACCTTGATCCTCACCTTCCACAAATGTACACACCGCCCTACCTGTGCTTCACCCACAGAGAAGTTCTTGTAGCTCCTAAACTGCGCCGGGCTATCTAGCCTCTCAGCTCTGCACACGCTACTCTCTCTACCTGTTCCCCACCTGCTTTCTGCCTGGCTGATTTCTACTCATTCTTTAGAACTCAGCTCAGATAGCACTTTACTTGGGAATCCTTCCAGATTCGCATAAAAGTGAGTTAGTTCCTTCCTAGGTGATCCCATAACATCATATTCTAATCCCTATAGGAACATGTCTTAGTCCAGATACTTTTGGTAATAACAAATGGAACCGCATTTTAAATAAGGCAAGACAAACATTATTGAAAAAATGTGCTGGGGTATCTCATGGAACCCAAAGCAAAGTTGAACAACTTATGCCTCAAGAAAGGTGGGAACCAATTCAATGACTGGGAAGCCATCAGAAAATGGGGCTACTGATGGCTCAGTCTCCCTCTCTTCCTCTCTTCAGAGTCTTGCAGTCTCCTGCCTGCCATTCTTTCTCTGTTAGGCATCTCCATGCCAGGTCAAACACCTCTCCTCCTCTGGCCCCAGCTCTTATTTACCCAATTCTAACAATCCGCTCTGATATACTAGCATTTCTCAACCCCAGTCCTAAAAGACAAGAAAGAGATTCTGCCTGACCAGTTGAAACTGAGTACTCATCCTTGAGATAATCATGATGGTTAAAGGACATAGAGTCCTGTATTTTAACATGGCTGTTGAGGTCCACTCCTGTGGTTAGCGGGGCTGTTCTCAGATAAGGAGAGTTAGGTTATTGGTTATCACACTGCACACAATTGTCTGGTTATTAGTCAATCTCTTCGACTACTGTACAAGCTCCATGAGTGTACAGTCTGTATCTAAATTGCCAATGAGTGTCTATTATCTGCTACAGCAGTCAGTACAAAGGAGGTGCTCAATAAATAGCAATTGAATAAATGAAAAGCATTGTATCTTTTTCCTTTGATTAATACTGTTGTCAGTAAAAAAAAGTTATTTGATTTAGTAATGAAAGTATTAATAAAAAAATGCTTCTCTTCCATAGTCTTCAAAACAACTAGCTAGAGTACTGAGGGACTGAAGCCGTGCTTAGTTATATCCATCACCAATCTGTGCTGATTCACTCCTCCCCACACACCCCTTAAAATAGACTCATCTTCTTTAAGCCAGTATTTCCTAGAAGTTGAACACAGGCATAGGCTCACTGAAGACTCAATCACCTCTTGAATTACAAAAAATTTTTACTTCACTTGAAGCTCTGCTATTATTCATAAATGACTCAAATTAACCAGCCATGAATTTTCCCACTGAAAAATTCCCACCCGTTAAAGTGTCTTAGGGAATGTGAAGTCCTAGCCCCTAGGAGAGCTGTGTATGTTTGGGTATGCATACACAAATTCTAAATCTTGGTTTAAAAACCAAGATCTATTTAAGTACCTGAGAGAAGTCCTAGGCAATTTCCAACTTAAAAATAAAAAGATATATGACAACATATAATAAAACCTTTCTAAATCTATGATGTGAATTCATATTCTTCTATAGACATTCCACTCACATAATCCTGCAAGCACCTGATGCTTGCCTAGGGAACTTCCCAAGGCCCTGCACACTTTGGTCTGAACCACTTGACTGGGGAGCAATTTTTTTCTCCTACTGAATCCTGCCTCTTTAATTGCAAAATAAGGATCAACTCTTCCTGTTCCCAAGTCTAAGGAAATAGCATCTCCCTAAACATTTCCTTGATGGACTCTTAGAACATCCTAAGCCCAGGACAAGTCTACCTTGGGATAGTGCCTGAAAATTCTTTTTTTTTTTTAATTTTAAAATTTAAAATAAATTTTTTTGGGCTGCTTTGGGTCTTCATTATTGCGTGTGGGCTTTCTCTAGTTGCGGGGAGTGGGGGCTACTCTTCGTTGCGGTGTATGGGCTTCTCATTGCGGTAGCTTCTTTTGTTGAGAGGCACAGGCTCTAGGCAGGCAGGCTTCAGTAGTTGTGGCACATGGGCTCAGTAGTTGTGGCTCTCGAGCCTAGGTGCTCCGCGGCACGTGGGATCTTCCCAGACCAGGGCTCGAACCCGTGTCCCCTGCATTGGCAGGCGGATCCTTAACCACTGCACCACCAGGGAAGCCCAGCGCCTGAAAATTCTTGCCTGATGACTTACTTGTTTGCTTATCTCAGTGAGCCTGGACCAGGAAACCTACAGATAGCCCTATTTTAACAATACTCTTCAGTAAATAAGATTCTTCTGCTGAAATGTGGCTGACTAAATTTCAAAATAAAAGATACCTGGAGGTTTATTTGAAGGCTTTAAATATGACTGCCTGTAATAACTCTTGACTATTTTTTCTTTGTCTGATAGAGGTAAATGGCAGAGACAAAGGTGGGTTGGTGGTATTTTCTCTGTGGGTTGTTGATGGTCAGCTGCTGAGTTCCCAGGATTATGACTAGTAATTCTATCTTCTGGCCTTTATTCATGTCCTCAGCAAGGAGAATTTAATTTTTGTTAATTCCGTATCTGTGTCCCTTTTTCCTCCCACCCCCCATCACACATACACAAACCTACACAGTTTCTGTCAACACCCACATCATCTGCTCTGAAGACTCGAAGGTAAAGTACTTTTCTAAAGCACCAGGGATATATTAACCTAAATGAAGATTTTTTTCCAAACTTATTTGGGCATGAAACCTGATTGTGCTGAATGGAAGACAGAGGGATAAATCAGAGGGCAGTGAATTGCTTTTCTCCCCTGCAGGCTGGAGCGTTCCTGTCTTTGCTTATGATGATTCCGCTAGAAAGTTATCTCATCCTCCTCATTTAACCTTTGCCATCATGGTCATGGTCAGACTAAGGAGGCTAGTGGGTGAAGTACGGTAAGATAAGGACCCAAGGGCCTTTCAAGCTCTGCCTTTCTCTAGGAAAGGTTTCTCTTCTTCTACTGTATAAAGAAACTACTGGTAACTGTGATTTTATTCTGTCTGTACTCTCTCCCAGCATTGGTAGGACTGACCCTGCTGGTTCCCAGGTTGAGAAGGACTGCTGGTTACCAAGGCAAATATAACACCAATTAAATTTGTGCAGCACTACAGGGAAGAATGCTGGGAGAGGCCACCAAAGGATTTTTAAATTTAAATTTTAGAAACTTCTTATCGGCTGTCCCTCCCCACCCCTTCTAAATTCCTCAACTCTGGGGGAAGACCTGAGTTTGGCCCCTGGAATTGCTAATGTTGTCAGACTCTGGGACCTAGTTATCTAGGGTATGACTCTGTCGTAGAACTAGGTAGACATCTGTGCAGTTTGCTTCCCCCTGGTTTACAAAGCACAATCACGCAAGACCCAGGAACTATCTGCCAAAGTCACCCAGATGGCACCGCAGCCCATTCTAGAACCTTATCTTGTGGTTCCTAATTCACTATCCCTTCCCCTTTGAAACACAAAATTTCACGAAAGGAGAATGGTTTTACATGCGTTAATTCTTTCTTAAAAAAACTTATTCATGAAAATATTTTAAAATTCTGCTACAAGATATACAGTATCAAGAGACCAATTCAGGTGATATTAAGTATGAATTATATACCATAAGACATAATCTTAGCTATGAAACATGTTGGCTTAATTTTTCCTTCTTTACTTCTGCTTCACATTACTGGTAGTAGCCAAAGTATTAAAGGTAAAGTTGCCTGTTAGTCACTTCTAAAACAATAATCCATGAGGGCCGGCCTGTAACCTGGGTAGTCATGCAGCACCACACTTACTAAAGGGGTAATTCGGCATATATATTATGTTTGCTCAATGCAAGAATGGATCCGTTTAGATCCAGGTGCTCAGCATGTGGGTAGGTATGGGTTTGCATTCTCAACCTGACCATCTGCAGACAAGTGGCTCTCAGGTTATTCCCTCACACGGATGTCAAGTAAGAATGAGAAGAGCCTGTCTTTGGCCCATACTTTTATTAAACATAATTGGTCATTGTCTTGTTAAATACTAACCTCAGTGTAGTAGTTTGAATAGTGGCCCCCAAAGATATGTCCAAGTCTTAACCCCTGGTACCCGTGAATGCGCCCTTATTTGGAAATACTGATTTTGTAGATACAGTTAAGATATTGAGGTAAGATCATCCTGAATGTAGGGTGGGCTCTAATTCCAATAACTGGTGTCCTTGTGAGAAAAAAAATAAGGGTATTGGAGACACACAGACACAGTGACACAGAGGAAAACCACGTGAAGAGAGAGGTTGAGATTGGAGTGATGCATTCAGAAGCCAAGGATCTAGGAGAAAGGGCTGGAGCACATGCTTCCTCAGAGCCTCCCAAAGGAACCAACCACACTGACACCTTGATTTCAGACATCTAGCTTCCTGAACTCTGAGAGAAAAAACTTCTGCTGTTTTGAGCAGCAAGTCTGAGATAATTTACCCTAAATAACTAATATACTCAAACATCACCTTATACCTCTGTTCCTGTTGATTTTTAGCTCGTTAGAAAACCAACAGGAACAGAGATATCAATCAGCCACTATGCTAGAGGAAAGCTCCCCCCCCCCCGATCTTTCAAAAATATTTACTAAAGAAATATTTTTATTTCTCCATAATGAACTAGCTCCCCACTCTCCCTAATTGGGACCAAACCCACCTATGGCCACAGGACTCCTACTCCTCTGGGGCTCTTAAGAAGCTCTTATCTAGTAGTTTGGCTTTAGGCAGGTCTACTGGGCACCCTGCTCTGGCCATCTTTTTTATCCCAGCCTGCTGTTGGGCCTGCCCCACGTACCCCTTACCTTAATAAGTGTTTCCAGTCAGGGAGTCCTAGCCTTTTTTTTTTTAACATCTTTACTGGAGTATAATTGCTTTACATTGTTATGTTAGTTTCTGCTGTATAACAAAGTGAATCAGCTATACGTATACATATATCCCCATATCTCCTCCCTCTTGGGTCTCCCTCCCATCCTCCCTATCCCACCCCTCTAGGTGGTCACAAAGCACCGAGCTGATCTCCCTGTGCTATGCAGCTGCTTCCCACTAGCTATCTGTTTTACATTTGGTAGTGTATATATGTCCATGCCACTCTCTCACTTCGTCGCAGCTTCCTTTCCCCCTCCCCATGTCCTCAAGTCGGTTCTCTACGTCTGCGTCTTTATTCCTGTCCTGCGCCGAGGTCCTTCAGAACCATTTTTTTGTTTTTTCAGATTCCATATATATGTGTTAGCATACGGTATTTTTCTGACTTACTTCACTCTGTATGACAGACTCTAGGTCCATCCACCTCACTACAAATAACTCAATTTGTTTCTTTTTATGCCTTTTCTTTATTAACGAATCAGAATCCAGTATGATTTGGCCCCTCTAGGACTAGCACCTTGAACCAGAAGACCTTGAAGAGGAGCCTTACCTGGAGGTGAGTTTACATACATACTTACATGCATAGTCTCTGGCAAACAAATCCTGCACTTGCTTTTACGGAAGAGAAGGAAAGGTTTCCTTGCAGCACCAGTGGGGTCTGCTTTTGACTTCCCTGATCAGTGTAGGTTACCAAGGTTTTGCAATAAAGTGTCCTTCCTTCCCCTCCCCCATCTCCACCAATATCTTTAAAAGCAACATGCTCATAATAGGACAGGGAACTGTGTCTCCCACCAGACTCAGGGCGTTAGGGAAGGACATGCTTCATTAGAGGGTGCATTTTATGAGGAAGAAGTAAATCAGAGGCATATATTAGGAAGCACCCAGGGGCACACCCATGGCAATGACCTTTAAAGGGCAGTAGTAAGTTACTTGACAGCATAACTAGCAAGTGAATGATCTTGCTATGAAAGGTCACCTGCAACTAGAACAATATTTCCTATTTCAGCACATAATCTGGTACCTTTTGACACATTTCTTTTCCTCAGGATGATCTGATTTCTGGAGAAGAGATCAGATGCCTTTTCTTTGCTTTGTGATGAATGTGCTCGATTTGGGCTCATGGTAATACTGGCTGGGACCTGTAGGCAGCCCTTGCTATTTTGGTTGTTTGGAATGCTGGCTATTAAAAAGTGGCATCTGCCTAATTCTAGATTATTTTGAGATGCCACAGAATTTTAGAATGTTTAGAATTTAAAGGGGGCTCTGAAACACCTCAGTCTAATTCAGTCCTTTTGTAAAAGAGGACACAGAGCTGGGAAAGATCAAAGGTTACACAGCATGGAAGGGTGGAGCCCGGCGCCCTCCTCTCTAGCCTGCTGGATTTTCCACCCCAATACAATATTCACAGGTAAGTCAGCTGGTGTTTAGCAAAGTGGACTAGCAGTACCCTGTGTTTAAATTCCTGTGAAGTTCCTTAATAGGTGTCTCTCTTCTATAATCCAATTATTTCATACCTTTTTCCTACTTCGTTGCTTTCCCAGTGGATCCCCCAGACTCTTGCTTTGTTCTCTTCTCATCTTGCAGAGGCCACATGCTGTGTCTGGTCGGCCATCACTTTTGTTTCCTAATCCAATTGCACGACTTGATGGTCACAGTCCTACTTATTGTTCTGGTGTGTTAGACCATGACTATAGCTTGTCAAACCTCCTGTCTCTGGTGATCACTGAGGCTTCTCAGTCTTCTGTCCTGTGATGGGATTTTAACTTCACTGTTGGAAGGGAGGAAGTTATCTGAAGCAAATGTGTAAAATATTGAGTGGCTCTGCATTTGGTCAGAGATACTAAGTTAAACTGAAAAGCTCAGTAACATCAAGCTGGCTCCTTTCTTGCTTGCCTTTTTCCTCATTGGAAATGTAAAAAATTGATGGATTTCATTCCTCTTTTAATATGTCATTTAAGATGATAATTTTGCATAATCACAATGGTTTTGCTACAGAAATTAATTTATTGGAGTTTTAAAAAGCGCATCAGCCACTGAATAATTACTCAGATAATATTCAATAGGCAAACCCACTCCCTTTCCTTCCACCAGCGACTTCCTGGATGTGTACAGTGAACATGAAGGGAGAACACTCAGACAGTGACAAGTTAGCTGGTGCAAGTATGCTTCCTTTCCTTTAAGATTTAGCAACACTGTAATTCCATTCCCTGACCCCAACACAGATATGCACAAGCACATCTCTGAGATCCAAAACGGCTCTATTTTCACATCAAGAAGAAAGAAAAAGAGGGGAGTAGGGGGGAAGACAGTAATTTTAGATTTGTCTGAGTTAAAGTACATTATCCTTGAAACCGTTTGCCCGGGAAGAAGTAAAGTTTCCTTAAATGACTTTTAATGACATGCCTGCATGTGACGTACCTGAGTACCTTTAAGTCAAGCTGAGGCCCCTGGGCCCTCCAAGTCACGGCTGGGCCTCCTTGTTTGGGACTCCCTGGCTGTCCCTCACCAGCTACTCTAGGACCCAGCTCCCTGCAAAGTTCCCTCTTCTGCAAAGTAGTTTGGTGCAGGCCCTTGCTCTTGTCTGTTAATACTTTCAATTTCTTCTAGTCTTTTAAACTTCAGTTTGCTTACTTGTAATATAGGAATAATGCCTGTCTTGTCCTGTTCCACAAATTTGCTATATATAATGATAAAATGAGGAAGCAGAAAAGTGCTTTGAGCATCCCAGAAGAAAGATGCTAATTTAATGCTATTATACAAGAAAATATTTCACCATGACCTTTCTCTACTTCTTTATGTCAAATAGAAATGAAAGAGAGCCGTGGAGGATTTCTTCAGAAAACACTTAGAACCCGGGACAAAGTATTACTTTAAGGTTTCTTTCCACTCAAAAATACTAAGAAAGATACAATGCTTATTGAACGGTATATTTCTATTCGATATATCACTACCTCATTGCAGATTGCTGATATGCAACCTTCTATAAAAACAAAGATGCAGACATTCTTCTCATTGACTGCCACAGGTTCTTGAATAACAAGGATAAATACATCATAAAATTGCAAGTCAAAGAAGAATGTTCTTATCGGAAAGAACACACAAGCAGCGTGTTTCCTTGCTCTGCAGCACAACAAACATTTTTATGACATTCTGCAAGGATGAATTACTGATTTCTGTCATTTCTTGTTCAGAAATACATGGCATCAAAGAGAGAAATGCATTTGTCAATATGATTCCAACAGCCCAAAAGTTAATTCCCAAAATGTTCCTTTTGAAATCCAACTATGTGGTTTAGAATGTAACTAGAGAATTATTCTTAGGGTCAATATTATCAGGCAAAACCTGAGTCTGGATCTGTACCCTACTGGACTAAGGTTTTGCAAAGATGGGACAAAGAGCCAGTAAAGAATTTTGAAAAATGAAGGCAACACAAGTTTAAACACAAGGTAAGTGTGCTGAAAGGTACATTTGAGGCCTGGGGGCTGAGTAGGGGGGATATTATTTTAGCAGAGAAATAAGAGAATTATCAGACCCTCTTTTCACCATCCCAACCCAGTGTGGTATTTACATCATCACCACCACAGAGCTCACTTTAAAAGAATAGAAAACTTATGATCACACTATTTTACAAAGAAAACTCCTTTGCACCCGGAAGATCAAAACTTTTCTCCCAAATTCTCTATTTAGAATGTTATTTTGTTCTTCTGGTAGCAATGGGAGGCAACATAGCCTTAGATCAGAGATTCTCAAAGAGAGCTGATACCACCCCCTAAGGGAGTTTTTAGAAATTTGCGGGGGCACTGTTTTTGCTCTTCAAAATGATAGGCAGTTTATGACATTCAGTGGGCAGATGCCAAGGATGCTATATTGTCTGCAGTGTGCAGGAGAGTTCCATACAATAAAGAGTTGTTTCTCACATGGATTTTGAACTTTCTAGGACATTTATGCAGGTGAAAGCCAGCTTGTAATTACCTGAGCCCAGAATCCAACTCTGTTTCACACACAAACATAAGTTCTTTTTGGAATGGTTTTAAGCTACACTGAATTTTCTAGAAAATCAAGGACTGTGTATAACAAAGGGTGATTACACTTTTTTTCTAATACCTTACCAAGATTTGTTCACCAATTCAGAAAATCACATCAATAAGGGTAATGTCACTGGTTGTATATGAATTGCAATATTAACACCAGTGTATCAGCCTTCATTCGTAGCTGTCACATTTATGTTGATTCTATGTACAGCTGTGAGCATCTGACATCATTACACCTTCCAGTAAAGCCATATCATTTATTATATATTTTATATATATATATTATATATTATATAATTTCTTCTTTTATTTCTCATTACATTAAATTTTTTTAGGTTGGTTCTAAAAATACATGTATGTAAGTAAGTTATATCATTCGTGAATATAATTCAGGATAGGAAAGGGAAAATTAGAAAATATTCACATTAAAAAAGACTGTTGGGTGTAGCAGCATTGAGAGCCATTAGCATAAATGAAATGCTGCATTAGGAGATCTGATCTCCTCCTCACGTGTGGTCTTGGAGAAATCATGTGATCCCCTGAGTCCACACAATGGAAAATGGCAGGCTGCACTAGACTGCTTCCAATTTTAAATCTCAGCTACCTGACTTAGACATTAGTTTCAATTAAAACACTTCGAAAAAATAAAAGCACCTTAGGTAACTGGGCAAAGTAAATATTTTTGAACTGGTGCAAAGTGTTGAATGAAATTGAGTGACTGCTCTAGATAAGAACAACCATAGTTAATTGGAAAACTTGGGAACACTTAGGCAGGATTGTATGAAGGAATAGTTGAGCATATATACTCTTTGTGTATCTGTTAAAATTATGCAGTCATTGAAATCTTAAAAGAGAATTTTGAAAACATGGGAAATCCTAATATGTTAAACAAAAATCAGGAATCAAAATTTTGAATTTGATAGGAAAAATATGTCTACAGAAACACAGAAGGCAATATCTTTGGATACTAGAACTCCTAAATATTTTTTAAAGTATTATTTTCTCAATTTTACACAGTTTCTATAATAAGTATTTATTATTAATTCAAAGGAAGCTAACTGTCTTAGTTATTTGGGCTGCTATAATAGAATACCATAGACTGAGTAGCTAAAACAACAGAAGTACATTTCTCACAGTTCAGAGGCTGTGAAGTCCAAGATCAAGGTGCCAGCTGATTTGGTTCCTGGTTTGCTGATGGACACTTTCTTGCTGTTTCCTCACATGGTGGGACACGGAAAGGAAGCAAGCTCTCTCATGTCTCTTCTTATAAGGCACTAATTGCATTTATGAAGGCCCCATCCATATGATGTAATTACCTCCCAAAGGCCCCACCTCCTGATGCCATAAACCTGTCAACATGTGAATTTTGCAGAGAAACAAACATCCAGTCCATAACACTAACTTTGTTCTCTGCTAACTGGTATTTAATCAGAAATTTTTACTTCATAATTTTTTTTTTTTTGCTTAAAATGTTACTTGTTTAAATATAAGAAATTAAACACAGCCTCCCTTGATGGTTAGTCAATCACAATGCCTCCAGATCATAATTTTAAATACTACAGATCATCCAGAATTATAGATTTGAAAGGAACTGGAGATGGGATTGAATATGTATTTACCCCAGCTCTAGTATTAGAAGTTTAATTTAAAAAATACCTAGTCTTACTTTAGGTTTTACGAATTTGTTTAGTTTTAGTTTTGTTTGGTTTGTATATATCAATATTGTCTATGTCTTATAAACAGCAAATCTTGGAGCAAAATCTGGGGCTCAAGTTAATAAAGGATTTAGATGACTGTCTTTTTGAGCCAACTTAGATTTTGAATTTCCAGATCAGGTTTATGTCCTGAAAAAGTACATGGCAAATCCATGCTTACATACCATAAGTGTCAAATAATAGTAATATGTAGAATCTTTATGACTTGGTTAAATTACATTAAATTAAAATTTTAGCATCACTCTACCCTATAAACCTGCTCATTGCTGATGAACTAAAAATGCAGTAGCCACACTCTGATTATAATGAGATTCTCTTAGGCCTAAATGTCACCCAAATAGGCTACAGCATTCCCTCTGCTGAACTAGTAGTGTTGGCTATAATTAGTTTCTAGTGGGAGTATCCTATAGTCCAGCCTCTTGGCCAATAGCTAAGCAGGTAAACTCTTTTTTCCCTCTATCTCTCAGCCCTTACTGACCCACTCCCACCCCCATATACACTGAAATTGCCTTGAGGACAGGAAGTCACCAAATATCACAATTATGTGGAAAAGGAAAGCAACCAGCTTTTGAAACTTCCACCAGCCCCGCTGGCCAGGATGACAGATACTTGTCTTACATCTCTGTTCTAGGTACCTAGCCAGTTCCTTAACCACAGAGTTGTGAAGACTGGGACCAACCTAACCGTCTCCCAGGTCCCTGCAAGCCAGAAGAAAGCCTTGTAGGAGGTGAGGGTATCTGGGCCAATGTGGTGGGCCCCTGTGCTACTGTTTGCTGCTTCTGTCTGGGACTACAGTTCCTGTAGGTTTTCTAGTCCCTCCCACCGGTGATCCAGGTGCCACCTATATTATTATCTAAACCTAGAGCTTGACTTTGAGCTATCTGACCTCCAAATACAATTCTGGAACCACACTGCATACTGAAATGAAATACTACTTACATAACTATCCTGAGACATGAGATTGTTAGTTCTGTGAAAGCATCCTGACTGGTAACTAGCTATAGATGCTGAGTAGGTTTCTTAACCTCTCTGAACCGGTTTTCTTTCCTATAGAGTAGTATTTATATCTGCCCTAATTCATGGCTATAAAACCAAAAACTAAACCAAAAGCACTTTGTAAATTCTGAAGTACTAAATTAATATAAAGTCACATTATTATTATTTTTTATTCATCCAAATGCACAGAGCAGAACAAGGCCATGATACATTCTCATTGACTACCTCGATATAATTATGATAATTACGGGTCTTTTTATTGACAAGCCCATCATTGCCTAAAATTGATGAGCCATGATGTGATATTTACATAAAAATAATGTCTCATGCTAAAATTCATGGACACACAGATATAATAGTCAAGATTAATTGTTCAGCAGATCAAGTATAGAATTATACATTCACTCTATTCAGATTTGCACTTGCTAGAAACGCACATTCTGGACCTCGCTATCAGATTCAATTTATTTAACTTTGCATGTTGTTTCCCTTCCATTTGAACACTGGTGGGCCCCATAAAAAATGTTGGAGACAGACGGTAACCCCAGTTGCTTCTCTATTGGTTTATTTGCATGTTGGAATTTTTTTTTTTTATCATAGTTACTCTGCGATTTAACAGTAGGTGGCTAATGGAAATGTTATTTGCTGCAGTGGCAGACTAAATCAGTGGGAAATAAGGGATTGGAGGGGGAGAGCTGGGGGAAAAAAAGAAATGTGTTTACACTTGAAGATGTCCCATGAAACAGCTGGAGCCCTGAGCCCTTGATTCTGGAGCTGGCATGTTCTTTAAAGAACTCATCTACATTATTATATCCTCCTTCACACTTAGAGATCTATTAATTTACAATTAGTTGTATTGATTTTCTAGTAGATTTGTAATTTCTGTAATAATTTACAAAGTACTGAAGAAATTAACTATGCCCCTTGGAAAGATAAGCATTACTGAAAAAATAGTTCCTGGCCCGAGTTACCGAACACATCACTGAGTGTCTGGATTTTTAGCTTTAAAGTCTATATTAATTACAGCAGAACTGATGGGGGAATTCCATCTGACTATCCAAGAAACATCCTTCTTCATCCTATACCCACTCATGCTCATAATATTTTAATAAGAATTCTAACCTGGAGATACAAGTAAGAATATATCATTTCTTTTTTTTGGAGGAGAGAGGCAGGTTCATCTTCAGCCTTAAAACCACAGGAGAAAATTTCCCCCAAAATCCATGTATACTCTAAGCTGTATTTTTCCCCACACTACAAGATGTAACAATAATTAGTCAAAATACATGCCAATGCTTGTAATGCCTTTAAATGATTTCAATTCCCTTAAAAGTTCTAGTGGGTACTAGGATGTGCCAGGCACTGTTAGCCCTGCTCATACACAGTGGAAATCTCAGTCTGTGGAAACCATTTTCTTGGTTTTCCTGTAGTAAGACTTACCTGCTTCTTATTCCTCTGGTTTTGGCTTTGTTTGCTTGTGTGTGTGTGTGTGGCTGTGTTTTATCACTCACCCTTTTATTTTATTTTATTGGCCACATGGCATGCGGGATGCTAGTTTCCCAACCAGGAACTGAACCTGCGTCCCCCTGCAGTGGAAGCACAGAGTCTTAACCACTGGACCATCAGGGAAGTCCTCCCCCTTTTATTTTAAAATAGCGTTCTCTGGTACTGATTGAACCAGATTTATAAACAACCATGTGTGGTGACTTTCCCACTTGACTGCAATGTATTGCTCGTCTGTTTTTGCTTCTCTCAGTCCCACGAGGGCACTGGCTGTTCATCAGTACCTTAGTCTAGACCAATGTCTGGTTCAGAATAGCTGCTCAATTAGTACATGGATAATGAATGAATTACAGAAATGTGGAAATGTCTAAGGGACTGATATGAGACAACTGAGGTTAGAGATTTTTAAGAATGATGTTTTTTTCCCTGTATTTGTAAAAAAAATGTAACAGAGATAATAACTCAGTGGAGATTACAGTTTTGGGAAATCTAAGATATATTTTAGTTCTGAACAGTTTTGTGCTGTTACATTATTATCTCACACGTTACTCACCACCTATGGTGTTTTTGTATTGTTCCTGAGAAAGAATTCTATCCAGGGACTTGGACTGAATACCACAGCACACACAGTCATGCTCTCCTTCTGGATCTTATGAAACTAAACACACTTCTGATTCAAGGACTCTTTGGTTATCTTCCTTATTATTACCAGCATTAGCTCTTTGGACTGCTGGCTCCAGATCATTATAATGGAAATTTGAAGGAAAAACTGGAGATTGACAGTCTTTTCAATACTATGGTACTAAATAATTTGGCTGAAATGATCTTTAAGTTCAGTCAAGTAGATATTGAAAATTATATCAAATTACAAGCAACTACAGTCATACCTCATTTTATTGTGCTTTGCTTTATTGTGCTTCACAGATACTGCATTTTGTTTTTTGTTTGTTTGTTTTTTATGCATCAAAAGTTCATGGCAACCCTGGGTCCAGAAGGTCGATTGGCACCATTTTTCCAACAGCATTTGCTCACTTCGTGTCTCTGTGTCACATTTTGGTAATTCTCGAAATATTTCAAACCCTCCACCAGTAAAAGGATTACAACTCTCTGAAGGCTTAGATGATGGTTAGCAGTTTTGGGCAGTAAAGTATTTTAAAATTAAGCTATGTATATATTTTTTTAGACAATGCACACTTAACAGACTACGATATAGTATGAACATAACTTTTATATGCACGGGGAAACCAAAAAATGTGTGTGACTTGCTTTATCATGATATCTGCTTTATTGGAGTAGTCTGGGACTGAACCTGCAATAGCTCTGAAGTCGGCCTGTAAATAGTTGGTGTAAAGGGATTCAGTAATAATCACGTGTAATATTAAAAAAGCACTGGACAGCTTGTGGTTGCCAAGGGGGGTGTGGGGGAGGGGTTGGGAGTTTGGGATTAACAGATGCAAACTATTACATATAGAATGGATAAACAAGGTCCTACTGTACAGCACAGGGAACTATATTCAGTATCCTGTGATATACCACAATGGAAAAGAATATGAAAAAGAATGTATACATATGTAAAACTGAATCACTTTGTTGTACAGCAGAAATTAACACAATATTCTTAACCAACTATACTTCAGTAAAATAAAATTTTTTTAAAAAAATCACTGGACAAGAGGCAGGTATCTGATTGTGGGTGTGTTTATGACATTCACTAACCAAGAGTCTTTCTGAAGGCATGTGGCCTCTCCAGGCCACAAAGGAGGACTGATGAAATTATCCCCTAAATTTCCTTTAGCTGTAAATTTTTATGATTGTACATTCCTTGAACGGTACTCATGAAGATGAGAAAGAAGGGACAACAGAACATATGACCCAATTCCATTTTATAAGTCTAGACATAATCAACCTCACAATGAGAACTGGTACTCCACGTGTATTCAGATAACCCGTCAATACGGTGAGGCCTTTCCAAAGGGCCCCATTGCCATCCCCCGCCAACTAAAAAGCCAGAAGCAGATACTTAATCAATATGAAAGAGCAGTCACACAGGAATATTCTGAGTGTTAATGCCAATGAATATTTGATGTGTGCCCATATTATAAATCTCGCCCTCCTTCTCAACCATAAATCAGTGGAGCATGTTGATGCCCACTGTCTTCTGGTGTTTGTTTCTTCCAGGCCAGGGAGAACTTAACTGCTGGTACATGGTTACTCACTTCAATTTCAAGTAACATCATGGATCCAAAATTATAACTCACACTGTAAAAGAACAGTGGACCTCACTGTGACAGAAAGATCCGGTGTGATGAACGTGGCTCATGGGTTCCCCTCGCATGTGAGGCCTCTGGGTTTCTGGTGGAGCAGAGACTTAGCTCAGTCAACACCAATTGGTGACCAGTGGCTTCGTGAAGTGCTGTGCCTTTTGAGGGCTTCTCTTCCATCAATGGGACAGTGTAGTGATAAGGGAGAAGCACATGCCATTCTGCCAAGGGACAGTCACGGCACTGGACTAAGTCTTCCCCACTCCTGGTCTGGACTGAACTCCTTATTTCAGCCTGATCCTGGGCCCACAACATGCTAACCCACTGAAGCTATAAAAACATTCTTCCTGGGCTTCCCTGGTGGTGCAGTAGATGAGAGTCCACCTGCCGATGCAGGGGACACGGGTTCGTGCCCCGGTCCGGGAAGATCCCACATGCCGCGGAGCGGCTGGGCCCGTAAGCCATGGCTGCTGGGCCTGCATGTGCGGAGCCTGTGCTCCGCAACGGGAGAGGCCCACGTACCGCAAAAAAAAAAAAAAAAAAAAAAAAAAAACATTCTTCCCTCTTAAGCTTTCAAATTACTTTGAAATATAGGATATTCACCAAGAAAGCAGTTAAGTCAAAGACAAGTTGAGTGTGATTATATGTGAATAGAAAAGTGACATTTATGGAATACCTGCCACGTAGGCCAGGCACTGTCCTAGTCACACTGAGAATATTTAACCCATTTACCTTGCCTTAAATAGTGAGTCCAAGGTTATACAACTAGTAGCTGGTGGAGGGGTATTCAAAGAAATTTGTCTTTTTTGTAGAAATAGGTTTTAAAGTTTTTAACTGGGAATAACTTCAAATTTACAGAAAAATTGCAAAAATAAGATTCACCTAACATTTATCCCATTTGATTTGTCATTTGCAGACTATCTTTGTTATTCTATAATATGGAAATTATATATCATTATGTTTTTAGAATCATTTGAGGATGTGACATACACCATGACACTTTCTCCTAAATACTTCAGCATGTATTTCATGAGAATAGGGATATTTCCTTACACAACCACGGCAGAGTTTTCGACTTTGGTATATTTAACCCAGTTACCATGATCTTATTCTGTATTCTAATTTTGTCAGTTGACCCAGTAATGTTTTTTTAATGGCATTTCTTTCCCTCTAGTACAGGATCTAGTCTAGGTTCAGGTATTAGATTTAGTTGTCATTTGTCCACTCACCTAGAGCAGCCCTCAGCATTCTTTTGCCTTTTATATATGATATGTAAATATTTGAAAAATAGAGACTCTTCACTCCCATTTTTTAGCATAAAAATTTAGTCTATCATTTTGTGTTTGTCTAATATTTCCTTATGATTAGCACCCTCACCCAGAATACTACATAGGTGGTGTTATACCCATGTCATGGTATCACATCTGAAGGCACAGGTCTCATTGGCAACATTAATTTTGATTACGTAGTCAAGGTGTGGTCTGATCAGTCCACTAGATAATTATTGTTTTTTCCTTTGCAACTAAAAAGTAGTCAGTGGGGAGACATTACAAGGCCATGCAAATATCACGTTCTTCATCAAAATTTTCCCCTAAATTCAGCAACTCTTGAAAATTTTTGCCTGAGGCACTCTTATGATGGTTGAAAAGGTTGACTTTCCAACTCAGCACTCCTTCCACTGAACATTCTCTGTAAGCAAGAGCCCTCCCTAACCTGATTTATCCGATTATTATTGATATGGAGGCGTGAATGCCTTTTGTTTAATGATGTATAACTAATTACTGTATTTAATTATTTTGGCACTCAAATTGTCCCAGATTCATAAACAAAAATCCCCTTAATATCTGGCTTCTGTGTCCTTGTGGACATCTTTTTTTTGTTGTTGTTTTCTTTCAGTACCTTCTACTTTCTGGCATGACCAGATATTCCAGCCTTTCGGGTGGTTTGTTACACAGCAACAGATACCTGATATAGCAAAGTCGTGGCATCGTCTTGGAGATAGCTCTCTCCCACTCTTCTGGAATTCATAACAGGGTGATTATAGTCGAAGGGAATAGTGTTTCCAAGAAAGCCGCTCTTGGATTAGACAGGGAAGGGGCTGGCCAGAGATTGCTCAGGTGTTTGCCCCACAAGTCTCAGGAATATAGAGCAATGGGTCCAAATTGTGGGTCCCGGTTGTGGCTTTGTAGTAAGCAGTGACGTGACAGTGACAACGTCCCTAAACTGCTACGTTTTCATACGGAAACTAGGGAGACGGCCTGAATCCTCAAAGTCCTTGTCCACTCTGACCTGTCAACTGACGTGTTAATTCCTCTGGTCACAGTCTGAAGTTCCGAGGAACGGACACGTGAATCCTGGCCTCTGAAGCAAACAGATGGCAGTAAGGTTAGGAGACAGGCAGGGAGGGTTCTCCAAGCAATAAACATCTCCCCTAAAATAAAATGTGTTGTTGCTGCATCTTTATAGCCAACAAGATAAGGTAAGGTCTGAGGGGAGCTTCATACTCATTCTCTACAGATATTTGGGGGAACATAGCTCGCAATAAACCATTCCACAATTTTACCTCTTTGTAAGCATTTCTGTTCAGTTACATGCAGGCCTTTAAAAAATAATTTTGCCCAGAGGCTAAGAGGCTTAAGTGAAGGATGGATAACGTTCACCTGACTTGAAGGAGCTCACGTAGTATCTGACTGAACATTCAGTTACAGAGGAAACATCACAGAGATTTACTCTGTTTTTGAAAATGGGATGAGCATCACCAATGAGTACTGTCTGTCAAGAGGTCCAAAAAATCCAGGTCCAATGGCATTTCTATTGGGCTGCAGCCAGGGTCATGGAAAAAATGGCCAGGCAGTCCGGAGGGTACAGGCACTATGGAGAGAGCAGCAGCAGTGGGCACTGGTCCAGCAGAACTCTATTCCTAGCACGCTTGCTCTCTCTCTCTCTCTCTCTCTCTCTCTCTCTCTCCCTTTCTCTCTCGCACATTCTCTCCCTTCCCACTTCTCTTCCCAATCCTACTTCTTGCAGAAATGAAGACCTGTTTTTTAGAGCAAGCACAGCATGACCTCAGGAGGCATCTCCTCTCAGAAATGCCACCAGACACAGATCCTAGCAGCCAGCTGCCTGGGGGGAAGGTGCGCCAAACATCACGTGAGAACTGAGTGCTACCTGGGTGCCATTCATTTTGGTGAGAAAGCAATTCCTTTTATTCAAAGGGGATTATCTGTTACTTAAATGCGCTAAACATGATAACTGAGAACTTAAAATAACTGATTGATTACACTCTTCTTTACTGGACTGGGAAAGTCCTGGGAAAGTGGATGCTATTTTCTTGAAGTTGTATGAATGAAAACAAAATTCTCCCCAACACTCTTTCTTGCTTTTCCACCAAATCGTCACTATACAACAAAGCATTAAACTGCTAAATGTGTTTAGATGGGGATCATTAATGTCACGAACACTGTGCACTGGGTCCACACGGACACCGGACAAAGTTCCTGCTGTAACGTGAACTGGCTTCATCACCTTAGACAGAAAGGGCATTCCTAGAAGACATGTCTTCTCGCTCAGCATTGGCAAACTTTTCCTGTAAAGAGCCAGACATTAAATACTTGGGGCCTTTGCAGGGTCATAATGTCACTGTAACAACTATTCAATTCTGCCACTATAGTTGGAAAGCAGCCATAGAGAAGATATAAATGAACAAAGGTGGCTGTTCCACCCTAAAGTTCCAGTAAAACTTTATTTACAAGGACAGATGGAACAAAAGAAAAGAGAAAAACAGAAAAAGATGGACAACCATTTTTTGCTGATATCTACTCTAGCTTCTTCCTCACTAAATAATTACGAATTATTTCATCTTTGAATCTGTCTTCTCATATATCAGGTAAAGATATTACTTTTCTATCTCATAGGTTTTCACAGAAAAATTTTCAAAGATTTTCAAAGGCATGAAATACCATACAAATGTACTGGGCTTCCATTATCAGGGAAATCAACAATCCTAACCTGGACCCAGTGCAGATTCTCCTAGGACTTTGGTGTGCAAAAGCAGGCTCCAAGGTTCAAAGAAACACATCTACAAATGGATGGTTCCTGCCCCATCCACATCAAGGCCTATTTTAGAGGGATGACTATTGCAAGTCTAGCCTGCATTTGGTATTGAAATCATACACCTTCACTCTTGGGGCTGCTTCAGACATGCTATGCAGCCATAACAGAAATATATTTCTCATCATGCTCAGCACTAGGGTTTGAATTAGGTAAACAAATCCCAGGATCCCTTCTATAGGTTTCCCTGTCAATGACCCATGTCCTACAATTTTCCCCCTTTTTTTCAGAGTCTGCCTCTGTGGATTTCTCTCAAGATGTACGCACATTTGTGTATCTATACAAATCTATATGAATACATATGCAACATATAGTTTTTCTCCTTCTCTACCACAAAGTGGTGAAAGCCCATACTAAGAGCCAATGATCCAGCTCATTTCAGATTAACTGAATGGGCAATGAATCAGGAGAGGATAACACCACCACACGTGGACACGACGTCAGCTTCATTACTCGAGTCCTGCCAATTGAAGGAAAGGCAGTAAAAAGAATCCCATTTGCTCCCTTTGTCATAAAATCACAGCTCACAACCAGCAATGCGTGTGGCATGAGATGTCCACAGTCCCTGCACGAACACACACCCATGCCTGCGTTCCTGTTTCATAACTGCTGGAGCCTAGCCTTTAGCCAGCATCTTCCCCGGGACCTGGAGCCATTCTAGGAAAAATTTAGTATCAGAAACTTTGAGACAAGTAGCTGCTAAATAGAGGTTCAATAATAAGCTGTCACCTGCTGCTCTGTTTTACACTGAGAATGTAAGAATACAGAAACATTTTAAGCAGCTTAAGGGCAGAAATAATAGAAAACTAGTAATTTTGGTAATTTACATATTTATAGAGACTGTGGAGATTTTAGTCAGTAAACAATGAAGAAAACAGAGTTGTCAATGATCAAAGGCTGCCTGCCATGAAGAGCTAAAACCAGTAATTTACAGCTAAGCTCAGTTACACCTTTGAAATTATTGCAAACAAAGAAAAAGAAAACACCAAAAATGTGCATTCTGGTTCAGGTTATCAGCTTTAAAATTCTATAAAATGAATGCATCTGAGCATGTGACATTTCATACAGGTAAAAAATACCATTACAGAGAATAACAGTGCCAATGAAAAATGAACTGTGCAAATGGATGATAAGGTTTCCTGCACTGCTCTCTTGGGAATATCTACATTTTTATACCAACAAAGGCCTTCAGTCAAAGGAATAACTCTCTAATAGTACAATCCAAGGAACTGTAGGCAAAGACTCCTTCCCGCTGAATCCCATCACCTGTGAGTCCTGGCTGATGTCCTCATCCTGTCTCAGATCAGTCAGTGGCCATTTACCATTTATAGGGTCTATTCTCCCCATATTTCCTACCCCTTAAAAATGAATTAAACTTCCAAATCACCTATCAGGCACAGTGCCCATGTGAACAGAGAGAATCTCAGGGTAGATAAGATGGGGGACAATTTTCTTTCATACCCTGTGACCTATGTGTAGGGCACCCCTTTAGCCACTTGAGCCATTGTCCAACCTGGATAAAGCAAAGATGGGGGAAGATAATATTTATTGAGCTCTTACTATGTGACTTTATTTCTCACATTCGCACTGTGAAGTGGGCATTATTATCTCCATTCTATCGAGACAGAGTTTAGGGAGTTTAGGGGACTCTCCTGTGAAGCCACAGTGGGTGAGCGGTGACTCTGGTAAATGGTGGCCAGGATTCATCCTCAATGTCATATTCGTTTTGTTCTATCAGGATATCTCACTTCAACTTTCTGCAGAGTGGGCCTGTGAGCGTTTGCAATGTGTAGGTTACCATCAGATTGGACTGCAGATCTATTTGCTAGATACCAGGTTTGACTTATATATCTCTCTACATGACAGTATAAATTGAAGATTTGTAGGTGGATAAACAATCTTGATTATAAAATTAAGAAAGGCAGCCTTATTAACACAAGCATTCTACTCTTCCTGGCCTTTTATATAAGATTCCATATAGTCCTCTAACTTTCTCTTCCAGGACTCTGTGTCAGTTAGTCACAGCTCTAATAGTTGGCATTTTAATGTACAGAGAAGTAATACCTGCAGTAGGTTTTAACTGACTGATTGATTAGCTGAACAGCTAAGTCATGATAACATTTTCCCTTTTGTTACAAGATGCAGTGGTGCAGGGGTTGGGGTGGGAGGGGTGGGATGATGGCATCCAGATTGGAGAAGAAGGAAACAGAGAAGTGGGGAAAAGGCAAAGCAAAAATAGAACAATGAAGAGCTGGGTAGGAGTGGGTAGGTGGGTAGGGGGCCAGAGGTGAACTGGTCCTAGAGACGCTGTGGGTATGCTCACCTATCTCCCTGACACAGCATGTGCAAAGGTCCAGGTGCAGAACGAGTCACGGGCAGAGGGAACACGCTGTGGTGGGCATTCCCCAGATTTTGAGTCTCTTCATTTCCAGCCAGTTCACTTTATTTGGATCCTCTTTTTTCACCTGTTCCGCTTTCTACCTGGCCATACACATGCAGGAATGCAAGTATGCTTTCACAGCCCAGTAGCCCCATATCCTCAGCAGACCTATGCAAGTCTGCAGCCCCTAACAAATAAAAGGACTGGATCACTATGAAGATGGAAAAACCCTTGGAAAGATCCAAGCAGAATTTTTCAAACCTCTCTTCATCATAAAACATCCTCTCCCATTTTCTATCTACTTCCTACAAATTCTAGCAAACACTAAAGATATTTTTCAGTGGAAAACTAAAACAGGTTCAGCTAGGGGATTAGCCAGAGGTGTTCAGCAGATTGATTTCAAGAGCTCCAGACTTTCAATTCCTCAAGAGGAGACTAAGACATTAGTTGGATCCAGCATCTTAAATGGGAAGCTGGCCCAACTGCAAGAGTGGAGACTGACCCAGACAAATTGAAAGTGATTTCGGGACACCTGAAGCATCAGGCCTGTGCTGAATCTGCAGCAGGATCTGAACAAGAGTCTGGAGGTGGGCAAAGCAGGAGGCCCTATTCACTTAACCTCTGCATTTCTGTGAAGTCAGTGCCCAGTTTTGAGGTAAAAGGAAGATTAATCAAACGCAGGCAAACCTCAAGCATCAAAATGTTCTGTAAAGGCAGAAGTAGCTCCTGGCTGGCTATGACAAGTAGATAACTTTGAAAAACACTATTAGTAAGGACAAAGCCACCTGAGTCCTGAGATTTCAGCTGACAGCCCAAAGTATAAGCATTTTACAATTATTTCAGCTGAAGTTAAGGCTGTTTTCCTATGGAAAGTCAAAAGAGCTATGTGTTTTACTGATGTTAGTGGAAAGACTTATCAATAAAATGTTACCTTACCAAGATTTTTGTGGAAGACTGCATTGCATGTTGTTTGACCTATTCCTAGGGCAGCTTAAAGATTTTATGTAAGTACAGTAAGCCACCTGCATACGAACAAGTTCTGTTCAGAAAGCGTGTCTGTCAAGTCCAATGTGTTCGTTAAGTCCAACAAAGTTAGCCTAGGTATCCAACTAACACAATCGGCTATATATCAACAGTACTGTACTGTAATAGGTTTATAATACTTTTCACACAAATAATACAAAAAAAAACAAACACAAAAAATAAAGAAAACATTTTTAATCTTACAGTACAGTACCTTGAAAAGTACAGCAGTACAGTACAACAGCTGGCATACAGGAGCTGGCATCGAGTGAACAGGCAAGAATTACTGACTGGAGGAGGGAGAGGAGGTGGGAGATGGTAGAGCTGAAAGATCATCAGCAATAGGAGATGGACGGTCTGTACAAAAGCACAACCACTTGTAGAGGATGCACGCATGTGACAATGTACGCCAGACATGTGAACTAACTTACATGACTGGACATGTGAACACATGTTCGCATCTTTGAAAGCTTGCAACTTGAAGTTTCTTATGTAGGGGACTTACTGTATGTGAGACTGTCTTCCAACCAACTGAGAGCACTGATTCCTGATACTCTACCGAAAATGACTTACAGATTATTCTATACATGCCTTTTCCAGCAACAGTCCCTGCTGAATAAGCATCCACAGGGAAAGATGTTCTTTAAGACTGAGACACTGCTCCTGGCACCTGTCAATGGCAGTCACCAAATGAGTTTGTTTTTTGGCCCGGGCCCTCTTCTTCCCTAAGCATCTTTAATGGATGTTCTGTTGGCCAGAGAGAAAATCTGTAGGATCCTGGTGTGTAAAAGCCAGAAGGAAGGCAGGCACGTCAGAGACCACTGAGTTGAACACTCTCATTTCACCAGTAAAGAATGTGAGGTGCAGAGGTAGATAAGAAAGTAGGTATATTTTCACAAGAGCAAGTGAAAATTCTTTTAAATATAACTTTCTCTCTGTGGATGGGCTCCAGGCTCTACCAATGTTGCCAAAAGTCAGAAAAGACGTTAAAGACAATAAAAACAGAGAAAAAATTGTCAGCACTGAATCAAATATAACTATGGTGGAAAACTTCCAGAAATTATTTTTCCTTTCTTCTTCACTAAAAGCATTCTCAAATCTCAGGCATCTCAGTATAGGATGCTATATTTGTATTTCTGCAAGAAATACTTAAAGACAGGATTTACAAACTGTCCATGGCCAAACTAATTTAATTATAAATTTATTTTCACACTTTCAAAGAGTATTTTCTGAGATCTCACTGCGTGCCAGGCATTGGGCTATGAAATGAGAAAATGTGTGCATTGTCCTCAAATTGCTCATCTTCCAGTGGGTTTCAGAGAACTGGGCTTCACAACAGAAATCAAACTAACTATGTACCCCCTTTGGTCTGATGCAGGCAAGCCTCAGAGGATGGAAGGCCTCAGTGTGTGGTCAGGCCTACAGAAAACTTAAAGAAAGTTATTATCACAGATCTTTGAAACTCATCTAAAAGTTGATATTTACCCTTCTTTAAAATCAATTAATTTCCGGGCTCTCTCTGGTGTATCTCATTCATGTGACAATTAGAAGATGAGGGGTTTTAAATAAACATAAGCTTTCATTTTTAACTTCACCATTTTATATATAACCAGTAAGTTATAGACTAAAACATAGACAAGGATTATCTCTGGATAGTGACTTTAGGAGTGATTTTGTTTTCTCATTTTTGCTTACCCTATTTTCTAAAATTTCTAAAATGAGCACGTTACATTCGAAATATAATAAAATAGATCTATTTTATTTATTTATTTATTTATTTATTTTTCGGTACACTGGCCTCTCACTGTTGTGGCCTCTCCCATTGTGGAGCACAGGCTCCGGACGCGCAGGCTCAGCGGCCATGGCTCACGGGCCCAGCCGCTCCGCGGCATGTGGGATCCTCCCGGCCCAGGGCACGAACCCGTGTCCCCTGCATCGGCAGGCGGACTCTCAACCACTGCGCCACCAGGGAAGCCCAAATAGATCTATCTTAAAGCCATTGTATTAGCTTTCAGTTATGTGCTAATGGAGAATATATACATACAGGTTGATACAAAAGGTTGGCCAAAATGGAAGAATTTCTTCCAAATGCTGAGTATCCGGTGGGACAAAGAGATGGTGACCAGAAGCAGGGAGAGCCACTTAGAGTCCTGAGCTCCTTACTCAGCCTGTGGGGACTGGCAAGGTTGATGGTGGGAAGGGAAGATCAGAACAGGCAACCAGGTGTGAGGTGAGTCACAGGCTTTGGTTGCACAGAAGCCTAACTTGGGGAAGACAGATCAGGAGTACAAATGTATTAGTCAGGGTGGATAAGCTGTTGTCACAAACAGACCCAAATTGCAGTGGCTCACACACAACTGAATGTTCTTCTTTCTCACCTAACAGTCCAATGAGAGTGTTTCATGGACTCTGTTCCTCTCAGTTTTTCAGAGACCCAGGCTGGGCATTAGCTCTGCCGTCTTCAACATGCAGCCTCCGATGAGCCTCCGGTAGCTGGTATTTCAGCCACCTGAAGTGGGAATATCATGGAGGGCCACCTCTAGAATGTTTTATGGGCCAGGCCTGTAAGTTTTGCACATCACTTCCATACATAATTCCAGTGGACAAAACTAGTGCTGTGAGCACAACTGTAGTTGGGCAGCCATATAAGCAGCTACCACGGAAGATGGGAGGAGTCAAGGTTGATGAATATATGGCACTTACTGCCACAGAAGGGGTGCACCACAAGAATGAGGCAGCTAGTCGAAGCTGGTTAAGAGGTTTCTCCTGGGAGCACAGTAATACCATGCAGTGTGGAGAATGTACAGCAGTATTCATATGGGTTTCACAGACTAAGACATCTGGAGAGATTCCATGCTATAGCGCCATCTTGAAAATTCACACTGCCTATTAGTACATTAAGTGATCTTAGAACTTTTATAAAAAAATTAATCCAACAGTTATAGAAATATCTGCTTAAGCTTTCCAGCATTTCCTACACCTATGTGACAGCAAATCAAATTCCATTTGTGGGTCAGTCCACCATCTTGAAATGACTCTTGCTAAAAAATGCTGTTGGCTGTGCATACTTTCTGAATCTATTCTAAATAAGGTGCATATTTAGCAAAAAAAAGCATTTTCTTAGTCCTCAATTAGAGCCAGAAGATCTGTTTAGTGTATTAGAATTGGACTAGGATGACTTTTTATTTTGTTCTATCATAACCATAAAGAAGACCCTTGAGGTAATCAATCAGATCAACTTTTTATGTTTTCTTTCCCCATCCAGATAATGAGGGCCAAGACACTGACCTACCTTGTAACGCATTTTACAAAATCAACATAAAGGTTTATATTAATGTTATTAATCAAATTAGCAATGAAATGGCTAATAAGTAATTAGCCATGGAAGAGTGACTCCACTATAATTGTATGCTCAAGGATTTGCCACCCCTCTTGAAGGTTTGACCTCATGGAGGAAACAATTAACATCAATCTTTATCCTTGGATATTATGGATGGCAAATAAGGTGTGGCTATAAAAAATATGATTTCTGGCAAATGAATCTTCGGAAGGCTTATAAAAACTGATGCCTCACATCTAGCCAAAAATATTTATTAAGCTCCTACCTTAAGGTAGGTTTATGGGGAGTCTAAAAAATTTTGTACTGTTTTTGACTTCCAATAACATACAGATTTATACATAATTATGATAAAAATCAGGATGTGAGATTAGGGCTGCAGAAAATTTCTTATATAGCATATAGGAGAGGATCAGAAAAAGTTTCAAGAAAAAGATAATACTTAAGCTGCCCTTTGAAAAACGGTTAGAAATTCAGTGGACGAGGTTGGGATGGTGAGTGAGAAATGCAAGATCACAGACTGTTTCCCACAATTAGAATCATATTAAGAGGAGACTTAAGTCTTTATTAACATTAATCATAGGTGGTAGCTACAAGGAACCAGCCACCTCTGTAGTTCTGGTTTCCCAAAGTGGAGATCATTTGTTTAGAGACAGGTTAATGTGGGTTCTGAGAAAAACAAGGTTCCTATGGTTAAAAAATAAGTTAGAGAAATATTAGGTTAAATAAGGTTAAACCTATTTCATTACTGTTTCGTTACTGTGTGCTCTTCAGTGCACAAGGATATGCAAATGAGCTCCCTGACTCTCTAAGGTGAGGATGTAGAATAAAGAATTTTCCAAATGTAAACCAAGGCCCAAACTTCCTCTGTGTATGTTCATTCCTATTACACCTTAAGGACAGTTTAAACCTTAGCTCAATTTTGTAATGTGGCTTTGATATTTAAGTATTTTTAAATGCAACAAGCGTGACAAATGCCACATGAACATAGGTAGCTCTAACAAGTATTTAGGGCCATCTCAGAGACGCTGGAGGTTATTTGGACCAAGAATGATTGATTTTTCTCTTGATTGCTACACTATTCAAGGCTTAGCTTGTAAAGTCATTGCTATGAAAGCAGTGTAAATCCAGAAAAATATTCAGGCCTTTTGCCCCAAGAGGAGACCATCGATTTTTGAACTAGAAACAATATCTGAACCCATCAAGAAAGAGGAGACAGGGCCATTTTAGATATAGAAATATCAAGTCACACGTAGGGCTATGAGACTTAGAGTCTTTGACGACTCAGAAGTAGATCTGCCTGATGGGAACTGAGGAAATGGGTCAGGGATATCGGTAGAGGATTCCTAATGAAGTATAAGGAAATCAAAATGAATAAATGAATACAATGGGTTGGTAATTAATATTCTACCCATTAAAGGCACAGCATGAAGTCTTAGCAAAGCCTCCTACTGCTGCCTGTAGAATAAATGCTAAGTAAATGAACAATCATAGCAAAGCTTCCCTCATTGTGGTTTAGTTTCTGATTCTTTCCCACTTGTTCTCATGTAGACGCCAATCCTCATCTCTAAGTCCCAGAAACCTGGCAGATTTCTCCCTACCCTGAGTGTAATAGAAATTGTCACATGAGAATGTAAAAATGATCTACAAAGAATTTATTTACCCAGCATGGGAAAAACTACTTTAGAAAGAGCATACAGTCTCTTAACACATTACAATGAATGAAAGCAGAATGAACTTAAGCAAAGGAGAAGATAACAAAAGCTCTTATCTAATCACATCAAGTAGTCATTATTGTGTTCCTCAAGAATGACACCTGATGAATTCCCTTATTTGTGCAAAAATTTCTTTTCACTTATTCGAATGTGCTTTGAATAACTTAGCGCTTCAATTAACTATCATACTTCTATGAAAACACGTGTGTGTATAGATGTATAAACCATCAGTTAGCTGCTATTTACTGAGTACGTACTATGGGCCAGGTACTATTCTAAGTTCTTTATGTATATAAACCCATTTAATCTTCATAACATCCCTATAATGCTGGTACTATTGTTCTATTTTACAGATGAAGAAACTGAGGCAAAGAGATGTTAAGTGCCTTGCTCAAAGCAATGTGGCTAGTAGTTGGTGAAACTATGATTTGAACCCCAACTGTCTGTCTCCACATCCTAAACTCTTAAACTATTAATGCTATTTCTTCTACTTGTATATGAATAAGATTCCTCCAGAAAAATTAGGTTCTGAACACTTAGACCCTACTCAGGTCTTTTAATAAATTTAGTTATGTTTATGAACAAAATCTTTAGTTTCCTCTTTTATAGTAAACTAGATTAGGTAAAACATTCATAATAACTTCTAGAGGGACAGACTAGTAATTTTTTCCTTTTGAAACTAACAATAGAAACATGACAAGTGGCATCTACCTCTAATCTGAGGAGTCACCTAGCCTCCTACCTTCCTGAGATCTTCCAGCAACAGGTTGGCTTACAGTGTTTGAGTAGACAAGCTGCCTGCATTCAAAATGATATAGATAACTGACACAGTTAGGGAGAACATTGAGAGGGTTCCTGCTTTTCCAGAATTACCAAGGGAACTACTGTGATTCTTCATTTCCCTTTGGCAGATGACCTGCCGGCCCAGCACCCATTAGCCTCCTTCCTCATATCTCACCTGCTTCAACATCACAGTCCAGGGCAACACTATACATTACGACACCGGTTTTACTACCATGGCACTGCTCATTATGAATGACCTGTGTGTACACTTCTGCATCTCCAGCAAAACAACAAAAGGAAAAACAGAACTGGCTCATCTCCCAGTGAGCTCTTGCAAATTCCTTGCATTTCACAGAATGTATCATGGCTGATAAACCTTTATCAACTCAACATCACAAAAATAAACATAATCATGGTTTCATGAGAGCCATTTTGGTGTATATAAGCAATGTGTCACACACCTTCCTTTTCCTTTGACCCACCCTCTATGGAGCCTGACAGGTGGGGTACATCCTCACTCTGGACTGGCTCTCTGGCTGTTATCATGGCTCCCCCGTGCTTGCTCAAAACCAACAATACATTCCTTGTTGGCCCAGCTCCTGGGGATTGTGCATTAGGACTCAGTCTCCAAGACGTCATGGAGACTGGGTCTGTCCTAAAAGAGATGAAAAAATTTATCAAATAGATGCAGTTTTACTTTTAGCATCATCCATCTACCTCTTTGCTTCCTGAGTTCCTTCTCTCTCCAGGATTCCTTCATCTGCCCGCGTCCCAGGAGCTGGGCACCACAGTCTCTCTCCCAACTCAACAAAAACTTCTACCCAGGAAGGGGCCCAAATTAACAATTTTATAACTTGGTGTGAAAAATTTACTGCTACCTGGGGTATGAGCTCTTCCATCTAATTGCAGAATCCAAGCCTTACAGAAAAGGTTTTCAAAACAAGCAAAGTTCCCAGAACCCCTGAACTTATTCCACATACACGGGTCACAACTCAAATGCCTACAAATGCCACTCTGGTGATGGAAATGAGTAGAGCAGGCAAGAGTCAGACAAGAGGGAACAGTGGAGCCTGGGGCACGCTGAAGACCTCATATTTTCTCTAAACCTGTTGCCACTGTTGTCGTGAAAGAATGTAATCCTAGGCTTGCCAGATAATCTCATTTTTTTTCTAGTGGAAGTGGAAAATATGTCCCTTTATGTGATTTCTTCTATGTTTTAAATGTTGGCAGTCAGTCAAGACTTTAAAATCACTCCACAGGCCTTATAAAAACACACTGTGGGTCTGAGCTATCCTAGGGGCATGCAGTTTGAGACCTCGGCCTTGGACAATGATGTTCTCTCCATCTGGTCCTTAGCCCCCAGTCCCATAACTCCTGCATATTTAAGTTGTGTATGGTGATTGTCCCGAATCTGATCTGGTTCTAGAGCTGGTCATTAATAGCTTTATTAAGGAGAATGCTTTATGGTTTTCAATGCACTGTTAACACATACAATCTAATTTTCACAATCATCAGTCAGAATGCTCTTACTGACTATATGGTGATATATTAATATCTGCTTGACTATGATTAAACATATGCATATATATCACATATGTATGTACATATATGACATTATATGATTATCTGTTATACTGTAAGCTTATATGCTGACAGCAAAGCTCTCTCCAAATTCTTTTTTTAAATTATGAATATATATATATATATAGATAGATATATATAGATATAGATATAGATATAGATATACATAGATATATATCTATATCTATATCTATATATATATATATATATTTGGCCATGCCACATGGCTTGAGGGATCTTAGTTCCCCGACCAGGGATTGAACCCGGGCTCTCAGCAGTGAAAGCGCAGAGTCCTAACCACTGGACCGCCAGAGAATTCCCTCTCCAAATTCTTAAAGGTAAACTACATAATTTGCACACAATGAAAAAGACCAGATTATGCAAAAAGGACCTTAGAGATAAAGTACTTCCTGGGTCAGAAATAACAAGAGCAAAAAGTTGGTTATAATCTAATAGGCGGTATGAAGAATGTAACATGAGAATATTTTGATCTTTTGGTAGGGCTGTTATTGGTGAGTTTGGTCAAAAAAAATTCTTATGTCAGAGAGGAAGTCTCCATTCTCTCTGGGGCAGAGGATATTCTGCCTCAAACATAACCCAGCATGTCCTGTGCTAGAGGGAGATAAATTATTATCGGAAAATTAACCCACTTGTTTACAGAGCCTAGAATCTTCGCTTATTATGATTCAGTGCTTACCAAATAATCGTCTGATCATAATTCAGCATATATCTAGATTTTTAAAAAGAGAGTGGATGCATTGGCTGGAAAAAATGGGTATCAAGTTCCCTGGACAGTCACATCTCTTGCTATAAATTTATAAATTGGCAACCAGGCCAGTTCTCCTTCCACTGCAACAGCTACGGGCAGGTCAGGGTGGCCCAGAAACAATGCGGGGACCTAAGGCCAGTGATGTGGTTTAAGAAGCATCATCTACTGCCACCAAAGACACATTTCCATGCCAAATCAGGCACAACCCAAGCAGGTGACCTTTCCCCTTCCTAGTTTATGTCTAAACCTAAAGGGACACTTGCTTAACCAAGCATATGAAGCTGGGCCTAGGAAGATTTCTTTGAACAGTTTTATTGAGATATAACTCATGTAGCATAAAATTCATCCACTGAAAATGTACAACGAAGCCATTTTTAGTATATTTACAGAGTGTAATCTAATCTAATCATCATAATCTCATTTTAGAACTTTTTTTATCACCTCATAAAGAAAACATGCTTATTAGCAGTCATTCCCCACCCTAATCCAGTTCTACTTTCTACACTCTACAGATATGCCTATTCTGGACAAGTCATATAAATGGAATTATACAATAATAAATAAAGAGGCCTTTTGTGATGGGCCTCTTTCGCTGATACAACGTTTTTGAGGTTTGTCTGTGTTGTGTGTGTCAGTACTTCAATACTGCTACTATGAAGACTTGCAGAATGACTGTTGTGACCAAAACCCCAAACTGCAAACTCTGCTGGTGATGTGGTTTTTGTTGTTAACGTTCTTTTCTATTGCTCCAATGGTTTTTTAAAAAAGAACACCCCATGGGCTTCCCTGGTGGCGCAGTGGTTGGGAGTCCGCCTGCCGATGCAGGGGACACGGGTTCGTGCCCCGGTCCGGGAAGATCCCACATGCCGCGGAGCAGCTGGGCCCGTGAGCCATGGCGGCTGGGCCCGTGAGCCATGGCGGCTGGGCCCGTGAGCCATGGCCACTGAGCCCGCGCATCCGGAGCCTGTGCTCCACAGCAGGAGAGGCAACAGCAGTGAGAGGCCCGCGTACCGCAAAAAAAAAAAAAAAAAAAGATACCCCAATGTAATATTTTAGCCCAAAGGAAACTTTACTACTCTCAATTTAATTTATCTTTTATTTTATTTAAAAAAAATTTTATTGGAGTATAGTTGATTAATTTAAATAACACTTCCTTTTTAAAAAATGCAATCTGTCTCTCTTTCTGTTATTAGGTTCATTTTTGCACATCCCTTCCCTTCCCTACACCCACCCTCCTTCCTGTCTGCCGGCAGAGCAGGCACAGGCTGTCCTGCAGAGGCTTGTGCTAACCTCCTACTTTCCTGGTGGTAGTGGGGGGGGAGTGGGTTCCTCTGCCTCCAGGGCTCGGAAATCAGCCCCCATTCACATCACCTTCCTTTAAGTCGCAGATAAAATGAGTTGTCCTGCCTCTGAGCGCCCTCCAGACCCAGCTCGGCGCAATCCATCATGACTCTAAGTGAGTGAGGGGAGGGACCAGACCTCAGTCATCTTATCCCCCATCCCCAGTGGCCGTACACTGCACCTAATAAAAGAGCTACAGATCGAACTGAATAAAAGGACAGAGACCCTGATGTGACCATTTGGGGATTTCATAAAGTAACAGGAAAATAACAAAGTTCCCCAGTCTGGGAACACTTTAATTGCAGAGAAGTTACATAAAAGGTGAATAAAACATTTTAAGATAAAATAGGCTTGCTAAAGCTCTATCATGTGCAACACACTCCCTCTTGCCTTCACTGATCAAATAATAGTGTGTGATGCCAGCTGTCTCTTTAAATCTCTCTGTCTTTGGAGTCCTGTTTTCCAAAATGCCCTTTGAAGTCAATAGTTCCAGTTCAGGTTTCCCAGGACTAGCATGGTGGCTGATTTGGAATGGTGTCTCTGCCCACTTGGGCAGGCTTTATACCACTCTGAATTCCAACTGCTGTGGAGCCCTTACAGGCGATCTGATTTTCTAACGTGGCCAAGGTCACAGATCTGTCAGCATCTGTCTTTGATCTTCCATCTCCTATCTTGAGGCGCCATGTACTTTTATTAGGATTTGGGGGTGTATGATTGGCAGCAAAGCCAAGGCAGAGGAAGGGAATCAAATTGTTCATTACTCTCATTTGCTCGGCTTTGCAGTCTCTGAATCATGGCAGGACCAGGAGAGGAGCAGAGAATGCCCCCTGCGATTCTCTATCTTGGGCTCACTACTTTGCCTGGGACCATCTCCCTCACTCTGAATTCCTCTGGCAAATGTGTCAGCACCTGATTCTGCTTCCATTTTCCTTCTCATATTTCACTCTGGGAGCCTGATACGTGGCTGGACCTGACAAGAATACATTTATAAGGATGCAAGCCCCAGAAAACCTTGAATATATTCCTGTTAAGTAAGGGTCCATGGGGGCAACAAAGAAATCATCTCTAACTCATTTTTGAGCACTGTAACAAGGGCATTTTCTGGGGGAGAAAAATCATGTTTTATTGTTGCACTCGTAATGTTCACAGCTGTTAAAGACTTTGTCACCTCTAATGACAATACATTACAGAGAACATTTCAGCATCTGCAAGGGAAGGCGGGGCCAGTAGTGCGGGCTGGTCCCCACTCCTCCCAGCTGCTGCACTTTTCACCAAACGAAATCAACTACCATGTATCTTGGTGCTGGAGTCAGGCCATTGGCTTTTAACTAATCAAGTTCTGAAGCAATTCCTTCCCGCAAAATAATTTTTATTAATGAGAGGTGAGATGAGAAAGCTCCACTTTGCCTGCAGCAGCCTGCTGATATGCTAATACCTCCTAATGCTGAAATGCTAATGAATCCAAATCTAATCCTCATTTAGACAGAAGCGAGCACAGAGTCTGGAATCACAAGACTCAGGTGGAAGTCTCTTTGCCACTGATCCACGAGGATCCTCAGTTACTTCACTGCTAAAATGGGCTTCTTGTGAGAATTATATAAGATCAAGTATGTAGCTGGTATATGGTGAAACGCACTACAGCTATTAATTATATGTAAATATATAACTATCTACAAAAATCTCATATAAGTATCAATGTCCTCAAAGTGAAATGGGGTCTGTTTCTGTAGCGTTTAATATAAGCTTTCCTAAAGAATTGCATTAGAGGAAGCATAAATACTACTTAGCAAGACATCTCCCCTCAACAGATCTTTCAGATGTACTGCTAGCATCTGTGAACAACAGCTTCAGGACAAGATTGCCTCATCTAGGACCTGGGCAGATTTTGAAGTTATTTTTCTGGGTGACCAAAGGAGTCAATACTAGAAATGGGCTATTAGAAACCTGAGAAAGGAGGTAGAAGTCCACCAAGTGGTGAGAGGTTAAATAAAGTAAAACCATGTAATGGAATACCATACAGTGTTTGAAAATGATGTTTCAGAAGAATCTTTCATGACAAGGAGAAACAGTCATGATATACGCACTAAGAAAAATGAGGTTATTCACCAAACATGTATACATGCATTTTAATATAAATGTGTATATGTAAATGTATGTCTAGAGAAAAGGCTAGAAAGTAGTTGTTGTAGACTGAATATTTGTGTCCCGCCACCCCAAATTCATATGTTGAAACTCCACGCCTCCCCTGATGTGATGGTATTAGGAGGTGAGGCCTCTGGAAAGTACTTAGGATTAGGTGAGGTTATGAGAGTGGAGCCCTCAGGAATAGGATTAGTGCCCTTATGAGGGTCACAAGAGCACTGGCTTCCTCTCTCTGCTCTACCCCATGTGAGGATACAAGGAGAAGTCAGCAATCTGCAAACCAGAAGAGAGACGTCACCAACCTGACCATGCTGGCCCCTTGGTCTTGGATGTCCAGCCTCCAGAACGGTGGGCAATAAATTTCTGTTGCTTATAAGCCACCCAGTCTATGGTACATTGTTATAGCAGCACAAACTGAATAAGACAGAAATACACTAAAACTATCTCTATACAAGTACAAAAGTGAGGATGGCATGCTTAATAATAGTTCATCTTTTAAAAAATCAATTTTAGATGACTATAAGTTTAATGTGAAAAAAGGAGAAAAAATTTAACATGAACAGCAGTTTAACATGGATGCTAAAAAATCAACGCACTTACGATCTGCTGAATAGAAGCATAAGTATACAACAGATCAAGTGAGATTATCAACATATTCAAGGCTGCTCAGAACTTATCCAGTAGAAACTATCACATTTTAAGAGGGAGGATGAAAAATGGAGTTTATTCAGAGATGGAAGATCCGCATCCTGATTTCTGCTAAGTGTTTGAAACCTAGTGTGCCGTGTAAACCTTATGGCAATCTTGTGGGTTCCATCCCATGTTTTACTTTGACTTTTGTATTAGTTTGAATTATAATAATGGAGAGGCAGCAGAGTCCAGTGGTGAAGGGCATGACGTCTGGAGTCAGATTCTGGCTTCAAATTCTGGACCCATAATGGAATGACCTTGGACAAATTATGTAAGTCCTCTTAGTCTCAGTGTCCTCCTATGTAAAATGGGATAATAACACCACCCACCTCGAGTGTGGATGTGAGGATGTAAAATACTCATTACGATTCCCAACACACACTGAGTACTTTTAAAGTTGTTTTTATTAAGCAGTGCTAGTAGTTGAAGTGACCTAGCGTTATTTTTCGGAAGCTCAGAGAGGAGTATTACAGTTGCGGCAATAGAATAAAGGAACTTCTGGAAAGGACCTAAATCCACTCTGAGGGAATTTTAAAATGGATGAGCAGATGGTGTATGCCTCCAAGGGTCACCACCCCGGATCTGCCTCTGTGTGTTAGGTACCATCTCTCACATCCTGTCTCTTATTCCAAATTCTCTGATCTTTTCCTTTTTAATTAATTACCGATTAGAGCCACTCGCTAAGGATGGAGGCATTTGACACACAGGAAAAGATGTCATTCAAAGAGGAAACCAAGACAGGACCTTTATGACGGCAGAACTTCAGATGTATACTTTGATTTACAGGTCACAAATCTGAATTTTGTTGGTGCAAACAGAATTCTACCCTAGGGGTTCAATTCATACGAAGTTAAAACAATGAGGGCTTGGTTTATAAACTGAAATGTTAATTCATTTGCAATGCATAATACAAGTTCCACTAGAAAATACAGCTAGAAATTCACAGTCACTCAGGCATTACTCTCCCTGATAGGAAAGTCAATCTTTATAGTTGAAAGTTTGATTTCTGAAAATAGACTACAAAGTAAGGAGTTGTTGCCATGAAGGCTTTTCCTCTGTTGTATACACTGCTTTCTTTCCAATATTTCCACTAGGACAATGCCTGACACAGTAACTGCTCCATAAATTGTTGAGTTGAATAAAAGAATGAAAGAACAAAGGAAGGAAGGAAGAGAGAGAGAGGGAAGAGGAGGAGAAGTGGGAGTGGGGGAGGGAGGATGGTTTCAGGGGCTAGCGTCACCAACCAAGGCGAGCCTGACTCCTCTGTCACTGTCGCCCAAGGCTAGCCATACAACATGGTCAGACTTGCTGTCACGTGCTCAGTCTCCTGATCCCTGGATAGGGCTGGTGCCCAGTGACAAATTCTTGTTTAAACAAACATGCCACAGACACCGAGAATTTGAAAGGGGGCTGGAGCCAGGAGAAATGGGACATCACAGGAATTTAGTCTCGTCCTTCCTGCCCCAGGCATCTCCAGCCACAAGGCTCACTTACACAATGGCCTCTGCTTTCCTATTAAACTCCAGATTTTGTTGTTGTTGTTGTTTTAATTTAAACTCCATCACTGTGGGAAACACTGAGCATTTACAACTGATGAGCTTTTATCTTAGATCTGGGGAGAAAACTTAAATGAGTTCAGAACTGGATTTCTCATTTTTTAAACTTAATTTTCTTACATTAGATTTTGTAATATTACCTGTCTGTCCTTAACAATCAGCTGAAGAGTTGAAAGCCTCTGCTTCCCCTTCTCCCCAAATGGTACGGCTTCTCTTACACATTGACAGAAGTTCCAAATCCACGTTCCACAAAGGAATAATGACTATTTACAACGCCCTTAAAATTCTATTACATCCCTCTCTGTCCTACGGCGCCCCCCAAACAGACCATAAATGTGTAAACTAACTTGAAATATTTCACATGACCTCTACCAGTCAGTTATAAATCTCAAAACGGCATTTTCCCTTGAATCCAGATAATCTGACCCTAAATCCCTTAAGTCTTAACTGCAATGTTATGCTCATTTTGGAGGGGAAACTTATAATTTGAGTGTTAATACTCAAGATATACAATTTAAGGCGTTATTTGGAGAGTGAAAATGTAAACAAGTATGGAGAGAGGTGATATACAGCCCTGAATCATTCAGAGATTATAGATGGATTTGTAGAAGAGAGTTTGACCCATGTACAAAAAAATTGCTAAGTGCAGGAAAACATCTCTGAGGTTGTAATATTAGCTCCACCTTGGTCGATGCTTAAGCAAAAATAAATTAATAAAATGAAAATGTAAGAAAAAAAACTGCATTTCCCCTTCTTTTCATTCTTTTTTACTTTCTTTTTCTCTCCTTTATGTTGGCATTCAGTTTTCCCCATGTTCTAATTTTATAATTACACAAATAATACATAGATTACTTGTTGTCAGAATTTGAGCGATACAGAAGTTGTAGAGAGTATGAATGTCAGTCACCCTTTAACCAGCTCCCCCCATTCCCAGAGGTAATCATGACTGAGCATTAAATTCATAGCCTTCCATTTCTTTAAAAACTGCTTTTACATTTTCTTAAGAATATATACTCATAGAAGAGAACATAAGGTTATTTATGTGAGGTTATATTTTTGAAAATAAATGGGATCTTACTATATGTATCACTCTGTACTTTTTTCACTTAATAATATCTTTAGAAATAGTCATGTGTCAAATCATATAGGGATACCACATTCTTTCTAGTAGCTCTATAGTTTTCTACAGTATGGTACAATAGTGTATTGTACCTTTCTCAAAGGATGGTCATTTAGGCTGTTTCCAGTTTTATTTTTAATGAATCCTTCTTTGAAAAATGTTATGCACATATGCAAATAGTATAAATACAGGAAAGATTGCTAGAATTGGAATTGTTGAGTCAAAGAGCATGTGTACCTAATCTTTTAATAAAGATTGCTTAAATCCGTCCAAAAAGAACATCGAAATGTATAGTACTCTCTGTTGTCTCTGTCTCTATTTCCATGCACCAGTGCCAATGCCAAAATTCACTGGTCTTTTTATTATTTACTATCAGGTAATTTTAAAAATTACACCTCATTTGCATTGCTTTGGTGATTAAGTAGATCAAGTATAAGTTTATATGTATTTTAGCCATATATATTTGGCTCCATCTGCTGTAAATTTGACCATTATACTCTTGGATTATTTTCTTTTCTTATTGATTTATATTTTGTATATTTTTAATATTAATCTTCTTTCTGCCACACATGTAAGAAATATTTTTCCTCAATCTCACATTTGCCTTTTATATTTGCCTATGGTGTTTTTTTTCCCTGGTCCAGAAAAATATTTCTTAAATTATATTACCAAAAGTAACCATATTATGACTGTCCCAGCTGAGTACGTGGAGAGAGTTTCTAGGCATGGTGCAGAGAAGGGGAACCCAGGCAGAAGCTGGCGGTGCTTCTGAGTTGAGGTGACAGAGTTGGGAGTCCAGGGAGGGCAGCGTATCAGAGAGGGAAGAGCAGCACAGAGAGAGACCTCCAGGGATCTGCAGCCTGTTCCCTGTGAGAATTCAGTTAAGTACTGATCAATGCATGTGTGTGAGGAAACTACCTGAGGCCAAGAAAAGAACCAACCCAAAGGATTAGAGTGAGCAGTGGCCAGAGCCCACACAGGGCTGAGAGTAGTGTGTCTCCAACAGTTAGATTAGAAGACGTCATAGTTCAGGAGCACTGATTAGGATCAAAGAAGTGTCTTGCCACAGTAAAGATCCAAGGGGATCAAAGCGTTTCCAAGTAACTTAGCCACATTGCAGAGCAAAGCTCAAGAATATTTCTAGGAATGCAAAAATCTAGCAACCACTAAGGTAAAATGCAAAATGTTTAGCATTTAATAATAACTTACACAGCCTGCAAAAAAGCAGGAAAGTACAACCCTTAATGAGGTGAAAATCAATCAACCAATCAAAACTGACTCAGAAACAACATAGATTTTAGTAGTAGAATAAGACATTGAAGCAGTTACTATAACTGTGTTCCATATGTTTGAGAAGCTAGAGACTGAACATGTGATGACTGAACATGTTAAGCAGAGGCATGAAGGATGTTTAAAAGACCCAACTAAAACTTCTAAAGATGAAAAACATAAGGGCAAGGTAAAAATACAGCAGATGAGATTAATGGCAGATTAGACATTGCCAACAGTGATAAAAAAAATAGTGAACATGAAAAAACAGCAATAGAAACTGTTCAAAATTAAATTGTGAAAATGACTGGTTAAAAAAAAATAGCATCAGTGAATTGAGGATAACTTCAAGTGAGCAAATATACACGTAACTGGCATACACAAAGGAGAGAAGAGGGTGAAGGAACCAAAAAAAAAAAAATTGAAAAAAATGGCCAAAACCTTTCAAATTTGATGAAAACATTTACAGTTGCAGAGACCACAGATCCAAGGAAAAAACAACATGCACAAGAAATATGAAGAAAACTACACTAAGGCACATCATAACTAAATTGCTTAAAAGCAGTGATAAGAAGAAAATCTTAAAAGCAGAGAAAAAACATATTACATACTGAGAAACAGAGATAAGGACGACAGCAGACTTCTCATCAGAAACAATGCAAGCTAAAAGACACTGCAGCGTCAATTTAAAAAGTATTGAAAGAATAATACCATCAGCCTAGAATTCTTTATATGGTGAAAATATCTTTTGAAATTAAGGTTCAATGAAAATGTTTCTAGATATACAGAAATGGAAAGAACTCATCACCAAAAGTTCTGCAATACCAAACATTTTAAGCTCTTCAAGCAGAAAGAAAATGACAACAAAAGTAAACTGGGACCTACACAAATGAATGAAGATTACTGGAGAAAATCTATGTGACTTTGGTTAAGGCAAAGATTTTCTAGATACAATGCCAAAAGCATATCCATAAGAGAAACAAAATTATAAATTGAACTTCACCAAAAGTAAGAACTTCTGCTCCTTGAAATACCCGAGTAAGATAATGAAAAGACAACCCACAGACAGGAATAACATTTGCAAGACACATATTGGATAAAGAACTTAATTATAAGTATATAAAAGCTCTCAAAAGTTGGTAATAAGAAAACAAATAATATCACATAAAATGGGCAAAAGAGTTTGGACACATCACCAGTGAAAACCTATGGATGGATAATAAGTACATGAAAAAATGGTCAGCATCATTAGTCATTAGGGATACACAAATTAAAATCACAATGAGGTATTACTGCTTGCATAACAGAATGGTTACAATTAAAATGACCGATCATGTCTAGTGCTGGTGAGGATGCAGAAAAACTGAAACTCAAATACTGCTTATGGTTATGTATGCATTCTCATCTGGTGACTCAGCTGGAGAAGAATCTACTTCCAAGCTCACTCAAGTTGTTGGCAGAATTTATTTCCTTGTAGCTATAGGGCTGAGAGCTTTAGAATTTTTTGCTGACTATTGGCTAGAGGCTTCCTCAGCTCCTAGATGCAACCCACAGTTCCCTGTCATGTGGTCCTTTCCGTAGGCAGTTTACAGAGTGGCAGCTTGCTTCTTCAAGGGCAGTTGAAGAGGGAAAGAGAATGAATCTGCTAGCAAGACGAGCCTTATATAACGTAACGTAATCCAAGCATGACATCTCACCACTCTGCCATGTAACATTACAAAATCATGGAGTGACATCGTCCACTTTGCCATATCCTGTTGATTAGAAGCGAGTCTCAGGTCCTGCCCACACTCTAAGGGAGGGGAATTACACAAAGGTATGAACACCAGGAGGGGGAAGGTCATACTGGAGGCTGTGAGCCACACAGGCATTCCTGTCCTAGTAACTTTGACGGAAAATTCTTCAAAATTTGCCTTTGCTTTTGATAGATGCCCTTTACAGTATAAAGTTTTTTTTTTGTTTTTTTTTTTCTGAGTGTGCTTTGAGGGATATTTTGGGTTTGGGGGGGGGTGGTTGTGTGACTTTCTCATTTCATTGCTTTGCTCAGAATTTGAATTACATCAAATGAAATTTTGGCAACCATAGTGATGAACATATGGATTTAAGTTTTAAAATCTGTTAAGGTGGTGATATTGTTTCCAATACATTATAACATAGTGAGTAATCAATGATGACTCATCCCTGTGTTCCTGAGAAACACTCTTTTTAATACATTGGTGAATTTGATTTGCAAGTATTTTATTTAGGATGTTTATATCTAAATTCAAAAATGAACTTGAACTATAGCTTTATTTTTATTTTATGGCACTTTATTCTGTCATGCTAGCATTAAAGAATGAATTGGAAAGCTTCCTAATAGTTTCTCTTCTTTGGAATTATGTATGTAATGTAGGAAGTATATGTTCTTTAAATGTACAGAATTTTCCCATGAAACCATCTAAGCTTTTTGGCTGCCCACAGTGCAACAAAAAACAAGGATGAAAAAGGGCTTGCTGGCCAGGCAGCCCCAATACAGTAGCTGTACAATCACCATGAGCATCGCTCAAAGGTGCTTCACCGCTACTTGTGTTCATTGTTCTTGAGCTTGGAGTGTTCCTGTAAAATTAATGCCCCAGTGGTAGCCATCTCTCGTATTTAATCTGAGCAGTGTTGTCTTGTTTTGCTTTGTTTTGCTTTGCTTTTTTACAATCTCTTTCCCCGTGGATCTGATCCTGTTGCTTTTTAAAATTTTCATAGTTCCTCAGAATTTCTGGTTCCCTCATGTTGTACTTTTCTTGTTTACCAGAAAGTTTAATTCATACAAATTTTATTTTGTTATTTCAAGAAGCTTGGGGTAAAAGAAAAAGCAAAGTATTTTGTTGCAGCTACTATCTTGATCCAGCCTTATTTTATTATTTTAGAAAAAAGGGTCGGGTCCAATTTAGATGATGAAATTTGCTACTCAGTGAAGGCTGAAAAACTTTGAACATGTATCTGAATTTACTTCAGATTTACCAGGCTTATATAACAATAGATAGGATGCCTTACAATCCACTTGAGAGACAAAGGTAATCTTGGCAGTGCAGAGGGCTTTTAGGAAGGAATATACTGATATGCAGACTTATGGAGTTAATTGGTTCAATACATGATTCTTAAAGCTTTTTTAGAAAAGGTTACTTAAAGTTTTCTAAGTCTTAAAGATTGGATCCTGGTTTGAAAGCAAAATTAGTAGCAGCACCAAGACAGAAGTAGCCCCTATTCTATTATTAAATAAAGCTATGGTGAATAAATTATTTAAGGTTTCTATTTCTTCCCAAGATGACAACTCCCCAGTGGTGCAAATACTGTGGCAGTTACATCACAGAGTCATATTTAGGTGTTGTTCAATTCAATATATGGCAGATAACCCTGAATATTGAAGAATTAAATGGAATTAGATCAAACATTAGATTAATGTTTGTATAATTAGCACATCTAATATAATACAATTAAATGGAGATAAGATGGGCCAACAAAAGCCAACTATATTATGAAGAAAACAGGAGGTTGAAAGTCTTTTTTATTTATCTAATACACTTTACTTCTATTTTAAAGTGAATGACTTCATAGCAACACCCCATATGCACATTCAACAATTAATTACCTGAGCTGTAGGGAGTTTGAAATTAGTTTAAAACTGTTTGTTATAAATGGATTTTATTAATTATGGGAGATATTATGACCCTACAGGCAAGTAACTAACTGGAAGGTCAGA
Organism: Mesoplodon bidens; assembly: GCF_964165515.1. Taxonomy (NCBI): domain Eukaryota; kingdom Metazoa; phylum Chordata; class Mammalia; order Artiodactyla; family Ziphiidae; genus Mesoplodon; species Mesoplodon bidens. The sequence goes on along the minus strand of NC_138168.1, from coordinate 76,590,734 downwards.
GATTGCGGCACCTGGATTTCAAAACTTTAAATCACAAGCCCTTTCCAAAGATACTGCAACTGCAGGTGTGCTGGGAAATCCACCTGAGGCTAGCCTTTGCTCTCTACCTGTTCCACAGCAAAGCAAGTCAGAAGGAGGCATCTTGCTGGATGTAAGAAAAGCATATCACATGGTCACTGGTTTCTACTCCACCTGGGACCACACCTGCTTAAATGTGCCGGCCCTCCCTGGAGACGGTAAGCTCAGCTCTCTCTGACAACACTAATCTCATGCACGGTGCCCGTACTCCTCCAGACCCTCTTTTCTCTCTGTTGTAAGTCAGGGGAAATTCCACCACTTTATTTCCCAAGATGGCCAAAGGGAAGAAATGACTGGGAAAAAAAATGAATGTAGAAAAACAATGCTAAAAATTTAATTGTTATTTAACAAAGGAGTCATAAAGGAGAAGGAGCAGCTCTGAGACAAAAAACTTAGGGGCTTCCCTGGTGGCGCAGGGGTTGAGCGTCTGCCTGCCGATGCAGGGGACACAGGTTTGTGCCCCGGTCCCGGAAGATCCCACATGCCACGGAGCGGCTGGGCCCGTGAGCCATGGCCGCTGAGCCTGCGTGTCCGGAGCCTGTGCTCCGCAATGGGAGAGGCCGCAACAGTGAGAGGCCCGCGTACCGCAAAAAAAACAAAAAAACAAAAAAAACAACTTAGAACTGGCTGGTACGTATGCATTTGAACTCTTAAGCAATAACCTTTCATTAATTTAGGGCACTTAATAATGCAGATTTAATAAGATAAACAGGAAAGAAGTCCTATGGCTCTGAAATGGGAAAAGGCAAATATTCACACCCATTTCCACATCTCAGTTGTCTTTATTATTACATTTGCAGTGATGCAGCAATAAAATTAGGACATCAAAACCTGCACCTTTGGGGCTTCCCTGGTGGCGCAGTGGTTGAGGGTCCGCCTGCCGATGCGGGGGACACGGGTTCGTGCCCCGGTCTGGGAGGATCCCGCGTGCCGCGGAGCGGCTGGGCCCGTGGGCCATGGCTGCTGGGCCTGCGCGTCCGGAGCCTGGGCTCTGCAATGGGAGAGGCCGCGGCGGTGAGAGGCCCGCGTACCGCAAAAAAAAAAAAAAAAAAAAAAAAAAAAAAAAAAACCTGCACATTTGTCTTCACCCTAGAAACTGATTCATGTCAAAATGTCACATCCTTTTCACTATCAACAGACTAGAAGCTGTTATTTCTCTGATATGTTTTAATAGCACAAAGAGAAGAAGCCGAATTAACTGATACATTCATAATCATTTGGATTTTCAAGTACTCAATTTTTAAAAAAAGATTATATAATCTCAGAGATCAGGAAAAAAAGCAAAGGGAATGATTTGTAGCACAGTTTCTACGTAGGAAGAATCCCCTGTACTCCAAAATGTGTAACCGTGAGGAAAGGGGAGATGGTTTGATGCTTTTTGTCAGTCACATTTCTGAGCTTCTCATCTGTTTTGTTCCTGTGATGAAGTCTTTATGGCTTGTATCTTTAAAGCATCATAATGCCAAATTACATGACTCAGGTCTGCTCCAACCCCACTCTAAGGAACAGCTCTGAAATAAAATTAGAAATGGCACACTAATCCTTGGCTTTTTATTATAATTTTATTTTATTTTTAAGTAGCACTTACATTGTAACAAAATGCCCCTTGTGTCTGCTAGACTCCTGTGTAGATGAAGTGGAAATTAGATACACAAGCATGCATACTACATTCGATCACGGAAAACCTTCATTCTTGTGTAAATTAAAATGATCCTCTGCACAGATGCAAAAGAACTCATCCAAGTGAAAACATTTACATGTAATTTACAGAATGTTTTCTCCCTTGGAAGCAATTGCTTCTCCCAGAATCATAAAAACCTACATTTTAAATGTTGACTAATGCTCAAAGACACTGAACCAAGCTAATAAACTGCAGAAATTGAAAGAGATCCAAATGGGAAAAAGTAAAATAACCATATATTTTGATCTTCTCAGGAAATGTTTATCTGACAGAAATTTTAGGTACTGTATTAAACAAATTACTTAAATTACAATTAGTTGTCCTCTAAATTCTGTTACCTAATAATAGGGCGAAACATGTATATACAAGATCTCTATCTTTTAATGTGGATGCTTGAATTCTACGGTAAGTTTTTATTGTAAACATTTTTCTTAGCCTTCAGACTGGCAGGTCCACCATAATGGCTTTCCTGACATTAGAGCGTCTGGTTTGCTGAGCAAGTGCCATGTTAACAGAATGAGTGGCTGCCAGTGTCACCCAACTACCACCACCACAGGAGCTGTTACTTAGACTCAGAGCCTGTACTGTGACTACTCAGTGCTATTTTTCCACTCCCTTGTTTACTGCTCATAACCAACAAAGCTCCCAAAGGGACTTTTTTGACTGGGGTAAGTCACTTCATCCTCCACTTCCTTATTTTCCTCATCTATAAAATAAGGGTAACAAATAGCTCTTTAGGGGTATGGTGGTGAGAGAAACATGATAACGTGTAGCTCCATGTCAAGGAAAATGCCGAGTGCTGAAAGGGGATAGAGAGTGAGACAATTATATCCCAAGCTTAAGGAAAGAAAGCCACTGCAACTGAGACAGAAATTTATCCCCGGGGGCTCTTGGCAGCTTAGGCAAAAAGGAAACATGATGCGTTAAAGAGCTGTTATTATCTTACGAACAGAAGCATCCCCTTTCATCAGAAGAAAAACTCTCTGCATTGATGACCTAACTCTTCGGAGGATTTTCTCCTGATTTCTCTGGGGTGCTGACCAGCGTTAGTTAGACCAGCTCCGGGAAATGCAGTAGAATTCTTCGTGTGCTCCTTTCTCAGATCGACCCCAGACCAAAGCCAAGGGCATCATGTTAAGTTGGCAGCTCTGTGAAGACACGGCTGTGGGAAGCTGGAGTTACACATTCCAAGTATGTAAGCTTCTAGTGGTCAGACTCGATGAAACCGAGAAATTCCTGAGGAGCTGATGTTCGGCAGATCCCAGGAGCTGCTGCTCTCTGCTAGGATTTGATGGGAACAGACATTTCCGAATTGAGATGCAGAGCACAGCCAGCAGCTACTGTGCACTGCTGTAGGAAAAGAGCTCAGGTGGTTTGAGTCTCTGACAAGCGGGATTCAGGGGTGACGCTTTGCTCTGAAGAGCAGGTGCTGGAGGGCCACCTCCATCGCGTGGAGGCGCGGGGAGATGACAGGTGGGGAGGCGGCTTTGGACTTCTGATGCTCCGGGATGCTGTATCGTGTCCCCAGGGAAGATGTGACAAGGCCACTGAAGAACGTGAGGATCTGATGTACCACTTACCTACCTCTGCCCCAGGGAGCCTTGACATGGGCCTTGAGAAAGCTTACTTTTGATGGAAGCAGCATCTAAATGAACCCGCTGGAGTGACTTAGCTGCCAACGTTACCCCCAGATAATGAAACGCCTTGCCCTGCTGGGCTGCTTATCACCCTCCCTCTGAATGCTAAGGGCTCCTGCCAAAAACGAAGATCTTGGTTCTCCCATAATTGCCACTGAGCTGTCATTTCTGAAAATAACTAAGCAAAGGGTTCTGTTGCTTGTTACGGCCACTCCTGGGTTGTGATGGTAGAATGGGGTCATCCATATGGAAGAGGGTGCTTATCATCCTATTTGCTATGGCAGGTGGATGTCTGACTCGGTTCGTCTAAAACCTGTGTCAAACTGCTTAAGGAAACGTTAAATGTATTGTTCAGTGTCCAATGTATTCGGGCCTGCAAATAAAGAACCCTGGTGAAGGAAGAAGCCTTTGACAAGGAGAAGGATGTGAAGTTAAGGGTTATTTTAAAATCAGAAACGTTTTTCAGAAATCGAGTATAATTACACAAGGAATCGAACCAACATTTTGATTCCTATACTAGAAGTGCCTTCAAAAAAGTACTTATTTACGATGCAGGGGACACGTGTTTGTGCCCCGGTCCGGGAAGATCCCACATGCCATGGAGCGGCTGGGCCCGTGAGCCATGGCCGCTGAGCCTGCGTGTCTGGAGCCCGTGCTCCACAACGGGAGAGGCCACAACAGTGAGAGGCCCGCGTACCGAAAAAAAAAAAAAAAAAAGAAGTACTTGTTTAACTGGTGGGATGTTGGGAAGTATGTAAGATGTTAAGTCTGAGAGGCAGTAAAGAGATGCTAAGGAGAAAGCCGGCTGCGTCTGGGAGAGGAACCACAGGTAAACCACAGGGGACCCCAGCCAGATGTAGTGGGGTTCCTAAGTGGGATTATCTGAGGCATTCAAAGAAAGCCTCCAGCCCAAAGCCACATTCTCTACAGATTTTGAACATCTATTTACAAAGCAATCCTTTCTACTAAGCTTCATCCTCTTTCTGACCTAATATATTAAAATGCTTAGGGAAGGCACAGTATATGAAGTCTACCAATTGAATAGAATGAGTTTATCAGATGTTTTCACCCAGTACAACAGAAGTCTGGAAGAACAGAAGGGGCAGGGTGTGCATGCGTGTGTGTGTGTGTGTGTGTCTGTGTGTGTGTGTGAAAGATAGAGAGAGAGAGGGAGGGACAGAGAAACAGAGAGAGGGAGAGACAGAGACTTACTTGTACTTGCAGGAGAAGAAAACGTGTATGTAAATAAATGGAAAGAGACAGATACTGGGACTTTACCTATCTAGATAACCTTGGACTGATTACTTGACATCTCAGAATCTCAGTGCCTTCCAGAGAAGGTAGATATAAAAATGCTTCCTCATCAATCCACACTTTACAGGATTTTTGTGAGGACTAAATAAAATAACACATGTAAAGCACTTGGTCCACAGTAAACATTCTATAAGCATTAAATTTTATTACCCGTGTTAGTTTCCTCCTTTATCATTTTGCCTATGAGCTGCCCTAGGAAGAAGCAGGAGGAGGAAGGCAGTAAGGAGTAGCTAGGCAAACCTGAGATGAGAGGAATTTCCGTGTTCCTTCCCATCAACTCCTGTGTTGTGCAAAAGGAAAGAAACCACCTCTACGTGTCCAGCATCATGGGTTAGAACAAGCTAATTTATATTTACATACAATGTTCCATCGGGGAGGCACAATTCAGTTGGTTTCTAGGAGAACATGCTTATCTGCACACCATGATTGTTTAAACATTAGCTGAGAGCTTGCTGGTAAATGGTCCTTTAGGACATGCTTTAAAAAACAATCCCCTATTGCTTTCTGTGCACTGTTTTCCAAAGCCTCTGTTAATAACTGCATTTCGATCAGATCTCTAAGTACAAATGAATCTCCCATCAAAACTCTAAGGGCAACCCATGATATTATCTTTGCCAATTGAAATTCTCAAGGTGAAATACATATGTGCTATAATTGGCACCTTTGAAACATCATTTTCCCATGGAAAGCTTTCAGAGTTGCTGCCAGCAAATGCAGCCTGGCGGGTCCAGAAAGGTGAGGTCTGAGTATGCATGCTTCATTACCAGCAGGGTTTTACCCAGGTGACAGAGTTTCAGCTATCTGTCAATCATGCCCATCTCTGGTCTCACAGAAATCCAAAGGCACTAAGCTCAAGACATCAGCCTGTTCAGATAAATAATTACCCTAGCTGAGCCATTGCATGGAAAAGCAAAATTCCGTATCAGTATTGCTTGCCCAGGAGCAGTTGTGAAATTCACAGCTCCTTCAGCACAGCATGGAGAGCAGAGTAATGCATACAGGTAAGCACTAAACAGTGGTACGAGTCCCGAGTTCAAACACGGGTAATGGCTGGACATATTCTTTGTTGATCTGCAACTCTTTTAATTTCCGTTACAGGAAAGTGGCTTCATCTGATGCACAGAAAAGATTCAGTACCCAAGCCCTTCCTTAAAATAATTCCCTTCCAAAATACTTTGTGCGACAAACACTCAGTTGGATATTTGTCTCACTGATACTGTACGATAATAAAAATGTAAAAATTAATTACACTTTTATTAGGGTCCTCCAGAGCAATAGAACCAACTGTTTTATATATAGGTAGAGAGACAGACAGAGACAGAGATTGAGATTTTGAAATTTATTTTAAGGAATAAGCTCATGCTATTAAAAAGACGGGCAACTCCGGAATCTGTAGGACAGGCTGGCAGGCAGGAGACCAGAGAAGAGTGTATGTTGCAATCTTGAGTCCAAAAGCAGTCTGCGGGGAGACTTCTTTCTCAGGGGACTGGTCTTTTCTCGTAAGGCCTTCAACTGATTGCTGACTGCATGAGGCCCATTCACATTATGGAGGGTAACCTGCTTTACTCAAAGTCTACTGATTTAATGCTAATCCCATCTAAAAAATAACTTCACATCAACACCTAGACGGGTATTTCACCAAACAAGCCTTCACCAAGGCCAAGCCAAGTTGGCACATAAAATTAATTGTCACACTTGTTAAAACAAATGTGCCAAATCCATTTTGACGCTGTATTCCTCTCTTTCCTGTATATAACCACCTGTACCTTCATGCTTGCATGCATGCCTGCCTGCTAACTTGAAGTTGATATCTCTGTTGTAAGGCTGAATTAATGAGTTTATCATGTGCATCACTATGGCAAAATATAGAAGAATCATCTATTATACCTGAAATGTATTTGATTATAGGATTTCAATTTGGCTTCAGTGCCTACATTTTCATGGATCTTAATTTCTTTTTTTTTTAATGTCTTTTCTTTATTGTGGCAAAAGTCACATAATATAAAACATACTAGGGCTTCCCTGGTGGCGCAGTGGTTGAGAGTCTGCCTGCCAATGCAGGGGATGCGGGTTCGTGCCCCGGTCCGGGAAGATCCCACATGCCGCGGAGCGGCTGGGCCCGTGAGCCATGGCCGCTGAGCCTGCACGTCCGGAGCCTGTGCTCTGCAACGGGAGAGGCCACAGCAGTGAGAGGCCCGCGTATTGCAAAAAAACAAAAAAAAAAACATACTATTTTAACCATACTTAACTGTACAGTTCAGTGGCACTAAGTACACTCACGTTGTTGTGCAACTCTCACCATCATCCATCCACCAAATTTTTCACCTTCCTAAACTGAAACTCTGTCCCCATTCAACACTAACCCCCATTCCTCCTCCCCACCTGAATCCCACCCCGTGGCCCCTGGCAACTACCAATGTACTTTCTAACTCTATGAATTTGACTGTTCTAGGCACCTTGTATAAGAAGAATCAAACAGTAACTGTCTGCACCTAACATATATTGGAATGCATTTTTAAGGTTAACTTAATTTATGTCCTACAAACAGACTATACTTTTTCTTTTCCCCCATACTATATATCAGGCCCTCACCAGCCATCTACTTCATACATAGTAGTTACATAGCTACCTACCTCAATCGCAATCTCCCAATCCACCCCACCCCCGTCCCTGCTTGGTGTCCATACGTTTGCTCTCAACGTCTGCATCTCTATTTCTGCTTTGCAAGTAGGTTCATCTGTCCCATTTTGCTAGGTTCCATATATGTGCGTTAAGATACGATATTTGTTTTTCTCTTTCTGACTTACTTCACTCTGTATGGCAGTCTCTAGGTCCATCCACGTCTCTGCAAATGGCACAATTTTGTTCTTTTATATGGCTGACTAATATTCCATTGTATATATGTACCACATCTTCTCTATCCATGCCTCTGTTGATGGACATTTAGGTTGCTTCCATGACCTGGCTATTGTAAATAGTGCTGCAATGAACATTGGGGTGCATGTGCCCTTTGGAATTATGGTTTTCTCTGGGTATATGCCCAGTAGTGGGATTACTGGGTCATATGGTAGTTCTAATTTTAGTTTTTTAAGGAACCTCCATACTGTTCTCCATAGTGGCTGTATCAATTTACACTCCCACCAACAGTGTAAGAGGGTTCCCTTTTCTCCATACCCTCTTCAGCATTTATTGTTTGTAGATTTCTTGATGATGGCCATTCTGACTGGTGTGAGGTGGTACCTCATAGTTTTGATTTGCATTTATCTAATAATTAGTGATGTTGAGCATCTTTTCATGCGCCTCTTGGCCATCTGTATGTCTTCTTTGGAGAAAAGTCTATTTAGGTCTTCCACCCATTTTTTGATTGTGTTGTTTGTTTTTTTGATATTGAGCTGCATGAGCTGTTTGTGTATTTTGGAGATTAATCCCTTGTCAGTTGTTTCATTTGCAAATATTTTCTCCCATTCTGAGGGTTGTGTTTTCTTCTTGTTTATAGTTTCCTTTGCTGTGCAAAAGCTTTGAAGTTTCATTAGGTCCCATTTGCTTATTTTTGTTTTTATTTCCATTACTGTAGGAGGCGGATCAAAAAAGATCTTACTGTGATTATGTCAAAGAGTGTTCTTCCTATGTTTTCCTCTAAGAGTTTTATAGTGCCTGGCCTTACATTTAGCTCTCATGGATCTTAATTTCTAAGTTTTGCTTGACAGTTCAAAAAGTAATACAGTTGACCCTTGAACAATGTAGGGGTTAGGGGCGCCAACCCTCATGCCGTCAGCCCTCCATATTCATGATTTCTCCTCCCCAGAGTCAACCAACTGTGGACTGTGTAGTACTGCAGTATGTTTTTATTGAAAAAAATCCATGTACAAGTAGACCTGCATAGTTCAAGCCAGTGTTGTTCAAGGATCAACTATTATAATAGTTGATAATAGTAATATTATTAAACTCATACTATGGTACATAGTGATATTATTAAACTCATACTACGTGCCAGGCATGGTGTACTAGGATTTTACTTGGATTATCTTCTTTAATCCTCATGACAACTCTATAGAGTATATTAATATCCTTATTAATCAATTTAAAAAACAACTAAGACTTGGGGGAAAATTAAAGAATTGCTCAAGGTCTTGCTGTTAAGTGATGGGTCTGAATTCAAATGGAGCCTGTCTGCCTCCAAAATGCAGACTCTTAACCACTAAACTCCAGTGTCTGCCAAAGTTCTATTCCAAACAATGATTGATGGCTAGGTCAACTGACTTTAATACAATGATCTTATTGTTATGGATCTTTGCAAAGTCACTGACAGGGGCAATGTTTGGTTGAAACAGCTGCTTGATCACCCATAATCACTTACTCCAAACATTCTATTCTCTAACAGTGGTGGCAGAAATAGATTAAAATAAAAACTGCCTAAAAAGTAGTTTAAAGTAGCCTAACCCCAAATGAAGACATCATCCTCCTCCACCAAATCAAACAGAGAGAGTTCTTTCTTTAGAACAAACCAGTATTTTTGTGCCCTGCCAATGCAACATAAAGTGTACTGAAGGTAATAGAATTTATCTTCTTTTGTTTCCTCTCCTTTAGTCTCGAATCAGTCAGTATGGAGTAACAGAAGGATGTGTGTTGAATCAGAGGTGTGATTTACCAGAGACTGTCAGCCCCTTAGTGAACTGAGAATCACAGGAAGGCTATGAAAATGCAGATTCCAGGGCCCCGTCCCTGGAGACTCTGATCATTTGTCTGGGTTGAGAAACCTGCAATTTTCAGCAAGTGCTTCTCACATATTCACCGGCATATTTTTGGAAACTGCTCACTAGAGGCCAGTGACTAAGCTACTCCAAAATGGAACTCACAATGATGGAGTGAGAGACTCTAAGGACTCAGGGGCTTCTCAGTTCCTCATATCTTCCCTCCCAGGAAAGGCTGCCTAATTTGCGGGGCTCAGTGCAAATGCAAATGCAGGACCCCTTGTTCAAGCGTTACCAAGGATTTCAAGATGGCGACAGCAGAGCATTCAATCAAGGATGGGGCCCTTCTGAGTGAGCGGCCATGTGCAATTCTACAAGTTGAACACCCATGAAGGCTGCCCTGTTTCCCACGGTAGTGTTCTGGGGTTTATGAGACTCAGATGACAAGAGAATGGAAGAGGAGAACGATGAGAAAGTGGAAAGAAAAAATTCAGTGTAGCTGCCTAACACCTCTGGGCAGGCTGAACTTGAATATATACAACCGATGTTTGGGGGTATAAAGAAGGTCTTCACTTACACATAGAATACAGTTAAGTGGGGCCACTATTAGGCCACCACCCTCATTGTGTGGGAAATTGTACTTTTTCCAGTGACCGGAAGTCACTGGGCTTAGTAAAACCTGGCATTCTCATCACATAATTCATACTTTTCAAATGTGTTCTTTGGTTTTAGGGGGAAAAAAATGCATGTAACTTAAACCAGAATAAGTCTGACAAGCATGAAATTAGTGGTAAAATTTTAGAGGTTCATTTCCTCATCATACAGGAATTTTTAAATTATTATTTATTATTATTATCTTAAAGAGGTTTTAAAATTCAACTTCTAAATGCATATAAAAATTTGAAAAGGTAAGTGAATGAACAATAGATGGTTAAAAAAGAGCAACATGGGGGAAATAGGACACAAGGGAGTTAATCTCTTACTATTTGGGCATTTTCTTGGAGTGACGTGACACGGGCCTCCCAGAAAACCCTGAAAACAGCTTAACATAATCTTCAGTCCTTTTTCAAAGTCTTGCCCAAATCCCACAGACAGTATGAATTTGTCATTATAAACACGTACAATCACAAAGGATCACTGAAATTAAAACAAAATGCTGAATATTATGAAATGTATTTTTGGGAAAAGTCCAAATGTTTATGCTGGCTCCTTTCACCCCTAAAAAACTCTTGTTCAACATCTTCAAAAGTACTAACAACGCTGTGAGTTCTGATTATGAACGCAAAGAGCTCCTCTTTACAGATGAACTTTTTCTTAGTAATCACTTGTGCATCATCCTTTATGGCACAAATGAAGACATAATGGCTTTCCTCCACTGCTGACTTAACAATGAACACCTAGCCAAACACCCAGATCACGCCGCCAGCTGTCTGGATAGTGGGTCGTCATGAGCAAACACTGAGCGCACCAATCCCCACACAACACACGCTTTTCAGTCCTGGCACAAAAGCTTCAATTTAACGTGGGCTGTAAAGCTAGCCCAACAATAAATATAAGAAAAGGTCATTTTAGATTGAACACAGCTTTTCAATAATAGGAATTACCTGATGCAACACATGGGCATGTTCTTCCCTTACCCGTGAGAGCTGGAGACATTTCAGATCAATAATGGGATGAAGAAATTTAAGATCTCATATCAAATGGGCAAAGACCTTCAGAGACAGGTATGTAATATTTGGGTAATGACTAAACTCTGAAGCCATGATTACGGTAAGGAAAGCAAATCAGAAGGCTATTTTTCTCACCCTCAAAAGTTTCAAGTTTTGGGCTTCCCTGGTGGCGCAGTGGTTGAGAGTCCACCTGCCAACGCAGGGGACACGGGTTCATGCCCCGGTCTGGGAGGATCCCACATGCTGCAGAGCAGCTGGGGCCATGAGGCTGGGCCCATGAGCCATGGCCGCTGAGCCTGTGCGTCCGGAGCCTGTGCTCTGCAATGGGAGAGGCCACAACAGTGAGAGGCCCGCGTACCAAAAAAAAAAAAAAAAAAAAAAGTTTCCACTTTTGTTAGCATTGTCCAAAGTTTTCTAAGCAGTTAAATAAGCATATCATGTTCACTAATAACAGACAGGAACTGAGATATATTTCCACTATATATGTGGCACAGTTTTAAAATATGCAAAAACCTTTGATGACATGTTTTCCAGAGACATATAATATAAAACAATTCACTGAATTAATTCTATCATTCCAATATATAAGCCTACAACTAATGTAGGGTTTCAGAAATAAAACTGGTTATGCACTATAAAATAAATCCTAACTTTTCAGAAGATGTATAGGACAATAAAAGAATCTGTGTGGAAACCATGGCACCTATTTAAATTAATGAAGAGGTAAAGTCTGATTAAAGAAAGTATTGACTTTGTAATTACAAGGCAAGTAAGCAAAATTAAGTACCTAGTCAATACTGAAAACTCAAATACTTGAAAATTTCTCTAGTTATAAAATTAGAACCATTTAAAAGAAAAATGTATACTTTTAACAAATAATCCTAATTATAATAAGTACCATCAGTGTTAGTATAATATATACACAGAAAAACTTCTTACTTAATATGGATATTTTAAAAGAATTTTATTTGTATGTCTTCAGTTATTCTTTATCCTCTTTGTATGAAACTCATATTAAGGGACTTCCCTGGTGGTCCAGTGGTTAAGACTCAATGCTTCCACTGCAGGGGGCACATGTTAGATCTCTGGTCAAGGAACTAAGATCCCACATGCTGCACAGCCAAAAACTTTTTTAAAAAAACAACTCATATTACAATTAACAGCAACAATTTAAAAAAAATCCTAGACTATAGAAAAGTCAACGAGAGCAAAAGCCAGTTCGACTGACCCCAGCCCCTCCGATCAGGCAACTTGCAGAAGCCTCTTAGATAGCATCATCCACCAGAGGGCATACAGCAGAATCAAGAAGAACTACAATCCTGCAGCCTGTCAAACAAAAACCACATTCACAGAAAGACAGACAAGATGAAAAGGCAGAGGGCTATGTACCAGATGAAGAAACAAGATAAAAACCTAGAAAGTCAACTAAATGAAGTGGAGATAGGCAACCTTCCAGAAAAAGAATTCAGAATAATGATAGTGAAGATGATCCAAAACCTCGGAAAAAAATTGGAGGCAAAGATCGAGAAGATTCAAGAAATGTTTAACAAAGACCTGGAAAAATTAAAGAACAAACAAACAGAGATGAACAATACAATAACTGAAATGAAAACTACACTAGGGCTTCCCTGGTGGTGCAGTGGTTGAGAGTCCGCCTGCCGATGCAGGGGACACGGGTTTGTGCCCTGGTCTGGGAAGATCCCACATGCCGCAGAGCGGCTGGGCCCGTGAGCCATGGCCACTGAGCCTGCGCATCCGGAGCCTGTGCTCTGCAATAGGAGAGGCCACAACAGTGAGAGGCCCGTGTACCGCAAAAAAAAAAAAAAAAAAAAACTACACTAGAAGGAATCAATAGCAGAATAACTGAGGCAGAAGAACAGATAAGTGACCTGGAAGACACAATGGTGGAATTCACTGCTGTGGAACACAATAAAGGAAAAAGAATGAAAAGAAATGAAGACAGCCCAAGAGACTCTGGGACACATTAAATGCAAAAACATTCGCATTATAGGGGTCCCAAAAGGAGAACAGAGAGAGAAAGTACCTGAAAAAATATGAGAAGAGATTATACTCGAAAACTTCCCTAACATGGGAAAGGAAATAGCTACCCAATTCCAGGAAGCACAGAGAGTCCCATACAGGATGAACCGAAGGAGAAACATGATGCCGAGACACACAGTACTCAAATTGGCAACAATTAAAGACAAAGAAAAATTATTGAAAGCAGCAAGGGAAAAATGACAAATAACATACAAGGGAACTCCCATAAGGTTAACAGCTGAATTCTCAGCAGAAACTCTACAAGCCAGGAGGGAGTGGCATAATATACTTAAAGTGAAGGAAGGGACGAACCTACAACCAAGATTACCCAGCAAGGATCTCACTCAGATTCGATGGAGAAATTGAAAGCTTAACAGGCAAGCAAAAGCTAAGAGAATTCAGCACCACCAGACCAGCTCTACAACAAATGCTAAAGGAACTTCTCTAAGTGGGAAACACGAGAGAAGAAAAGGACCTACAAAAACAAACCCAAAACAGTTAAGAAAATGGTCATAGGAACATACATATCGATAATTACCGTAAACATGAATGGATTAAATGCTCCAACCAAAAGACACAGGCTTGCTGAATGGATACAAAACAAGACCCATATATATGCTGTATACAAGAGACCCACTTCAGACCTAGGAACACATACAGACTGAAAGTGAGGGGATGGAGAAAGATATTCCATGCAAATGGAAATCAAAAGAAAGCTGGAGTAGCAATACTCATATCAGGTAAAATAGACTTTAAAATAAAGAATGTTACAAGAGAGAAGGAAGGACACGACATAATGATAAAGGGATCAATCCAAGAAGAATATATAACAATTATAAATATATATGCACCCAACATAGGAGCACCTCAATACATAAGGCAACTGCTAACAGCTATAAAGAGGAAATCGACAGTAACACAATAAGAGTGGGGGATTTCAATACCTCACTTATACCAATGGACAGATCATCCAAACAGAAAATTAATAAGGAAACAGAAGCTTTAAATGACACAATAGACCAGAGAGATTTAATTGATATTTATAGGACATTCCATACAAAAACAGCAGATTACACTTTCTTCTACAAGTGCGCACAGAATATTCTCCAGGATAGATCATATAGTGGGTCACAAATCAAGCTTCAGTAAATTTAAGAAAATTGAAATCATATCAAGCATCTTTTCTGACCACAATGCTATGAGATTAGAAATCATTACAGGGAAAAAAAACGTAAAAAACAGAAACAGATGGAGGCTAAACAATACGTTGCTAAATAACCGAGAGATCATTGAAGGAATCAAAGAGGAAATCAAAAAATACCTAGAGACAAATGACAATAAAAACACAATGATCCAAAACCTATGGGATGAAGCAAGAGCAGTTCTAAGAGGGAAGTTTATAGCTATAGAGGACAGCCTCAAGAAACAAGAAACATCGCAAATAAAAAATCTAACGTTACATCCAAAGGAAGTAGAAAAGAAGAACAAACAAAACCCACAGTTAGCAGAAGGAAAGAAATCATAAAGATCAGAGCAGAAATAAATGAAATAGAAACAAAGAAAACAACAGCAAAGATCAATAAAAACTAAAAGCTGGTTCTTTGAGAAGATAAACAAAATTGATAAACCATTAGCCAGACTTATCAAGAAAAAAAGGGAGAGGACTCAAATCTAATTAGAAATGAAAAAGGAGAAGTTACAACAGAAACTGCACAAATACAAAGGATCCTAAGAGACTAATACAAGCAACTCTATGTCAATAAAATGGACAACCTGGAAGAAATGGACAAATTCTTAGAAACGTATAACCTTCCAAGACTGAACCAGGAAGAAATGGAAAATATCAACAGACCAATCACAAGTCATGAAACTGAAACTGTGATTAAAAATCTTCCAACAAACAAAAGTCCAGGACCAGATGGCTTCACATGCGAATTCTATCAAACATTTAGAGAAGAGATAACACCCATCCTTCTCAAACTCTTCCAAAAAATTGCAGAGGAAGGAACACTCCCAAACTCATTCTATGAGGCCACCATCAACCTGATACAAAAACCAGACAAAGATACTACAAAAAAACAAAATTACAAACCAATATCACTGATGAATATAGATGCAAAAATCTTCAATGAAATACTAGCAAACAGAATCCAACAAACACATTAAAAGGATCATACACCATGATCAAGTGGGATTTACCCCAGGAATGCAAGGATTCTTCAATATACGCAAATCAATCAATGTGATACACCATATTAACAAACTGAAGGAGAAAAACCATATGATCATCTCATTAGCTGCAGTAAAAGCTTTTGACAAAATTCAACACCCAATTATAATAAAAACTCTCCAGAAAGTGGGCATAGAGGGAACCTACCTCTACATAATAAAGTCCATATACAACAAACCCACAGCAAACATCATTCTCAATGCTGAAAAACTGAAACCATTTCCTCTAAGATCAGGAACAAGACAAAGATGTCCACTCTCACAACTATTATTCAGCATAGTTTTGGAAGTCCTAGGAATGGCATTCAGAGTAGAAAAAGAAATAAAAGGAATCCAAATTAGAAAAGAAGAAGTAAAGCTGTCACTGTTTCCAGATGACATAATACTATACACAGAGAATCCTAAACATGCTATCAGAAAACTGCTAGAGCTACTCAATGAATTTGGTAAAGTAGCAGGATACAAAATTAACACAGAGAAAGCTCTTGCACTCCTATACACTAATGATGAAAAATCTGAAAGAGAAATTAAGGAAACACTCCCATTTACCACAGCAACAAAAAGAATAAGATACCTAGGAATAAACCTACCTAGGGAGACAAAAGACCTGTATGCAGAAAACTATAAGACACTGATGAAAGAAATTAAAGATGACACCAACAGCTGGAGAGATATACCATGTTCTTGGATTGGAAGAATTCATATTGTGAAAATGACTGTACTACCCAAAGCAATCTACAGATTCAATGCAATCCCTATCAAATTAACAATGGCATTTTTTACAGAACTAGAACAAAAAATCTTAAAATTTGTATGGAGACCCAAACGACCCCAAATAGCCAAAGCAGTCTTGAGGGAAAAAAACGGAGTTGGACGAATCAGATTCCCTGACTTCAAACTACACTACAAAGCTACAATAATCAAGACAGTACGGTACTGGCACAAAAACAGAAATATAGATCAATGGAACAAGATAGAAAGCCCAGAGATAAACCCACACACCTAGGGTCAACTAATCTATGACAAGGGAGGCAAGGATATACAATGGAGAAAAGACAATCTCTTCTATAAGTGGTGCTGGGAAACTGGACAGCTACATGTAAAAGAATAAAATTAGAACACTCCCTAACACCATACACAAAAATAGACTCAAAATGGATTTGAGACCTAAATGTAAGATTGGACACTATAAAACTCGTAGAGGAAAGCACAGGAAGAACATTCTTTGACATAAATCACAGCAAGATCTTTTTTCATCCACCTCCTAGAGTAATGGAAATAAATACAAAAATAAACAAATGGGACCTAATGAAACTTCAAACCTTTTGCACAGCAAAGGAAACCATAAACAAGATGAAAAGACAGCCCTCAGAATGGGAGAAAATATTTGCAAATGAAGCAACGGACAAAGGATTGATCTCCAAAATATATAAACAGCTCATGCAGCTCAATATTAAAAAAACAAAAAACCCAATCCAAAAATGGGCAGAAGACCTCAACAGACTTTTCTCCAAAGAAGACATACAGATGGCCAAGAAGCATATGAAAAGCTGCTCAACATCACTAATTATTACAGAAATGCAAATCAAAACTACAATGAGTTATCACCTCACACCAGTCAGAATGGGCATCATCAGAAAATTTACAAACAACAAATGCTGGAGAGGGTGTAGAGAAAAGGGAACCCTCTTGCACTGTTGGTGAGAATGTAAATTGATACAGTCACTATGGAGAACAGTATGGAGTTTCCTTAAAAAACTAAAAATAGAATTACCATATGATCCAGCAATCCCACTACTCGGCATATACCCAGTGAAAACCATAATTCAAAAAGACACATGCACCCCAAAGTTCACTGCAGCACTATTTACAATAGCCTGGTCATGGAAGCAACATAAATGCCCATAGACAGACAAATGGATAAAGAAGATGTGGTACATATAAACAATGGAATATTACTCAGCCATAAAAAGGAACGAAATTGTGCCATTGGTAGAGATGTGGATGGATCCAGAGACTGTCATACAGAGTGAAGTAAGTCAGAAAGAGGAAAACAAATATCGTATATTAATGCATATACATGGAACCTAGAAAAATGGTTCGGATGAACTGGTTCACCGGGCAGAAATTGAGACACAGATGTAGAGAAGAAACATATGGACACCAAGGGGGGAAAGTGGCGGTGGGTGGGGGGGTGGTGTGATGAATTGGGACATTGTGGTTGACATGTATACACTAATGTGTGTAAAATGGATGACTAATAAGAACATGCTGTATAAATAAATATATAAGAAAAATATTTTTTTTAAAAAAAAAGAAAAATCAACTAACAACATAGTAAGCGAAAATGGATATCCCATACATGTTTATTCATTCATTTATACTTTCAGTATATAGGTAATTTTTTTAAATTAATTAATTAATTTATTTTTGGCTGTATTGGGTCTTTGTTCCTGCACATGGGCTTTCTCTAGTTGCGGTGAGCAGGGGCTACTCATCATTGCAGTGCACGGGCTTCTCATTGTGGTGGCTTCTCTTGTTGCAGTGCACAGGTTCTAGGCGTGTGGGCTTCAGTAGCTGTGGCACTCGGGCTCAGTAGTTCTGGCTCACGGGCTCTAGAGCGCAGGCTCAATAATTGTGGCACATGGGCTTAGCTGCTTCGTGGCATTTGGGATCTTCCTGGGCCAGGGAACAAACCTATGTCCCCTGCACTGGCAGGCGGATTCTTTTTTTTTTTTTTTTTAACACATTTATTGGAGTATAATTGCTTTACACTGTTGTGTTAGTTGCTGCTGTATAACAAAGTGAATCAGCTATACATATACATGTATCCCCATATCCCCTCCCTATCCCACCCCTCTACGCGGTCACAAAGCACAGAGCTGACCTCCCTGTGCTATGTGGCTGCTTCCTACTATATTTGGTAGTGTATATATGTCAATGCCACTCTCTCACTTCCTCTCACCTTACGCTTCCCCCTCCCAGTGTCCTTAAGTCCATTCTCTACATCTGTGTCTTTACTTCTGTCCAGCCCCTAGGTTCTTCAAAACCATTTCTTGTTCTTTTTTAGATTCCATATATATGTGTTAGCATACGATATTTGTTTTTCTCCTTCTGACTTACTTCACTCTGTATGACAGTCTCTAGGTCCATCCACCCCACTACAAATAATTTTGTTTCTTTTTATGACTCAGTAATTTTCCATTGTATATATGTGCCACATCTTCTTTATCCATTCATCAGTCGGTGGACACTTAGGTTGCTTCCATGTCCTGGCTATTGTAAATAGTGCTGCAATGAACATTGTGGTACATGACTCTTTTTGAATTATGGTTTTCTCAGGGTATATGCCCAGTGGTGGGACTGCTAGGTTGTATGGTAGTTCTATTTTTAGTTTTTTAAGGAACCTCCATACTGTTCTCCATAGTGGCTGTATCAATTTACATTCCCACCCACAGTGCAACAGGTTTCCCTTTTCTGCACACCTTCTCCAGCATTGTTTGTAGATTTCTTGATGATGACCATTCTGACCGGTGTGAGGTGATACCGCAGTGTAGTTTTGATTTGCATTTCCCTAATGATTAGTAATGTTGAGCATCCTTTCATGTGTTTGCTGGCCATCTGTATACCTTCTTTGCAGAAATGTCTATTTAGGTCTTCTGCCCATTTTTGGATTGGGTTGTTTGTTTTCTTGATGTTGAGCTGCATGAGCTGCTTGTAAATTTTGGCGATTAATCCTTTGTCATTTGCTTCATTTGCAAATATTTTCTCCCATTCTGAGGGTTGTCTTTTGGTCCTGTTCATGGCTTCCTTTGCTGTGCAAAAGCTTTTAAGTTTCATTAGGTCCCATTTGTTTATTTTTGGTTTTATTTCCATTTCTCTAGGACGTGGGTCAAATAGGATCTTGCTGTGATTTATGTCATAGAGTGTTCTGCCTATGTTTTCCTCTAAGAGTTTGATAGTGTTTGGCCTTACATTTAGGTCTTTAATCCATTTTGAGTTTATTTTTGTGTATGGTGTTAGGGAGTGTTCTAATTTCATTCTTTTACATGTAGCTGTCCAGTTTTCCCAGCACCGCTTATTGAAGAGGCTGTCTTTTCTCCATTGTATATTGTTGCTTTCTTTATCAAAGATAAGGTGACCATAATTGCGTGGGTTTATCTCTGGGCTTTCTATCCTTTTCCACTGATCTATATTTCTGTTTTTGTGCCAGTACCATACTGTGTTGATTACTGTAGCTTTGTAGAATAGTCTGAAGTCAGGGAGCCTGATTCCTCCAGCTCCGTTTTTCTTTCTCAGAATTGCTTTGGCTATTCGGGGTCTTTTGTGTTTCCATATAAATTGTGAAATATTTTGTTGTAGTTCTGCGAAAAATGCCATTGGTAGTTTGATAGGGATTCCACTGAATGTGTAGATTGCTTGTGGTAGTAGAGCCATTTTCACAATGTTGATTCTTCCAATCCAAGGACATGGTATATCTCTCCATCTGTTGGTATCATCTTTAATTTCTTTCATCAGTGTCTTATAGTTTTCTGCATACAGGTCTTTTGTCTCCTTAGGTAGGTTTATTCCTAGGTATTTTTTCTTTTTGTTGCAGTGCTACATGGGAGTGTTTCATTAATTTCTCTTTCAGATTTTTCATCATTAGTGTATAGGAATGCAAGAGCTTTCTGTGTGTTAATTTTGTATCCTGCTACTTTACCAAATTCATTGAGTAGCTCTAGCAGTTTTCTGATAGCATCTTTAGGATTCACTATGTATAGTAACATGTCATCTGCAAACAGTGACAGCTTTACTTCTTCTTTTCCAATCTGGATTCCTTTTATTTCTTTTTCTTCTCTGATTGCTGTGGCTAAAACTTCCAAACCTACGTTGAATAGCAGTGGTGAGAGTGGACAACCTTGTCTTGTTCCTGATCTTAGAGGAAATGGTTTCAGTTTTTCACCATTGAGATCAATCTTGGCTGTGGGTTTGTCGTATATGGCCTTTATTATGTTGAGGTAAGTTCCCTCTATGCCTACTTTCTGCAGGGTTTTTATCATAAATCGGTGTTGCATTTTGTCAAAAGCTTTTTCTGCATCTATTGAGATAATCATATGGTTTTTCTACTTCAGTTTGTTAATATGGTGTATCACGTTGATTGATTTGCATATATTGAAGAATCCTTGCATCCCTGGGATAAACCCCACTTGATCATGGTGTATGATCCTTTTAATGTGCTGTTGGATTCTGTTTGCTAGTGTTTTGTTGAGGATTTTTGCATCTGTGTTCATCAGTGACACTGGCCTGTAGTGTTCTTTCTTTGTGACATCTTTCTCTGGTTTTGGTATCAGGGTGATGGTGGCCTCGTAGAATGAGTTTGGGGGTGCTCCTCCCTCTGCTATATTTTGGAAGAGTATGAGAAGGATAGGTGTTAGCTCTTCTGTAAATGTTTGATAGAATTCCCCTCTGAAGCCATCTGGTCCTGGGCTTTTGTTTGTTGGAAGATTTTTAATCAGAGTTTCAATTTCAGTGCTTGTGAATGGTCTGTTTATATTTTCTATTTCTTCTTGGTTCAGTCTCAGAAAGTTGTGCTTTTCTAAAAATGTGTCCATTTCTTCCAGGTTGTCCATTTTATTGGCATATAGTTGCTTGTAGTAATCTCTCATAATTCTTTGTATTTCTGTAATGTTAGCTATTACTTCTCCTTTTTCTCTTCTAATTCTGTTGATTTGGATATTCTCCCTTTTTTTCTTGATGAGTCTGGCTAATGGTTCATGAATTTTATCTTCTCAAAGAACCAGCTCTTGGTTTTCTTGATCTTTGCTATCATTTCCTTCATTTCATTTATTTCTGCTGTGATTTTTATGATTTCTTTCCTTCTGCTAACTTTGGGGGTTTTTGTTCTTCTTTCTCTAATTACTTTAGGTGTAAGGTTAGGTTGTTTATTTGAGATATTTCTGTTTCTTGAGGTAGGACTGTATTGCTGTAAACTTCCTTCTTAGAACTGCTTTTGCTTCATCCCATAGGTTTTGGACTGTTGTGTTTTCACTGTCATTTGTTTCTAGGTATTTTGTGATTTCCTCTTTGATTTATTCAGTGATCCCTTGCTTATTTGGTAACGTATTGTTTAGCCTCCATGTGTTTGCATTTTTTTACAGTTTTTTTTTCCTGTAATTGATACCTAGTCTCATAGCATTGTGGTCGGAAAAGATACTTGATATGATTTCAATTTTCTTAATTTACCAAGGCTTGATTTCTGACCCACGACATGATCTATCCTGGAGAATGTTCCACGAGCACTTGAGAAGAAAGTGTATTCTGTTGTTTTTGGATGGAATGTCCTATAAATATCAATTAAGTCCATCTTGTTTAATGTATCATTTAAAGCTTGTGTTTCCTTATTTATTTTCATTTTGGTTGATCTGTCCATTGGTGAAAGTGGGGTGTTAAAGTCCCCTACAATGATTGTGTTACAGTTAGCTTCCCCTTTTTTTTTTTTTTTTTTTTTTGCGGTATGTGGGCCTCTCACTGTTGTGGCCTCTCCCGTTGCGGAGCACAGGCTCCGGATGCACAGGCTCAGCAGCCATGGCTCACGGGCCCAGCTGCTCCGCGGCATGTGGGATCCTCCCGGACTGGGGCACGAACCCGTGTCCCCTGCATCGGCAGGCAGACTCTCAACCACTGCGCCACCAGGGAAGCCCTAGCTTCCCCTTTTATGGCTGGTAGCATTTGGGCAGGTGGATTGTTAATGAGTACAACACCAGGGAAGTCCCAGTATATAGCTAATTTTAATAATATTTAAAACACTTGTTGATTTCTCATTCCTGATACTACATCTGGCCCTCAAGTTGATTTAAAAAAAACAAAAGGAAAGGAAAAAATTGGACACACTTCCTGTCTTCAAGGATCTGTGGGACTTGTTGAAGGATCAGAATTTCCATCTTGCTGAGTTGGTTTTTTTCAGTATGGCATCAGGTTGTACTTACCCATCCATTTGTTCTCTTTGATTAGCCCTCAGGACTGTGGCCTGAACACAGTTCCACCAGGTTGAGTGGACACCATGAGAGAGGGATTTTCTTCATGCCTAGTCCATCAGGGACCATGAAGTAGGCAAGTCTGTGAGCACCATGTCAGTCCCCACAAATCCTCATCCCACACCCAGCAGAGGAGTGGTACTGCATGGTACAGCTTCTGCCTTCTGCCAGCAGTGTGATCTTGGGCAAGTAACCCAGCCCTCTGATATGTTTCCTCATTTATATCATGAAAATAATAACCCTCCACCATTGGGAGGCTATGAGGATCAAATTAGTTAATTCAGATGAAGCACTTACATCAGTGCCAGGCACATAGTGTGTTCCCAATAAGCACTGACTATTACTGTTAATCAGAAATGAGGTTGTACATAGAGGAGAACAGCTCATGATTCTTCTCAGTCGGGAAGACTCCACTTCTTTTCTTAATTAGATCGCTGTTAGTTAAAATTACTTATATATATTTTATCTGAGGGCTCAGTTTCTCTTTCTCTAATTACTTCACAGAAAAACAGTTACAGATTTAATTCACTATATTAGAAACAACTAGTTGGCATTGTGTAAAGAGAATTTGAAGCTTAAGAGGAATTACAGTGGGAGAAGAAAGTCTAAGAGAAGGCTGGAACAAATGGACGGATTTTTGAATGATGTGATCAAGTATGTCTTTTCTTTAATATTGCTTCCTCCCTGAATCTTTCTAATAGGACAAAGATGGAGGGACACTATTCAGCAAAAAACATCCTATGGAAAAGCCCAGAGGATGGAAAAGGTAGAAAATTTCCTTTAGGGTAAACTAATTTATGAAAACAAGTGTCCACTGTCTCTCCAGAGAAGGTGAGCTGCTCAGGGTACCAGCACAGATAAGCCATAAGCTATTCCTGATGCCCAAGGAACAAACTGCTATCAAACAGTTAATTGTGTTTACCTGATAAATTGAATGGAAGGAGAAATAAAATTCTTAACTTTTCTCACCTTTGTAACTCTCCTTCCTCCATTTCTTTTATTTTGAGGTCCTGCTGGCTAATGCATTCTAGAGATTTATCTGGTCCTGTTTTTTTGTTTGTTCATTTTTTTTTTTTAATTTCAGTGGCAAAATTAGCCTCAAACAGCAATCTAATAATGTCAAGTCAAGACAAATACAGTGGTGAATTTGTAGTTTTTATAGTTGTATTCTTAAGCTTAAATGTATTCCTTTTGATATGATTAATTCTAACAAAATTACTACTTTTAAAGTTGTACGTAACTCCAAGAGACTAGTTTATTTTTATGTGCTTTTTCCCCCATTGATTCTGTCAAGAAGTGGAATTCTAATTAAATTATCTTAATTTGACACAGTCAAAAATGTTTAGATTAGGTTTGTGTTAATGGTAACTTGATCTAGGGAAAACACTCCAGAGGATGCACAAGTGTCTCATTGGTTTTTGTTTCCTAATAAAGCAAGTAATTATAGCAGCACAACAGAGTCACACGTCCCCTTTATAAACGTCACTATGGCTGGCAAGCAATCATACATGCAGGTATTTCCACTGCTACCCCCATTCCCAAACTAGACCATCCCTGTTTTACCAAGATAGACTTTGCCCTTGAAAGCAGAATGACCCAATGGAAAGATGGTGGGAAAGACTGCTTTGTAAGTCTGGATGAGCTTCTGCCTTCAAAGTTGCCTTTATTTCTCCCTCCCTGCTCCCTCCACCCCTACATCCTTGTGGGTCTCCCCCTCTCCCTTCTCCCCATTCTCCCCTCTCCCTGCTCTCCACTTCCCCAGTTTCTCTTGCTCTCCTTTACTTCTCACTTCTCCTCTGTCTTTTTTTTTGCGGTACGCGGGCCTCTCACTGTTTTGGCCTCTCCCGTTGCGGGGCACAGGCTCCGGACGCGCAGGCTCAGCGGCCATGGCTCACAGGCCCAGCCTCTCCGCGGCATGTGGGATCTTCCCAGACCGGGGCACGAACCCGTGTCCCCTGCATCAGCAGGCGGACTCTCAACCACTGCGCCACCAGGGAAGCCCTCCTCTGTCTTGATTATGTGCACTTTGATATTTTTTTCCTCATCTGAACTGCAGATTGCATTCTCTCATTCATTCAAGCTAACAAATATTTATGGAACACCCCTCCTGTATCAGGAAAGTGTCATGAATAAGGCACTGACTCTGTCCTCAAGAACCTTAGAATTTACTAAAGGGAATTTTATAAAATAATCATGACACCATATCAATAGCTATATACAAATATATATATACACATATATATGTATATGTGTGTGTATATATATATACATACATATATACATACATATATATATATATACATATGTGTGTATATAGATATGCCAAAGAGGAAGCAGGGAAGACAAAGTGCTTCTATAACACAGTCTTGGGCATGGATGAAAATACAGGCAAGTCCCCCCAGAATACTAAGCTGGTGTCTGCCAGGTAAGTAGGATTCTTCTGGCATTTATAATGAGCACCTAGTTTGTTTCTTCCAGGCACTGTGATCACCACATACCTACATAACCTAGGGGTTTTGTAGGTGTTGCCTTGCTATCCCCACTACAACTGGGCATGTAGTTCATTACCCTTGCTCATTATGTAGGGCTGTGCTGTTCAATATGGGAGGTAGTAGCCAAATAAGCCACTGAACACTTGAAAGGTGGCTTGTCTGAGTTGAGATGTGTTTAAGTGCAAAATGCATACCGGATTGTAAGACTTAGTATATAAAAAAAAGAGAATGCAAAGTATCACATTCATGATTCTTATGCTGATTACAAGCAGAAATGATAATAATTTGGCTATATTGGATTAAATATGCATTAGTGGATTAAATACGCATGTGTATCTATTTCTTTTTACTGTTTCGAATGTGGCTCTTAGAAAATCTTAAATTACCATATGTGGCTTGCACTGTGTTTCTTCTGGATAGAAATCTCCTCTAGATTCTCTCTGAGTGATTTGGCGACAAAGCTGCGTCCTCCCATTGAGCATGTGGGTAGTCACCTCCACTCCGCCCATCTATTTATTCAGTAGCTACTGGAGTGGGAAGTGCTTCTGCATCCAACCTAATCCTGGGTGTTGACCCAGAATGACTGCTCTTGCGGGCAGGACCTGGGTCTGTATCCATCTGAACAAAACATCTCCCAACAACCCTGGAGAAACTGCACAGCCTTGGAGAATTGCCTTATAGAAAGCTGCAGGAATCTGGGCTCCAAGGGCCAGAGGCTGTTCTGTGCAAGGTCTGACTATCCTCATAAGAAGGGACACCTTCATCTGCAAAGTTGTCCCCCACTTACAGCTTTCCGAATGTGTTAATTTCCTTTATAATTGACTCCCACATATTATTCTTAAGCAGAGGATCATGTACAACATTTCTCTTGCAGAAATTTCTAGGATGAAAAATGAAGTGAACATTCCTTTTTCCTTTGTTTACTTAAATGGCCACATCCTCCTACTCAGTGCAAAGCCATTACCATCTTTTTTCTGTGATCTAATTACAAATGGAATAAGCTCTTAATTCCCCTTTCCATCATTATAAGATCTATGACATGAAAATGCCTCTGCAAAGACTTCCAGAGTGCTTATTTTCTGTCATGTATTTGATACAACTTATAGGGGCAAAGTTATTTGTTTGTGCAGAAATAAATTGCACTCAGAGGTGTTTACATGACAGAGACTGATAGGTGTTTTCTATCAGGGCTCTGCCTGGTTTGCCAATTTGTTTACTGCAGCCTGTTTTAGGAAACCAGGAGAAGAGTATTTAGCAGCAAGTTAAATGCTTTTAAATATCATGTAACTTTCTCATTCTTTTAAAAATAATTGTCACATACTTGAGAGTCTTGTAAGCGGAATGTTGCTGGATACGTAATTTGGTTTCACGTTTCCTGTGCATCACAGAGTGGCTTTTTTTCCATCATAGTTGATCTTCACCCTTTACCATCTGGGAATTTGAACTCTATTTTTAGCCATTTCATGAGTTGTCAATTTAATGCATTTAAAGAGGGCAGAGCAGATGTCTAAAACATTGAAGGTAATTAATTAAGTCCCACAATTTCCAGACTACACAAAAACAATTTGCCATTGCCTGTAAAATGGTATAATTGAGTATTATAAATGTTTCCAGGCCAAGTCTTGCTATGAATTATTTAGTGCATCTGTCCTAATTAAAGCCCTATTGGAAGATTAATGTCTCATAACCTGACAAACTACTTTACTTAGTAACAAATTATCCATATAATGACCTCAAAGTAAATTTATATAACCCAAGAAGCCATCTGAAAGAACTCACAAGCACAGTTCAGTAGAGGGAATTTCCTCTGCATATTTACACTCATCTGTCCAATATTCTTTCAGCTTTGAATAGTTGTAAATGAAAATCAATCTGTTCCCAAATAAGTCTCTTAATCATTTCTAGCTTTAGTCAACACCTTGTAAAAGATATGTGATTCACATTTCTTGCAACCGTCTCGTTACACCTTACATCAAGAATTTGCACTAAAGACAAAGATATGCAAGTCTGTAACATTGAATGCACTGGCAATAATGAAGAATCCTTTTTTCATTCTTATTCTAACCTCTTGTTTTTAGGATGAGATCACCCTGATTATTTTTCAGCAATACGAGAAACACCAAATATTCAGTCAACAGTATCTTCAGCTGAATGATGGGTCATTGCCCTATCAAGGCTGGATGCCAGAGGATCTGATAATAGTATAATACTGAGGTCACTTAAGCCTAAACTTAGAAGCAAACTAGGTGAACCAATCCTGCTTTGGCATTAGGGAACTAATGTGCCTTACAGCTGTAATCCCTATAACACTATTTTTAAAAATCGATGGCATGCCACGTACCTGATGGGCAATGAAAAGGGGACCTCTGCTGATTGCATCTCCTGATATAAAGTAGTCCGGAGAGGGAAGAGGCAGGGTCAGCAAGGGGAAAGCTTAATACCCTTTCTTCTTAATGGAAATCATTCCCTCCCATCACAAATGCACTGCCCTTATCATGAACTTCTTTAAAAAGCACTTTACATATTATTTCTAAAGCTTAAAAAAAATCTTTCCAACTAGGTTTCACAGGAGATTTGTCAACAAATCTGAAGATCGATCTCTCTCTCTCTCTCTCTCTCTCTCTATGTACCTATGTATATTCACTGGCTGCCCTATTTTAGAACACAAAATACAAAAATATCATCAGAGTTAAGTAAAATTTTTTTAAACTGTGTTAAAGTATGGTTAATTGGCCATAATTGTGAGAAAGTAAATAAGATCTGATTAGATATATAACATTAGCATGGGATGGGATACATATATATGAATATATATATGAAAGGAATATTTAGCAAACTGCCTTACTGTCATAAGTCCAACAACAGTTTATTTATAAACTATAGTTCACTCTTATCTGGACAGATAAATATTCCAAATTTTTTCTTCTCCTAGCTTGGATCTTAGCATTCATAAAGTCATTGTCCTTTAGCATTTCTTCCATGTAACTTTCTTTTCCATTTAGAATTTCTCACACTGGAAAACAATTCAGTTTCTTCTTTACACCCCTGTATGAATCGTATATTTTAACAAAAATGAAGTCATATGCATTTACAGGAATAAGCTCAATAGGGCCAAACTGATGGAATGCTACTTAACATCTCCCCCTTTCTTCTTTTGCGTCTACAGAGTATTTGGTGCTCTTTTAAAATGCTTTTAGCCAGAGTCCACCTCATGCAGAGGTGCAAAAGTACCTCTAGCTCCATACAATGGGCTTACTGACTTTTTTGCCAAATGGAAGGAAGAAAGTAGTGAAATTAAGCAGGGAAAGGAGAGAGTTGAGTATTTTTTCATAACATTTGTTTCCTGAGTAACAGTAGCTCATTGTAGAAATTTGGAATATAGGGAAAAGTGTAAAGAAAAATCATAAAAATTGTTCATAGACCCATCAACCAATGATAATCTCATTAGCATTTTGGTATGCTTCCATTTCTTTTTTCTATGCAGCCATTATATACTGGAGTCTTTCCTCATGGAGTTTTACTTTTCATTACATTGTAAGCATTTTCCAGTGGTCTTAGCTTTTTACCTGTATAGAGAATGATTGTTTTTCATCATAACTAAATGTGGCGTTCGTGTAAAGCAGAGGAAATGTGTCCTTCCCGTGGAATTAAGTTTCAGACTCCTCAGAAATGGCAAGAAACTAGCTCTAATCTACTCTTAAGATTTCTGCTGAGTAGCAGACAAGTTGTAAACTGATCAACAGAAGACAAATGGATGTCTGGTTGCAGGTATATATACACACTTGTACTCCTGCATTCTTGGAAGTAGTCTATTAGAAAAAAAAAAAAAAACCCAGCTTACTAAAATACACTGAGAGTATAAAAAATAAATGTTAAAAATCATATAACTGTATAAATAAAAACATGATTCTTCTAAGTTAATAGCTGTTAAAGGCATAAAAGTTTTATTATTTTAATAAAAAATCAGAAGTAGAACCCAACTGAAAAAAAAGCTTTAAAATATATTATGATATTACACCTACACTTCAAATATGTTTTGGGAAACGTTTTTTATTAGAACAATAGGTTATCAATAGGCATGAGTGCATGTTCTGCTCAGAATGAACAATCAGATATTTATCTATCTGTTTAAAACTGGGTTTTTCACTCAAAACTTAGTAGGTTTTGGCAAAACACAATGAAAGAGAGTTTTCTTGTTCTTCTGCCTTAGAGTATCGCCTGAGATAGACATTGAAGGCTCAGCCTTATAAATATTCATAATAATTGTTCTCAGGTGGCATCCAGGAGTCCCCAAGACAAACCACCATTTGAAGACATTTCAAAAAATATCTGGAAAACATACACACAAAAAAGAGAATCTTTGAGGCATTCATTCACACATTTACTAATTCACATAACCATGATTAAATGTCAGGTTCTAGAACTGTGAAACAGCTGAACTTAATGTTGCAATACGGGGGCAAAAATGCACATACATATTACATCCATGCAGCAGAAATGTTAAATAAATCCTAGCTTCAATCAATCAGGTGACCTGATTCTTGGCCAATGAATCTTTCAAGTTTCTCCCTTCTCTCTGCTCTCTCTCTGTCTCTCCTTTTCTGTGTCTCTGTCTCTGTCTCTCTCTCTGTCTCTCTCTCACATACACACACACACCCTTACATATACATACACATACATATATAGACACACAAGTCAGGGTGTCTATAATGTACCATGACGCTCAATACTCTATGTAAAGAAGTCTCTACACACCTACCATTGAGTCTCACCTTCAGTTCCCTCCAAAATTAGAAGAAAGTATGACATATGGAACACTGGCCTCAAAAGATGCCCAGCAGAAAATAGTTCCCTGGTGAAATAAGTTTGGAAAGCAATATATTTTATTCCCCTAGTGGAGATTTATAACACAGATTAGCATAGTAAAGACTCTGAAAGAATTCCTGCAATAAAGAAACCTATTTTAAAGTTGTTTGCCTCAGAATGTTTTAATCTGGAAAATCTGCTTATTTTGTTTACTATATATTATCAACCATAGGGAACAGGCAATGATATAAGAACACTGACCCTATGATTGGGACCTTTCAAATATTATGACTGAACACATGTGGGATGCAATACAGTTCATAAAATATCCATCTTTCTTTCTGGGACAGTTTGATCTCACCTTATAAAAATTATATAAATTGAAAAACTGTGATATAAAGCCTTGTATTCACACATCAAAATTAATTAACTAATTTAATAAAGTAAAGGTGGACTGTAGGCTTTCCTCTTTTGTAACAGGATTCCTTCACAGTTCTCTGATTTAACAGGTTTCATAAAAGGTCTGGTATTGCTCTTTGCATTATTCCTAGGGTCTGTGAAGGTAGTCTAATGTTCTGGGACATTCCAAAAACACTGCATGAAAAAGACATCTCATTTTTGACACCTTTCTGGGGTGTTCTGTATGGAGCATCATTTGGAGATGGTAGGTTCACAAACTGAATTTATTTATTGACTGAATCTTTATTTTCAGAATCCTCTTAAAGGAAAATATGAAAAGATAGCTAAAACTAATTACACCCACTTCAAGTACACTTAGGGATGAGGCTTTCTCTTAAGAAGTCTCAAACAATGAAACTGACATTTTTAACCAAGTCCCTCTGCAGGAAAGACAAACAGGATATTCACCAGAGCTGTGGAATTCCAGTTACTCAAGACAAGTAGATGAAGATGGTATTTCTGCTCTGGAGTGGCAGGTCTCTGTGTAATCACCTTTAAAAGGGGAACGAAATCAAAGTGGAACCCTGAAAAGAAACAAGGAAGCAGCGCCTTTGCCACCTTGCAAAAAACAAATGCTTCAGTGACAGACAAGACCAAACAGCTTGGGGTGTGGGGTGGAGGTGTGGTCGGCAGCTCAGACGTACAGTGACAGGTCAGTAGTAAAAGGCAAGGCCTTGGGTCCTATTTGCGATGATGACATATATGTTACCAACAAATGTTGTGTGAAAAAATGCCATAAAAAGGAGAAAAAGGGAGGAAAAGGGGGAGGGAAGGTTATTGCTCAGCTTCATCTTTAATTCCGTTTTACAACTGCCCAATAAACAACCTTCTACTTAAGTTTTCGCCTCAATGGCTTCTACACTAGGTGAGAAAATCTTTTGGCTTCACTTCATAACTCGGGGCTATAAAATAGGCTTTTTAAATGGATATTCAGGCGTTTTGCAACTTCTGTTACAGGTTTTAGTTAGTGAAGCGTTATCAGTCTTACAAATCAAAGAACAGTTATAATACACCAAAGGAGGATTTTCATTTGGGATAGCCTCACCAACCCCCAGTCCTTCTTTACCCACAGGAATCCGTTCTGAAACGATATTCCTGAGGGCCCAGGTAAACTCAGGCCTTCAAGTCCCAACATGAGCTTGAAGAATGTAATAAAATGTTGAAGATGCTCAGTCTCTGAATTTACTGCCTAGTATTTCAAGAAATATTATTTCCAAAACTAGGACCCTTTATCTGTGACACTGATCCTACTAAGTGGGTGATTTCTTCATCCAAATGCCTATAAAAAGTTCACTTTGTAAAGGGAAATCATTTTGAAATATGTTGAATCCTGCAGTGACTGCTCCTTCCCTCATCCGTACCTCTTACTGGGGTCCTTAAGCCTATATTTATTGTGCTTTCAGACATAATCTTTTAAGCTAAGACTAATAGTCAAAACACAGTCAGTACAATGAACAATCTGTTTATCAGTAGTTTTACTTCAAATCAGACTGAAAACTGACCCCCCAAAACTCCATTCTAGAGAATACAGACCATCTTTATGTAAAAATACAAAATCAGTTTCTCACATTTGAGATCTCAAAGAAGCTATTTCTAGAAATGTCAATAAAGAAGAGTTAGGAATTTTGGTTACCATAAAATTCTGTTTCATATTAATATACTTTCATATGTGAGCTCTATTTGATATCATAAAAGTGCATTTGGGGCTTCCCTGGTGGCGCAGTGGTTGAGGGTCCGCCTGCAGATGCAGGGGACGCGGGTTCGTGCCCCGGTCCGGGAGGATCCCACATGCCGCGGATTGGCTGGACCCGTGAGCCATGGCCGCTGAGCCTGTGCGTCCGGAGCCTGTGCTCCGCAACGGGAGAGGCCACAGCAGTGAGAGGCCCGCGTACCGCTAAAAAAAAAAAAAAAAAAAAAAAGTGCATTTATTTTAGGGTGATTTTGTTTTACATCGTTGTATACCAGGAAATAAATTCTGAATAAGAAGCAAAGGCTCTTCCCTCAAATCTAGCTTTTCAAAATCCATCCCAGGTCCCAGGATGCTAGTGAAACTTCTGGAGGATGCTATAATTCATCCCAGGGGTTAGAGAGGAGTGGGTAGGGCCCCTCACGCCATGATGGGTCCTTTCAGCTTGGTAAAATGCACACAGTTTTTGAAATCTGAAGAAATGAGATGTAAGAAAGAGAACCAGTCTCACTCAAGAGAACTGATAAATTCTAGGGAGCTAGAAGTTGTCAAACAATAGGATTCCCAGTCAATATTGAAGTCTAAAGACTCAGAAGTAAAGCAGTCTAATGACTTAAGTTTTCATCACACATCTGACAGGCATTAGAATCATGTTTTCAAGCGAGCAGGGGAAACAAAAACCTTTTTCTAACAGTCCACCTGATTCTCCAGAGTACTGGGACAGGTTAAAAAAGTAATAACTTTTTTTAAAAAAAAAGCTAAATTAAACAACAAACAAGAAATTCCATGTCTTATCTGATTTGTCAGTCACGTATGGTGGCTCTGAATGAACTTGACACCCTCAGAGAATTCTTAGCGAGGATGCTTTCTGGCCCGAAACTGGACCTCTCCCTTTCTAAGCTGTCGTCTCCATCACAAAGCATGGAAATGTATCTATCTTTGTGCAAGGCTATATGCTCAGTGTCACTGAAGAACAGCTGCTGTCACAGAGCCAGGGAGGAATATCTGCCCCAAGTTCACACAAGGGGCAGCCCTTCAGAGACTACACTTCCCGGGATTTATTTTGGCATATTTTCCCTTGGGGCTTCAAGGGTACGGAAGTGAGCCTGAGGGAGGGAGGTCAGGCTGGAAACACAAACTCTGATAACTTCTGCAGAAATTCTTCTTGGCCCTACAAGAATCCACGTTTTCTAGTGATCGTTTTTTAAGAAGTCTGGAAATATAAAAAGTATTCACAAGCCCTGAGCACTGGATTCAAAATGAGAGCTGATACAAATGGGTTTGCCTTTTCTGGATAGAAACCTAGCCTGTGAGCGTGGGCAGATGTCCTGGGCTGTGATGTCTGGGAAAGCTGAAGTTCTGACTAGCCAGACAACCTTTGGAAATAATCAAGTCAGCAGAAATGGAGAAGGAGCTTTCTATGTCTACCACCTACTACCTACCATTGGAGCCGAAATGACTAGAGACATAATTAATACTGTCAGCTGGAAAGGCCAGTCGCGCAATTTCTGCTTTACTTTTGTCATTGTTGACCCCATGGTGGAAGGAGAAATCTTAACTTTGAGATCGTCATACGGGTGTTTTCAGTAGTTCAACTGTTACCCACACATTACTGTTGTCTCTTCATGTTTATTACATGTTGAGAAGAAAAAAATGTGAATCAATTCATTCCAATCATTTATTTTCTATTTTGAAATTACACATTCACATGGAAGTTATTCATATCAAAAGGAGTCTACTTAAGGTTTTGACAAAACAAGCTAATAAAACACAGGGTATGCTTTGTTGAAGAAAACAATGTTACAGTCCTCTTACTTTTTGTGCTGCTATTAGAAGCAGATACCACTCTCAGCTCCTAGTATCTAAACAGCCAATTTCTTTCCTAGTTGGTCCCAAGTACCTGTAGGGTTATGGAGGAATAATGGACACTAAATCTATCGCTGGAAGTTAGAAAACCTTTATTATTCAAAGACGCATGGGCTTCATTCATATTCCAGGGATTCTGAAGTAAAGAATAATCTTTATAAGTATCTAGGAAGGAGTGTCTTAACACATTTGACCTGTTTAAAAACTTGCAATGGTCTTGTATTAAATAAGTCATTAATTAAGGTACCAGTTGTCATGGGTTGAAATGTGTTCCCCAAAGGTATGTTGAAGTCCTAATCCCTGTACCTATAAATGTGACCTAGGGTGAAATAGGGCCTTTGCAGATGTAAGCTAGTTAAGATGAGGTCATACTAGATGAGGGTGGCCCTCATCCAATACCACTGGTATCCTTATAAAAAGAGGAGAAGACAAATAGAACACACAGGGAGAAGCCCACGTGACAGCAGAGGCAGAAGTTAGACTGGTGACGTATCTACAAGCCAAGGAATGTCAAGGAGTTCTGGTAACCACCAGAAGCTAAGAGAACACAAGGAAGGATCCTCCCCTAAAGCCTTCAGAAAGAACATGGCCCTGCTGACACCTTGATTTCAAACTTCTTTCACAGCCTCCAGAACTGTGAAGCGATGCATTTCTGTTGTTGTTTTTTTTTTATTAGTTTCTGCTTTATAACAAAGTGAATCAGTCATACATATACATCTGTTCCCCCATCCCTTCCCTCCTGCGTCTCCCTCCCTCCCATCCTCCCCATCCCAGCCCTCCAGGCGGTCACAAAGCACCGAGCTGATCTCCCTGTGCTATGCGGCTGCTTCCCACTATCTATCTGCCTTACGTTTGGTACTGTATATATGTCCATGCCTCTCTTTCGCTTTGTCACAGCTTACCCTTCCCCCTCCCCATATCCTCAAGTCCATTCTCAAGTAGGTCTGTGTCTTTATTCCTGTTTTACCCCTAGGTTCTTCATGACATTTTTTTCCCTTAAATTCCATATATATGTCTTGTTTTAAGGCACCCAGTTTGTGATGCTTGTGATGGCAGCCTCATTGAAACTAAAACACAAGTTTAAATTTTCTAAAAATAAATATGATAGTTAATTACCTGGAACTTACTGTCTTATTTAGTGACTGATATAAGTAATAGCCATGGTATTTAATATGGACAAAAACAAGTTATTTTCTGGCCTATGCTTATGTATTATAATTATCTTAAACTTCAAAAAGTGAATGCCAAAGTTTCAGCATTTTGATGATGGGATGAAAACAAACAAACAAGAAGTAATGAATATTGATAAAGTTTATCTCAAAACTGGATAACTATTTTGTATTTTGGCCATGTTGCCTAAGCCTGTGTCAACATACGAAGGAAAGCCAAAAAAAGTTTCAACATCTCTATGTCATCTTTCCTTAGAAGTAGCCTTCTCCAAATCCACAGACGTTAGTATTTAACAGAGCTATGCAAGCGATATTTTTACCTATTATCTCTCCTTAAGGAACTTGGTATTATTTTTAAAAATGGTTTTTGGCCTCTCTTCTTTAGGTTGTTTTCTCATTGTAGGCATGGCCAAATGCTTCAAATGAAGGTGGAAAGAAAGCGAGCCAAAAATTCAGACTTTACCATGACAAAAGTCATGTGGGTATGTGATAAATCATGTTCGTGTATGAATTATTATTTAGAGAGCTGATAGAAACAGTAACCTGGAGAAACAGTAAAGGGTAGGTGGATCCTCACTTTCAATTGGACGCTGTTCTGGGCTGAAGGAGCCCCATGTGTGATGAGGCCCTTCCATCTATGACCCCTCCACCTATGTCTTCAGCTTGGGCAGCAGATTAGAGCACAGGGAGGTTCCACATGGAGACTTAGAAGCACAGTGGAATGCCCATCTCCATAGTTCACGAGGGTCCCCTATACTGGACAATTCCCACAAACACATAGATTATTCCTCATAAGTCACCTTCACATGAAGTCCTTCCTGGTCCCCAGCAGAAAAAAAAACTCCCTGCTCGAGGTTTCAACCCCCTTCTTCTGCCTTTTTTCTCCTTCTTTACATGTATCTTTTTTTTTTTTAATTTTTTGGCTGCGCAGCATTGGGATCTTAGTTCCCTGACCAGGGATCGAACCTGTGCCCTCTGCATTGAAAGCACAGAGTCTTAACCACTGGACCACCAGGGAATTCCCTTTTGTATTTATTTATTTATGTCCTTCTTTACATGTATCTAGGTACTAAATATTTTACTTATTTAGGTTGTTTATTGTCTTTTCCCCACTAGAATGTGAATTCCAAGAGGGCCTTTTACTCCTTGGATCATGGCTCTCTTCTCAAAGAACAGTGGCTAGCACTTGGTAGGCACTCAATAAATACTTCTAGAATAAATGAACTATGGAGGGAAAGACCTCCATACTTGCTTTATTGTTAAGTGTGAGCAGCTTCTAGTGGATTTAACTAACCACAGTTTGTGTCCAAATTACAAGACTGAACGAGGAGTGTTCTAGCTTATGCTTATATATTTCCAAGGCCTGATGGGGGAGTTTCGTGAGTAGATCTCCGCAGATGGGTGATTGCTTCTCTAGGCTACCCAGTGAAGCATCTGTCACACTCTAAGCATTTTATCATTTCTGAGAATTGATTATCTCCCACGGCCAAAGCCAGTATGCTTAATTACTTTTGAAGCATTTACCAGTGTACAATATTTAAGGGCTTCATAAATCAACCAGAGGTGGATGAGGTGCCTCCAGCACCCCTAAACTAACACAAGCAATTGCTCAACGAGGACAGAATAATAAAGCCCAAATTAAATAATTCTCACTATAAGCTTCAAACAGAGCAGCCTAAGAAGATGCATAGCAGCAGAAATAAAAGTTTGAAGAAGGCCCAAGAGCTCTGCTAACGCCTAAGGGATTGAGTAGCAAATTCTAATCTGATCTATTATCTGAGTGTTGCTAACTGATCAATGGCGATTTGGCCAGGCAACACTGATCAGGTCCATTTAAGAAATACTGGTGAGGTAAACTACCCCAATCTGAGGCAGGTGAAGGGCTACACATGTCCTTCACCATAACCTGATCACAGTTTGAATGTTACAACCAAAGCAAGCCTACCTCCAAAGTCTGCCCGAAGTACCATTTTGTTATTAGCCTGCAGGCACAAAAAGCTCTCTGCGAGCACGCTTCATGAAGGGTTCACCCTAAGGCATATATGATCATATTCTGACAGGCGATGAGTCCACCTTTAACCAATTAAGGGACAGAACTTAAAAGAAGGGACTCAGATAATCCAAGAGATCTCTAGACTTCAAAGGCTACATTACAGGTTTGGGGCTTGCCTGGCATGGAGGGACAGTGGTGTTCGTAAAGTTCTTTGCTGTGAACCACCAATGAAAAATATTTTTTACATATTTTATGCTAATTAATCAGCCCTTTGTTCCTATTTTGATAACTATCAAAATATAAGCAATGTATAAGGAGTCCCTGCCATAGTGTCGATTCATAATATTTCAAATGCTAAAATAATTTAAAATGAGGTTTTAAGCTCCTTTACACGTACACATACATGATACAACTCCATCTATAATGGCAGAAATGGGGCCCGAGAAAAATTTAATGCATAAAGTGCACAGTGGCATTAGTATGAGGAAAACAAAGTGAGTGAGATGACCCTGAGTGGCTGGTGGCTGGGAATTCTGGGGTCTGGCTTCATGGTCCAACTCTGTTTTTTTCTCTATAGTGGTTGGTAGTATCTGGCAGTAGTTTTCTACTCTGCCTTAAATATCAATGGGGATGATTCCAGGTCCTATGAACTTCCAGGGCAGGAATCTACTGATTAGATGGCACACATTTGTTTTAGCTCCTTCCGTGTTACCTCTCCCTATCCTGTAGAAGTTCAAGAACAGGACCAAGTGGGAAAGAGAAGCTAATCAGCAGCTAATTAATCCACATTATCCACAGGATGCATTGTTGTAGAATTTTTTGCTACTGAAAAAAATCCTTACAGAATTCCAGAAAGCTTAAAACTTAACAACATGCAGACACTGAGTCTTTTTTTTAAAAAAATGAATTCATTGATCGATATGATGAGTGGGTTTTGAAAATGTTAATGAAAAGCATCACATCCATATTCTTGCTCTATCTGGTCATTAAACGATAGCAAGTGGAGGACAGTTTTTCTCTATTAAGCTTTAGGAGTTGAGGTGAATAATACAAAATATGTTTGCATTATTTGGTTTAATAACCATACATAGCATAAGACCTGATGATCATACAGATGATTTCTGGTGGTAGTCCTCTTAGCCTATTCCAAGAATCATTTTTGAGAGTCGACTATCAAGTGTAAAGTTACTCTTCTTCTCTAAATGTCCTGTCCTATATTACATCTCATGAAAGAAAAAATTTGTATTTAAATTCTGAAATTATATTCTACTTATCTGACTACTTTGTAACTTTTGGGCTTTTCTTCCTCATAATGGCACTTTCAGCTGCACATACGCTACCCATGGAAGCACCAGCACAATGAAAATAATGAACATACCCCTCATCCAAGGTTTTACCACGTCCCTTTGTAATTTCTCCCTCCTGCCCCTTCCCATTTGTCTCTACTGTACCACACCCCTCCCCGGGCAGCTATGGATTTGGATACTTTCACTAAAGTTAAGTTTGCATTTTTTAGACTTTTATATCAATGAAATTGGGAATATGGTCACTCCTTTGTCTTACAGTCTTCTTACACACACAATAATTATTTTGACGCTCATCTATATTATTGCAGATAACAACTCATTCCTTTTTATTATTGAGTAGTATGCCATTTTATAACTATTCCACAGTTTACATATCCATTTGTCGACTGATGGATACTGGGGTTGTTTCCAGGGTTTTGTTATTACAAATAAAATTTCTGTGAACATTCATATACAAGTCTCGCATGGACATATGCTTTCGATTTCTCTTCGGTAAATACCTTTTAGTGGAATGCCTGGATCATATAATGAGTGTATTTTTGACCTTTTAAAGAAATTGCTAGGCTCTTTTTAAAAGTGATTGTACTTCATTTAATCTATAGGTAAATCTGGGGGAGAACTGACATTTTAACAATATTGAAACTTCTGACCCATAAACCATATATTTCTTCATTTGTTTCAGCCTTTCAGCAATGTTTTGTAGTTTTTAGTATACACATCTTGCACATATTTCTTTAAGATTTATCACTAAGTATTTCATGGTTTTATGTAATTTTACATGGTATTGTTTTATAATTTCAATTTTCAGTTGTTACTGCTAGTATGTAGATACACAATGGAGTATTTTATATTGGTCTTGAATCCTGAAACCTTAGTAACCTCATTTAATATTTCTAGTAGTTATTTTGTAGATTTCATCAAATTTTCTATATAGATGATTATGCTGTTTGTGAATAAAGACAGTTTTTCTTCTTCTTTTCCAAACTGGATGCTATTTTGTTTGACTGATTGATTGCTGTTTTTATTGCACTGGCTAGAACCTTTAGTAAAAGATCAAATAGAAGTAGTAAAAGCAGACATCCTTGCCTTGTTACTGATCTTAGGAGGAAAGCATTTAATTTTTTACTATTAAGCATAGTTTTAGTCATAGGTATTTCGTAGACACCCTTTATCAAGTTGAGGATGCTTTCTTCTATTTCTAGTTTTCCCACAGTTTTTAAAATCAGGAATTGATGTTATATTTCATCAAATGCTTTTTCTGCATCTCTTTGAGATGATCATGTGGGTTTTCTGCTTTAGATTGCTAATATGATTAATTACATTAATTGTTGAATGTTAAACCAACCTTGCATTCCAGAGATAAACACTACTTGATCACAATGTATTATTATTTCACATTATTGGAATTCATTTCCAAATTTTTTGTTCAGGATTTTTGAATCTATGTTCATGAAGAATATTGGTCTATAGTTTTCTTGTACTATCTTTGGTTTTGGTATCAGGGTCATTCTGGCCTCATGGCGAAGAAATCCCCAGTCATCAATTTTCTGGAGACTTCATATAAAATCAGTATAATTTCTTCCTTAAATGTTTGGTAGAATTCACTAGAGAAGCCAGTGGGGACTGGACTTTTGTCTGTGGGAATGTTTTTAACCACAGATTAATTTATTTATTAGATATAGGGCTATTCAAGTTATTTATTTCTTTTTGAGTGAACTCTGTTTGTGCCTTTCAAGACATTTGTCCATTCATCTAAGTCAGTGGTTCTCAACAAGGGGTATTATTACACGCTCTTCACCCATGGGGCATTTGGCAATGTCTAGATACACTTTTTGTTTGTTACAATTGGGACACAGGATATGGTAGTAACATCTACGGGGTAGAGGCTAGGGATGCTGCTAAATATTCTATGATCTCAAGGACAACCCTCACAACAAAGAATTATCTGGTCCAAAATGTCACTTTTTTTGAGGGTGAGTAACCTCGATCTACATTACTGAATTTATTGGCATAAAGTTGTTAATGACAGTATTCCCTCATTATCTTTTTAACATCTTTAGGATCTGTCATGCTATTTCTCTCATTCCTGATACTGGTTAATTTTGCCTTCTGTTTTTCCCCCTGATCTATTTGGCTAGAAGTTTGTCAATTTGATGCTTGAATCTCCACTATAACCTTCTCACCAAGTTTATCCTCTGAATAAAAATCAAAAATGATGAAAAATTTACTGGAAAGGGATATTATTTCAGTTTATACAAAAGTATATTTCCTTTTGGCATGTGCCTTTGGGTCTAATTCTGCCTTCTGGGAAGTCACAGATTTTCTAAGAAAACCCTTTAAGATATTTGAAGACATGTTCTTGCCCTAAATCTTACATTCTCTAAGTAAAACACTTCTTCAGTGATTCTGACAGTGGGTGCATTAACTGATTAGTTGACTGAGTCAAAGCTATTGAGTAAACATTGAATTTTTTTTAAATGACATCTGATACTAACTACTGTCTTTGCTATGTTTTAATTCTTCT
Source organism: Mesoplodon bidens (assembly GCF_964165515.1). Classification (NCBI taxonomy): domain Eukaryota; kingdom Metazoa; phylum Chordata; class Mammalia; order Artiodactyla; family Ziphiidae; genus Mesoplodon; species Mesoplodon bidens. Next base: position 76,550,075 of record NC_138168.1, on the reverse strand, counting down.
CTGAGTCTTTAGTACCAAGAAATTAGTTGTTATAATTCTTATGAATTATGGATATTATTTTATCTTCTGAGCATAGAATTAACATGATATTTGTAGTCATTGTTGGTAACATTTAAAAATGTGTATAAGGAGTTATGATGATCCAAGTTATTACTGAAGTCAGTTTGGAGTAATCATAGTCTCTCATTTTCTCTTACCTGAATGTAAACCTCTGCCAGTTTCCAAGTTCTCACACTCAAAGGCATCCTCCATGCTTAAACACAGGTTAGCTTGTATCATATTTACTACTTTAAAATGTTAATATGTAGTGGTCCATATCGGTTAAGATACAGTGGTTCCAACTGAGCAAAATCCACTTCCTCAATATGGCTTTGAAGGCTCTTTTCTGTGTGGTCCTGACTACACCTTCTTGTCTTCTCTGGTCACTTCCTTTCCCAAGAGCAGATGATCTATTCCTATCAAGGCTGTTTGCCTATAAAATCTCTTTGTTTATTCTCATATATTTCTATCCACTTCTCCACACCTGGGAAACTCCTCCTCTCTCTTTACATCTCTCTCAAATGTCACCTATCCTCTGAAACCCTCCTAGCCTTTTCCCTGTCTGAGGCCTCCTGAAAAGTGATTTTCAACTGGAACCACACATTAGAATCACCTGGAGAGGTTTTTAAATATACCACTGTCTAGACCAGTTAAGTCAGAGTAATGCCTGGTGCACAGTAGATACTTAATGAATATTTTAAAGCAAGTAACCTATTCAATAAAATAAGAATAAATAAATAAATGGCAATAATAAAATGTATCTTCAGAACATTAAGAATAGTTTTGATATGTACTATACTGTTCCTTTCTGACAGTAAGGGCTGTTACTGGTAATAAGATAATATTATTTATTCAACTTAAAGGTATTATTACATGGAGAAATTAATTAATCATGATAAAGCATTTCATCCACATGCCGTGCTAACTAAAGGATCAGAGTCATTGGGATAGATATCTTAGAAAGCAATGTTTTCATTTGTAGGAAATTAATAAATGAAGCTTTTGGAAGGAGATGTTAATTGCTATATAAAAAAATCTTTTTTCTCATGCTCTTCAAAAGGTAATTTACCTAAAGAGAAAAAAAAGTATTACTTGCATAAGATTGATATATTTTAGATCTTTGCTACCTCTATTATTTTAATAATCCTTTGAAAATGTGGTATTAACTATCCTTTTATGCCCAATCAGATCAGAGATATAAGTTAACAGGTTTATTTATTTGGTGATGTATGAGAATTGTCCCAAAGGTACCTCCATTTTGATATTTATTTAGGCTTTTGCTGTGGCTCACAGGTTCCTATACTGGGATTTCACTTTCAAAGGAGGCAGAGTGCTGACAAAGGATATGTTATCACCCTATATCGTCCACAGAGCTTTCCCTTCTCTTCCTTGATAAACAGTTTTTCCCTAGAGTTCCCGAGGCAGGGACCCAAGTGACAGTCCTGTTACAGAGGCTTAGACAAAAGAGGCCATAAGAGGAATTTGCTGCAACCAGGGCATCAATATACCTGGCTGGTTTGAACAGATATGACCTGTCAGAGAGCACTGCTTCAAATTTGTCCATTCTTTAGAAGGAAACTGAAGGAGACATCAGAATCTGTATGATCTAACAAACCTTGAAATAAACTTTAGGATATAGGTCCTGTTTCCCTCCTTACTGATTCTAGACCAGTGAACCAGAAGCGAGCTACTTCTGGTAGAAAGATGAGAAAGATGGGGAGATTGTTTAAGGGCCTATGAGAAATAAATATGAATGTTGCATATGACTCTATTGTTTTTAAATGCTTCTAACAAATTACTTAGGAGTTTGGCTGCAATTTAATGCAAATGAACGAATGACAGGTCAGTGGGGTGGGCAACAGAAAAGAGCAGTATACTGGTTCAAGAGGAGATGGGTAGTTCTTTGCTTGTCTCCTTATCAGCATTTTTAATTTAAGAAATTGGTTATCTTCATTGCCCGTGGAGAGTACTGCTCTTCTGTTATGTATCACATGGGTAAAAATCACTGGGAGAATTAACACAGAGTATGAATTAAAATGCAGGACTAAACTATTATTTTTAAAAAGTGCTACATGCATTATGCATCAGTTTGCATACAACCAATTCAGTCTGAATGGCAACACTCCCAGCTTTAATCTTTAGATAGGAAATCACATTACTGGAAATACATCTATCAAGAATTTATGAAGAAATTAAATGCGTTAGTAATACAATACATAGATATTTAAGAAGTATCACGTAATTATTCCCAGGTCTTCAAATATTTTTGACCTGTCTAAATAGAAAAATACCAATACTATAAATTGACCACACTTTAAAAGATTATTAATATTTACTGATACTATTATTCATTGTGCTGACTTTAAATATAAAGCTCCATACCTACTATATGTTACCTCAACTGTAACATATAGTGTATATGGATATGGTGTATATGTAAATATAGCAGGGTGCTTTATTTACTGGAATATTCTATATGCCATATTAACAAATATTTATAGATAAAGTAATACTGAGGATATTTGTGAACTCTAAAACCAGTATTATCTTTTTCTGTAAATTTCAGGCCTTTGCAAAACAAATGCTAGTAAATATAAAAGTACTTGTAGATCTATTTTAGAAGATTTACAATACTACAAAAATATATTTTGACCAGTAACTATATTTTGGACATAAGCATTTTTTTGTTTTTGTCTTGAAGTAAAATGTATTTCAGTAAAACTACACTGTGATTCAGAAAAACACCTAAATATTGACAGGCGACATTTTATTTTCTAATACAACTTAAGTGAAATTTGGGGGGCATAAAAATAAGAATTTTCTTTTTAATTAACATTTTATTGGGATACCTAAACCAATGTGGTCTATTGGATGACCATCTGCTCCCAGATTTGGGGCAGGCTGGAAGAGAGAGTTGATTTTATTTAATTATCTATCAGTACTCTCTGGATAGTGAATATATACTCAAAAATTTAAAAATGTAAGTATGAATGTCCATTTAGCACGTCAGTACCACCATAACACAATCCTAATAGTACCAAAGTATGGCCTAGAGTGTTACTTCTAAGTGAATCTAAACCCTGGTACATGAACCATCCTTAGGAGAAAAAAGTACGTATTTATTTTAGAAGCAGAAGAAAAAAAGTCGTAACACAGCCAGTGAACAAAATGAGCCCCCTTGATAAACACGGAATATTTACTGATATTCTGAAATATCCAAAGGAAATAAATCATTTTTAAAACAATGCCCTCAAAATTAGATAGCACTTTGTCCCTTTCTGATTAAATCTGACACATCAACTGCACCTGTGAATTTTTTCTCAAAATTTTAGAAATTATCTTTTCATGTAAATTCCTTGATTGTGGCTGGAAATATTTGGAACAATACCCAGAAGTGTTGAAGCAAGAGCAAGTGGGAAATAATTACCTGGAGCTTGGTTATGAAAGAATTAAGAGGTGGCAAGAGGTGAGCTAGGGATGCAGAACATTATACTTTCTAATTCTCTGAGGTTTACTACATGATTCCATTTACAAGCCTTCACCTTGAAGTTTACTGTCTAAATAATACTTATCTCTTAGAGATCATTCAGTGACGTAGTTTAAGATTCAGAATACAGCACAACCATATAATAATTAAAACTAACAGAGCACACAATTTAGGACTAAATAACTGACATGTTATTTTTATTTTTCTTAAGGAAGAAAGTGCCTACTTGCTCAGAATATATTACTGCAGTATTTCTGATGCCATTATTGAAATAGTAACCTCCTATAATTAAAGAGTCCTTTTAAAAAAGCTCTAACATAGCATTTTATTTCCTCTACTAAAAATAACAGAAATTTAATTTTAGATATAGGTCTCTGCTGGTTAATTTAAAAACCAGTGAATTTTCATCTCTAGCAAGTCCTAGATTTTCTAAATTTGTCATACAACTTTTTTTTTTAACGAGGCTTTATTTGATGTCCATAATAAATTGCCTTGGTATGTTATCATTTAATTAACTTCTAAGTATACTCTGTATCATGTTGTCCTTTCAAAGCCAAAAAACCATAAAGCTTGCTGAATTTGTATACATATGTTTTCTGAAGATTCTAGAATTATTTAAATAGCATTCATGACCCTGTTAGCCATTTTGAGTTTTTACATAAAAATAAAAGAATGCAAAGTCAAGTTTAAACAAACATATTAAAGCATACATAGTAAAAAAGCCAAACATATTGGCCAGCTCTTAAGTCATACTATTTGCTTTCTCTCATTTTCGTCACATCTTCGTTTACCAAAAGTATGTTACTCTAAATCTTCAAACAAATGCCTTTGTCACTGGGTGCCAGAACCCAGCTACAAATTGAATACAGCTGCATGCAAACATTGTCTTCAAATGCTACACAGCATACCAAATATTTAGCTCTTTGTCTAGGTTGACCTCCCACCACCAGCCAAGTCCTGTCCCAGCCTGAAAAAATGCCTTAGGGGACAAGCAATGTCCTTTTATAGAACTCTGCAAGCTGGTGATGGGACACATGCTTTCAGTACTGTGGTAACGTACAGAGATTTGAAACTTTCTTTCACACACTGAAGCTTGCCTTGAACTAATTTAGACCAACTGCTTAGATCAGCAAATATCCAAAATCAGTACTAAATCAGGACACAAAACATAACACTGAACGTCCATTAAGTGCTCTAGTACCAACATAACACAATCCTAATAGTGCTAAAATATGGCCTTGAGTGCTGCTCAAAGTAAATCAAAACTCTTGGATATGAGCCATCCTTAGGAGAAAAAAGTATATATTTCTTTTAGAAGCAGATAAAAAAAAGAAAACATTACATGATCCGTCAACAAAATGAGCCTTTTTTTACAATAATCATAACATCCTGATGACATAGCACCAACACATAATATTTAAAGTGAAGATTTTTTTTAAATTTATTTTTTTATTGAAGTATAGTTGAATTACAATGTTGTTAATTACTGCTGTACAGCAAAGTGACTCAATTGATAAATTTGGAATATTTACTAATATTCTGAAATATCCCAAGTTAATAAAGGACATCATTGGAAAAACAATGCCCTGGAAATTAAATGACACTTTGCCTCTTTCTGATTCTGACACACTAACTGCACCTGTGGATTTTTTTCCTCAAAATTTAGAAATGATCTTTTGATATAAATGAAAAGTTTTGGGGTCTTTTTGTTTTGTTTTGTTTTTTAAGGAATCATCTGCTTGGGGTAGATAACTAAAACACAGAATTATGAAAAAATACACCAGATAGAACAAGAAATTTATCTTCAACTATTATACCTTTGATTTATCCAGAGCAACCATCACCGAGAATTCCAAGTTATCTTACCTAAAGTCAGCAAATTATGGTCAGTTTTTGAGCTACAACAGCAGAGTTGAGTAGCTGTGACAGAGACTCCATGGCCTGCAAAACCTAAATATTTACTGTCAGGCCCTTTGCAGAAAAAGTTTGCCAAGCCCTGATCTAAAGGATTCAGAGCTAGGCAAGATTTCTGACTTTGCTGAGAAAATGATTCAAGCCTGAATACCCAAGGGGATTTATGTGTTTTGCACAGCAATGTAATAACCAGAAAACAGAAAATGTGGTTTGGCCATACTAAAGTGCTATAGCTGATCTAATTGTGGACCAAATTATTTGGTTGAGGTCTGCATTATGTCACTGCAATGTGTGGGAACTCTGTTTGGAACACTGTACCTTCAGCAACTTAAGTGGACAGTGGGTGCCTTATCATGACACCACCCAGCAATGTCTGTGTTAACTTGATAGGTAAACAGGGCTGAGTGGTTAAGAACCTGGGTTCTAGAGCTAGATGGATCAAGTTCCACCTCCACCATCAGCCATATATGTTAGGTGAGTCTACTGACCTTCTGAACCTTAGTTTCTCCATGTCTAAAATGAGGATATTAAAAATAATAGGACTTACCTCACTGGGTTGCTTCAAGGATTAAAAAAATGAGGGTGTATGAAGTGCTTAAAACAGTGTCTGGCATGTGACACATGCACAGTAAACAGTAGCTAACAGTGTCTTCTCAGCTCAAAGCTTTGGGAGAGCCAAGATGCAAGGCTGGGGCTCTGAAGTATCACAGGCTTCAGAATTCTGAAGAAATGTGTGTGAGTTCTACTGGCCTCAAAGGCATAGGTACTGCTAATACTACTGTGCTTAGTTGCCTACATTTATAATCAAAATAAATTCTAAATTTCTGTCTAATGTTATTGAAAAAAAAAGATGCAATTTCCCCCATCTACGTTTAGGAACCCCAGGTTAAGAACCTCTGACTTAGGAGAAAAAATGGATTTACTCTGTACAGTTCTAGAGCTGATAAAGCCAGGATCAACTGGTAGTCATGAAAAAGATATCTTTCAGCTGAAATCATAGAGGAGCCTTAGAACAATTATTTGTGTATAAATGTTCCCCTGTTGTCTGGTAAAGAAACGTATTTCCTTTCTGGAAAATTTCCCAGCAGCTTGGGAGAGTACTCTCAGGAAGACAATGGAGGGTTGTAATGGACACTGGCTAAGACCCTCCCACGAGACAGAAGGGAAAGGGTGTTAATGTCTCCTATTCCAGGTTGAGTTCTAGAGACAGACACCTCAATCAGACCAAGGGGAAAATAATTGCCCGAGGGGTCTAATCCTGAGTGACCCAGCCAAAGGTGTTTGAAAGTGGTCCTTAATTTTTCCCCTTTGTTTCCTAAAGCGTTCAATAGATTGCTGACTGGCCAGTATCAGGGAATTGTGCCGTTTTGATCATGACATGTAAATTAATCCAGTGAAAGAAGAAAGCACAAGCATTTAGTAGGACAAGGCTGTTCTATTTTGACAGCATTTTAGTTATGGGTTCAAGAGTAATTACTGAAATAAATCATCAATGGGTGGTGGCAATATTGATTTTGTGTCAGCACCTGAGTAAACCATAACCCCGCCTGGGTCTGCAGCCATGTTCATTGTCTTTTGAGCCTTATTTTTGAACTGCTATCCAAAAAAGGCTTTAGCCTCTGCATGAAATTGCTTACTGAGCTGCTCTTCCCAGGAAATCTCACTGCCCGAATCACCTCTGCCTGTCCGGCTCTCACCCAGAACAGTTTCCTTGGACCATTTTACTGCACTCTCTTAACTAGCGTGAAATGCTAATACACATTGCTGTGATTTTCCAACAAAGCGAAAGGAAAATGTGATTACTGGTCACAGGGTTTTATATTAGCACTAGCTTCTGCTAATTTAAAAATAGGTTGGACTGCAGGAAAACCAATTTCCTCCTTTAATATTAGTTTGTTCTGCTGTTCTTTGTTTAATAAATATCCTCTGGGTCCAAACTAATGTGAATAGGAGAAAGAGACCTGAGTTCTCATTCTATTAAATCCAAACTCGAAATCTAGCCTGATTTAATATTGTTGAAGATGACTTTGAACCTGATCTTTACACCAAAATTAAACAACTTCTTTGGTTTTATTTATATTTTTCGCTGGCTGGCTCAGATAGAAAATCTTTGATGTTTCAAGTTTAGTAAAGGTGAGTCAGGTAACTTCGAACAGCGGGGCACTGAATCCAGATAATCTTAACCTGAAATCAACTCAGATTAAATAGTTTTTGTTTCATACCAAGAAATGCTCCTTTGGATGATAACAAAAAGCAGATAATGAAGGAGAGCACATAAACCGAAGCTTCTACATTTGCAGAATCACAAATCTCCATCTCATTTAGTTGTCTCTTAAATTTTGATGAGGACTAGCTGTATGTGGGTCCTAGAAACATAACTGTTCCCATTCCTCTTTAATTGTGCTATGTATTTTGAATAAACATTTTTGACTTTTCTAGTTCAAAATCCAGACTCCTTTCCATTTTTTCATTTTTCCACTATTTTGCCTCTGTTGATACATATAGTATAAAAGAACTCTCCTTCTTCATAGTTCTACACCCCAGTCCCAGGTCATAAACCATGCATTCTCTCCGCTTCACCTTGCATTTGCTTCTGCTCATCTCCAAAATTTTCAGAGCATCAAAGAAAATTTATAATAAATATAGATAATGATACCATTTTGGCATTTGTATACCACTCTATATTTTATTAAACTGTTATAACCTCATTTGAGAGAGGTATCATCTGTATTTTACCGATTAGAAAACTGAGCTTCAAGGAATTAATTTGTGTGTCCAAGACCACACATTTCCTAAGCAGAAGAGATAATACTCGAATTCTTGTTTTCTATATCATGTCTTTCACTCTTCTACTACAGCAGGTCAAGGTTCTTTGATTATAAATGTTTTCCAAGTTTCAACTCTTTTGTCCTTTTCACTGAGTTTTTCTTCTTCTGCCTGTCCTGTGCCTGACTTCCCGAGTCTAAATGCCTATGTTTGGGTTGCCAGGAATACACCTGGTTCTCACAGATAAGTCCCCATACGACACATGGACATGCATTTTTGAACCCCTGCCCAGAACAATTCCTTAATAACGATTGCCATTGATGTTCTATGTAACCCGCACCTCGAAGATTTTATATGTTTTACCTGAGCACAGCGCCTTGCACACAGAAAACATTCAATAAATGTCTGTAGAATGAATCTGTGAGTATACATTAGAAATCTCTGACATGCCATCAAAACATTCCCAGGCCTTCTCTAGGGGGTGTCAGGCTGATGTAAATATGAGCGGAAAACTCAGCAAATGTCAAAAGGCTATAAATAATCACTTGGCTTATCAGTGTAGGGAATTTACATATACAGACGTTTCATTTGATGAATACTAAACCTCATAATGAAAAGGAACATCTATTTAGAAAAAATTAAAGATACAGTGAAAAAGCATGGGCTTTGGACCAAAGGCTTGACTCCCAGGCTCAGCTCGGCTACTTTCCTCAGACAAGTTACTGAATACTTCTGAGCTCCAGTTTCTTCATTTTAAAACAGCCTGAATAACACCTCCCTCACATGATTATCATGAGGATCAGATGGAATAATGTTTGAATAGTGCCTTCTGACACATAACAGGTGCTTTATAAATGTCACTTCTATTATTTTTCTCATAAATCATGAGGGTCACATTCAAGTGTGACTTTTTAAGAACTGATAAACTACTGAATTATCCAGATATCAACTTCTCTATAAGCATATTACAAATATGGAGACTTCAAAAAGTGTTATTTTAAAGATTTTGGGGGGTACACAGATGCCTCAAACTTTGATCTGGGCAGAAACAGGACTCTGCCCTGTTGGAATCTTGTGACATATATTCCTTCATCTATATCCTAAGCTAGGCTCTTGAGACAATGAAAAAAAAAGTATGGTGTTGTGGTCCCTTTTATCAGGAGTTCAGTTTAGAGGGGTAAGGGGCACACACATGAGCAGTGAAATACAACTGAGTAGGTAAGTGGTCATATAGAAGTGTGGGCACAGTAGCAAAGAGTTCACAGGTAGAAGCCACTGAGCTTGGGTTAATTGTAGATGATGCCTCAGAGGTTATAACATTCAAGCTACTCCAGAAATTCATTTAGACTTTTTTTATACCTGCATAACAATGTTGGAGGTGAATATCAAACAGTGTGATCTATTCCAGGCCCCAGGATGTCCTTGCCTTTGACCTTGAAATGCCAGTGGCTGTTGACTTCTGGCATGTGCTTTTGGCCTTTTTCTGTAGCCCCATCTGTGCCTCTACTTTGACACAGTCCCTACTGATAGTGAAGGGCTGCTGTTTGCTTTCCTTACTGACACCAAGTGAGTATGGCTTACAAATACGTCCTAGTTTAATAAAGTTTACTGTTCAAACCTGACCCTACCTAAATCTCACCCACCTGTCATCTATCTCTGGGATATGTCAACTCAGAGATATTAGCACAAATCCAAGGCTGGGGAGGTCTCACTCCTCCAGAGTCAGGTTGATTGAAGTAACTCAGGAAAATAGCATCAAGGGACAGGAAGCTGAGAGCTGACAGCCATTGCTTAATGATGATGCTAGAAACAATAACAATAAAAGGAGGAGAAAACTATTCTCAGTGCCTACTATTGTCCTAGACAATATCCGATGGGCATTTATATATATATATATATTTTGCGGTACGCAGGCCTCTCACCGTTGTGGCCCCTCCCGTTGCGGAGCACAGGCTCCGGATGCGCAGGCTCAGCGGCCATGGTTCACGGGCCCAGCTGCTCTGCGGCATGTGGGATCCTCCCGGACCGGGGCACGAACCTGTGTCCCCTGCATCGGCAGGCAGACCCTCAACCACTGCGCCACCAGGGAAGCCCCTCCTATGGGCATTTAAATACATACTTCTCATTAAATTTTTACAACACCATGAGACAAGTACTATTACCCCCAGTTTACATATAAGAAAGCTTGGTCCAAAGACAGGGCCAAGAACTGAACACAAAAGTCTGTCTGATTATTCCAAGACCCATGTGCTTAGGTCTAAATCATGCTGTGTTTTTTTTTGTTTGTTTGTTTGTTTGTTTGTTTTTTTGTTTTTTTGTTTTTAATTTTTTTAATTAGTTTCTGCTTTATAACAAAGTGAGTCAGTCATACATATACATCTGTTCCCACATCCCTTCCCTCATGCATCTCCCTCCCTCCCACCCTCCCCACATGCTGTGTTTTGACTCCAGGTTCTTACTCAACTGCCAACCCTTCATTCCGTATTCTTATTTTCTGGTATTTGTCATAACATTTCAATGGCCAATTCATATGTTTTTCTCAACAGTTCTGTAGCTTTGAAGCTTTATTGTTCCACACTTGTCAAAATGTATTGACATAGGGCTTCTAGTTACACAAATTTCTCAAAGGTCCTCTGTACTTGAGAATCCTAAATTCCTTTTTAGTCTGTTGAGTGAAGCAAGCACTTCCTATATATGTTCCCTTAACACTACACGTATTTTGACAATTAAATATCCCATATTGAAAGTGGGCCTCTGTACTGTGAGCATCTCGAGGGCAACGGCTGAAAGAAAGGAAAGCGAGAAAGAAGGAAGGAGGAGGCACGGGAGCGCTGTCCCTTTGGTTCCTCCTTTGATAGACTAATTTTTCCCCCTGTGTTTAGCGACTTCATTGACTCAATATCTGAGACGAATATTTTAGTTCGCAGCATGGTCTATCACTTGAGATATTTCCAAATGCATTCAAAAGCAAACCCTACTCAAAGTGTTAGTCAAACAGGAGAGTGTAGAGGTAGGAGTAATTCTGAGTCAGTTACTCAGTGATGTTACCAAGGACCCAGTTTATTTACATCTCTCCACTCTGTTTTCCACAGGGTCAGCTGCATCCTAATGCTGGTTTCCATCATGGAAGCAAAGACAGTTGTAGCAATTCTAAGCATCACACCTACATACTGCGTAGTCCAGAACAGGACAGAACATTTCTTCCAGCAACTTCCTCAGAAGTTTCTAGATTTCTCTTCTATGTCTCACTGACCTAAACTGGGTCATAAATCCTTTCTTAAACCAGTCTCTGTCCAGACTGGCCAGAGGAATTCCATGAGCTGATTGTGTAGGTTATCTCAACCAGTCACCATAGGGAGGAGAATCAGACTGTCCTGACTGGTTTAGACTAATATGTGTCCACTCCTTAGCTGAGGAAAGTGCCATCTTTTCCCAGAAGCCATGTCCACAGAAGCAAGTCCACAGAAAGGAGTAAGAGAGGATTGAACACTGAGTAGACAACCAACAACAAACAGTATCCATTTATATAAAAGAAAACAAAGTAATCACCAGAATGTAAGAAAATACTTACTGGACTAATACTCTTGGTAACACTGAAGGGTGAGTGTATCTCTAGGAAGAGAATATTAAGCCTCTCAATCTGTTTATCGGTATATCATGGCACATCCTTTTCATAAATGTTGTCCAATCATCTCAGGTGTTTCAGAAGAACAAGTTCTCTGTTTTTCTTTTGGACTCTTTCTAGCAATTGGCAACCAACGTCATTATTCTCAAAGGAGTCTTTTAATATCAACTGCATTTTTTGTTAGAAAGCAATTGTCACTTACTCATTTGAAAAATATTTTTGAGCACCTACTAAGTACATGATATTGCACTAGGGCCATGAGGGATACACATAAAAGATACAGTGACTGAGTTTAAAGGGCTTACATCTAATAGGGCTGAGAAAACATGCTTTTAAATCATGGATGTAAAGCAGTATTGGTACATGCTTAATGTAAGTACAAAGAACCTGAAAAGTCCAGAGGCAGACAGATAATTTATAGCCATGTACACTAGGCAAGAAGAATTTGGGATGGTAATCTTTTCGAATCTGCACACTAACCAATCAAAATGCTCATAGGGAAGTGCGATATTTAGTCCAATATGGCTGAAGGGATCAGCTGGATGAGAAATTTTGAACTTAGCCTTCTCTGAGAGTAATGTGTAGAAGGGAATATATATGAAGTAGTTACAGTGTATATTAGTCAGTCTCCAACTAGGAAAATAGAAACAAATCTGTATATTTTAAAAGAGTATATTTGGTGCAAAGACTTGTTTACACAGGGAATGAAAGAGCTGAGAAGCCAAACACGGACAGTAATGTAACCTGAAGATAAACATGGTGGGAGGCCACTGTTACCTTTAGCAGAGACGGACAGAAGGCAGATGTGAAGTAACCAAGACCAGAGGCCTGCATCAGCCAGCAAAATCTGGAATCTTAGAGGACCTATTCAGAAGGAACTGGAGCCAAGGAGAAGATGCAGCTCCTCCAAGAGACCTACCTGAGGCAGTGGATGGGGGAGAAATATCCCAGCTTCTTCCTCTCCCTCCCCAATCTCATGCCAGTGTCCACTCTCCCACTGGCCCAACCCTGCCAGAATCTAGCTGATATGGGAGCTGCTGGAGTGGGTCAACCACGTGTGATATGGAACAGAGCTGGGAAAAGTTGGAAAGTCAAGGAATGGACCTCAGAGTAAACAGGTCCAGGAATGGCCCAGTAGGAAAATGCAAGGAGTGCCACAAAGTCTTTGCCAATGATGCCCTAATAGGTGAGGCCACCTGGCAGATCTAAACAGAGTAAATTGAAGGCATAGGTGGTCCATTATGCGTGAATATTACATATGTGAACTGGGCTGAAGTTGAGATGAGGCAAATTAAAGGTTCCTCAGTAATTATTTAAATGAAATAGCAACTGAGAAAACAGATGACCCCTCTGAGAGAACGATGCCACCATGGGAGAGCATGGAACCAGAGGCAGAAGCCTGATGTCTTCTCAAAGAAATCAGACAATAAAACAGTGGTCCAAGCAGCACAGTCATTACACACTTCCATATACTTCCTATCTTAATGTAGGTCAACTTTTCATTTCTTTGTCAAAATATAAAAGCATATACTACATATATTTAATTATGTATTTAAAGAGTCAGGTTGGGTGAAATTTCCACATGAGAGTTTCTCATTGGGTCAAACCAATGATGACATTTCTCAAAGCAGAATCTCAGATCCCCCAAATAGCTTTTCTAGCATGACAAGAGAGCACAAGTTTTCTTTGTTGTTTATTTTTTGATGTCTCCAAAATTGTTGTATTTCTTGATATTCTCTGTGTCCATTCATGGTTATGATTAAAGACAGTAATGAGCGTATTTTTGAAAAATTAGGATCCCAGTTTGTTTCATAACAAACTTCTGTGTATACATATTTCTCTATATAAGAAAAAGTCTGATGTCTGTTAACCCCATCATTTTATTACATTTCTTCAACTATTTTGCACAGGTCCACCCCAATTTAGTGATCTAGAACTTTTACAGAGAAAAGCAAATACAATAAAATTGTAATGATACAATAGCCCGGAGCTGGAAACAACCTAAGTGTCCATCATCGGATGAATGGATAAAGAAGATGTGGCACATATATACAATGGAATATTACTCAGCCATAAAAAGAAACGAAACTGAGCTATTTGTAATGAGGTGGATAGACCTAGAGTCTGTCATACAGAGTGAAGTAAGTCAGAAAGAGTAAGACAAATACCGTATGCTAACACATATATATGGAATTAAAAAAAAAATGTCATGAAGAACCTAGGGGTGAATGAAACGGGAATAAAGACACAGACCTACTTGAGAATGGACTTGAGGATATGAGGAGGGGGAAGGGTAAGCTGTGACAAAGTGAAAGAGAGGCATGGACATATATACACTACCAAATGTAAGGTAGATAGATAGTGGGAAGCAGCCGCATAGCACAGGGAGATCAGCTCGGTGCTTTGTGACCGCCTGGAGGGGTGGGATGGGGAGGGTGGGAGGGAGGGAGATGCATGAGGGAAGGGATGTGGGAACAGATGTATATGTATGACTCATTCACTTTGTTATAAAGCAAAAACTAATTAAAAAAATACTACATAAAAAAAAAACTTAGTACAAAAAAAAATTGTAATGATAAACTAAATGGCACTGTAGCATGCGTCACAAGTTTTTAAATACAGCTGGATGACTGAGGATAATCCAAAAGACCAAATTGTATCTCCTAATTTTGGCCAAATTTCATAAAAATAGATACCGTAAATACAGTGGTGAGAATGGAATAGGGCAACAGCAGATGATACACTGTCTATAAAATTACCCAAGGGAATACAAATGTGTTCACGTATCAGTGTCCAAACCCCAACAATCTAACAGCTGTGCACCTTCTCATCCTTGTCCTCACCTAATCACTCAGGCCCCTTCTTTATTTCTTATCATTCTGGTGATTGAGTCTCATTTCCAAAATGAGTCTGTTTCAGCAGATTCCTTCAAACACCCACACTTGCTATAACATCTTCAGAAGTTAATGTGGCTTCAAAATAATAAGACTCCTTTGGGAGATGATTGTAACTACCTAATAATAGATCAGTCAAATGACTGACTACATGCCCCAATTCTCTTCTCATGTCAGTAAAACAGAGAGAAATAAAGAAGGAGCCTTCTCAATGTATACTTCATATGCTATAACTCATAGGAAATGAAACCCCTATTTATTCATCTCTTTTAGTAGCATGCAGTTGTCAGTTGCCTGCACTGTGGTTTATAAATTATTTTAAACTCTTACACTGCTGTTCCAAAATATAAATGTATGTGTTAATATTGTAGGCTTGGACTCTGCTGCTGATAATACAAGGAAAATTTAACTAGCTTATAAATGTTAAAGTGTAAAAGCAAAGGAAGTCCTGCTATTCATCTTCTCTGCAATATTCAGACATTCATGAAATTGAAAGTTAATGTACCAGGGACTTTCATTATCTGACCCATTCCATCCTATCTATTAGATTCTCAAAGCACTGGAGACAGAGGACCAATATGTCACCAACACAGGACTGGAAAGGTCACAAAAACGAAGCATCAAGAAAGCACTATTTCTGAATTAAATTTCACAGTGCTCAGCAGAAAATATGTTCCACAGACGAAGAGTATTTGTAAGAATGGAAGTGATAGCTAGACACAACTTAAAGAAAATAGAAAAGTATTTCTTGATTTTAAAAAGTGATGTTAAAACTATATATATACCTACACAGAAAAAAAGGTACGATTTTATATGCCTAATGCAGAAGAAAAAACTCTGCAGTGGAACCACAACAAAGTTTACAGTCACCGAACTCACTAGCAAAACAGTGCAGTCTTGTTAAATTACTCTTCTTTCTTTTCTTAAGCATTTGGTAGAATTCTATATAGGACCTGTAAAATCAATGTGGTTTTCAATACCTTTCCATAAATTGCTACTGAATATATTAGTTAATTTATCATGGCTTTTGCTATTTTTACTGTCTGAAATATGTACGCTTAATTCACTTAATAAAAATGAATCCACCGAAATCCATGACTTCTTTTAGCTCTCTAAATTTTGAATAATTCTGAACACTAAATTATTCAACAAGTATATTTTCAAGATTTGCTGTCAATAATCTTAATAGGTGCCATGAAAATGAAAAGAGAAGTATTAAGTGAGGCTTTCTTTTATATTAGCTGCAGATATAGGAATACGTGTAAAAAGATGAAAAGCAGCACAGCCTAGGCTGAGTGGCCAATGAATCATGCAATTAAAGTTATAGGAGCTCCGAGGAGGAAACAACTGCCAAGGCCTGATGGGAATAGACCATCAACCACTGGTTCTCCAACATTAGGATTTCAGTTCCAAAGGGTCTGAGGGACTGGAATTAAGTTTCTTTTTTTAAAATTAAAAATAACAAGACTGCTGTTTAAAATCATTATTGCTTTACTTCTAAAAAGGACATTTAACACTACACTTTTAAGAGAACATTGTCTGAGAAGAAAAACTATCAAATAAATTGAGTTTAGTGACTAACTCACTATGTTATTATCATTTTTTTTTAATTTGGGGGAATTTTTTTTACAGACTAGGATTTGGGAGCCTTTGGTTAATTCTAAGTGCTAAGTGTATGGTTTCATACAGGAGTGATTTATTCCTGGCCACAGGAGCTTATAGTCCAGAGAAAGAAGCAACATATACTAATGTGATAAAGTAATTAGGTAGTGAAAAATATTCATTGTGCAGTAGACTAGATACAAAAGTAACTGGGGTGATCAGAGAGCTGAGTGATCTTGGTCTGGTATGGGGTGTGACTTAGCTTGAGAGGAGGAGGGGAAGAGACATTTTCATTTTAAGTAAAAGGGAGATTTGCAGTTGATGGTAGGATGGAAAGAATAAAAATAAATGAGGTTGGTGATCAGGAGACTAGACAGATTGCAGGAACAATTTTATGTTGTGGAATATTGGGGAAATTCTCCTAAATGCACCCCTGTCAGTAAAATCAATGGGAGTTAAGTACACATAAAGAGACGAGGAAATTCATATCTTTTTATGGTTCTGTCAATGAAGGAGACAAATGTCAGTTTGGATAATAATACAAGTGAAATTAAATATGAACATTCATTCCCATCCCCTATATTTTAAAAGAGAATTTGGTAAGCATCACATTTAAAACACATAACACTCTTAAGAAAGGGAGAAAAATGTTTCAATAAGATTGGATTTACTTTTAAATTTAAACTATGTTTATAAGCCCCACAGGCATGCACTTGTCAGCAGTAACAGCTTTCATCCCATGCATTGCCCTTCCCTTCGCTTCTTGATATGAGTGTTATTTATTCTCTCTTTTCCTTGCTTTTTCTACTATATCACACAATCCAACTTCAAATATTCTAGTGTTAGAACACTGATTAGACAGCTGAGATTCTACCAAAATAAGAAAGAAACAGACCACAGCTTCTTGGAAAATGCAGTATAAGATCATTTCTTCTAGATTTTAATAAGAGATTAAACTCTCGGTTCTTTGAAATCAAGGAAGCAGCAGCCTGAGGTTCTACTCAAGGAACAGGGTCTTGCTTGAACAGTCCAAATGTCACTGATTCCTTAACTGTCTTGGTTGAATAAATTTTTTTAAAAAAGATTTGGCTGAAAAATTTCAATGTGTGCATTCACTAATGGCTGTCATAAGTGACCACTATTTCCTTCCAGATCACTCTTGCGTACTTGGCTGCTTACAAACGCTGAACCATACGCCAAGTTTCCCTCAATCAGTCTTGGGAATAAAGATCTTGTAAGATCTTTTAAAAATAACTCTTTCTCTGTTTCCCTGAACACACGGCTGCCACGTTCCCTAAGCCTACAGGTCTGTTTTAAATTCAAATGGAATCTGAGGATCTTGACAGAAAGGACCCCCGAGAGGGCTTGTCCAATTGACGATAGAGAATCCAATAAGTCTTTCCATCTTCAGCCCGAAATGTTATGTTGGGAGGAAAAGAGGAACAGCAAGGCAAAGGGAATGCTAATAGCTTGAGCAGATTTTTTTTTGTTTTGCTCCTTACCATTCACATATGCTTAAATTTACCATAAAAACTTTAAAATTAATAAGTGTGATCAGGGGTCAGGGGAGGGATGGAGTGGGAGTTAGGCACTAGCAGATGCAAACTATTATGTATAAAACGCATAAACAACAAGGTCCTACTGTAGAGCACAGGGAACTATATTCAATATCTTGTAATAAACCATAATGGAAAAGAAAAAATAAAAAAATTTTAAGTGTGATAGTTGCACAAATGGAGAGAGAAGTTAGAGCTTGACCGTCTGACCTGCCTTTTCATAGGATTTGGATCCTTTGATATATTTATTCCATATTAAATATCTTATTTTATTGTTAAGATGAAAAGAATTTACATTCAACTTCTTTTGTGACTTATGGTTGTTACTTAAAGACAAGGTATTTTAGTCAGATCTAGACATTTTCACTTCATCCTCACGTGAGAACAAAAGAGGAAATTTTCTACATTTCGACAGGAACCTCTATCCCTCTTAACATTTGCCCGAGGGTAAAGCTTCTGTGTTTGGAAGATGTATATAACTTTGCACTTCAACAATTCTCTGGTACCGGAGACTAGATTTCTTTGAGAAAAGTGCACTGTAAAGGTCAGAAGAGGTAACAATAGGAGAAAATAAACCACCTACCAATAAACCACCTACCCACTTAACATGTTTACTGCTACTATTCTCAGCCACTGCTATTAGGGCTTAATTAGATCTCCGTGACAGAATTCATTACAGAAAATCCTGGCTCAGTGAAAAAAATAAGAAACTCAGCTCATTCATAAACTATTAGTTATTCTGCTTTTAAGGAACTAGAATGATTTTTTTTCTCTTGTCTTTCTTTTCCCTTCTCTAGAAGACTTGAATGAAATGTAACAAGTAGAAAAGGAGAAGAAAAGGAAAGCACAGGGTGGGAGGGGGAAACAAATTCCCGAAGTTCACCAATCTGCCCGTCTCCCAGGACATCATCCTCCACTTAATGAGACAGAAGTGTAAGTGGAAAGAGCTTACTGAGTGAGACTAGAGTAAAACGGGACTCTGCAGACTCCCTCGCATCCTTCCCCTCCATGCCCGTTGTGTCTGTTGTATTTGCAGGCCCTTTTATTCCCTCCTCTGTTAACAAATCACCTCAAAACCCACAGATCTCTTTGACGTCACTGTTGTAAGCAGTCCACTCTCCATCCACTTCCAGAAAGAGCCTCCTCAAATGTAAATTTCATTTCGTTCATCTCATGCTTAAATGGTGTCCCATTACTTATGAAATAATAAACCCACTTATATATAACAGAGGGACCAAGCCCCCCCCCCTCCCCGCATGATCTGGCATCTACATAGATCGCCAACCTTATTATGCTTCATCTCTCCTTTCTGGCACGGCTCACCTCACCCAAAGTTCTGGCTGCCCAGATAGAACCATCTGCTACTCCTTAGAATGAGAACCTCCAAGGCAGTCTCACACGGCTGAGCTTTAACACATAAAGGCTGCCTTTACCTGGAGTGTCCTCATCTCCACCTGAAGAACATTCAGAAATCATGGGGTTCTTGGTGGACCACTAGAAAATGTTGCCCTAGTGATCTATATGTACACACACATTACATAAACATATACATTCATGTACATGTATCTGTGTATACATGTGTATGTGTACACCCATATACTTTGGAGGCAAATCATCACCTATTAGAGTTTAGCAAAAATAAGCTAAAATTTCAGGAAAAAAAGGATGGGAGAACTTGCCTCTCCCTTCTTAGGGTGTAACTGTGAGATCAGGCACAGAAACTAAGAAAGACTATGCCATGCATTAAGTCCACTCCTTGGGAATTAGGAGAAGACCACCAGACTATCTTAGTAGAATGCCACTCCATCGGCAGGGCAAAATCTGAGAGTCACCAGGCACAGGAGCCAGGTCACACACAGAAAACTGCAGGAGGCAGGGGCCCAAATAATCAACCTACTACATGCACCCCACTGGATCCAAGTTTCACATGCCCAGTTTATTCAAACTCTGAGAGTAATAAACCCCATTAGTAAATTACTTTATATGTGAAGCAGTACTTCCTTTTGGCCTAAATTCATCTCTCTAAAGTTGCAAGGAAAGTTGGTACCCTTGTAATAACGGTCCAAAATTGGATGAACAAATTTGTGTTCATCATATTCATACTCCTCAGAGGTTTTAGACTTTGATTGTAGTTCCCTCAATCTTCATATTTAAAGGGTTAAAGACGTGATGGTTTAGTCTGTCCTCTTCTGGCCTAGCTGGCCGGGCCCCTATCCCTTTGTGTATTCTTGCTGTGGTTACAATATCGTTCTTTAGCTTCCCTCGACTTTTATGGTCTTCAGCTTCCTTTGAATTTAAGGTCCAGTGATCCCAACTGCACAAAATCTCCCAAAGTGGCCAAACCTTGCTTTTATTTTTGCAAGGGCAGGGCTATGATTTGTTTGGGGTTACCAGCCTTCTCACTGATTTAAATCATTTCTTTGGCATTTTAGGAAAAGAATCTGTACAGTCCATTTCCAGAACTGATGAAATTCAATTCAGTTCAACTCAAGAAATATTAGTTAAGCGATGACCATGAGCTCAACGCTCTCATAACTATATTAACCAATGGTTAAAAGCCATCATTTTATAAGCTTAGTAAAGACTGGGGCATAGAACATAATATTAGCACTGGGCAGGATTTAGGAAATCAGCAGTTACGATAGGTTTTACAACTTTTTATAAGCCAGGAAGGATATTCTTCAAAAGAAAGCTCATGACAATGTTCGGTAAATAAAAGCTGAGCTGGTCTATTCCAAGTAGTTGTTCAGGAGACAAAAACGCTTCCAATGACCCGTCTCCACTGGATTTGCACACATATTCACAGAACACAGAGGTGGCTCTGGACTCATTATTTAATTTACAGAAAAGCAACTGAGGTGATGAATCCAAGGTTACAGGTAAGTCAGAAGACCAAGACTGTCTGATTCCTGATCTAGTACATACTCGCCTACATTGTACTTTCATCCTTGTATTTTCCTCGTATAGAAACTCACCTAGGGAATTCCCTGGTGGTCCAGTGGTTAGGGTTCTGCGCTTTTGCTGCTGAGGGCCCGGGCTCAGTCCCTGGTCAGGGAACTAAGAGCCCAAGAGCCACGCGGTGAGGCAAAAAAAAAAGAAACTCACCTACAATTTTTGTAATGACATTCCTCTAGATCGACTTCCTGGCTTTATCATTTACTAAGTCTGTTCTTCCCTCTCTCCTTCCCTTCTTCCCTCCTTTCCCTTCCTTCCCCCTCCACCCCTCCCTCCCTTTCTTCCCCCGCTTCCTTCTTTATAAATAAATGTGTTTCTCACACTCCCCTGTATTTGTTTAACTTTCCAAGGCCTTACGTTGGCAGAAGCCTGACCTCAGGCTTCTTAAGTTACGCTTCCACTCAATCAGACAAATCAATCTCTATTTGCACTCTGAGTTAATTTGTCCTGAATGCATTCAGAATGCATTTACTTGTTCTAATTCCTTTCACCCACCTCATTTTCCTACATTCCTTTCCTTGATCAAGGAAGATGATCTGATTAGGGTTTCTGCTGAAAGCAGCCCCATGGTCTCTGAAAGTCCCTTGGATACCCTTGCCGGTGGAGGATGATTGGCATTAGTAACAGCCCCCCGTCAGCTCTTTTGTAGACTATAAGCCGCAGCTGAGGCTGCTGCAAAATCCGGTGCTGCATGTTTTGAGACCTGCCGAGAAACAGCAATATGCCAGCATACCTGGCAGCAATAGGAGCACGGTCCCGAAGGATGAGGATGCCTCTAACAGCTGACAGAACCATAATCACACCACAGTGATAACCCTGGATTATCTGTTGCAGGGCCCTAGCATACTCTTCCCACATGGCCTGAGTTATAAATGTAATATGACACAAATGAATGATGAGCAACAAAAGAACTTGGGCTACTTTAATTTAGAAGCTGTCAACATTTTTAATGTCAAAAGTAAATAGAGCAAGGATGGGAGGGAGGCTCAAGAGGGAGGGGCTATGGGGACATGTGTGTGCATATGGCTGATTCTCTTTGTTGTGCAACAGAAACAAACACAGTATTGTGAAAGCAATTATACTCCAATAAAGATCTATTTAAAGAAGACATTTAAAAAAAGAGATAAAGAGACCAGACAGTAGATCAGAAATATGAAAACTAATTCTTACCCCATCCTCACGATGCTTTGTTATCAGAGCCCATGACCTTCATTGAAGAAGAGTATATGTGAGGAAGTTGAAAAACCATTAGTAGAATATTCTGTAGCATTAGAGGCTCCCAAGATTGATGCTGCCCTTTAAAATAGAGCCTGCTGAGCTTGGCCAGGCATTAGTTACACAGCTTTTCCTTACGGCTCTGCATTATCACAAATGATCATTCTGGTCATGCCAGCCATGGAGGATTACCTCACCACATTCTAGCAGGAGGGTCAAATGAGCGGAGGATGGAGAGACAGGGAAAAGGGAGTAGAAATTGCTCTAATTTCCTAATCCAGTGCGTTGTGACTACTAAACTCAATAGGAATCTATTCACTGAAAGCAAGAACAACACTGCTGCCCACCACGGTGCCACCTGTATTTCTAATACACACATTAACTATAGTAATATCACGACTATCAACGCACACAAGGCTCATGGGTCATGGCATATTCTGTTCAAGTTCTATGTTCCCTGAACAAAACTGTTTCTATGGAAACCTCTACCATAAGGCAAGTGTAGTTCTGCAAAGGACTATGGGCTATGAAATCAGGTTCCCATGGCAACATTTTTGTTCAAAGCCTGAAGAATCTTAAATACATGTGCCAATACATAGTATTACCCAGCAGGATACACAGGTGGGATTAATAAAGTTCAATATTTGCTCAACTAAAAGTTGTAATCATGGTAAAAGTAAAGGAATTAGAACCAGTTCCTGTGGATCATTTATATAAACAGTTTGGAGTTGTTATACTACTTCCACATGAATAAGTAAGTAGATGTGAAATATTAATAGATTACTTTCTTTCATTAAATTCATCAGGCAGAGAAATCTTCACCAAAATGATGGGATTTTACAATTTCAAATATATCTTCAACTCGTCATTCATCCATGAGATTAAATCACTCAAATTTACCAAAGGAAATTAAGATCACACTACCCACCTGCAAGAGAACCAATTATTATGGTGACCAAACAGCTAAGGGAAAAACGTCAGGATGATTCATCTATGTTATGTGAACTCATGCTAATAAAATGTGCCAGTCGGGATATTTATGATAATTGCCATTTCTAGAGCCTCAAAACATCCATATAAATATGCCAAGAACCAAATTAAGGAAAACTTATCCCTTTATCATTTACAAATAACCCAGAAAGTAATAATCATTTATTACAATAATATATTTCAGAAAATATATAAAGAAGATACACTACAGAAGGCCAAGAAGTTATCACATGGAGATGCTCGAGTACGTTTTTGAAGGAGAATTTATCCTTTGGGGCCTCTGGAGAGTGGAGTTCCAGAGTTTGGAGGTAAGGCCTGGGTGAGGCTGTGTGGGTGTGGTTTAGGCCCAGCGCGTTGGAGGGGGTCTCAGAGGGGGTCTCCGAGTGTAGAGGTGGGGCCCTGGGGGGGCTGGGGTGTAGGGGCGGGGGTCGGGCTCTGCTCGGCAGGAGGGAGGCTCCGAGGGCAGAGGATTAGGCCCCGGAGCCCAACAGACTCCCTGGCCCCTAAGTGGATAGGGAAAGCGTTGGCCGCGTTTCCTCCCGTTCCTCCCTGGACGCCCCACCATCTCCCCCAGGGTCTCCCCCATCCCCTTTGGACCCCTAACCGTGTGTGGGTCCCGCTGGGTGTCGGAACTCCTCCCCTCCCCCAGCCGCCCCTCAGGGACGCCAGTCCCGTCCTGCCTCCACTTCCCCTCCCCCTTCACTCCCCCCACGCCCCACGTCCTACCCGGTCGCTGGGGGTTCCTCCCGTGTCCTTAGGTGTCCGCGGTCCCCCTCCAGTGCCTGGCAGGCGCCCTAGTTGTGAGGAGACGCGAATTCCACGTCCTCCTCGTCCGCCATCTTGACTCCGCCCCTACATGTTAGTTTTTAAGAGAGTAAATCCTAAAAGTTCTCATCACAAGAAAATATTTTTTTCTATTTAATTTTGTATCTGTATGAGATGATAGACGTTCACTAAACTTACTGTGATAATCACTTCATGATGTATGTAAGTCAAATCATTATGCTGTACACCTTAAACTTTTTCAGTGCTGTATGTCAATATTTCAACAAAACTGTAAGAAAAATTCGTGAATAAATAAATAAGGGAATGGAGGCAGTAAGTCCAACTGATTGCAGTTGAGAAGTCCAGTATTTTATCTTTCAGTCTACTCTTTGAAAAGGATATTAGATAATATGTACGTCTTCACTGGGTTTATTATTTTTTTTGAGATGCATATTTTTTTCCTCTAACCTATAAACGTATTAAATACTACTCAAGGATTTTCTAACATTAAACCTTTTGAAAAATAGGAATAAACTCGCTTGGTCTGGAAAAGCAACTCTTTTTTCATTCTCTAGGAGCTGTTCCCCAGCTGAAAGGCAAAAAGAGCTTCTCCCCCATGCATATTGGTGACCTGCCATACTAAAGGAAACATTTTTCTTTTCCTTTCTTTTTTTTTTTCCCCGTATGCGGGCCTCTCACTGTTGTGACCTCTCCCGTTGCAGAGCACAGGCTCCGGACGCACAGGCTCAGCGGCCATGGCTCACGGGCCCAGCTGCTTCGTGGCATGTGGGATCTTCCCGGACCGGGGCACAAACCCATGTCCTTTTGCATCAGTAGGTGGACTCCCAACCACTGCGCCACCAGGGAAGCCCCAACATTTTTCTTTTTAAAGCTTTTATAAACCGTTTTTTTCTTAGTTTCTTTTTTTTTTCTTGTTTTCTTTTAATTTGTATTAATTTATTTGTTTTTGTATTTTGGCCGTCCTGCGCGGCATACAGGATGGTTCCACGACCAGGGATCAAACCCGGGCCTCTGCACTGAAAGCACCAAATCCCAACCACTAGGCTACCAGGGAACTCCCTAAAGAAAACATTTCTTATTCCAACTCTCATCTTTTTTTTATTCTAGTAAGAATCAGATGGGATAGTATCAGTTGTGGGGGGCTGTGTTGGGTCTTCGTTGCTGCAGGCAAGCTTTCTCTAGTTGTGGCGAGCAGGGGCTACTCTTCGTTGTGGTGCGCAGGCTTCTCATTGCGGTGGCTTCTCTTGTTGCGAAGCACGGGCTCTAGGCTCACAGGCTTCAGTAGTTGTGGCACATGGGCTCTAGAGCGCAGGATCAGTAGTTGTGGTGCATGGGCTTAGTTGGTTCGTGGCATGTGGGATCTTCCTGGACCAGGAATCGAATCTGTGTCCCCTGCATCGGCAGTGGATTCTTAACCACTGTGCCACCAGGGAAGTCCCAACTACATTTTCTTTCATTTTTTTTTTATATCAGAAAAAGAGAGAGAAGATCTCCAACTAAACTGGATATCAAGAGTTCTATGTTTTAGAACTTTAGGGTTCAGTTTATCATGCTTTCAAAAGTTTGCACAAGGCATACAACAAAGGCCCTCTTTCTGAGTGGGCCTAGCAATTTACCCTAGGGGCAAAAAAAGCAAAAAAATACCCTCCATTATTGCTTTTATTAGCCCCTGAATATTAGCCCCCATTTTTTATTTTATACTGTGTGGGCTCAGGTAACCTTATTAGTTTCCTTTAGTATGTTTAATTAATATTGCCTGAGCAGCAGATTTATGTGCCCTGTCTTATAATACCAGGCAGGGGAAGCATTCCCTAGTGAGACATAATGCCTTTCCCGATAGGGATAGAATAGGATAGTTATACAGGTAGTTGTAGAAGTCCCAATAGGGCACTATACATAGAGAGGGAAACCTAGGAAACTTTGGGAGACCACTGTAAGTTAATGATCACTCAAGAAAGCTACTGGAACGTTGTGGAACGAAGCAGCCTTGCTTAACTATAAAGCCATAAATAAAAGCACAAGATATTCCCTGGGGCCATTAGGTGGAAGAAAAATGTCACCACCTTTCTACTGATAATCCTAGTTTGACCTCATAAGGTCAGACACTCTCCAGCCTGATATGAAGGAGGAACTAGTGAGGTAAGCCTCACGTCTACTCGAGGAAGGCGATATTTTCCCCTCCCCCTTTCCTTTGACTATAAAATTGTAGCCCACTTAATCCTCAGGGCAGAGATCCCTCACTGACCCACTTGCATCTCTTACAAGTGTCCTATATTAATAAATCTACTTCTTGCCTATCAAAAAAAAAGGAGACTTTATCCTTCATTATCACTTGACATTTTCCATAGAACTTCAAAATAAAATTGATGAGCACTATAGTGAACACTCTATGAGGTTAGAAACTGTGTTTGGTTTTGCTCGTCTTTGATCCCCACAGTTCCTGGAACACATTAAACATTCAATAAACATGTATTGAACGGATGAATCAACACCCTATCAGTTTGGGTAGCAAAGAATCTGAGGTTACCAATGGTGTCTTTCACAAAATTATATAATTAAAATTTGGGTGATTCAAGTGAAATATTCCCATTAGTTCACATTTTAAATTTAGAAATGCTTTATCATTTCTAAGTTGTTTTGTAATTAGTATTGACTCCCAAACCTTTAGCAATGTTTCCTTCTCTATCTTCCCCCAGCCATTTCATTAAGTGGTTAATGATCTACAATCAAACATATAAATGCACCAGGAAAGCTGAAAACATAAAAAAACCCTGGGGACCTTTTTATAAAGAATTCATTTTTTTAAAAAATGCAATTAACCAATTTCTAGTTTATCTGTTCTGTGAGTTACTTTTTTCTATATTAGTTTTGGTTTTTATTTTAGTGTGGCCCATCTGTTAACACATATAGAGTGAACTCTGGTGTTATTTATAAAAATTTTTAAACCAAATTTCATAGAATTTCTCATAGTTCCCCAAAGATGCTGAAAATTTAGTCTCAGAATATGACCACAGTTAACAAATTCATTTCCAAAAGTTTATGTGTTAGAATTACATTCTTAAAAGAGATAAGTATCATAATTTCCCAAAGCAATACATCAGCTACAGCTTAAAGACAAACAATCCAAAAACTAGAAGGTATCTCTGAAGTGCCAAGGACATTAAGGAGCCTAAATGTGGAAGAAGAGCAGGCCCTGAGCACTGTGGACACTCATCTGGCTCTGAAGATGGGCTGCAGCTCCATCCAAGTGTCCCTGCTCAGCGGAGAGCCCTTGGATAAGCCACAGTCCTCACTAAGCCTAAACTCTCTTATAATTTAAAATGGAAATAACTCTCAATGAAGAGCGTTTTGTGAACACTGAATGAGACATTGTGTATTAAAGCACACCATGGAGTTATACTGCTTACCTCTACGTATATAAATGTAAGTTTTGTTGCCATTATTATTATTATTTTATTCAAACTCCCTAACTATTAAATAAACTGAGGTATAATCACAGTGGGATGATTTTTTTTAAATAGCATTTAACAGCATACATCCATTTCTCTGTTGCATCAAGCTCAATTCTGCTAGTGCCTAATTATTTTCTAAAAGGTTGGTATCCTGGAGTAAGACTATACGTTCTATCACTAGTATTTAAACCCTAAGGAGTTAGGATTTTATTTCAAGCAGTTTTGTTTTGTTTTTTTAAAGTCACTGGATTTAAACTCCAGTAGTACCAAAGAGTTAAGGCAATCTAATAGTTCTCAATTTTAGGAATTTCTTAACTCCTGGGAAAGTTTGGGTTGGGGACAATGTGGTACTCTTGGAGAAACAGGAGGTTTGAAAGTCTCCCGAAGTTTAATATAGGTAAATACTTGTACTATTTTTCAGAAATCTGCCAAAGAAATATGAACTTGTTTTAAAAAATCCAGTAACTATTTCCATCACATTAGAGGAAAAATAGCAAAAATATAAACAAATCAAACATATAAGGAAATATACAAACAATTACTTAAAGAATCTTCTAAATGAGGCCACATTGATGGTTTTTCATTTATTCACCCACATAAAGTACATTTAATGCAGTGTTTCTTAAACTTTGGGGCAGGGAAGGCGGAAGGTATGATTTCTGGTTTTGCAAATCCTATGAAAATTTTAAAAGTCTGCTTCACCTGGGTGACTCCTTATAACCAAGAGTTAACATATAAATAAAATTATTCCAAGTTTTCCCAGAGAAAATGAGCGGGATAATTGAAACCTCACAAAGGGGGTGTAGCCACGAGGAATGCAGAAACCTGGCTGTGGCCACGAGGACCATATTCATGTTGTGACCAGATAGACCGATTTTATATATGGCATCTACAGTAGGTATGGAAGTAAATAAACACTGAAGAATTTCCACATATAGTATTTTGAAAAAATGAACATTGTATTTTGAGGTGTTCTATTACATTAATCAGCTTTTCAAAACAAATGGTGATTTAAATTCATGTTCACTGTTAAAAGGAAAAATAACCGAAACAATAATAACAAAGCAAACAATGGTCCATCACACTCAAAACTGTAAGACTCAAATTGACAACTGAAAAAAAAACTGCTCAAGCAGAGATTTTTAAAAAATTCTTAAGCATGAAGCCAGTTTCAGGAAAACAACATCACACGTCATGTTAAATTAAAGTTGTTAGGACCACTTGGATTGATTACATAAATTGGCGGCATTTACTATACATTTCGTATGGTCTTCTGTATAATAGTTCATATGAAGGAGTTCATATTTACTTTCAAGTTTGCGGGTGTAGATCTACATACAAATAGATGATATTAAAACATGTGTTTTTGAGTCAACACTGGAGACTCATTTTTTTAAACTTTAAAAAGTGTACTTCTATTACTTCATTCTGAAAAATACTAGATGTTGTGCCTGGCTCCAGGGATACAAAGATGTAAAACATCTGGAGAGACCCTTCTCTGGAGGCATGCGTCATCTGCGGTGGAGGAGGGAAACACGTATAAACACATCCATGTAAAATATGAGGTTGTGTGAAAACAAGTGGGCGTCTAGAAAAGGGAGAGACTAAAAATCTACTTTTTTCTATTTTGGAGCAACTAAATGAACAAAATATATTACCTTTTTTCCCAAGCTATTAACAAGCATACTGCAGGGTAACTTTCCCAATCATTGTCTGTTTTACTAGAGAACTAAAGTGAAAATTGCAATCTGTCTGCTGTAGAACATACTGGAGCATGATCTCAAACTGATTACAGACTTGTCGAATTGTATCAGCATCGATTTATAACGCAGGGCCCTGCAGCATATCAGTGTGGTGCCATTTCTTAAATGCAGCGCTCAGGCTCTTGAACTGGATCCTGGGACAATCCCATGCGAGCTTTTGAGCATCAGTTTTATTACAATCAGGTTGGACCCTTCAGAGGTTTCTGCAGAACCATTTTAGGGGTGGCGGTGGAGGAGGGTACTTGTAGGATTCTGAGTTTCTTCACTGAGCTAAAATGCTGTCAGGCATATAAAAATCATTGAACAACAGCCTATGTTAAAAATTGTATTCCTAATCTTACAAAGGCATCTACTGAAACGAAAAGTAATTCTATAAGATCATGCATTAATGTTTGCATTACCAGAAAAGGATAGGAAATACACATTTTAGACCAAAATGAAAAAAGCTTTCCAGAGGAGGATGGTATGATTAAGTCATACTCTTTGGAACCGTTGCTTAAGAGAAATTTGGTTCATTCATTCATTCATTAATACATATTCACTGAATTCCTACTATGTGTCAGGCACTGTAGTTAGCCATGTGACATGGCATTGGCTGATCATTACTATTAGTATATTTTTAAAAAAAGGAAAATCCTACAACCAAAATGAGGTGCTTTTTAATTTATAGAAATCACTTGCTGCTTCCTAAATAAATTAGGTAAATGATGCACAAGCTTCACCAGGTTTTACTCTGACAAAAATAGCAATCAAGGTGGCTAGGAAAACAACACTATCATGAAGCACTGCCATTTCACCCGAGCCATTCAGGAAACATCTTTCCTTTGATCTTTACACGCACTAAGTGATAGAACTCCTCTGTCCAGTGGATAGGTCAGACACCTCTACCACTGCACAAATATCACTCAAGAGAAAACACTGTCGCCCAACTTGATTCAATGGAAATTGGTTTTGTACAATAGAAGGCTTTTTGTTCAGACTACTATGGCCTCCTATGGTGTAACTTTCTTTACAGAGTTAATAGACTAGAGACGGATTTTGAATTTCCCACATATGCACAAAAGGCTCATTACCATTTACATTCATGCCTGGCTAACAAAAACGAGCAGGCGCTACCGCAAATCATTACAGCCGAAAAACGAAATGGAACTGAGGTAAGGAAAGCCCGTTTCGTTTTTTTTTGTGTGTGTGTGTGTGTGCAGTACGCGGGCCTCTCACTGTTGTGGCTTCTCCCGTTGCGGAGCACAGACTCCAGACGCGCTGTCAGCGGCCATGGCTCACGGGCCCAGCTGCTCCGCGGCATGTGGGATCTTCCCGGACCGGGGCACGAACCCGCGTCCCCTGCATTGGCAGGCAGACTCTCAACCACTGCGCCACCAGGGAAGCCCAAAAGCTTGTTTTCTTAAAGCTCATTTCGTATGGATTAACGTTAATTATAACAGGATAGTCCAACCTATAAAGAAAAACTGTGCTTTGTTTCTAGATGTTCAGAAATGTAGATAGGATCCTGGTTTAATTTTAAAGTTCATTTTAACATCTGAACATTGGGATGCTAGTTTGTCAAACGTTCATTTCTAAAAAATAAGTCTGAACTTGAAATGTTGATTCTAATTAGAAATGAAATGAATAGTTTTCAGGCAAGAGAATAAGAAATAATGGAGGTAAAGGAAGGGATATAGAAAAACCATATGTGTACTTAGTTTCTCCACCTGAAAGCATTGAAATTCTTACTCACCCTCAGTGGGTCCAGAGGCCACCCTAACCCCCATACCCCACCTCCCATGGATTTGGAGATGCTGCTGCTTCCACATCCCTTCTGTTCTCCCCATACAAGCCCCATGCTCCTGGTCTCCTCAACTTTTCTGGCTTCCCTCTTTCTCCTCACCCATGTGTGAGAGTATACCTGCCTCTGGATGTGTGGGAGTAAGTGGGAAAGAGAGAAAGTCTCCACCATGACTCTGGGGATTACCAGGAAGGACACACCAATTGACATCCTACCTCCTCCTAGCTGCCTCCCTTTCTTAGGACCTCTTCTCACCCACGATGCCCTCGAGTCCAGCAACTTATATTCCAATCCTCTTAAACTCTAATCCCAGCCTCAGCTCCTGGGCCCAACAGGCACACATCTGGGAAGCCCCTCTCCAAGCTCCAGACAGAAGTTGGAGATATGTTCCAGCTCCTCATGTTGGGAACAGTAGGACTGAGATTCATAAACATAAGGTTGTCTTTTACTGTCAGAAAGCTCCTTCACACAAAAGCAGTTGCCCTTGGATAAGATTCACTTGGAATTTGTAAACTCTTTCTTTCGGGCCCTATTCCTACAGTTTTGTGTGCATTGCTTGCAGTGAGTAGCAAGAAAAGAATGTACGGAGGAGTCAGATAAATGTAGGTGAATCTGACGTTTCAAGGTATTAAGACATCAAATTGACCATGTAGGATGAAAGGGTCCCAAGGGGTAACTGTAACTTGCTGGTGTCACAGTCCTAAATCCAGATTCTGGATTATAACCAAGTTCCTAATGTCATCAGTGATGGGACATGCTGCTTCTTCCCTCCAGGCCAGAGACAGGTCTAGGCAAGTGGTGATTGGCCCAGGATACTGAAGGGGCGTACCCACATTTATCACAAAACCCATCCACTATTTTTTTTTTTTTTTTTTGTGGTACGAGGGCCTCTCACTGTTGTGGCCTCTCTCGTTGTGGAGCATAGGCTCCGGATGCGCAGGCTCAGCGGCCATGGCTCACAGGCCCAGGCACTCTGCGGCATGTGGGATCTTCCCGGACCGGGGCACGAACCCGTGTCCCCTGCATCGGCAGGCGGACTCTCAACCACTGCGCCACCAGGGAAGCCCCCATCCACTATTTTTTATCTTCCTGTATCCTAGAAGGAGTGACAGATGGTTGGAGGAATGATACATGTAGGCATTTGCCAGGTGAAGCCCAATGGCATTTGTCTCAGTTGTCTTACATGACTCTTCGTGAGAGACCTGTATGGGGGCTCTCTAATCCAGCACACTAAAATCGACTTTTAATTATGGAAGTATAACTAACACACAATAACTGCCCCTGTTTAAAGAACACAATTTGCTAAGTTTTGACATATGCGTGCCCCCATGAAACCATCTTCCTATTCAAAACAGTGAGCATACATATCAACTCCTAAGGTTTCTTCATGCCCCTTTGCCCAACACACTCATATTTCCAGCATTATTTCAATGGAAGCAACCATCTGATTTATTCTCCAAAACGTACCACAGTATCAGTTCAATTCCATATGACATTACCTTCCACTGAAGTATCTAGAACTCAAGTTTCTAACTGTCCAAAGCTCAAAATGGTTTGGCTTATTCCATTAAAGAGATGTGTTCATGTGTGTCCGTGTGTGTTCACATAATTAGGTACACACCCTTACATCTTAATGTAATATGCAATCAAAACAGTGGTTCTTCCAAAAAATAAGTGACATTTTTTTTTTTAACTAAAGCAAAAATTTGGAAAGATTTCTTCTCACTGAAATGTCTTTTCTTTTCACCATATGGAACCAACCTTTCTGGCACGTCTTAGTTACAGATTTAGAAACACGATTATTTGAGCTTCAAAATTAGCCATTCAGATTATTATGCAAAACAGTCAACTTCATGGGATTGGAAGGACACAAACGGGGGCCAAACAATTAGCTCTTGTCACTCTTGCTGTGTGAAAATTGAATGATAACACTCACAACAGGGGTGTCAGGCTCTGTGAACTGGTAGCATGGATGCTGCTACCCAGGCAGTTCCTGGACAGCGGCTCCCCGGAGGTTAAAATGATTCAACCAATCCGTTCACAAACAATTGTTTTCTGGGTAGCATCTTCCTACAAACCATACAACTATGGTTTTAAAAAAAGAGAAGTTTCTGTCTTTTCATATTTCTAAGAGTGACTTTTTTCCTGCATACAAGCACGACCTTAGCTGAGAGAAAAGACTACTTAGTAAGAAAAAGAAAGCCACTGTGGTTCATGTCAGAGGCCACTAGCTTTATGAAGAAACCTCTTCCCTTGCCACATGGCAACTGGAAGGTGCATCAATCAATCAATCAATACTTGCTGAGATCAGATGTAGCCACTTTCCTTCACTACGGCAGTTGTCAGATTTATGAAATAAACAGTTTGCTTGAGCCTGAAATGAAATACTTTCTATTACTAATGCATATGTAGCCTCACAGAATACTGGACCATTCACTTGTTCCATAAATCTGTATTGAATTTCTACTATGGTCAAGGCATTATGGGACATATAAATACGAGTATGACATAATGTGGCTCTCAGGGAGTTCACATCATGGCAGAAATGCATATGGCACTCAAGAGAGCATTTAACTATGGTGGTGATGGAAGAAGAGAAATCTGGCAGGAAGTCTGAAGCAAAGGCTTTCAGACCTAAGGCAGTTAGGCATAAGCTAGGCAAGGTTTCCATTTTAATTAACAACTTTCTCTTTGTAACCTGATCTGACTTCCATTATTAGACCTGTTAGGTGTCTTTGCTTTTTTTGTGTCTGTGTCTCTTTCCTGAACTAGACTAGAGCCCCTTTGAGGCCATGGACAAATTTATCTTTTATGTCTTTGTATCAGCATACAGTAGGTGATCTTGTGTTGCTCAATGAACAGAACACAGTGGAAAATACATCATCTTCAGTACATGACTTTCAGGCCAGCCTGATCATAGTAGATTGCTTTCTAGGGATGGTTTAGAAGCATCCCTACTGTCCTTTCATGAGAGAGAACTTTGTTTAATTTGCTACTTCCATGATGTATTCCCAATAGGAAAAAGCATTTTTTTCTGTTTATAAAATAAATGTAGCTTCATTATATAAAGTTTTGCATACACACAGAAAACCATAAAAAAATTGTCCTTTGTACTCTGCTCACTAAGATTATGGCCCATTTTCTTGTCTTGTTATGTAATAATATTACATAAGTACTCTGTATGTATTTAATATTTTATATTAAATATATACTCTGTACACATTTAATATTTTAACACCACTTGAATATATGTATAATTAATTAATACTTTGATCTAGTAATTTATTCATTTTTCTAATATATTTTTCGTAGTACAGTCCCATAAACAAAAGGGGCATATTAAGCTTGAGCTCTAAAAGGAGCCTGTTCACTCTTAATCTGCTATCAGAGTGGGGTTTTTTTTATCATCTCTTTCAGAATGGAATTGAAGCCAGATTAAATACTCTGCTACCAGTTCTATTCTGGGTATAAATCATGTGACACTCATCCAAGATATTCAGCCCCCACTTGACCCCTGGGAGGGGTACCCTTCAAACAAGATGGCAGGACTACCATCTGGGACATTTTCAGTAAAAAGCAAAGGCCAAGCTCCAGATCTCTTATAGGCACAGACCTTTCAGAAGAAATAAAGTTGTTTAGGAACGCTCCAAAGTGCTTTATTAAAAGAGTTATTAAACAAACAAAATGTTAGAGCATGTCCTTCCCTTCCCAAATCTCAAAGCCCTCCCATGCCTTTCCTGCTCCCAGCCTCTTTCTGGAATCCTTTCCCTGCACTGTCTGCCCCAGGCATCATCCCCATTGCAATGCCCTTCCTGGTGGCTACTGCCACCTAACTTAGAGTTGAACACTCCCTCCTTGGCACCCTCATTATTCCCATCCTTGCTTTTCCTACTATGCCATGGACACCTGGACACACCGATTAGATTGTATGTCTTTGTCTCACTCTTCAACAATTGAGTCTTGAAGGGACAATATTGCGACATTCATTTTTATATTCCCACTGTTCAGCATAGCACTTGTCACGCAGAGGTGCACCTCATGTTTGCTGAGTGAATAGCTGACTGCATGAGGTCCTAAAGGGTGCACAACAGTTGGAAAGGCAGATGTGGACATGGGGAGCCCACTGCACGATCAGATTCACTGAGCTCTAAGAAGGGTCACTTTACCAATCTTTGGCATGAAGCCTTGTGTTAATACCATGCTGTGGAATCTACACAAAAGAAAGAATTTCCCAATATTTTTCTAAGTAAGAGTTGCCATAGATGGCCTATTGGGTAGGTACTTAAGCCTGATCACCCCTTTCAATACAAAGGCTGACATCATTTTTCCAGCCTCTCCTCAAATGCTATGTCTGATCCTCAGCAGGGGATCCTTCACCCAGACCTTCCCTGTTTCCCCCTGAATACTCAAAATTTGAGGAAAACATTTAAGACCTCCCTTCTTGCCAACTACAGCTCCCTCTGGACTTTTCACTGCTAAACATTGATATTTTCAGAGCAAGTTGCACCAGAAAAAAAGAAGCCAAATGAAATTTGCATGCCAAAGGTACACATATCATTTTAGGCATGCAAATTATTGTTTTTAGAAGAATAAAAGGCTGTAAATATTTTGAGAAGTGGGCCCCTAGTGCCTCTTAAGTATGCTAAACTACACTGTGTGCTTCATAATTATGTAATATATAGAATACCAGCTGCTTTGAATGGTACTCTGGAGGTTTGGATGATATCAGAAAGCTCTCCTCCCCCAGTGAGAGCCATATTCAAGAGAGCAATACCATAAAGCCAGATCCAACTGACATTGAGTTGCTGGATTTTAACACACTTTAAAACAGATGTTTACTCTATGTGGTGTGGTTACAGAGGAGCATATTTTTGCCTAAAAAAAGAGAATACTACGAAGTTGTATACTAATAAAGTGTATTAATATTTATTATCTCATTAACATCTGTCTGAAGGGATACATACATAGGTTTACTTTTGGATATATGTGAATATACTCATATGTTACATATTTAAATATGTATATCTTTGCATTCAAAAACACACATACATTTAGTTAAAAGACAAAACCCTAGCGAGAGGTACCAAGATGGAGAGTAGAAGGATGTGCTCTCACTCCCTCTTGCAAGAACACCAGAATCACAACTAGCTGCTGGACAATCATCGAGAGGAAGCCCCTGGAACTCACAAAAAAAGATACCCCACATCCAAAGACAAAAGAGAAGCCACAATGAGATGCTAGGAAGGGTACAATCACAGTAAAATCAAATACCATAACTGCTGAGTGGGTGACTCACAGACTGGAGAACACTTATACCACAGAACTCCACCCACTGGAGTGAAGGTTCTGAGCCCCACGTCAGGCTTCCCAACCTGGGGGTCTGGCAAAGGGAGGAAGAATTCCTAGAGAATCAGACTTTGAAGGCTAGTGGGAATTGATTGCAGGACTTCAAGAGGACTAGGGGAAACAGAGAATCCACTCTTGGAGGGCACACACAAAGTAATGTGCACATCAGGACCCAGGGAAAGGAGCAGTGACCCCAGGAGAGACTGAACCAGACCTACCTGCCAGTGTTGTAGGGTCTACTGCAGAGGCGGGGAAGGGCTGGCTGTGGCTCACCCTGCGGACAAGGACACTGGCAGCAGAAGTTCTGGGAAGTACTCCTTGGCATGAGCCCTCCCAGAGTCTACCATTAGCCCCACCAAAGAGCCCAGGTAGGCTCCAGTGTTGGGTTGCCTCAGGCCAAACAACCAACAGGGAGGGAACCCAGCCCCACCCATCAACAGTCAAGTGGATTAAAGTTTTCCTGAGCTCTGCCCACCAGAGCAACAGTCAGCTCTACCCACCATCAGTCCCTCCCATCAGGAAACTTACACAAGCTCTTGGATAGCCTCATCCACCAGAGGGCAGACAGCAGAAGCAAGAACTACAATCCTGCAGCCTGTCGAACAAAAACCACATTCACAGAAAGATAGACAAGATGAAAATGCAGAGGGCATGTACCAGATGAAGGAACAAGATAAAACCCTAGAAAAACAACTAAATGAAGTGGAGATAGGCCAACTTCCAGAAAAAGAAATCAGAACAATGATAGTGAAGATGATCCAGGACCTTGGTAAAAGAATGGAGACAAAGATCGAGAAGATGCAAGAAATGTTTAAGAAAGACCTAGAAGAATTAAAGAACAAACAAACAGACATGAACAATAAAATAACTGAAATGAAAACTACACTAGAAGGAATCAATAGCAGAATAACTGAGGCAGAAGAACGGATAAGTGACCTGGAAGACAGAACGGTGGAATTCACTGCTGTAGAACAGAATAAAGAAAAAAGAATGAAAAGAAATGAAGACAGCCTAAGACACCTCTGGGACAATATTAAACGCAACAACATTGACATTATAGGGGTCCCAGAAGGAGAAGAGAGAGAAAGGACTCGAGAAAATATTTGAAGAGATTAGAGTGGAAAACTTCCCTAACATGGGAAAGGAAATAGCCATCCAAGTCCAGGAAGTGCAGAGAGTCCCATACAGGATAAAGCCAAGGAGAAACATGCCGAGACATATAGTAATCAAATTGACAACAATTAAAGACAAAGAAAAATTATTGAAAGCAGCAAGGGAAAAGTGACAAATAACATACAAGGGAACTCCCATAAGGTTAACAGCTGATTTCTCAGCAGAAACTCTACAAGCCAGAAGGGAGTGGCATGATCTACTTTAAGTGATAAAAGGGAGAAGGTACAACCAAGAATACTCCACCTGGCAAGCATCTCATTCAGATTTGATGGAGAAATCAAAAGCTTTACAGACAAGCAAAAGCTAAGAGAATTCAGCACCACCAAACCAGCTGTACAACAAATGCTAAAGGAACTTCTCTAAGTGGGAAACACAAGAGGAGAAAAGGACCTACAAAAACAAACCCAAAACAGTTAAGAAAATGGTCATAGGAAAATACATATCAATAATTACCTTAAATGTGAATGGGTTAAATGCTCCCACCAAAAGACACAGGCTTGCTGAATGGATACAAAAACAAGACCCATATATATGCTATCTACAAGAGACCCACTTCAGACCTAGGGACACATACAGACTGAAAGTGAGGGGATGGAGAAAGATATTCCATGCAAATGGAAATCAAAAGAAAGCTGGAGTAGCAATACTCATATCAGCTAAAATAGACGTTTAAATAAAGAATGTTACAAGAGACAAGGAAGGACACTACATAATGATCAAGGGATCAACCCAAGAAAAAGATACAACAATTATAAATATATATGCACCCAACATAGGAGCACCTCAATACAAAAGGCAACTGCTAACAGCTATAAAAGAGGAAATCGACAGTAACACAATAATAGTGGGGGACTTTAACACCTCACTTACACCAATGGACATATCATCCAAACAGAAAATTAACAAGGAAACAGAAGCTTTAAATGACACAATAGACCAGAGAGATTTAATTGATATTTATAGGACATTCCATACAAAAACAGCAGATTACACCTTCTTCTCAAGTGCACAGGGAACATTCTCCAGGATAGATCACATCTTGGGTCACAAATCAAGCCTCAGTAAATTTAAGAAAATTGAAGTCATATCAAGCATCTTTTCTGACCACAATGCTATGAGATTAGAAATGAATTACAGGGGAAAAAACATAAAAAACACAAACACATGGAGGCAAAACAATACGTTACTAAATAACCAAGAGATCACTGAAGAAATCAAGGAGGAAATCAAAAAAATACCTAGAGAAAAATGGCAATAAAAACACGATGATCCAAAACCTATGGGATGCAACAAAAGCAGTTCTAAGAAGAAAGTTTATAGCTATACAAGCATACCTCAAGAAACAAGAAATATCTCAAATAAAAAATCTAACCTTACACCTAAAGGAACTGGAGAAAGAAGAACAAACAAAATCCCAAGTTAGCAGAAGGAATGAAGTCATAAAGATCAGAGCAGAAATAAATGAAATAGAAACAAAGAAAACAATAGCAAAGATCAGTAAAACTAAAAGCTGGTTCTTTGAGAAGATAAACAAAATTAATAAACCATTAGCCAGACTCATCAAGAAAAAGAGGGAGAGGACTCAAATCAATAAAATTAGAAATGAAAAAGGAGAAGTTACAACAGACACCACAGAAATACAAAGCATCCTAAGAGACTACTACAAGCAACTCTATGCCAATAAAATGGAGAACCTGGAAGAAATGGACAAATTCTTAGAAAGGTATAACCTTCCA
Source organism: Mesoplodon bidens (assembly GCF_964165515.1). NCBI lineage: Eukaryota > Metazoa > Chordata > Mammalia > Artiodactyla > Ziphiidae > Mesoplodon > Mesoplodon bidens. Next base: position 76,510,993 of record NC_138168.1, on the reverse strand, counting down.
AGACTGAACCAGGAAGAAATAGAAAATATGAACAGACCAATCACAAGTCATGAAATTGAAACTGTGATTAAAAATCTTCCAACAAACAAAAGTCCAGGACCAGATGGCTTCACAGGTGAATTTTATCAAACATTTAGAGAAGAGATAACACCCATCCTTCTCAAACTCTTCCAAAATATTGCAGAGGAAGGAACACTCGCAAACTCATCCTATGAAGCCACCATCACCCTGATACGAAAACCAGACAAAGATACTACAAAAAAAGAAAATTACAGACCAATATCACTGATGAATATAGATGCAAAAGTCCTCAACAAACTACTAGCAAACAGAATCCAACAACACATTAAAAGGATCATATACCATGATCAAATGGGATTTATCCCAGGGATGCAAGGATACTTCAATATATGCAAATCAATCAACGTGATACACCATATTAACAAATTGAAGAATAAAAACCATATGATCATCTCAATAGATACAGTAAAAGCTTTTGACAAAATTCAACACCCATTTATGATAAGAACTCTCCAGAAAGTGGGCATAGAGGGAACCTACCTCAACATAGTAAAGGCCATATATGACAGACACACCGCAAACATCATTCTCAGTGGCAAAAAACTGAAAGCATTTCCTCTAAGATCAGGAACAAGACAAGGATGTCCACTTTCACCACTATTATTCAACATAGTTTTGGAAGTCCTAGCCATGGCAATCAGAGAAGAAAAAGAAATAAATGGAATACAAATTGGAAAAGAAGAAGTAAAACTGTCACTGCAGATGACATGATACTATACACAGAGAATCCTAAAGATGCCACCAGAAAACTACTAGAGCTAATCAATGAATTTGGTAAAGTAGCAGGATACAAAATTAATGCACAGAAATCTGTTGCATTCCTATACACTAATGAAGAAAAATCTGAAAAAGAAATTAAGGAAACACTCCCATTTATGACTGCAACAAAAAGAATAAAATACCTAGGAATAAACCTACCTAGGGAGACAAAAGACCTGTATGCAGAAAACAAAAGACACTGATGAAAGAAATTAATGATGATATCAACAGCTGGAGAGATATACCATGTTCTTGGATTGGAAGAATTCATATTGTGAAAATGACTATACTACTCAAAGCAATCTACAGATTCAATGCAATCCCTATCAAATTACCAATGGCATTTTTTTACAGAACTAGAACAAATAATCTTAAAATTTGTAGCAAGACAAAAAAGACCCCAAATAGCCAAAGCAGTGTTGAGGGAAAAAAACGGAGCTGGAGGAATCAGACTCCCTGACTTCAGACAATACTACAAAGCTACAGTAATCAAGACAATATGGTACTGGCACAAAAACAGAAACATAGATCAATGGAACAAGATAGAAAGCCCAGAAATGCACCCATGAACCTATGGTCAACTAATCTATGACAACGGAGGCAAGGATATACAATGGAGAAAAGACAGTCGCTTCAATAAGTGGTGCTGGGAAAACTGGACAGCTACATGTAAAAGAATGAAATTAGAACACTCCCTAACACCATACACAAAAATAAAAAAATGGATTTGAGACCTAAATGTAAGACTGGACACTATAAAACTCTTAGAGGAAAACATAGGAAGAACACTCTTTGACATAAATCACAGCAAGATCTTTTTTGATCCACCTCCTACAGTAATGGAAATAAAAACAAAAGTAAACAAATATGACCTAATGAAACTTCAAAGCTTTTGCACACCAAAGGAAACCATAAACAAGACGAAAAGACAACCCTCAGAATGGGCGAAACTATTTGCTAATGAATCAACAAAGGATTAATCTCCAAAATATATAAATAGCTCATGCAGCTCGATATTAAAGAAACAAACAACCCAATCCAAAAATGGGCAGAAGACCTAAATAGACATTTCTCCAAAGAAGACATACAGATGGCCAAGAAGCACATGAAAAGCTGCTCAACGTCACTAATAATTAGAGAAATGCAAATCAAAACTACAATGAGGTATCACCTCACACCAGTTAGAATGGGCATCATCAGAAAATCTACAAACAACAAATGCTGGAGAGGGTGTGGAGAAAAGGGTACCCGCTTGCACTGTTGGTGGGAATGTAAATTGATACAGCCACTATGGAGAACAGTATGGAGGTTCCTTAAAAAACTAAAAATAGAATTATCATATGATCCAGCAATCCCACTACTGGGCATATATCCTGAGAAAACCATAATTCAAAAAGACATATGCACCCCAATGTTCACTGCAGCACTATTTACAATAGCCAGGTCATGGAAGCAACCTAAATGTCCATCAACAGATGAATGGATAAAGAAGATGTGATACATATATACAATGGAATATTACTCAGCCATAAAAAGGAACGAAATTGAGTCATTTGTTGAGACGTGGATGGATCTAGAGACTGTCATACAGAGTGAAGTAAGTCAGAAAGAGAAAAACAAATATCATATATTAACACATGTATGTGGAACCTAGAAAAATGGTACAGATGAACTGGTTTTCAGGGCAGAAGTTGAGACACAGATGTAGAGAACAAACGTATGGACATCAAGGGGGAAAAACCCTGGGGGGGTGGGGATGGTGGTGCACTGAATAGGCAATTGGGATTGACATGTATACACTGATGTGTATAAAATTGATGACTAATAAGAACCTGCTGTATAAAAAAGAAAGGCAAAACCCTAGATGCTTCTTTTCAACTATGACAAAGAGCAGAGATATATTTGAGCTTCTGGAGAAAAGAGTAAAGCACACTAATGCTTTCCATGGGGCCCCATGCCTGTCACAACTGTAGGCATCTTTTTGAAGCCCTCATAAAAGGATAGGTTAATTATTTACAGTCTTAAAAATCCCCTTCCTAGTTGCATATATTGTGAAAAAATATGAACTGTGTAAGAACTTTGACTATAAAGAGAAAAAGGATGGGGCAAAGATGCTTGACTTCTCCTTCTGGGAGTTCACACATGGCCAAGCCTAACAAGGAAATGGTAATTTAACAAAATGCTTTCCGAATAAAAAAGATAGAGAGAGAAGAAATGAAAAGTCCAGAATTACAATGTAGGCTTGGTTCTGCAACCATCAGCTTCCCCTTGGAAATCACTGGTCTTGAGTTCAAAGTGTTACTTCGGCAATTTCTTTTAGAAAAATGGAAAACTGTAGCTGTCCCCAAAGACCAGAGCAAAAGAAGAACTGTTGTTTCTAGAACAATAGAAAATAGGAAGTCTATTCATGAAACTCAATGGAACAAGTCACTCAGAACTTAATTTGGCTAAAGCTGCCTTCAAGACACAGGCATTGAAGTCAGCCTGTATTTGATTCCAGTTGTATAACTTACTAAGGGTGTGACCTTAAGCAAGTTACCTGACCTTTCTGAGACTCAGTTTTCTCACCTGTCAAAGGGCGACAATACTTACCTTGAAGTGAGATATCCTGATATAGTTGTTGCATCTTACAGGGGAAACACAAACAGGCAAGTCCTTACACAGGCCTTCCTACAATTTCCCCAATTGGTAGAGTCACAAAGTACTGTTAGTAATCGACCAGTCTGTATGTCGGCACTGCACACTATTTGTGATTTCAATTCTATTTGAGTTTGAGCAGAAAATGTACCTAGGAGAAGACTGAGATTGATAAGTGAACAGCTTGCAGAAGGCTTAAAATAAAACTACCATGAATGGAAACACTTCCTATGCATCTGCTCTTATATATCTCTACTGCCCTGTGTATGTTTCTCATGTAAAGTCCACACTCTGACTTTAACTCAAGCAGCAAAATTTGACTACTTTTTCATATATTACAAAAGACAGATAAGGCATGCTTACCTAATGATTTAGTGGTGTTACTCTTGTTCTAATAATTAATAATCACCAATGGTGCTATAATATAGTGATAATAATATTGCAAATTTATCTTTGTTCTACTGCCACTGTCAATTACCAGTGGTGTGAAGACAATCGTATTAATAGGTAAAGAGAGGCCAATATTGACAGGGGAATAAAACATTTTTTGAATAGAGATGTCTCATGGTTTAATTTACCAGCATTCTCTTAGCTGCCATACATGTCCATGACAGCCACTGTGTCACAGCTACATTAAATTAGAGACCTACATTTCCTCCTATCTAAAAATAATCTCCCCACAACCTTGTTTCTCATTCAACAAATATTTATCTAGTGCTTGTGATAAGCCAGACTCTCTTTCTCTTCCTCTTCATGAAGAACCATCAGGAACCCATGATCTATACCAGAAGAGCAAATTGCAGCCTCAAGGGCTATGTCCCATCTGCAGACTTGCCTTGTTCAGTTTGGACAGAGTTTTAAAAAATTTGAGCCAACATTTTAAAATGTGCACATTTCACATCAAAAAACCCCTGAATTGTCTGTTTCTTTTGAAAAATCAAAACCACTGGCAACACGGGGCTCACATTTCCACATGGAAATAACTGACTAGGGCTGAAGTGGGGCATGGGCACTTCCACTCACCATATGCTTCTCCTACACACACACACGTGCGTGGGCTCACTCACTCACATGCACGTGCTCCTTTCAAGGACTGACGCTGGAAGTCCAAGGTGGGTGTTTGAGTTGCACCCTGCTCCATGTAACCACTCAGCCTCTGCACCCCAACACTCCTTCCTCACTTGCCACGCATTTCTGCCATTTGATCTCAAAGTCAATTTCATCCTCCTGATCAAACCTATGACCAGCCCAGGTGGTCCTTCTCCTCTTCCTCCCCAGACTCTCTATCATATCTGAACCCATTGACCCACCATGTTGTCTGGATTCCCCCTCCACCTGGGCTTCTTGGGGTCTCTCCCTTGGTTTTCATCCGATTTCCCCCCGACCTCTTCCTTCTCCTCAGGCATGGTCACTGGTTGCTCCACGCCACCCTTTCCATGGAAACTACAGCTTTGATCCTTTCGCCAGTTCTTATGACTACAGCAGCCTAGACAACCTCTACGTGTCTATCTCCAGCTCAGGTTTCGGTCCTGGAAAGGAGATCTGTTTCTTGCACATCCACAAACAGATGGCACCTTGAACTCAAGAGGTCAAAAGGTAAACTCGTGAGCGACCCCTACAGCTCATGTTGGAGTTTTCTGGGTCTTCCTGATCACTGCCCAATCCTTCCAGGTACTCATTCCCAGTATCTAAAAACTGTCCTTGATCCTTTTGACTTGTGACAACTCCCTCCTCCATCTCTGCCAGACCCAGTCAGCTCTGTCATCTAAAGGACCCTTCTGTCTCCCTCCTCAGCCACTCCCAAGGCCACGAGGAGAGATGAGGCCTCACCAGCCCCTTCCATGGTCTCCAGTGCAATGGGCTTCTGATTATGCCCCTGGACACTACGCTCCTCCACTCAGATCCATCCTGCATGTCAACAGCAGACAAATCTTCCCAAAGCACTGTCACTCTTCTGTTCAAATCTATCCGTGGTTCCACATTGCCTAACGAAAAGTTCCAAATTCCTTAACCTGAGGCTAATGTAATGACATGGCCTCAACCTACTCTTTTTACCTTTTCTTCTCCTACACTCTTTCATGCCACAAAGAAACTAAACTCTGGGCTCTTCCTATTTTCTGAGCTTTCCTGCACTATACTTTTATGGTATTATTTCCTCCATTAAGAATAGATATTTTTCCCCCTGTTACCAGATGGTTAAATGTTGGTGAATCCTTCCAGCTTTAGTTAAAATGTCTCCTCCATGAAATCCCTGGTACATCAAGTGGAAAAAAAAATTCATTCGATTGTTACTCTTCTATTATATAATATTTATTAAGTAATTAATAAATGCAGACATTGTACTTTCAACAAGCTCATAAGGTATTATCACGGTACCAGTTTTAAAGATCAGAAAACAGGTTTGGAGAAGGTATATAACTTGCCCAGTGGTGCAAGGCCATCAACAGAGCACATGATTATATCCTTATTTATGGCACTTAACGTGTCTGACTTGGGACTTTGTATTTGATTATCAGCTCCACCAGAGAGATATAAGCTACTTGAGGTCAAGGTGAATGCCATGTATGAATATATTGTAGCATATCCACAGCACCTAGCACATGGGATGCACTTCAATGATATTTATGGAATTAATGAATTATATTACTTAACTTCTCTGTGACACAGTTTTCTTTCCTGTAAAATGGAGATAATAAAAGCACCTTCCTTGTGCCCTTGTTGTTAGCATTCAGTGAGTAAATCGAGTAGAGATCTCAGAACACTATACGGCACACAGCATGTGCTACCTGAATGTTAGTTACACCAGGAGCTGCCATGTTGATCACTGCCAATTTGTGCCTCTTAAGTATCCGAGATGAAAGTGCTAACCCTAAGAGGAGAAACATGTTAGCATTATGCTGGGCTTGTACAGATTTTCTTCCATCTTTATTTACTGCCTTAATTTCTTTGGCAGGTGACTCAGAATCACCACATTCCCCAGGAGGTACTCAGAACCATCACTATCGTGCTGCCCAGTGGAATGGGACTAAGTCAGCACCACATGCCAGGTACTCCTGGGTCATGGACTCCTGAGGGCCAGGTAGAATCAAAAGGGTCAGTATCCTTTCACCAGCCTTTCCAGAAGATACGACCAGATTCACGGCATCTTCAGAAGGAATGATAAATATACTGACATTAATGTCTATGAGATGCATAGAATATGTCAGTATAATATGAATTGATGGTATAATTATAACTAGTGAAGAAACAGGAATAAATAATTACATGAAAATTGTTATCCTCGTAATAACAAAAGCTTTCTAGAAAAAAATATATCGAAAGACCTCTCTTAAGAAAACACATATATTAATATATTTAGGCACAAAAAATGGTTACATACATGAAGACACTAGTTTCAACTTTCTGTTTAGTCATTCAATTGACATTTGCTGGGTAAATGCTAGAGCTAGACACTGCTACGAACCAGGGGTGCAAAGATGAATAGTTAAGTCCTTGTATTCAAGAAATATATCCAGTGGTTCTCAGTGGGGGAGGAGGGTGACTTTGCCTCCATAGGACATTTGGCAGTTTCTGGAGACATTTTTAGCTGTCCTGGCAGCATGGGGAGGTGGCGGGGTGGGAGGGGGGCAGGCAGTGCTACCGGCATCTAGTTAGTAGAGGCCAGAGATGCTGCTAAGCATACTACAATGCACAGGACAGCCTCCAAGGCAAAGGGTGACCTGTCCCCACAAGTCAACGGTGTCAAGGTTAAGAAACCCTGATACAGACTTAGGGTGTTAAAACCTTATTCCTGATAACCTGAATCTGAGACTGGAAGTGAAATCAACATCTACACAGCCATATGCAATAGAAGAAATGAAGGACATTGTTCCACATTGAATTTTCTGTTATTTTGCCCAGTTGATAAATTCTCTGGTGCCTCCATACTTTATTAACTGCATTTGTTCTTTAAAAAGAAAATGACCTGAAACTTTGTTTTCCCTAAGGCGCCACCCCAAGAGACATCAGCTTCAGAAACCCTGTTTCACTGATTCCCATGACTCAAGGGCAGAGCCGTGTGGCACGTTCTCCACAAACTGGCTCCTCTGATGAGGTCTCCTCATGTCAGCTGGGCAGGGGATGGGGTCACCACACCCAGGCTACAGCAGCTGAGTATCTGTAATCTGTCCCAGACCTGACTTTCTGGATGAGGTCTAAATTTCCATGTTAAAGAAAAGCACTGAGATTTTTAGATTCTGCAAACACCATCTGCTATAGAGAAAGGAACAACAAGAAAATAATGTAAATAGAAGAAATAGAAAGAGAAACTCATTTTGACAAGTGGCAAAAAAAAGATAAGCACAGGTCTCCAGGATAGATCAGTGACTCTCATAATAAATGCCTGTTTTACTGCAAAACATTAAATTCTATTTTTTGCCATAACTCAGTGTGCACGCAATCCAAGATCCATTAAATTAAATCTTAGCATCGTAAACTTTGCTTCTGTCATTTATAAATATATAACAAAATTATTGGATGGATTTCTCATCTTCTTTCAAAAGGCCTGCTTAATATGAGGCAATGTGGTGTTGGTTCAGGCCACATACATAGGAACGGGATCATTTTGTCACCACTGCCATTTGTATGTCTGTAAATCTGTGGCTCTAGATTCAAACTGCTGACCTAAGCAGAGCTGCTTCAAACCAAGAGATGAACTGGATTTTATACACAGCTGATGAAATAACATTAAAAGAACTACTATGATTCAATATATTAGACATTTGTTTCATTTTTTTTGTTTTGAACTGGGAAAATAAAATAGTTGAAGTTTTGCTTAAAACTAAATTTTAAAAAAGCCATTTTCCCAACAGGTCTAAATCTGGAGATACAAAGTTGATTCTGATAATTCCTTGGAAATAGTTTCACCCTCTTAGTGACAGGACACGCTAAGATTCAGCCACCTAGAGGGCACAGAAAATACAGGACCATATTAATGTCCACGGTTGCTGCCTGGCTGGCCTCTCATTTCGGCCTCTTAAGAGAAATGCCTCTTACTTCAGAAAACACTCAAAGTGGCTGAGGGGAAATTGAGACTCAAATTTTTATTTCTGTTTTCCTGATGCGTATTCCTATTTCACCAAAATATGACACAGCACTATCACAATGAAGTGTTATCCACAAGAAGCCACATGTATCTGGTGTTCAGCTAAGTGCTCTGATATGGAAAGTCAACAGACTAAGTCCTACAGCCTAATGATTTAGAAGTAGCTTGGATACCCGTGCCTTTATGTAAATCCATGTGTAATGGAAAGGAAAGATAAGCCCTCGATAGAGATGCAAGTAAAATACAAAAAAGGCGTCTAAATATAGGAACTCTAAGGTCGTCATCCTCAATATCTTACCCATAGCAAGATGGATAATTTAAACCTTATCTCCATTTCAGTAAAGGCATGTTTACCATGGGAGTGGGGAAAACTATCCAATCTTTAATGCAGTACTGTGTGCTGAAAAGAGCAAAGATTTTTTTCTTTTACTCAAATAGAGGATTAATTAGCTAAATTCTTTAAGTGCTTTGTTCTCTGAGTCTTATTTTCCTCATCTGTAAATTTCTGTCTACATTAGTCATCTCAGGTTGCTATAAAAAAAATACCATAGGGCTTCCCTGGTGGCGCAGTGGTTGAGAGTCCGCCTGCCGATGCAGGGGACACGGGTTCGTGCCCTGGTCCAGGAGGATCCCACATGCCGTGGAGCGGCTGGGCCCGTGAGCCATGGCCGCTGAGCCTGTGCGTCCGGAGCCTGTGCTCCGCAACGGGAGAGGCCGCAGCAGTGAAAGGCCCATGTACTGCAAAAAAAAAAAAAAAGTACCATAGACTGAGTGGCTTAAACAACAGGAATTTGTTTCTCACAGTTCTGGAGGCTGGGAGGTCCTAGATCAAGGTGTCAGCTGATTACGTTTTTGGCGAGAACTCTCTTCCTGAATTTCAGGAGGCTACGGTCTGTGTCCTCTCTCTCCTCCCTCATGGCCTCATCTAAACCTAAATGTCATCACATGAGGGTTAGGGACTTCAACACAGGAATAATTCAGTCCGTGGCACTCTCAAAGTTGCTGAATGGATTGCACAGTGCTTGGCAGGGAAGGATCTCAAAAACTGGGCAAGGTAGGCAGTGCAAAAAACACTAAGAGTAAAGACACAGGAAAAAAGAAAGTTGGGCCAGAAGCCAACAATCAACTTGAAGGATCTAGTTAAGAGGTGCAAGTCAGCCAAAGAGAAATGATGAAGCATGCACATGGTAGAGTCAGAGCGCAGCAGGATAGCTGAGCCTGGGCGAGTGGGTTCCCAAAGTCAGGGCAACGAGTCAAACAAAGACATGGCACCATCAATAAGAGGTTGCAACTGGGCAACTCATATCTCTACTCTGTACTCTGACAGGTACCCATGGTGGGTGTTGAACGATGTAACTATACGTGGTAGCAAGTGAATCACCATGATGTGTGTGTGAGGTGGGGGCTCATTTTTAATGTTTTCTTATTCATGAATAAGAAGCAGTCTACCCATCCCTGGTGTCTACTCCTACATTAGAGTGGCTTTCTCCTAGTGTCCCTAACTGTCAATCTAGCTGCATTTATAATCTTGCCCAAGGATGTCTCACTGGCATAAACATACCCCACTGATTCACCTACCAGCAGACTAAGAGGCCTGGGAAGGACCCATGTGTTGGCACCATTCCTGCGACCGTCTTCCTTGTGGCTGGGGCTCCACACCAGGCACTACCTGGGTCTTTCCTTGTTCCTCCCCTTGGCTGCTGTCACAACCTTACCCAACAGATGTCTTCCTGTTGGTTGTGGTCCCCAGGTGGACCCTGAGGCTGCCTTGACGCAGCCAATCGTAAGGATGAATCTAAGGCTAAGCGGTTTGCCACCAGCAGTACTGCAAGCCCATCCTTCTCCTCACAAATTCGAGAACTTTAGATGGATCTGTTACCCGATATCTCGTACCTCCTTCCAGTGATGGTGCTCTTCCAGCTTAGTTCAGCAAATTGTGAGTAATCCTTCAGCATTTTTCTTTATTTTGATCTATTTGCACGATACCTGGTAAGACATTCCTAAACGTTTATAGATCTCAGTCAGTACTCTTAAGTTTCTGCTGCATTGTATCTTTTACTGTCTTGCTGAGCATATTGAAAGGAGGCTCCTGTATTTCCCGCTGTGTATTTGTGTGTATCCTCAGGATCTAATACAGAGCTGGGCATGCATGTTCAATGTTCAATAAATGCTTGCTGGCTTGAAATAATATTTTGATTTCAAACTTTTTCCTCTTCTTTTCTTTCACCATTCCCATTTTTATCGGCCAACTTCCCCTATACTAGGTCTATTCAAGTCAGTTAATCGTTCTCATCTCAGTAAAGGCAGTTACATTTCCATTCCTGTAACTTAACATAATGAATGGAACTTAGTAACATCAGTTGTATGTAAACATAGCTAAAATCAGGTAGGGCAATGAGTGACACTGAAAAAGACACCCACTGTTATTGATACCCATACTGGAAATGGAAGATCCCACGCCTGCCCATGGGTATTTACAAGCTGCTACCATTCATAGTTAATGCATTCAACCAGTAATTCCTATTACTAGAAGCACATACATAAAAGAAAATTCCTCTTAATAAATATCACACAAATAGACATTAAAGATGTTACATTGATATAATTGAGGTAGAAATTGCTAAAATGACATGCAATTGACTCTCCTTTGCAATAAGCCCCACCAAAGGAATAAAAGGAAGAGATTGCTAAGAGTACGATTAAACTCCAGTAAGGTCTATGCTTTAGTTCCTTTAAGATTGCAAGTATTTTATTTAATTTTCTATGTCTATACTTGGAAAGGCTATTTGAACTCATCATAGGTAGTTACTGAATACATCTTTTTAATCTCACCTTCTTGTTTATAACAATCCTTTTTCATTTCACTCTAATCAAATATGCCATTCAAGGTCTAGAATTTTATAGAGACATAACAGTAGTTATTTATATGCTGGGAGCAATCCATTTTTTGAACAGCTGGCAAAGCAGCTTAATATCTCCGCCAATCATTTTAAGCTCTAAAAATTCCACGTTCTCCAGTGCTCTTAAAGGATAACCTCATAACGCTACTCAGCCCAGGAAACAAGATACCTCATCTCCATTTTTTCCCTCCTTTTTGATTTTTGAGTTTTTCAGTTGAGCTTTAAACCGTTTTGTTACTAACAAATAATTTACAGTGAGAGATCAAAATTAGGCAAATGCAACTTTGATCCTAGAGTGTCTGGCAGTAAAAGGTTTGTTTACTCAACAAATAATTATTATGGACCTGCTCCTCTGTATGCTAAGGAATAGAAAAACAATGATGAGGAAGACACTCTGTTCTGGAGGAGCTCCAACGAGGGGACACATAAGCATAAACATGTCTTCAAAATAAAAAATGATGAATATGGGAAAGGACACATGATCATCATGCCTGTGGCTGAACACAGCTATGGGTGATGCTTCACCTGGAGGAACTCAGGAAAAGCCTTCCTAAGGGAGTGACTCTTGAGTGGGAACTTGAATGAAGAGCCTGCAAGTCAGAAGGAATGGGAGCTCCAGAAGGAGGCATGGGAACAGAAGGCTGGATGTGCAAAAGGACACAGGGAAGCCAGTGTGCATGGAAGTTGCGAGCCCAGGGCCGAGGTAGAAGACCCGTTTGGGTAACGAAGTCTAGAGGCAGACTATCAAGAGAGGCAGTATGTCTAGTGGACATGTATTTAGGCTCTGCAGTCAGACAACATAGGTTCAAGTCCTGACTTTGTTACTTACTGGCTATGTTTCTTTGGGCAAGCTGTTGAACAAATCTGTTAACTGCCTCATCTGTGTAGCAGAAGGGAGTAACTGCACTCACTTCGAGGGGTTGCGCCTATGATTGCACGGGATTATAAACATAAAACATTCAGTCTAGCACATTTTAAGGTTACCTTCATTTTAAATGTTATGATATGCCTTGTGGCACGGGCCTGTGGACAGTGGGAGGTTTTTAGTTAAGTGAGAAGTATAGACGTATTGGAATGTTAGAAAGGTAAGGCTTTAGTATGAAGGAAGATAGATGAAACAACTGACCAGATGCAGGGATATGGGGTAGGAGACTCATGTAATGTCCAGGTGAGAAATGATGATGGCTGTACATAGTAAGTACAGATGTGGAGAGATGAACTGGAGATACGTTTTGCAAGTGGAATGATCACAACTTTCTAAATGACTGAATTTGGTAGCAAAAAGTCAAAGATATGTGTAAGCATCAAGTAAGAAACATCTACAACCTACACAATTTATATGTATGAGTAGCTTACTCATACATATAAGACACATGCACACGTGTGTATTTTTTTTATAAATGGTATCCTATAGCATGTACACTTCTGTGTCTGGTTTCTTGTACTTAGCAGGTTTTCGAGATTCTTTTTTTGTGTTATGTGTGTTAGTACTGAGTTCCTTATTAGTTAAAGGAATAGTTAAATAGTTAAAAGAAATACTTGTTAAAAAGTATTTCATTGTATGAATATACCACAATTTGTTTATCCACTCTCTATTTGATGGATGTTTGAATTATTTTCAGTTTTAGACTACTGTGAATAATGTTGCTATGAAGACACTTGTACAAATCTTTTGTGGACATATGTTCTCCTCTTTTTCTTTTTTTTTGTGGGGGGTTGAACACCTAGGTGTGGAGTTGGTGAGTCATAGAGTAGATGAATGCATGTTTAATTTTATAAGAAACTGCCAAACTGTTTTCCAAATTGGCTATACCATTTTACACCCTCTGGGTAATTTATGAGCTTTCCAGTTGCTCCACATCCTTGCCAACATTTGGTGTAATTAGTCTTTTTAATTTTTAGCCATTCTTGTGTTTAAACAATGGTATTCTTTTTAGGTTTATTTTGAATTTCTTTGATGATGAATAATGTTGAGTACTTTTCTGTGTGATTACTGGCCACTTGCATATTTTCCTTTTAAGTTGCTATTCAAGTCTTTTGCCCATTTTATTTTTGTAATTTTTAATTAAAAAATCAGACATTTTGCCTTTGTACAATTAGATTATAGGAATGATTTTAATATTCTAGGTACAAGTCTTTGGCAATTATATGTATCATAAACATATTCTCCTGTGTGTGAAACATTTTCTCTGTGCGGCTTGCTATTCATTTCTTAGTTGTGTCTCCTAATGAACAAAGTGTTTGATTTTGATAAAATCCAATTTATCAATTTTTTTCTGTGGTGATTAATAATTCTTTGTCCTAGGATATGTACATTTTCCAAGGTCATAAACATATTCTTCTTTGTTTTCTTCTAGAAGCTTTATAGTTATAACTTTTATGTTTAGGCTTATGATTCATCCCAAATTAATTTTTATGTATAATATGAGATAGGAGTCAACGTTTATTTTCCACATGGATATGTAGGTATGCCAGCACCATTGATTAAAGAGACTTTCCTTTCTTCACTAAATTTACTTGCTACCATCCTAGAAATTAATTGACCATATGTGTATGGTCTAATTCTGGTTTCTCTATTCTGTTCTATCAATTTGTTGATCTGTTTTAAAGCTATTACCACAGGCTCTTCTCTCTTTGGGCCCCATCTCCCTGTGTTACAGTTTGGAAAGTCCAGGTAGAAAGTCAGGGTGAATGTGGAGTTTTCCTTTTCTCAAGGATCACAGTCCTGTGCTACCTGGAATGCCCGGCACTGACCACACCAGGCCAAGGCCACTCCTCCCAAAGATTAGCCTCACCACTTTGGGAAGCTTTCCTTTCCTTTTCCCTCAGTCCACACCAGCATTGCCCAACACACACCCCATCGGGGCTGGGGCTCCTGTTCAATAGTTCTTGAGCTGGTTCCAGTTCTCACCTCTGTCATCGATCCTTATGTAAGGTTTTCAACCTCTGCTTTTACTTTTGTCACCACCACTGAACATGAACTCCGTGAAGTATTTGTCCTTGTGTACACAGTACCTAGCAGACTCCTGGGCTCAGGTAGAAGTAACTCAAAATACAGCTGTCAAATGAGTGAATAAAGTCACTGAAATGATTTAATAGTGATAAAATTAGGATTTCATAAAATAAAGACATTTCTTTGACTTCCACTGTCTAGTTTGTCAAAATTTTTAATGATGGTGGGATATAAACACTTGTACTATATCAAGCTTCAGTTTTATATAATATCTAAAGGAGCACCATATGTGGAGGAACAAGCCTCTTTCTAATAATTATTACTAAAATGCATGTATTTCACTTGTAAATTGTAATCCCTCATTAATAGGTTGCAAACATTATTTATGCATTTGATACATTGTGAGGACTATTGTTACTATTAATGCTATTTTTAACATGCTAATAACTCATTAGGCTTTTAAAGCTTAACATTAAACCACTAATAATGTTATTTCAAACAATTACTCTAACAAAAACCTTTTCAGGTCTTTTAAAACTGAAAGAATGTGATACATAGCATGCATTAATTCATTTTATAATGAGTCCCATTACAACAAGTTTCTGGTGTATAGTAAATACTATTTTATCACACAGACCATATCAGTTACCTAGTGGTACCACTCTGAGTAGCGTCTTAACTTTCCAGAACAGAACTCAACAGTTCATCTTCCCGACTTCACTGATCTGGCTGCTCCTGCTAGTAATGTCAGCATTAAAGCCAAATACCAATTATATAAAATAGATAAACAACAAGGGCCTACTGTATAGCACAGGGAACTATATTCAATATCTTGTAATAAACTATAAGGGAAAAGAATCTGGAAAAGAATATATAACTATATATAACTATATAATTATATATATAACTACATAACTATATATATATATACAACTAGATCACTTTGCTGCACAACTGAAACTAACACAATATTGTGAATCAACTACAGTTCAATTACAAAAAATAAGTTTAAAAAAAAGAAAAAGAAAAAAAAAGCCAAATACCAAGTGAGCCCAAGAATGATCTATTGAAAGAGTGGGTCTTTGCAGGCTCTAATACCCAAGGACACTGGAAGAAATTTTGCATATCTGTTCTTTATAGATTATTCTGTGGCTCATGGATATTCAATTTTTATGCTTCTTATACTTATCCTGCATGAACAGATCATATAAACTCAAATAGTCAAACATTCAATACAGAAATCTATAAAAATTCTCAATATTCACTTCCTACCTTTACCATATTTAAAAGTATGCACTTATACAGTCGCAAAGTTGTGTTTTTAATAAAAGTTTAATACTTTCTCAAAAACCATTAACTTTAAAATTACAAATGTTTAATGTATCCTAGAGTAAAATTAAATGCATTTATATGGCAGCAGGGCTTTTTATATAATGCAGTATTGTGCTTTAAGGGTGTATGATGTTAAACAATACTTAAAGAAATGATAAATCTTGTACCGGACTATTATGTGAGGTTAAACTCTGCTCAAGATTCTTTTTAAATGAGAAAATGGGTTAAGTATAAGAATAATTAACATTTATTGAACATTTAAAAATCTCTAAGCATATTTAATTCTTACTAGCCCTCTAATTTAAAAAAAGCAGAGGATTAAAATATTTAAATATTCAAATTTATGCATTCAAATAAGTGTTACCATTAAATAAAATACCTGGGAGGGCAAATACATTTTTTCCAAGAGTGTTGCAACTGCTCAAATATTTTGAGGGTCAATATCTTCACAGTAGAGGCAAATTTTTAAGAATGGATTTGATAGTGGGAAGCAGCCGCATAGCACAGGGAGATCAACTCGGTGCTTTGTGACCGCCTGGAGGGGTGGGATAGGGAGGGTGGGAGGGAGGGAGACGCAAGAGGAGGGATGGGGGAACAGATGTATATGTATGACTGATTCACTTTGTTATAAAGCAGAAACTAATAATAATAAAAAAAGAATGGATTTGAATTTGTGAAATGGTAAACAATTACTGAGAGCCAAGTATAATAATTAAGGAAAGGGATCATGACCTGTAAGCTACTTTGTAGCTATCGACAGACTCTAAAATTTACATGGGAGGGCAAAGAAACTAGAATAACCAACACAACACTTAAGAAGAAGAACAAAGTTGGAGGATTCACACTATCCAGTTTCAAGATTTACCATAAAGTTGCAGTAACCAAGACAGTGCAGTATTGGTGAAATAATAGATGATGGAACAGAATGGAGAGTCCAAAAATAGACCCAAAGAAATATATTCAATGTTTTTGGTCGGATTTTTTTGGTACAAAATATAAGTATTCAAAACCATTAGAAAGAGTAAAGAATAAAATGGAAACAACCCAAAGAGTCACCCCTAAATATGTGTATCCTCACATTTTCTATTTTTCATCCACAAAATGGAGTAATACTCAGCTACTAAAAAAAGAGATCTATGAATACTGGTATGGACATTGGCTTACATGTATATACATCGTTGTGTACATACATTTATTTTAATTCACTAAAGTCCACATTTTATTTGGATCTCCTTGATTTTGATATAATGTCCTTTTCTGTTCCAGGATCCCAATATAAATGTAATGAATCAGAAGGAAGGAGAAAAGGCTAGAATGATCTACATATATGGTAACAGATTAGAGTTGCAGACATCTCTTATGAACCCATGTTTAGCTTCACATAGATACATATGGATATATATAGAAACAGTTATACCTATGCGTATATGTACAGATTCCTATATAGGCCCTATAAATACCTATGTGTATATATACAGATTCCTATACAGCTGAAAGGGCCTAGAAATAACAACACCCTGATAGCAACAAGTGTACCTTGTGCCCAGTTCTCTGGAACCAGGAACCAGGGCTCCCTGGAGAATCGGACGATTCTAAGTCTGGGATAGCAAATATTCAAGATGCCGAGAGCATCTTGTAGTGCCAGGAAGTAAGGAAGTGCTGGAAAACAGCAACCATGGGGTCACATCAAAGGGACACAGGAGCCAGCTAAAAGCATTCCCAGTGGCCAAGGCTGAAATAATTTGAGTAAGAGAAGAAAGTAGTAAGCCAGACAGAGAAAGACAAATATCATATGATATAGCTTATATGTGGAATCTAAAAATATGATACAAATGAACTTATTTACAAAAAAGAAACAGACTCACAGACATAGGAAAGAAACTTATGGTTACCAAAGGGGGAAGGAGGGAGGGAGGGAGGGATAAATTAGGAGTTTTGGATTAACATATATACACTACTATATATAAAATAGGTAAGCAACCAGGACCTAACGTATAGCACAGGGAACTATACTCAGTATCTTGTGATAACCTATAATGGAAAAGAATCCAAAAAAGGAAAAAAATATATATATGTATGTATATGTGTGTGTGTGTGTGTGTGTGTGTATATATATGAATCACTTCGTTGTACACCTGAAACTAACGCAACATTGTAAAACAAGTACACTTCAATTTTAAAAAAAGAAGAAAAGAAAAAAAAAGAAAGTAGTGTTGGATTATAACTCAAAGTTCAAAATAAATATCTATGAGTTCATACTGATATAAATAAATAATTGAATAAATAAATAAATGGGGGAAGAATAGACAAATCTCCCATGGAAAAAGTTTCCAAAAACTTCTGTAAATAAACAGTCTACAAAGAGGTGGAGCTTATCTTCCCAGTCCGTAAGTGTGGGCTGTGCATGGTGACTCCCATTCAAAGAGTGCAGTACAGGAAGGGGGAAAAGAGTAACTTGACAGGGACAAGAGAAACCTGACAGACACTAGCTCAGCTGGGTGATTAAGGTCAACATCAACAGTGATGAGTCATGTTGATAGCACGTGCTTTTACTTATTTATTTATTTATTTATTTATTTATTTTGGCGGTACACGGCCCTCTCACTGTTGTGGCCCCTCCCATTGCGGAGCACAGGCTCAGCAGCCATGGCTCACCGGTCCAGCCGCTCTGCGGCATGTGGGATCCTCCCGGACCGGGGCACGAACCCATGTCCCCTGCCTCGGCAGGCGGACTCTCAACCACTGTGCCACCAGGGAAGCCCCATAGCATGTGCTTTTGACAGAATTTGATAAAATGAACTCTCACCTCTGTGATCTTATTCCTAAAAACCCATAATCCCAGCTGACTTAGGAGAAAGACATGAGACATATCCCAAATGAAAGACATTTTACAAAATACCTGACCAGTACTCCTCAAAACTGTTAAGGTCATCAAAAACAAGGCAAGTCGGGCTTCCCTGGTGGTGCAGTGGTTGAGAGTCTGCCTGCCAATGCAGGGGACATGGGTTCGAGCCCTGGTCTGGGAGGATCCCGCGTGCCGCGGAGCAGCTAGCCCCGTGAGCCACTGAGCCTGCGCGTCTGGAGCCTGTGCTCCGCAACAAGAGAGGCCGCGATAATGAGAGGCCCGCGCACCGCGATGAGGAGTGGCCCCCGCTGGCCGCAACTAGAGAAAGCCCTTGCACAGAAACGAAGACCCAACACAGCCATAAGTAAATAAATAAATTAATTAAAAAAAAAAAAAAACAAGGCAAGTCTGAGAACTCTCATAGCCCAGAGGAGCCTAAGGAGACATGGTGACCAAATGTAATGTGGTATCTGGGATGGAATACTGGAACAGAAATAGGATATCAGGTCAAAATCCAGGAAATGTGAACAAAGTATGTACTATAATGTTAATAACAAGTATCAATACTTATTCATTAATTGTAATAAACGTACCAAAACGTGTAAGATGTTAATAATAGGGGAAACCGGGTGTGGCACATGTGGAACAGTGCTCTCTTGAGTAAATCTGAAACTATTCTAAAATAAAAAGTTTATTTTAAAAATCATCCCCCTGAAAATCAACTCTCAAAAACAAAAATACAATATTTTTGGAAAGCAGGAAAAGGAAGAATGGTTATAAAGTTATACCTCTCCTCTGTGTCTAGGGTGGTATTTTTTAATTGGTCCCAAATCAAAATTTATTAAAATTATAATTATAATCAAAATTTATTTTATTAAGAAAATCAAAATTTATCTTGCAACTCAATGGCAGCCCTATCATACTTCCACTAGTCAAGGATATTCATGTAGTACTTAATAGCTGCTACAACCTAAAAACATCATACACATTCTTAACCACTATGCTAGGTCATCTCTTGAAAGTGGCTATATTGAATGGGAAAATCTTACTGTGAAAGTATCTACACAGGTGCTTATCCCATCAATTATCCCACCAAGGCTAGACTTGTGTAGGGATAAATGCTGGCATGTTTCTTTACTTTCCTTTTTTTTTCTTTTTGCATGTTTCTTTATTTTTTTTAAAGTCCTTGTATTTTATAGTCACAATGAAAACATCTAGAGTCCTCAAAGGAAAAAAGTTCCAAACACTTCATGATTAATTGTATAGTCAACTTCCATTTGTCTCTCAATATCTTATTTGAGGTGCGTGTATATGATGTTTCATTAGAGAAAGTAATATGTCAAAATCTGCAGGAACATCCTCTTTTAGCATTTCTGTTTACATTTTATTGGTGCTCTAAGCTATCTGCAGTTGTCCCAGGTTCCAAAGTCCTTTGGTAGCCTTAATTATAAGTGCAATGGACTTAAAGATCCCAGGGTTCTGTTTCAATGTAAACATTGCACCCTAAACACATTGGAAACAAAAGATTAAGAACTGCAGACCTTCAGGGCAGACATCTGTCAGTGCAGAGTCTGCCATTTCCAATAAACCCACCCATGCAACTCAGATTCCTTAATCAAATAGCAAGCTCAGCTGTTTGGTTTGACACCCAAGCAGCCTTTTTCAAATTATTGTCCCAAATCACAAGAAAACCCTTATTAGCCATTCATCCAGTCCTTTTGTAACCCCTGATGTAAACCAAATTTGCTCTTTGATAGCTGGTAAAGAAGCACAGTAGATATCTGTAAATGGTCAAATGAGTCTTAATACTATGTAACTAGTGATAGTACACTTCACTCACTCTGCCTTTAAAATAAAAATGTTGTGTTCAATACAGACACAATGAATACTGCAGAATCAAAATGCCAATGTATCCTTTCCAAATCTCTTTTTGGAGAGGATACCCTGTGTTTGACCAAACAGAGAAAAAAAAAAAAAAAAAAGTCTTGCATTGGACAGAAGCAAATGCAGGGCTTTCATATATTGGCCTCATGACAATATTTCATCTTAATACAAACTGGTCACAACACTACTGCAGAAAATTGCTCTCTATTTGCTGGCACCCTGGGATGCCATCTATACTGACAAGACTGAGAAACCCATCAATGACAATTCAGGACTCAGTCCAATGGTAGTATCCAAATGCAATGTAAGTGGATTTTTTTAGGGCTCTCTTTGTGGATCTCTTTAATTCTTATTCATGTCCACTGGTCCTTGACTTGCATGAAAATTCAATGCAATAAAGGCTTCCGCTCAACTGAATTCAATTTCAGAAATTATCAAAAAGTAAGATTTAGAAAGTAATTTTTAGAAATCCCTTTGACTACCCCCGGTGAGACAAATAAACTTGGAGGACTCTGCATCTGCCTATTTCAGAGGCACTGTCCTCCTGCATCATGGAAGACATCTATTCTATTTCAAGTTAACAAGGCTTAATTCCCTTTCCATGGGCAATTGGCAAGAATAAATTAGCCACTTCACTGAGACTTTTCTGGAACAAAACTCTTTATGATTGGAGCCCACACCACAAATTTTAGGTACTTTCTATGCACGTATAAATAAATCTATCAGGATAATTTTTGAAGGTTATTTGCTTAACATTACATCACAACTTCTGGCTAAGTTCCTTATATTTGTACATTTTCTGTCATATATTACTTTTCTCCTCCAATGCACTTTAATGAAATCACTTAATTCTACATTCAAGGTATTTGACCAAGACTAAGGGCAAATATCCTTGCAAATATTCTATATGTTGAGAACTTAAAAGTTTAAGAAACCAATTATGACTGTAGAGTGTGGTTTGCCTTTTGTTGTACTTAAACTATCATGTGAAACTAGCAGAATATTCCAGTCTAGCTGATGTCAAAGGCAAGATTCCCTCACTCCCACCTCCTGCTTAAAAGAGTTTGAAAAAAGACTGAATGACTTCAAAATAAATTAGGAAAACCCTGGCAGCAATATGGGTAGCATCAAAATGAGTCCAATTCATGTAATTTAGGACAAGCAAATGAAACTGTGCCAACCATATGCTAACAGTCTGCTAATCTCTGCACCTGAGAAAATTTTCCACATCAGCTTCTCTCCTTTACCAAGTTTAAAGCCAAGGCAAATACATATACTTTGCCAGATGAAATTCAGAAAGGACAATTTTGCTGCAAGGTCTCTTAACTAGGTATGCATGATATATTCTGAAGCAACGAGAATAATCATCTCGATTTACCACAAGGGAGTCCATGAGCTTATATTCACCTCACAAAATGAAGTTTTGACTTTCCAGATGAATAAATTAGACTGCAGATCACTATATTCATCCATATGGAAATAACTATCGTACAGACTCCAATTTTAAAAAGCATTTAGTGTTTTTCAAGGACAACAGACTATTATGGAATGTTCATAATTAAATAAACAAAAGCACAGGCAATAATAGTAAATGAAAACCAGGTACTTCAAACTTTAGCTGATAGAAATGTTATAAGGCTATCAAAATCTGCTAAAACAATAGGCAGATACTTGGGGAATATGTTAAGAGCAAGGGAGCTGGAGATGAATTGGTTTAGGAAACATTTTGCAGAACCCACATGTCTGTTTCTTTTTTTTTTTCAGATGCAAGTTTTGGGGGTTTTTGTTTGTTTGTTTTGTTTTTTTAACATCTTTATTGGAGTATAATTGCTTCACAATGCTGTGTTAGTTTCTGCTTTATAACAAAGTGAATCAGTTATACATATACATATATCCCCATATCCCCTCCCTCTTGCGTCTCCCTCCCTCCCACCCTCCCTATCCCACCCCTCTAGGCGGTCACAAAGCACCGAGCTGATCTCCCTGTGCTATGCGGCTGCTTCCCACTAGCTCTCTGTTTTACACCAAATGTCTTAGTTTCTTAAAGCTCAAACTCCAAAGTAAACAGAAAATGTGAAAAAGTGAGCATGCTTTCCTGCCGAAATTACAGAGGCAATTTAGTCAGCTGGAGAGGGATGAACCAAAGTTGAAAATCAGCCAGAAAACACACGTTCACTTCACCATCACTGCAAGAACCACCAGGAGAATTCCGCATAGTGTAGATGACAATTATGTGGCTAATTCAAGAAGCAACTTTTATATTTAAATTCTTAACTTAGAAACTAGGAATTTATCAAAAGTCATTATCTGGTAGGAATAAAATTAACAGTCTCTTGAGATCTTCCTGTAAAACCACTGTTAATAACCAGTGCCTTTTTTTCTCATCATTTTGCTTTAGTGTCCCAAGAAGTATGTTTTGTTTTGTTTTGTTTTCCATTACGCGGGCCTCTCACTGTTGTGGCCTCTCCCGTTGCAGAGCACAGGCTCCGGACGCGCAGTCTCAGCGACCATGGCTCACAGGCCCAGCCGCTCTGCAGCATGTGGGATCTTCCCGGACCAGGGCACGAACTCGTGTCCCCTGCATCGGCAGGCGGACTCTCAACCACTGCGCCACCAGGGAAGCCCTCCCAAGAAGTATTTTAAACACTAGCATTTATACTTTTTATTCTGTGTACTCATTAAGCGTCCTCTCAGATGTCACCACACTGTTTATATATCAACTTTATATGAGTATGTATATAGCTATAAGATGTATGTGCACAGTTTTAAAATTAAATTCTCAATATCAAAAGGAGGTCTGGGGGAATTCCCTGGTAGCAAAGTGGTTGGGAATCCACCTGCCAATGGGGGGACATGGGTTCGAGCCCCGGTCTGGGAAGATCCCACATGCCAAGGAGCAGCTAAGCCCATGCGCCACAACTACTGAGCCCACGTGCCGCAACTACTGAGCCTGTGCTCTAGAGCCTGCGAGCCACAACTACTGAGCCCATGTGCCGCAACTACTGAAGCTCACGTGCCTAGAGCCCGAGCTCCACAACGAGAGAGGCCACCACAATGAGAAGCCCGCGCACCGCAGTGAAGAGTAGCCCCCGCTCGCCGCAACTAGAGAAAGCCCACGCGCAGCAACGAAGATCCAATGCAGCCAAAAATAAATTATTTAATTAATTAAAAATAAAAAAAGGAGGTCTGGGCTTAGGTATTGACCAAGGAGGTTCATGCCTGGGGAATGTCAAAATCAAGGCTGAGATGTGAGGACTTGTGAGGGTCTAGGAAGGAAATCAGGTTCATGTAAACAACCTAGTAGAGGCGGGCCCTACTAAAGGTGATCTATGCCGGGGACCTGCTGGAGGGCAACAGCGGGGGTCGGGGGGAGGTCCCAGAGGTGGGTGAAGCACCGTTTCTGGTATACCAAGAGCTGGGACATGGAGCCCATGACAGTGAGGAGGTCTAGGACAGGATTCCAGCTCTGGGGGTAAGTGAAGCAGGTAAAGAAGGAAGGTCCTCTGGCATAGGGTAGTCTGACAGGTAGTTTCAATTCTCTAACAGGAAGCCAGCATGATTCCAGAAGTGGAGAGTGAGAAGCATGGTGGGAGCTTTATTTTCAGATATTTCAGTGGGAGGAATGACAGTCAACATGTTCATACTTCTTTTTAAGAAATTGGTAGAAATAATCAGAACATATGGATGCAACAAGGAATCCTTAATTTTCAAGAAATTGGGGCAACAATTATAATCCACTTTAGCAATGCACTGAAAATAGCAAAAAATATAATGCCTAATTAAAACTTTGTGTCATTTGAATGAACTTAACTAGTTAAAAAGGAAACTTTCACTATCTTTATTATCTTAATTTTAGCAGAGATATGTAATCACATATAATACAGTTTGTTTTAGCTAGAGCTATTGACTTTAAATACCAAACTGTCATTCATTTGATTTAATAAAGTTCAGGGGGGGAAAACAGTCTTGATTTTCATTACCAATTTCCTTCACTCTATAAAAAGAAAGCCACCATCTCATTATAAACTTTGTATTTATTGGAAAAGAACTTGGCTTGTGGCTAGTTATCACTGGCATTAGACAGCATCATTTGTATTGTCTCGAAGGAAAAATCCAGGGCATTACCTCTGAAATTCAATTCACTGCAATAATTGCTGCATTTGCAAATTTGCCAGGCAGCTTAATGTAAAATATATCAATAAAGTTAGTAGAGTCTGGCAGTAAACAAACATATATTTAGATGTCACTAGGGTTAATAAGAAAAGTTTCAGTTTATATGGAACACAAAACAAATTACAAGATTGTGTTGTTTGGGCAGATAAGCTAGCAAAGTTACAAGTGCTTCAAAACAACCTTTCACATGTGTTATATAAAATGATCATGAAAGCAGAGAGAATATTTATAGAACGTTAACTTGTTTTTGTGTCATTTTGTTCGTCTCAGTTAATTACTATGTAAGAAGATACCAGCCATCTGTGCCTTCTATGAGAAAAAAAAAATTTTAGTTTAAAAACAAAATCTCCCCATACTCTAAGGAAGTTAATTCTGCTTCCAATGGAAGTACCTTCAGAATAAATTTTCTCTTCTAGTACCACTGTTTGGAAGGGTGGGTAATGGCTCTGAAAGTATTCAGAGAAGGTCAAGGCAAGGAAAATGAGAGCAGTAGGATAGAAATGAGTGTGTTCTCATCCATGCCATTGGACCCATGCAATTTCCTTCTCCCGAATCTGTGGACCTCCATGAGGGTCCTTCCTTGTTCTGTTCACTCCACAGCCAGGCCCAGGCAAGGCAGATTCAAGTCAAAATTTTATTTCAGATTCTCTCTCTTAATCTAGTAATCAATAGCATTTACTTAGTGGCTCACTAGAAAACATTTGGCAATTCCTAATGTCTAATTTTTTCTAGGAAGAACTTTGGTAAAAACATATCTCAGTAAAAAGAAATTCCCCATAACTAAATCTCATTATAAGCTTACCAGAAAGTGAAATAGGGAAATACTAACATTATTTTCAAAATTGAAAATTTCACAAAGGAGTAGATTTTACAGATAATGTCTAATGTATTTCAAGATTCAACACAGCTATTGTTCTGTTGATGTTCTTGTACATTATTAAAGTTGATATTTTTAATAACAACAATAGATATCACAGTCAGATGGTAAGTCTTTTTGAATTTTGGAATCACACATATAGATATAAGATTTAATAGTTGCTATCAAATAATGTTTGGGTCAAAGAAAACATTATAGTTGCTATTATGTTTATTGACCCAAAAAGAAAATCAAAAATAATATGAAGATTTGTATTATATATAAACTGGAATATCATAGATACACTGTAAAAAGAAAAGTTCCCAGATGTTGCAAGAAGTAAATGCACTTTATTCATGTTGTTTTAGTATACAATTAAGTATAAAGGACTCCCTACCCAAAAATCATCTCCCCAAATAATCAGCTAGCGTAAAACAGTTCTAGCACACCCTGGCTTAAAGGAATGCCAGAACACAATGGCAGCATATTACTAGAAAATTATTGTTTATTTAATGCTAGTTCAGAATTCATCAGAAAGGGACCACTTGCTGGTTCAAGATTTTAATTTTTGAATAAAAAGCTTCTTCATAAAATGATCTAATACCTTTTGGTGTCTTTTTCCTAAGCTCCAGAAAGTAATGGCACATGATTTTTCAACAAAGCCTTTACTCTCTGCCATTAATCCTTTCTGAGTAAGCAAATAAGTAATCCTTTTAATCACCAGGGCTGATATACCCTATTGGTGAAACATCAGATAGCCCCTTGCCGATTGCAGAAGAATCATTTCCATGGGCAGGGAGAAGGGCAGGATAAACATCTCCATATAGGATGTCATGGCTGAATTAAAAAGCACTGCACGAGGAGCAGAGATGGATTATTATTTTATTGCATTATAATCCATGGCATCATTAACTTGGATGGCATGTTCATATACTCATATCCTTCTCTCGAGCTGCAGTTGTGTGCAGCTAGCTGGTGTCCATTTATACGGGGCTATATGAGAGTGAAGAGAGAATGTAGCTGGGCACAACTCTTAAGTATGAAATACTGTGTCTGCCATAAAGTGTTGGAACTTTGTCACATTCTCTAAATGGAGCCATTTAAATGAATCTCTTTCAACTTTTAGGCCTAGTGTTGAACATATTTATTTTCTTTGACCTCCCCCAATGTGTGACTTCTGTCCATTTATTCCTTTTAGTTGATTTTTTTTCTTATCTCAAAGAGCTCAGTGGGATTTTAGAAAACAGAATTATTAAACTTGAATGCACTGCATCAACAGCTCTTAGAGTCATTTTTTTTTTAAAAAAAGACATACATATGCTTTAGCAATAAAATTAAAACCCACTTGCATGGCATGTTGCCTTCCATTTCATGTTGTCCCTTTAACCATCATGCAAGATAAAAACAATGACAAAACATTCTTTTTTGTTCCTTTTTGATATCCTGGGAAGCTGAACATCACCACAATCATCATTGTCACCACCACCATCAATGTCATAGCTAATACCTTTAGATTACATATTGATTGTCAGGCACTGGTTCCAAGCCATATGTGTGTGTGTGTGTGTGTATGCACACAAATTTTATATATATACACACACACACACACAATTATATATATATTATATACAAATTATAATAACATATAGATATATTATGTTAATTAATATTATATATACAAATTAAATCCTAACAACAATTCTGTGACAGGGCTTCTATTATTGACCTTATCTACTTAAGCCTATTTAGGTTAATCTAAATACATCATCAGAAGGTTTCAGATGGATTGGAACTGTCATAATGTATACAAATTTAAATAAAACAAGGGACTTTGCTCTCAAGAGCTCAGAGGCCACATCAAATTTAAGGTACATGACAAAATTAATTTTCATTGTCTAAAATTAGGACAATTACAAAATCAGAAAACTATGAACACACTGAGTTTCTGTATGGAGTGTCACTCCTTTTCTGTTGGCTACCCAGCAGCACTTAAATTGTATTTTTTTAATTTCATTGAATCTGAATATTCATTCAAATTATTGAATTATTTTGTTATACTTAATAAAAGCTAAAAATATCTTATGAAGAACAATGAAGTTTCCAAAGGGTATTTGAATGAATAAAAGAATTAGCATGTCAGGCTGAGCATGGGCTCAAGTCCCATTAAAACAAGGCATCACGTTCTTAAAATTTCCAAAAACAAATTATCATATTTTTCCCTGAATAACTTTCTACTTCTTTTAAAGGAACTTATTATTATATGAAGAAGTTAATTATTTTTAAAGGTTAGTAGAAAATATTGCACTCTAGGGAAAAAGAAATCAAAATCCATCTGAATAAAAGATTTTCCATTTATTGGATTGACTCAGTTTTTTATTTTTTATTTTTTAAACACTTTTTAATTGAAGTATAGTTGACTTACAATAACCCAGAATTAGATTTTCCATTTTTAAAAAATTTACAGAATCAATAATTCCTCAAAAATTACTGATTCACAATGCTTTGTTTTTGAAAAACTAATCCATATTTGACTCAGAGGATATTTCTTTAAGGGGTTTTAAACTTAAAAAAATAATAATTCAAGAATTAAGTCATAAATTGATGGAGATTTTGAGATAATCTATACAGGGGGGTATGTGTGACCCAACAAAAATAAAACTGAATGAAACAAAGCCTGCAAAAATGCCTAACTGGATGTCCAGCCCAGTGGCTGGAACAGCAGGGGCTCTAAAGCTTAGTCCATTTGACCTGAATAATGCTTAAAGTATGTTTTTAAATTTTCTTTTATTCTTTTATCTTATGAAAATAAAACATGGTAGGAATAAAAGGTAATAACTGTACCAACCAATATCCATATTATAATTTACACGTTACTTACATATGATTGTAGGGATCCTCCATGGAGATAGGAAGACCTGAGGCCCGTACATTCCTTTTGCTACTAACAGAAATGAACTTCACAGTGTCTTAAAGATGATTTTCCCAAAGCCCACAGAAGAAGAAAACGCCAGAACCCTGGCCTACAAGTATCCTCTCCACCATCTCATGCTTTCCCTCCACAAGGAACCAAGAAAAAGTATGATTCTCCTTTGCAGAAAATACTCAATACCATCATTCAGCAATTATTTTGTGGATGTCTATCAAATTAAAAAGGTGACTTTAGGCCTTGAAAAGAATGCAGAGCCCAAGGCATTGTTCTGCCTTCAAGGAGCTTAAAATTTAATAGAATCTGTAACCCCAATCACATTTTTAAAATTCTGTGGTAATAATGATACAGTCAATTTACTATTCATATGCCATCAATGTTTTCTAAATCATTTAGTGCATTTCATATTATAACAGCAACATTTTCCTCTCTCACTCAAAACAAAATTCTTAACAAACTAACAAGTGGAAGAGAAAATGAGTGTGTATGAGGAGAGCTTCAACGAAGCAGGATTCTATACAACTAAAAGTAGCTACAGCCAAATAATACATGTTTGTTACAGCAGTATAACTGATCAGGTTGTTCAATACCCTCTCTTTCAGAAGGTGTTCAATACCCTCTCTTTCAGAAGGAAAATGTCTAACATGGCAAAAACACTTTCAGCTCAACTAGACATATTTTGGTCACATGATAGGGTAGGAGTTCTCTGAAAAATCCATTTTCACTGGAAAAAAATCCAGGGAGGTTTACTGTTTTTAGTTGTTTCATATATAGAATCTTGATTTTGTTGCTTCCTCAGGAGCAGATACACTATCTTCCACTTATTCTCCATCCATTCATTCAACAAGTATTTATTGAATCAGGACTATTCTAGGCACTGGAGGATCAGCAGTAAACAAGCCAGACAAGCTCTTGCCCTCACACTGGGCTGCAGGGGACACAAATATATATGATGTCAACTGCTATGAAGAACAGAGCAGGATAAGGGGGTTGAGAGTGTTGGGGCAAGGGCTATTTTATATGAAGTCCTCCCTGAGCAGATAGGATTTGAACAGAGACCAAACAGAAGTTCTGGGTGTATTTTGAAAGTACAGCCAACAAAATCTGCTGGTGGATATAGGGGGCAAGGAAAAGAGAAAAGTGAAGGATGAATCCAAGGTCTGGAGCCTGAGAAACTGGTAGAATGGAGATGCCACTGACAGATACTGGAAGTCTGTGGAAAGAGCAGGTGCACGGTTGGCAGGGGATGGGGAGCTTGGAACATGAGTATCATTTTGCACATTTTATTGTTGAGATGCCTACTGAACATCCAAGTAAAAATACTCACAATGCAATAGCTTACTTAAGTCTAGAAGTTGGGGCTAGCAATATACATCAGCATGTCTGTGGTATTTAGACAGGAGATTCCACCAAAAGGGTGGAAGTAAGTGGGAAGAGAACAGGCACAGAGATCAAGTCCTCAAGTGCTCCAATGATGACAAGTCTAGAAAACAAGATAGAACCAACAACGAGATACCACTTCACACCCATTAGGTTATTATTTCTTTTTAAAAAGGAAAATAACAAGTGTTAGGATTTGAAGAAATTGGAACCCTTGTGCTGGTAGGAAAGGAAAATGGTGCAGCAGATGCTACAGCAAACAGTTTGGTGTTTCCACAAAAAGCTGACATAGAATACTATATGATCCATCAGCTCCACTGTGGGGTATAATCCAAAAAAGATTTGATAACAGCAAATCAAACGGATGTTTGTACACTCATGTTTATAGCAGCACTATTCACAATCACCAAAAGGTGGAAAGAATCTAAATGTCTATCAACAGATGAATAAACAAAATGTGCCATATAAATACAAAGGATTATTACTCAGTAATAAAGAGGAATTACGTCCTGATATATGTTACTATATGGATGAATCTTGAAAATATTTATGCTAAGTGAATAAACCCAGAATTAGAAGGACAAATATTATATTATTACACTTGTACAAGGTATCTAGAAAAAGCAAATTCATAGAGAGGGAAAATAGAATAGAGGTTACCAGGGGCTGGAGAAAAGGAGAATGGAGGATGATATGTCTTAATGGTTACAGAGTTTCTGTTTTGGGTGATGAAAAAGTTTGGAAGTAGGTAGTGGTGATGGTTACACGACATTGCAAATACATTCAATGCCACTGAACTGTACACTTAAAAATGGGGGATAAAAATGGTTACCACGGTTAACTTCATGTTATATATATTTCACCACAACAGAAACACTAAAGTGAAAGATAGAGCCAGCAGAAGAGACTGAGATGGGGTAGCTAATGAGGTAGGAAGAGAACTGGGAGAGAGTGGAGACCAAGCAAAGTGCTTCATAAAGAAAGAAATAATCTTAAGGGTTCCAGGCTACTGGGGGGCTGGGCAGGATGACTGCGGAATGAGGGTGAAAGTGGGTGGGCAGCTCACAAAAGCTTATATTATTAACTGAATTAAAAGAGTCCTTATCCTTGGAAGTTTCATTCCATTTCCACTAACCAATGTTATCAGCACAAATCTTGGCATTATTGAAGCACGGTAAGAGTTATAACTAACTGCTACAGAGCAACAGAAAGTGTAAGGGAGAAGAAAGAGAGAGAGAGAGAGAGAGAGAGAGAGAGAGAAGAGGTCAGAAATATTCCAGCACAGACACCGTTTTTACTAGGCCTAACATTAATGCTTTTAGTCCCTGACCTCCAAAGTATGAAATTAATCTATTTTAAAAGAAAATAGGGGACAGGGTACTGATTGAAACCAATCAATCAAGTTGGGAGGTGATTAATAGAAGGCAGTCTTGTATGTGCTGCAGGCATATCTACAATGCAGGTAGAGAAGTGGTCATTTTATAGTTCATTACATATCTGTGTGATGTTATTTATTGTTTACTTAAGCAATAGCAATTGAAGCACAGGCCAATTCCCAGGAATTAATGACCCACCGGGAGAGTCCATTACCTCCGGACATTAACCTCAGTCAGTTCAGTTTCTCCAGGAAAATCCCTTCGAAGAACTATTTGTTCTCCATCCCTTGTCACCACATTTAAAAACAGTATTTTAAAATATTCCTTTAGTGTAAGGTCATTGAACTATACTCACAGGTCTACTCTTTTGAAAGCAATAGTTTCTTTAAGCTAATGGGGCAGGGTGACTACAAAGACCACCGCTTGAAGGCCTTCTGAGTTCATCCTACTGTACACAGCAACCTACAGAACAGAATTTTTTTTTAAAAAAGAGGGTGAGTTAAAACTCACTTCAAATGTTTCAATAGTCATAGTTTTAAAGTAAACATTTTATCTGAAGCATTTTCAGGGTTTGAAGACTCCCAAATATCTCCAAACCAGAGCTTAAAGTGTGAAGGACTCACAGTTCTAGTGCTTTCTCTTGAAAAGAGTACAAAGGAAAAAAACAAAGGAAACATTAACAAAAAGAATTAATGTGATTAAAATACTGGTCCAATTATGAGGAACAATCTGTAAGCAGCCAGAAGACTGGCCCAGGTGCTAAAATAGTTCTAGGTGGGTTATGTTTATAAAACTGAAATTCTGCCTCCCTTTACTTTTCCAAAGCAATAAACAACCAGTATTTACTAGGAAGGCATAATCCTGATCATTGCCAAGACAACGGCCCAGAGGACGTGAAAGCTGGACAGAACCTGAGTCATCCCCAAGGCCAGGACCCGTGATACCACTTGCTTCAGGACAGAGAGAACTGGACTCTCCTCAATGCCTACTCGAGAGCTACTTTCACCTTAGCTTTGCCAATGCCATTTGATAATAACAGTAATAATAATCATATATGTGTACCTACTGTGTGCCAAGTATTCTTCTGAGAGCTTAAGACACATTGATTTATTTAATCTTCACCATCACACTCTGATCTGGGTACTGCTATTATTACCCCCATTTCATAGATGAGGAAGACTGAGGTACAGAAACGTTAAACAACTTCCCCAGTGTTACCCAGCTGGTAAACGGAAGAGCAATGTCTAAAACCTTGGTAACTGGGCTCCATAGCCTATGCCTTTTTTTTTTTTTTTTTTTGCTTTTTGCTGGGATTTTATTAACAAGAATAATAACAACAACAAGTCACATTTGGAAGATGCCTTTTAGAATATAAAATACTTTCACACACAATGTAGATTTGATCCCAACCACCTTGTGAAGCTGACTTACATCTTATTATTCTCATGTAGCAAGCGAGCAAAGAGTCTCAAAGTGGTTAAATGACCTGCCTTGCACCCGAAGCTGATAATGTCAGAGCCCCATGTTGGAACCCAGGCTCCAAATTCAGGGTTCACCCTGTTACTTCAAACTCTTTGAGAAACAGTCCCTACAGTCAAGGAGCTGACAGTTAAGTTTAACCCGCTTAGTAAATCATCTAAACAAAAGAGCAAGCGCTCTGGGAGTTTCCTCTACTGCTGTTGCCAAGGAAGTGTTTCCCCTGGTCTTAAAGTTTCTGAAAGAACTGTGCCAAACACAGGCTTCTGCAGGCACACATTTGGCCTCAGACTTTGGGTTAGGCTTCATCAGGCATTCACATCATTCCCAGGGCTAAAGACACCCCCCACTTAGACTACTGACCCCTCTGCACAAAGCTGTAAAATACAATAAACCAAATTAGATGGAGAAAATAAAAATACGAATTGGCAGATATTAACTTAGGATTTTCTCTAGAGCCCTTGGGACCTGGGGTTTTCTGAGGAGATAAAAAAGTTGGGGTAGAAACAGCCTATGCCTTCAATCAGGAAGGAAATGACCTTAACTGCACACTCTTTTTCCAACACCTAGTCTAGCATTAAAAGCAGTTAGCCAACACTTATATTATGCTTATTATGTCCTGCAAATATTAACTCACTGAGTCCTCGTAATAACCCCGTAAAGTGTCCTTATCACCATCCCCAACTTACAGATGCTCAAACTGAAGCAGAGAGAGGTTAGGTAACGTGACTGAGCTCACACAGCTGGGAAGCTTCACGGAGCTGATATTTATATTCAGTCTGGCTCCAGAGCAGGTACGCTGTCTCTCTTTCCCAAAGTTTCAAACACTTGAGCCCATGGCCCTCCTACCATAACCCTCTGTCTTCCTTCTCCCATTTCCCAATGGACTCACGATATTCCTTACATATCTCACCATAAAAGGAAGAAAAGAGTGCAGAAACATTTCCAGACCACTTCAGTCATAAGCTTAGCCGGGCACTGTGCAAACTTTATTCTCGTGTAGTTTACTGCAGGGTATTTTCACGACAACCTTTTGGTGTAGATACTATTCGTATTCTCATTTCACAGATAAGAAAACCGAAGCTTAGAGAGGTTAATTCACTTGCCAAGGTCCCACAGCTACACAGCAGCAGAGTCACTTCTGAGATATGCCAGGAGGCGTCCCTTCCTGGCTTTGTCTGAGGACTTCACTTTGGGCTCTCTTCCTGTAATCTCAAGGCGTCAGGGAAGTGAAAGGAATCATACGTTGTTGGTCGTTTCTACACAGGCACCAATTTTATTTTTAATTGTGTGTGGGAGGGGGTAAAGGGAGTCTGGTTCAAACACCAGGGTAAAATTGCCAGAAATATCATTAAATGTTAATGATGTTAAAATTTAAAATGTAGGAAGTCCTTCTTGTCAGCTTGGCATTTCACACAGGTTATCTCATTCAGTTCTCCCAGTTCTATTGGCCACTCGACTTTCTCTTTACAGATGACAGACTGTGATTCTGAGGCATAAGGTGACTTGCTCAAGTCTGCACCATCTATAGCTGACGGAACTGGTTCTTAAACCGAGCCCTTCTTTCTGGAAAGTTCGAAGCACTGGTATAACATGAAATTAAAAGGTAATGGGTCTGTTGAGAACTGAATCATAAAGACAATTTATCAATTTATATGCACCATTTATCTAGTGTACCCCAATATTTCCACATACAACATCCGTCTGGCAAGAATGCACTTCTGAGCCTGCAACACAGCTATGGAGGGATACCGGAAAGCCACTGGAGCAGAGAGCCCTTGGGTTAATGGTAGACAATGGACAGTGGATGAGAGTCCTTGGCTTGTGAATAGCCCAGTCCATCTCACTTCAAGACAACCACCATGTGACTTGGTGGACCTCCTTGTAAGAGCCACACTACGTGTTAGTGTCCTTCCATACCAGCAAGTCCAAACACAGCATAGTGAGCACTCAATACTTACTGCCTGAGTCATATGTTTCCAAGACAACTTTACACACCATTATGGGCTGAATTTTGTCCTCTTCAAATTCATATGCTGAAGCCCTAACCCCCAGTACCTCACAATGCAACTCTATTTGGAGGCAGGGCCTTTAAAGAGATGATGAAGTCACCATGAGGCTGTTAGAGTGAGCCCTAATTTGGACACACAGACACCAGGGATGTACATGCACAGAAGAAAGACCATATGAAGACACAGCTAGAAGGCAACCATCTACACGCCAAAGAGAGAGGCCTCAGAAGAAATCAAAGTTGATGACACGGGCTTCCCTGGTGGCGCAGTGGTTGAGAGTCCGCCTGCCGATGCAGGGCACACGGGTTCGTGCCCCGGTCCGGGAAGATTTCACATGCCGCGGAGCAGCTGGGCCTGTGAGCCACGGCCGCTGAGCCTGCGCATCCGGAGCCTGTGCTCCGCAACGGGAGAGGCCACAACAGTGAGAGGCCCGCGTACCGCAAAAAAAAAAAAGTTGATGACACCTTGATCTTGGGCTTCCAGCCTCCAGAACTGTGAGAAAATACATTTCTGTTGTTTAAGCCATCCCAGTCTGTGGTATTTTGCTTTCGCAGTACTAGCAAACCAATACAGACGCCAAATTTAACAGTCCCCAAATTTGCCTTTAATATTTATCCAGAACTTAAGCACTTAAGTGTGAGATATTTTTAGATCCTTTGATATGTGACCATCTAGGATGAAGATTCTTTCCCATCCTTTCCTGAAGTTCTGAGAATCCCATTTGTCCACCTGACTTCCAAAACTTGTAGGGGTACCTCCTGTTTCATTTGATGTAGACTCACGTTTCCCCGCAGGAAGATTTTTAAATTAAATACCTTCCTAAGTTGTCTGGAGTATTCCCAAATAATGTATTTGACGTTTCAGTGCAAATCGCAATTGCATATTTAGTAGCAGATCTCATATCCTGGAACTCAATTACTGTCCCATGAAGGAGAAGGAAAGGAGACCCATGATGTCTGAGGCTCATTATGAAATAAGATTGGAATTAACTCCATATATACCTATGGTGATAACAGAGCATGTAGACTCACCTTTTCAGCACAAAACTTTGAAGCATCTAAATCAAATTTAGTTCCTTTCAAAAACATTTACCGAGCATGAAGTATGTGCTAGGAGCAGACATATGATAATTTAATGTAGACACTGTGACACTGGGGGCATTTGGATTAGGCAAGTTTGTGTTGGAGTCACTTTAATTAGAAATAAAATACTGCGCTTTTAAAAAAATCAAGTAATGTTTGCAGTAGAGACTCCAACTCTTCCCTTTCCTTTTTGATGACTATAAGGGTGAGAAGGAGGACACCAGTAACACAGAGGTGGGGTGCAGTTGGATGTGGGACCAATGTTTATAAAGGGGGGCAAATCAGGGTTCACATCAGACTCGGTTTTCCACTTATTATTTGCTGATGAAAAACTTTGCACTTTGAGTCCTATCAAAACAAACCAAATCAGAATGCTCCACTGAGGCCTGGCCTCACGTTACCCTGGAGATACAACAATGAATAACACTGACCCTACTACTAAGACACTTAGAATCTGAAAGATATTGTCTCTACATGAATCCACTCACTCAACAGGGACAAAATACATTCAAATTAGAATAGGAAAAAAGGAAGAGGCAGGGGAAGACAGTAAGGTACTTCGCACGCAATGATTACCAGAACCTTCAACACTTTTTTTTTTTTTTTTTTGTGGTACGCGGGCCTCTCACTGTTGTGGCCTCTCCCGTTGCGGAGCACAGGCTCCGGATGCGCAGGCTCAGCGGCCATGACTCACGGGCCCAGCCGCTCCGCGGCATATGGGATCTTCCCGGACCGGGGCACGAACCCGTGTCCCCTGCCTCGGCAGGCGGACTCTCAACCACTGCGCCACCAGGGAAGCCCCTTCATCACTTTTCACAGCCAGGTTAGAGTTCTGCCACTCTGGGGAAAGGGACAGGAGTGAGGGAAAGGAAAGAGAGAAGCAACACAGTCACACCACCGGGGCTTTATCCGATAGTAGCCTGGGTCACCCTGGGCATATCCACTGCTTATCCTGAAGGCAGAAAATTGCAAAGAGAGCATTTGGACCACCAAAAGCATCCTTGAGAGTCAACATAGACCTGTTTAGGGAAATGTTTTTTAACGAGTTGCCACAAACAGCAGCCTTTAAGCCTCAACCTACCATTTTTTACCCCTTTTAGGGTCCGTACGCACCATTCAGAAGCTTGATTTATCCTCAAGGCATTGACCTGACAAAATGTCAAGGAAACAAAGGGTCAGTAACATTTCTGCCCAAGAAAGAGCCG
Source organism: Mesoplodon bidens (assembly GCF_964165515.1). Lineage (NCBI taxonomy): Eukaryota > Metazoa > Chordata > Mammalia > Artiodactyla > Ziphiidae > Mesoplodon > Mesoplodon bidens. The sequence goes on along the minus strand of NC_138168.1, from coordinate 76,474,033 downwards.
TTAATTTTAAATAATTTTGAAATTTTAGAAAGGCCATTCTCCCCATTCTACAAGTCTATGATGACTCTCGGATGCCTAAGGATATACGATCCATGGTTTTGTAATTTCTGTGGAATAAACTTGACTTCAGGGGCAATCACTAACAAATCGTTGGCATTGTTTCCTTTTGTGAGGCTGCACACCAGCTCCTAAACTTTGAACACCTCCTCCCAGCCATTTCAGTTGTCCAAGGTCTGAAATTTATGTTTTAAAAGATGTTTACTTCTCAAGATGGATTGCAAAATAAACATTCAAAGGACTATAATAATCATTATTAAAAAAAATAGGAGTCCTAGGAAGATGGCGGAAGAGTAAGACGCGGAGATCACCTTCCTCCCCACACATACATCAGAAATTCATCTACACGTGGAACAACTCCTACAGAACACCTACTGAAGGCTGACAGAAGACCTCAGACCCCCCAAAAGGCAAGAAGCTCCCCACATACCTGGGTAGGGCAAAAGAAAAAAAAGAATAAACAGAGACAATAGGATAGGGACGGGACCTGCACCAGTGGGAGGGAGCCGTGAAGGGGGGAAGGTTTCTACACACTACAAGCCCCTTCGCGGGCGGAGACTGCAGGTGGCGGAGGGGGAAAGCTTCGGAGTAGCGGAGGAAGCACAGCAACAGGGGTGCGGAGGGCAAAGCGGAGAGATTCTGGCACAGAGGACCGGTGCCCTCAGGCACGCACCAGCCCGAGAGGCTTGTCTGATCGGCCGCCGTGGCGGGCGGGGCTGGGAGCTGAGGCTCGGGTATCGGCTTTCAGTCGGAGCGCAGGGAGAGGACTGGGGCTGGCGGCAGGAAGAGAGCCTGAAGGGGTTAGTGCACCACGGCTAGCCCGGAGGGAGTCCGGGGAAAGGGTCTGGAGCTGCTGAAGAGGCAAGAGACTTTTTTCCCTTTTGTTTCCTGGTGCGCGAGGAGAGGGCATTAAGAGGGCTGCTTGGGGAAGCGCCGGAGACAGGCACGAGCCGCGGGTAAGGCGCAGACCTCGGAGACGGGCGTGGGCCGCCGCCGCCGCGGGGCCTGTGTGCGAGCGCGGGTCACTGTCCGCCCCGCCTTCCGGGGGGCCTGTGCACCCCGCCACTGCCGGGGTCCCCGAGACCCGGGGACGGCTTTCCCGGGAAAACGCACGGAGCGCCACGGGCTGCTGCAACGTCACGCCGGCCTCTGCCGCCGCAGGCCCGCCCCACACTGCGCGCCCCTCCTTCCCCTCTGCCTGAGTGAGCCAGAGCCCCCGAATCAGCGGCTCCTTTAAACCCGTCCTGTCTGAGCGAAGAACGGACGCCCTCCGGCGACCTACGCGCAGAGGCGGGGCCAGGTCCAAGGCTGAGACCCGGGAGCTGTGAGAGCAGAGACAGGGAAATCTCTCTGTGCAGCCTCGGAGGCAGCGGATTAAAGCTCCACGGTCCATTTGATGTGCCCTGCGTCTGTGGAGTGCATGAATGGACAGCGAATCATCCCAAATTGAGGAAGTGGACTTTGAGGACAAGATTTAAGACTTTCCCCCCTTTTCCTCTTTTTACAACGAATTATTCCAAATTAAGGTGGTGGACTTAGCAAGATTTCAGAGTTCTCGCCCTTTTCCTCTTTTTACAACGAATTATCCCAAATTGAGGAGGTGGACTTGGAGAGCAAGAATTTTGATTTTTCCCCCTGCTCTCTTTTTGTGAATGTGTATGTGTAATCGTCTATGTAAGATTCTCTCTGTATAGCTTTGCTTCCACCATATGTCCCAGGGTTCTATCGGTCCGGTTTTTTTTTTTTTTCAATAATTACTTTCTAATTTTAATAACGCTACTATATTTCATACTTTATTCTATTTTACTTTACCTGCTCTTTCTTTTTTTCCTACTCTCCCTTCCTCCCTCCCTCCCTCCGCTCCTCCTTTCCTTCTTTCTTTTTCTTTCCTCCCTCCCACCCTTCTTCTTTCCACTTTCTTCTTTCCTTCCTCCCTCCCTCCCTCCTTTCTTTCCTTCTTTCTTTCCATCCTTCCTCCCTCCCTCCCTCCTTTCTTTCTTCCTTCCTTCCTTCCTTCCTTTCTTCCCTTCTTCCTTTCTTTCCCTCTCTCTTTCTTTCTTCTACTAATTCTTTCTTTCTAATTTTTCTCCCTGTTATTCTGAGCCGGGTGGATGAAAGGCTCTTGGTGCTGCAGCCAGGAGTCAGTGCTGTGCCTCTGAAGTGGGAGAGCCAACTTCAGGACACGGGTCCACAAGAGACCTCCCACCTCCACATAATATCAAGCAGCAAAAATCTCCCAGAGATCTCCATCCCAACACCAGCACCCAGCTTCAGTCAACGACCAGCAAGCTACAGTGCGGGTCACCCTATGCCAAGCAACTAGCAAGGCAGGAACACAACCCCACCCATTAGCAGAGAGGCTACCTAAAAACATAATAAGGCCATAGGCACACCAAAACACACCACCAGACGTGGACCTGTCCACCAGAAAGACAAGATCGAGCCTCAACCACCAGAGCACAGGAATTAGTCCCCCCCACCAGGAAGCCTACACAACCTACTGAAACAACCTTAGCCACTGGGGTCAGACACCAAAAACAACGGGAACTACGAATCTGCAGCCGGCAAAAAGGAGACCCCAAACACAGTAACATAAGCAAAATGAGAAGGCAGAAAAACACACAGCAGGTGAAGGAGCAAGATAAACACCTACCAGACCTAACAAATGAAGAGGTAATAGGCAGTCTACCTGAAAAAGAATTCAGAATAATGATAGTAAAGCTGATCCAAGATTCTATTTCCAAGATCCATAATCTTGGAAATAGAATAGACAAAATGCAAGAAACAGTTAACAAGGACCTAGAAGAACTAAAGATGAATCAAGCATCGATTAAAAACACAATAAATGAAATGAAAAATACTCTAGATGGGATCAATAGCAGAATAACTGAGGCAGAAGAACGGATAAGTGAGGTGGAAGATAAAATAGTGGAAATAACTGATGCAGAGCAAAATAAAGAAAAAAGAATGAAAAGAACAGAGGACAGTCTCAGAGACCTCTGGGACAACATTAAACGCACCAACATTCGAATTATAGGGGTTCCAGAAGAAGAAGAGAAAAAGAAAGGGACTGAGAAAATATTTGAAGAGATTATAGTTGAAAACTTCCCCAATATGGGAAAGGAAATAGTTAATCAAGTCCAGGAGGCACAGAGAGTCCCATACAGAATAAATCCAAGGAGAAATACACCAAGACACATATTAATCAAACTGTCAAAAATTAAACACAAAGAAATCATATTAAAAGCAGCAAGGCAAAAACAACAAATAACACACAAGGGAATCCCCATCAGGTTAACAGCTGATCTCTCAGCAGAAACACTACAAGCCAGAAGGGAGTGGCAGGACATAATTAAAGTGATGAAGGAGAGAAACCTGCAACCAAGATTACTCTACCCAGCAAGGATCTCATTCAGATTTGATGGAGAAATTAAAATCTTTACAGACAAGCAAAAGCTGAGAGAGTTCAGCACCACCAAACCAGCTTTACAACAAATGCTAAAGGAACTTCTCTAGGCAAGAAACACAACAGAAGGAATATACCTACAATAACGAACCCAAAGCAATTAAAGAAATGGGAATAGGAACATACATATCAATAATTACCTTAAATGTAAATGGACTAAATGCTCCCACCAAAAGACACAGAGTGGCTGAATGGATACAAAAACAAGACCCATATATATGCTGTCTACAAGAGACCCACTTCAGACCTAGAGACACATACAGATTGAAAGTAAAGGGATGGAAAAAGATATTCCATGCAAATGGAAATCAAAAGAAAGCTGGAGTAGCAATTCTTATATCAGACAAAATAGACTTTAAAATAAAGACTATTAGAAGAGACAAGGAAGGACACTACATAACGATAAAGGGATCAATCCAAGAAGAAGATATAACAATTGTAAATATTTATGCACCCAACATAGGAGCACCTCAATACATAAGGCAAATACTAACAGCCATAAAAGGGGAAATCGACAGTAACACAATCATAGTAGGGGATTTTAACACCCCACTTTCACCAATGGACAGATCTTCCAAAATGAAAATAAATAAGGAAACACAAGCTTTAAATGATACATTAAACGAGATGGACTTAGTTGATATTTATAGGACATTCCATCCAAAAACAACAGAATACACATTTTTCTCAAGTGCTCATGGAACATTCTCCTGGATAGATCATATCTTGGGTCACAAATCAAGCCTCGGTAAATTTAAGAAAATTGAAATTGTATCAAGTATCTTCTCCGACCACAATGCTATGAGACTAGACATCAATTACAGGAAAAGATGTGTAAAAAATACAAACACATGGAGGCTAAACAATACACTACTCAATAACGAAGTGATCACTGAAGAAATCAAAGAGGAAATTAAAAAATACCTAGAAACAAATGACAATGGAGACACGACGACCCAAAACCTATGGGACGCAGCAAAAGCAGTTCTAAGGGGGAAGTTTATAGCAATACAATCCCACCTTAAGAAACAGGAAGCATTTCGAGTAAACAACCTGACCCTGCACCTAAAGCAATTAGAGAAAGAAGAACAAAAAAACCCCAAAGCTAGCAGAAGGAAAGAAATCATAAAGATCAGATCAGAAATAAATGAAAAAGAAACGAAGGAAACGATAGCAAAGATCAACCAAACTAAAAGCTGGTTCTTTGAGAAGATAAACACAATTGACAAACCATTAGCGAGACTCATCAAGAAAAAAAGGGAGAAGACTCAAATCAATAGAATTAGAAATGAAAAAGGAGAAGTAACAACTGACACTGCAGAAATACAAAAGATCATGAGAGATTACTATAAGCAACTCTATTCCAATAAAATGGACAACCTGGATGAAATGGACAAATTCTTAGAAATGCACAACCTGCCAAGACTGACTCAGGAAGAAATAGAAAATATGAATAGACCAATCACAAGCACTGAAATTGAAACTGTGATTAAAAATCTTCCATCAAACAAAAGCCCAGGACCAGATGGCTTCACAGGTGAATTCTATCAAACATTTAGAGAAGAGCTAACACCTATCCTTCTCAAACTCTTCCAAAATATAGCAGAGGGAGTAACACTCCCAAACTCATTCTACGAGGCCGACATCACCTTGATACCAAAACCAGGCAAGGATGTCACAAAGAAAGAAAACTACAGGCCAATATCACTGATGAACATAGATGCAAAAATCCTCAACAAAATACTAGCAAACAGAATCCAAGAGCACATTAAAAGGATCATACACCATGATCAAGTGGGGTTTATCCCAGGAATGCAAGGATTCTTCAATATACGCAAATCAATCAATGTAATACACCATATTAACAAGTTGAAGGAGAAAAACCATATGATCATCTCAATAGATGCAGAGAAAGCTTTCGACAAAATTCAACACCCATTTATGATAAAAACCCTGCAGAAAGTAGGTATAGAGGGATCTTTCCTCAACATAATAAAGGCCATATATGACAAACCCACAGCCAACATTGTCCTCAATGGTGAAAAACTGAAACCATTTCCACTAAGATCAGGAACAAGACAAGGCTGCCCACTCTCACCACTCTTATTCAACATAGTTTTGGAAGTTTTAGCCACAGCAATCAGAGAAGAAAAGGAAATAAAAGGAATCCAAATTGGAAAAGAAGAAGTAAAGCTGTCACTGTTTGCAGATGACATGATACTATACATAGAGAATCCTAAAGATGCTACCGAAAAACTACTAGAGCTAATCAATGAATTTGGTAAAGTAGCAGGATATAAAATTAATGTACAGAAATCTCTGGCATTCCTGTACACTAATGATGAAAAATCTGAAAATGAAATCAAGAAAACACTCCCATTTACCATCGCAACAAAAAGAATAAAATATCTAGGAATAAACCTACCTAAGGAGACAAAAGACCTGTATGCAGAAAATTATAAGACACTGATGAAAGAAATTAAAGATGATACAAATAGATGGAGAGATATACCATGCTCCTGGATTGGAAGAATCAATATTGTGAAAATGACTCTACTACCCAAAGCAATCTACAGATTCAATGCAATCCCTATCAAACTACCAATGGCATTTTTCACAGAACTAGAACAAAAAATTTCAAAATTTGTTTGGAAAAACAAAAGGCCCCGAATAGCCAAAGCAATCTTGAGAACGAAAAACGGAGCTGGAGGAATCAGGCTCCCTGACTTCAGACTATACTACAAAGCTACAGTAATTAAGACAGTCTGGTACTGGCATAAAAACAGAAAGATAGATCAGTGGATCAGGATAGAAAGCCCAGAGATAAACCCACGCACATATGGCCAACTTATCTTTGATAAAGGAGCCAGGAATGTACAGTGGAGAAAGGACAGCCTCTTCAATAAGTGGTGCTGGGAAAACTGGACAGGGACATGTAAAAGTTTGAGATTAGATCATTCCCTAGCACCATACACAAAAATAAGCTCAAAATGGATTAAAGACTTAAATGTAAGGCCAGAAACTATCAAACTCTTAGAGGAAAACATAGGTAGAACACTCTATGACATAAATCACAGCAAGATCCTTTTGGACCCACCTCCTAGAGAAATGGAAATAAAAACAAAGATAAACAAATGGGACCTAATGAAACTTCAAAGCTTTTGCACAGCAAAGGAAACCATAAACAAGACCAAAAGACAACCCTCAGAATGGGAGAAAATATTTGCAAATGAAGCAACTGACAAAGGATTAATCTCCAAAATTTATAAACAGCTCATGCAGCTCAATAGCAAAAAAACAAACAACCCAATCCAAAAATGGGCAGAAGACTTAAATAGGCATTTCTCCAAAGAAGATATACAGACTGCTAACAAACACATGAAAGAATGCTCAACATCATTAATCATTAGAGAAATGCAAATCAAAACTACAATGAGATATCATCTCACACCAGTCAGAATGGCCATCATCGAGAAATCTAGAAACAATAAATGCTGGAGAGGGTGTGGAGAAAAGGGAACACTCTTGCACTGCTGGTGGGAATGTGAATTGGTACAGCCACTATGGAGAACAGTATGGAGGTTCCTTAAAAAACTACAAATAGAACTACCATATGACCCAGCAATCCCACTACTGGGCATATACCCTGAGAACACCATAATTCAAAAAGAGACATGTACCAAAATGTTCATTGCAGCTCTATTCACAATAGCCCGAAGCTGGAAACAACCTAAGTGTCCATCATCGGATGAATGGATAAAGAAGATGTGGCACATATATACAATGGAATATTACTCAGCCATAAAAAGAAACGAAACTGAGCTATTTGTAATGAAGTGGATAGACCTAGAGTCTGTCATACAGAGTGAAATTAGTCAGAAAGAGAAAGACAAATACCGTATGCTAACACATATATATGGAATTAAAAAAAAAAATGTCATGAAGAACCTAGGGGCAAAACGGGAATAAAGACACAGACCTACTTGAGAATGGACTTGAGGATATGGGGAGGGGGAAGGGTAAGCTGTGACAAAGCGAAAGAGAGGCATGGACATATATACACTACCAAACGTAAGGTAGATAGATAGTGGGAAGCAGCCGCAGAGCACAGGGAGATCAGCTCGGTGCTTTGTGACCGCCTGGAGGGGTGGGATGGGGAGTGTGGGAGGGAGGGAGATGCATGAGGGAAGGGATGTGGGAACAGATGTATATGTATGACTGATTCACTTTGTTATAAAGCAGAAACTAATTAAATAAATAAATAAAATTAAAAAAAAAAGATAACCATAATTCAAAAAGAAAAATAAATAAATAAATAAATAAAAATAAAAAGCGGGCTTCCTTGGTGGTGCAGTGGTTGAGAGTCCGCCTGCCGGTGCAGGGGACACGGGTTCGTGTCCCGGTCCGGGAAGATCCCACATGCCGCGGAGCCGCTGGGCCCGTGAGTCATGGCCGCTGTGCCTGCGCATCCGGAGCCTGTGCTCCGCAACGGGAGAGGCCACAACAGTGAGAGGCCCGCGTACCGCAAAAAAAATAAAAAGTAAAAAGCAAATAATCTTAGAATTGACACTGAGTCTTCACTTCTCTTGTGACCTGCTCCATTTGCAAAAGCAATGAACAAAAAATAAAACCCCTCAAAGGATACAATAAATTGGACTTTTCCCCATTTCATATCAGTTGAGGATTAATATTGCCCGAAGAATAGTGCATAAAATCATCTCAGTTTTATGGTTAACCCAATTAGTCAATTACCGGGAAAAGACTCAGATTTCCTGAGTCAGCGCTCTCATCACTTGAATCATGCTGATACTCATAAATCTGTGTGGACGTAAAGCAGAAACTGTCCCTTTGAGTAGCTCCATGACCCAGATCCTTAATGTTTCCCTATGTGAGAAAGGAGATCCTCCTTTTTACTGCACAGACCTCAACCTAAACTGAGACTAGGTCTTTAAAAAAAAAAATTAAAGTACAGTCAATACGAACGGAAGGCAGAAGGGACCAAGATAACCTCAAAAGGCAGCTAATCCAAAATGTGTTTCGATTTGGCTAAATGGAGGTTGAAAATGGATAAACTGGCAGCTGATCTGATCATAATCCCCAGCTACATACCCCTGCATTTCTTTTTTATTCTTAAAATCATCTCCTAGTTCCAGCTAAGAAACTAAAGCCCGCAAGCATTCAGCCTATTCCCAAGGAGCATATAATTGTACAGCTGAAATGAAGGACACTGATCAATAGCATCAGGTGTTAGTTACTGTAAGGACTTCTGGGCCTCAAGCGCCATGAGATTCACCACACTCTATGCCATTTCAAACTCTCAGTACAGTTTACTCTTCTGTGACATTTAAGTAGACTAAAGGCAGAGAAAGTGTAATTTCCATTTCCAAATAGTGAGACAGACCAAGGAAAGACACATTATTGGCTACTGGCAGAACTGGATCCTAATTTCTGGCCAAATGTCACAAATGTATTCTAACTCCACAACCTCCTAAGCATGGCAAATAGAAATTTTGCAACAGTTAGTGAAAGCCTATCAATATACCAAACTGTGTAAACATATCCTTTAGACCTTGGGAATATGTTGCTTGTATAAACCTTAAAAGGTTGTGATGGGCTTCCCTGGTGGCACAGTGGTTGAGAGTCTGCCTGCCAATGCAGGGGACATGGGTTCGTGCCCCGGTCCGGGAAGATCCCACATGCCGTGGAGCAGCTGGGCCCGTGAGCCATGGCCGCTGAGCCTGCGCATCCGGAGCCTGTGCTCCACAATGGGAGAGGCCACAACAGTGAGAGGCCTGCGTACCACAAAAAAAAAAAAAAAAAAAAAAAAAAAAAAGGTTGTGATGAAGCTTTCTTCTACCAATGGAAAAACATGTACAAATTATGATTTATTAACCTTATTTTCCCTTCCAAAAGTATGGCAGCAGAGGACAGTAATATTATACCTGATTCTACTATCACTGAATAATAAGGTGATTTCATGTGTGTTTGGGAAAGGAGAAGGGTGGGAGAAACCAAGTACAGGGAAAACAAATAATTGAATGAAATGCTTTACAAAAGCTTCAATTTTATACACTTATGTCTATATTCAAGAAGGAAGAGGAAGACAAAGATAAGATGATGCGGAACTGAATGTAGTAAAATTAATGATATTTAAATAAAATAATGGAGTTTCACTCTCTAGAAGTGGCCTGAGAGCACTTGATCCACTGTGACCCTGATTTTTTTTTCAGGCTAATATATAATAATGGCTAACTCTTAGTGAGCACCTACAAAGGGCCAGACACAGTCTCCGTGCATAATGTGTCTGAATTCATGTCATTTTCCCAAGGACTCAATGAGCAGCTAGTACTATTATACCTCCTTCACAAAGGTGAGCTCAGAAGCACAGTACATTTAAATGACTTGCCCCAAATAACCCCCACTGCGAAATTGTGAGACCAGGATTAGAAGCCAGTCTGGCTCCAAAGCCTCTCAGTCACTTCCAATGATGGTCACTTCTCAGCTGATTCATTTGGGACAAAATGGACTATTCCTATGCATGTGTGACACAGGATTTTTTTTAAAACCACTGTTGACCTCTAACACATGAACAGAGTACCAAGGAGGAAAATAAGGGGGGAAAAATTCATAGCTTCTCACCTCCTCCCTCTGGCCAACCCTGCTTCCTCCAGTCCTCAGGTGTTGATCCCAAGGACTTGCCTCAGCAAATTTCCTGCACAGAATGTGCTTCCCAGGGAACCTAAGACACTGTAGACTTTCTGTCGTGGCAGTAAATCTAACACATGCACACACTTCCTTTTCTCTAATCCTCTCAATATAGTTATACCATAACTTCTGGTTAAATCAACAGCCACTGTTTAATGTCACTATGACAATGAAATACTGTTCACTGCTGAGACAAATAGCATCCTATGATTACCATTCCTTCTTCATATGCATTTTGTCTTGGAATTAACAAAGCTATTGCTTGTGCATCTGCTGAGCTTCTATGAACTTTACCTTCTCCCAATGTGTCAATGGCTCTGTCAAATGCTTCTCAATACATTTTGCAAATCTTATACATAATAAATACTCTAGCAGCTCTGTTTGGTTCTCAAATACTTCTCTCCTACAGCCCTCCACCTTCCTGCTCCAATTTGTACTTATTTCCTGGTATCGATGTCCTCCTGACAATTCCTTTCCACATTCTTCTGTGTCAGACTTTCTATTTCACAAATCCCACATATTTGTCTGTCTTGGTTTATTCCTTTGTTTTGCTGGAGTCTATTCTCCAGGAGCTTCCTCTAAGAAAGCATGCATGGGATGTGTATTTTGGGGATATTGCCACATCTGTTATTCTTCACTCACACGTGATTGATAGTTTGGTTGGGCATACAATTCTTGATTGAAAATCACTTTTTCTCTGAATTTCTGTTTTCCCTTACCCACTGTTTTTAGTGAAAAGTCCAAAGCCATTCTGATCCTCCCTCCTTTGGTATGAATGACTAGTTTTCTCTCAAGGCAAAATTAAACATTTTTTATCCCTAGTGTTCTGAAATGTTGTGATGATGTGTTTTGGGTTAGCCTTCTTGAATTCATTGGACTGGGTGTTTTGTGGACTTGTTTAATCTGGGTTGTTTTGTTCTTTTGTTCTAGAAAATTCTTCTTTATTACTTCTTTGATAATTTTCTCCTCACTGTTTCCTCCCACCTCTCAGGAATTCCTTATAGTGGGGATAATGGACATCTTAGATCAATTTTATAATTTTATTTTCTATTTCTCATCTCTCTTCTTTTCCACTTTCTGGAAGAGTTCACTCATTACATTATGTTCCCACCCTTTCATGCTATTTTTTTTCTTTTGGCTACCATATTTTAAATTTTCAAACGTCTTCTTGATCTCCATTTCTTTTTCAGAGCTTTCTGTTCTTATTTTACAAATACAGTCCTCAAATATCTGTGGAAGTTTTGAAGTTTTCTTCTGCTCCTTGCAAAATTCTGTTTCCTCCAGGTTTCTACTTTCTCTCAATTTGAGGCTTTCCTAAAATTTTGGGTGATTCTTGACTTTTTAAATATTTACAATTGAAGCCTGTCTTTATTTATCCTTGGGACTCCCTTCAGTCTTTAACTGGTATCCCTGAGTTTCTCCAGGGAAAAGAGCCCCAGTATCCTCCAAGGAGGATGAACTGGGGAGAAGAACTGATGTACACCTGTTGTGTGAGAGCCCTTCCACCGGGGCTGCTCTTTCAGCCCCATGCCTCGCCTCAGCCTGTGGAAGTACCTGGCATCTCTAGGTAGGGTTCCATGGAGCATGATGTCTAATTTCTTGGCGATCTTGTCTTCTTCAGGTTAGGTAGTTATTTCTTCTGCTCTGATAAGCCAGTTACCATCTTGCTTCAGTAAAGTTTGTTAAAATATTTTTCCACCATTGCTTTCTTTCTGGTTTTCTTTGCCCTTGTGAATTAATATAGTTTTGGTTCTCTTGGTGCACTTTAGCCAGCTTTAGGGAGGGAAAAATGCATGTGTGGCCATGCTGTCATGTTTAAGTAGAAACCCTATGTTTTATTTCCAAATATGTATTTATTATTTCACATGCCTTATGATGAAGAGTCATTTTTAACACAAGAATTTATCCTCTTGATGAGAGTCTTCTTTCTTTAACTTTGAGAAAATAGTTCAGTCAAGGTGCAAAACCAACATAGGAGAGTTTTCTCTTTAAAGACAAAAAAGGGGAGAAAAACCCAAGTGTTCAAAGGAATAGTGATAGCTACATTGTAAAACTCAATACAATTTTTAAAAAAGTGTTCTTAAATACCTTTCTTTACAGAGCCATATTGTATAGTGAAATATGCAGGCAAAGATATACATTCTTCATTTTGCATAGAGCAGTCAAGCTTAGACAAGGAATCTTGACATACATTGTTTCCATCATGCAAACCTCTCCAGAGAGAGACAGACTCTAAACCAGGAATGGTAACTTTCTGTGCAAACAGTGGCAGCAATCAGAATGATGATATCAAACTATTACACATCCAAACAGAAGGCAAAAGACCAATCCCAACATCAAAGGCAATCAGCAAATAATTGAATGGACATGGCTACATGATTAAATTGTATCATGTACAAGATGTGTAAACAGAATATAAGAAATTGGGCCATGCGATAAAGTAGAGCCTTTCTTTCAAAATTCTGCTCAAAATAGTTTCTCTGTGATTTTGTATATAAGAAAAATGGGTGAGAGAGAGATTCAGATGAATGGACTAAAGAATATGGGATGTGTGTGGGACATTTAAGTCATTTCTCGTAGAGTTACTGCTTTGCCAGGTGTAGTGACTCCTATAAATTATTGAAACTTTCAGCTTTGTAGTAATGATTTGGTAACAAGTCCAAATGCATTGGGGCATAAGTGAACATCAAAACATTACACTGAGTGTTAAATGTCATCGTCTGGTCCAGAAATTATTTCAGTAAATAACATTTGGTGAAAATAATTATCCTGAATTTAAGTTGCAAAATGATGAGATATTTTGGAGAAGATTAAATATGAACTTCTTATTTGTTTATTATAAGAATTCAAGAATAATCTTCAGAGTAAAAGTGGAATGCTACTACATGTGATATGATTAAGGGTAGACCCATCTCTGGCTTCTGACTTGTCAAGTTGATGTCTTCATTTTATTACACTGGTATGAAGCCTGAATCTGAGAGCTCAGATGATACATATACTATGGAACTTGGGATATTTACAATCAGAAATTTGTAGCCTCATCCATGAACACCAGTTAATATACCTGAGTTGTTTATGATATATGCTCCTAGTTTGTATTGTATCCTAGAACATATTTTCTCACACTTAAGCTCTCTGCCCAGTGGGGACTTAAGGGTCTTCTTTTAGATAAAAGTAGTCAAATAGACATCTCTCAAAAACAAAAGAAAGTACTCTTTGTGTGTGTGTGTGTGTGAGTATGTGTTTGTGTCCATATATGTATCCAAGTTATATGTGTACCAAGGACGAGGGTGGGGCAAGTAAAACACTCATTTCAGGTGAAAATCTAAATGGATGCCCGAAAATCTCAGTAATCATAATAAATAATATTTTAATGTAACATTTAAAAAATCAATATTAATGCAGAAATATATACATGGTACAACAACTAAAGGCAATGAGTCCAAGATGGGATCCTGGAAGGACAGTAGATTACAAACCAAAGAAGTGTGAATAAAGTACAGACTTTTGCTAATAAAAAAAATACACAGTGAACAAAATGTCAAATTTTTAAATAAAGACAGCTATATCACTGATTTTCACTTTTCCATCAAACTCCAACATACCTTGGCACAGCACAGGTGTGTGCTTGTGTATTATTTATCAAGCCTTTTTTGTTTTGTTGTGTGCTCAAAAACAAACAAAAAGGTAGTCAGATGATGACTAATATCTGTACAATTTAAAAGTTAATAAATTGTACCAATGAATACTATTATTTATCTAAATAATCTGTATACTCCCTGAACACTGGAAATATATTTTACTGTACCCATCATATTACCTAAAACTTCAATATTTTACATGAACTACTAAATAAGTATTTGGACTGATATAGGACTGGGTAGGGTAAGGGGTAAAGCTGTAAACCAGAAGTAAAGAGCCCTGAGTTCTAGTTCTGGTTCTGCCACTGTCCAGGGCAAAGCACTTAATCCCACTGGTACTCAAGGATCTCATTTGTTCAACTGACTGAGTTGCATTATCTCTAAAGCTCTGCTACTCTAAGAGACTATAGATTTGTGATTTTTTAGTTTATTTTTTTCCAGTTAGGAATAATTAATTAAGAAAGCCCTATTAAACAAAATATTACAACACAAAAGAATTGGCTTTCTCACTGTTATTCATTTGATATCATCAAAAACAGAATTAAAGGGTGTAGATTATCACAGAATCCATGAGTTCTTAGTGGACAAAAAGCTGAACATTGTATTGTGGCTACAAATTGGACATCTTGAGAGATCAGAAGACCAACTCCAACAGTTGAAATGGACAGATACACCCCTGGCATCCCAAATACATACTATAAATGGGATTTCCTATTAAAAATGTAAAACATTACTTATTTTATTACTAAGTAGTCCACAAAACTCTACTTTTAAACCTGTGATTGACCTGGTATAAATAGTCTTGTAGAATCTAACACATTTGTAACAATTATTTTCTAGGAAAAAGTACTTAAAATTCTAAAACTACCATATAAGTTTATAATATAACCATTATTTTATAACAACTATATTATAATTAAATATAAGTGATCTATATTATATACTGAATTTCTATATTGTATAAATAATTCTATGTACTATTCTATGCTAGAGAGAGAATTCTACACTGTATTATAAAATGTTGCAAAAATTGTACTTCTTTATCACATCAAAAATCATATCTTGTTTTATTCACTCAGGTCTCTAATCTTCTCTAATAATGCCATATTTGGGCCATAATATCCTCATTTCTGGATTTCACAATGTCACAAAATAAATGATAATCTGTCTCTTGTCACTCATTTCTAACAAGCAAGTTATTACATTTAAAGAAATTAATAAAATAGTTAACATAACATAACACAATACTATGCCTTAGACCCTCTAGGGTATATATTATCACTTGAGTATTTTGTGAAAATGTGAGATACTAAGGTTGAAATTAAATAAAAAGTTTGAGTCAAAGATTATGTTTTAAATAAATGAACTTCCCCACAAAGGTATAAAATAAAACTTCCAAAGGATTTTATTTAGAGAATTGTTAAGAAATTATAACTAGAATTGTTTAGTGTAAACTGTTACAGGAATTCGCAATGTATTTCATATTTTTCCTGTAGGTAGGATAAATATTTGTACTTTATTTGAATTCAAAATAATTTTTCATCTCCTTTCCTTCCCCACACAGGAAGTTAAATGTATCTGCCTATTAAAATTTTTTCCACTAATATTGACTGAATAGAGGCCAACAGAAGGCTCTAGAAATTGTGAAGAATATAGATCAATGAGGAAGTTTAGGCAAAGCAAGCACAGGAGTTTAGCTAAAGCCAAACATTCTCGAATCATTCTAGATATTGACATACACTGTCCCATTTACCTACATTCACACGACTTTGTGAGAAACAATCACTAAAATTCAATGTCAGTGTTTCCAATACTGTAAAAACGAACTCCCAACTTTGTGTGTGTTCCTATCTACAAGGCAGTCCAATGCCTTAAAAGAGAGAAACTTTACTAAGTACGTTTTAAGCTATTAAAATGGCAGCTAGTTAGTTCCATGCTCCAGAAAGCCAAAGCCTAGGGCTCTGCCTCGCTAGGGTTACTGAATCTGTTAATTCCTTTCGTGCTTTTTAAAAGTTACTATATTACCAAATATGATGTCTTTAACAAAGATAGTAAAAAACAAAACAAAACAAAACAAATAAATCCCATAAGCTTTTGGACTGTTGTGGCAGTTTTAGCTATGGTGTGCTTTCATATAAAGCTAT
This sequence comes from Mesoplodon bidens, assembly GCF_964165515.1. Classification (NCBI taxonomy): domain Eukaryota; kingdom Metazoa; phylum Chordata; class Mammalia; order Artiodactyla; family Ziphiidae; genus Mesoplodon; species Mesoplodon bidens. The sequence continues at coordinate 76,458,020 of NC_138168.1, read as the reverse complement.
TATTAAGAGACAGCCAAATTTACACCTTAACTGTCTACTGCTACTAGACAGATGGCTGTGGAAGGGAGACCTGTCATTTAAATGAGTCACCGTTTTCATCAATATGCTCATTGGTTACCAAACAAAGCTAAGCTACATCTGAGTCATTAATTTCTGGCCTCGGATGTGAAAAATGATCCATTAATCTATGTAACTACAATTCTAGTTCCTTTTTCTAATTCTGTATGTTTACCTGAAAAGCTGAACAGTCATTTGTACCTGAGCCATTTAGAAACATTAGATATAGTCCTGTTTATTTTTCTCCAATTTTGAGCTATATTTCACCTGATGCATTCATAGGGAAAGAACAGAAATGGAATTTTCCTTGAGGTTGTACTCTGTTCAAGAAGAATGATGTTTTGAGAATCCACATATCCTGTATGGTAGTGGGAAAAAAATGAAATTGCATTTGAGTTTGTTTTTCCAAACTCCATTTGTGCTTTGGGTCTAAAGAAAGATCATACTGAGGTCTTGGAAATAATCCATACAGAATACACTGATTACTCCATTTTGGAAATATACTGCCAAATGCTGACTTCCCTTCACTGACTACAGAAAATTCTCCCATTACTCCTGCCTTGGGAACCTAGACTTTGAGAAAGAGTTGTTTAATCTGAGAGTTGGCAGTTGCATCTTTGGTAAAAAAAAAAAAAAAGTAAAAACCAAATACACACACACACACACACAAACACACACACACATACACCCCTCACCAACAAAGACAACAGCTTCTGCTTTTGATATATTAATGTCATCAGACCATTGTCAAAACCAGAAAGAGTTAGTGGCCAAAAAGAGTACGCCCTGGCCTGCACTGAGACAGAGCTGCAATTCAGTTGGCCATGCTAGGCCCCATCTGTAAGAGTTGGATGCTTGGTGACCCTGGCCAGTCTGAAGCCTATTTAAAGAAGCCTGAGAAAGCTAGGCAGACAGATGGTATAGCAATAAAATAATGAAGAAAATCTAGCTTATGCTGATGCTTATTTTGCCTTCCAAGAGGATGTCATAAGTACCAAATAACACTCCATAATGGGACATCTATCACTCACAGGCATGCAAATATTTGCGCTCAATCACAAAATATCAGTTAAGTTGGTCAGAAATTTCAAAAAATGTAAACAGAACACAACAACATTCAGCTGCTATGACAATTAGCATACAAATTGCATACAGTAATTATTAAGCGATTACAATTTTGCTGCCTTAGCCCTGACCTCTTTTTTCTCATAAGGAGGTTTTTGTTGTTGTTTCTTTTGTTTTATTTTTGCTATGTGCCTTAGCTTTAGTGGAACTAAAGATATTAGAAGTAATGGGTAAAGCCAAATGCAGATCAAACATCACTATGGCTTCTCTCTCTGAGTACCTCAGGAGGAGGGAAGGAATACTCAAGGAACTGAAAGGCAGCCAGCATACAGGAGGAGGGTTGCAGGAGTTGAGGTCAGGTCACTTTATGAGGTTGGATATAATTCTAACTGCAACTGGAAGGCACTAATGGGTTTTGATTGGGGGGAATATCATGACTCCATTTACATTTTAAGGCCTATCCTTCTACTGGATGGGTGGAGAATGAATGGGAGGAGACTAAGAAAGCCAGTAGTAGGAAAATAGATTAGGAGATGGTTTCATTTTACTGCAAAATGAACAGTCCAGCTTGGGGCTGAAATATCATAACATGTGCAACACAGCTAATAGGATGGGGGGATGGGAGGGCACCAGGCTGTGTTACTGGCCCTCCGTGGCATGCCTCATTTCTTTATGAAGTTGCTTTTTGTGCCTTAAATCTCAGTGCCATTATGATTTATGACTGCATGAAATCTTTTAAATTAAGATTTGTTTGATTGTCTGTTTCTATTAAGGTGACTGTAATAGCAATTTTCCTTTTTCCAAACAACTGTTCTGAAGAGCACTGCAACTCAGAGAGTTTGTGTATGGATCATGACAGTGATTAATTTCTGTCGCTAAATTCTTTATTTTCTATAACTAATTTAAGATAGCTGCCACTTTTTAATAACTAAAGGATATAAATCCAGTAGGGTATTTTTCTTAGGTAATTGATATAACATCTTCATATTAGTGACTATAAATTATGACTCTGTTACCCCATTCTGTCACCTAGCAAAGTTGTTGAAAGGATGTATATCCTGGCTGTCGCTGTGCAGTGGTGCATACAATTTCTCCTCAACTAAACAACAAATCATAGGGCCAAACACTGTCTAAACCAGTAATTTAGGTAGAATTTCATTCAGTCAAATGAAAAAGTCACTGGTCTTACAGTGCTGCTTGGTTCGGTAATATTTTTTAAAGGTTAGTGTTTACCAAGTTAAAGAAGTCACTCTAGGTAGAAAAAATATTGGGGCTGGAAAGGGGGAGACTATCCACTTTATTTTACCAAAAAAAGTGAGCTTCCCAAATTTGCCTATCAGTAAACAGGGAAATAAAATTTCTCAAAATTTCTGAGGGTTACAAAATGTCCAACCGTGGTCACTAATTTCACCTAAGTGGAGGCAATTCTTCCCAGCCCATTCACATATCACTTCTTGAAAGATACATCCACAAACATCCATGACTCTCAAACAGAATCTCTTGCTATGATACAAACAACAGCAGAAAACTGAAGTACCAGAATTGATGCCAAATGTATAAATGAATTTTGGATTACACTGGTGTTGGCTTATATGTGACATGATTTTGTCCCTTCACCAAATAGTGGGGGGAAGGGTTCTAACCAGTCTAAAAATGGCATCCAAACCACTCAGAGAGAATGGGGACATCTGTGAGTATTTATACCCATAAAAACATGTCAGTACATTCTTACATCAAGGGATCCCAGCTGCAGATGAATGAGGGTCCCTGATATGATGCTATCAATCGCAGCCATTGGCAGCAAGGACACCCCTAGAGCAGCACCCTGAATACTGACATACAACTGTAATGGATTACATTTAACTTTATATAATTTGCAGATAAGTGATGGCTGCATGTTTATGCAAAGTGTCTCCATAAAGAAATGAGACTAATTTTCTTCTTGAATAGCTTGTAAAAGCAGAAGAGCAATCACATTGCAGCAAGACTATATGGCAACGTGTTTCAACGAGCAGCAAGTAGTATTTCCAAGTTCATCCAGTCAACTGTCATACACTAACAGCTGCAGTGAATAGTGCTTTATGTCAGAACAAAAATGTGTGATCGCTAAAAGCAAAAAATTAATGTTGATTTCTGTGTGATAAATCTTCAACATATCCCCTTGACATGATAAAATAAGCTTCTAGGAACAAAAGAAGGTTGAAAGTCACAATTTTGGTGCCAAGAAACTTTTTAAAAAGGTCGTGGAAGATGTTTATGTTGCCACACAAAATGATTATCAGGTCAGTCTTTGAGATTCATTCGTAAAAATGTGAAAAATATCAAGGATCCCACTAATTTAATTAAGACAAATGGTGGCTAAGGGCCTAAATTTAAGCAAAGAAGAAATAATGATAAATATTAGGGCTAAAAAGGATATTCATGTTCATTCAGTCCAGCCTCCTGTTTTCACACATGAGAAAACTAAGATCAAACTCAAACGACTCCTACATGGTAGAATTAAAACTAATTTCACTTGTTCTGAAAGGAACTATGTCATGAGAAAAGTTTCTGAAAAGATTATGCTGGGTATTTTGGACAACAAAAAACAAAAAAAATTACAATGGGTCATTTTCTTTCATTTTCAAAAAAGAGTAGGTTAAAACCCACTTTTTAAAGTTTTAAATATTTAAAAAGTATGACCTAGATATAATATATTCAATGACTTTATTGGAAAACTCCCACATCCTCAGGACCCAAAAAACACACGTATCGAAATTATAATTGAACACCAAGATTTCTTTCTTGATATCTGGTTTTGTTGAAGGAGAAAATCCTGACTTCTGCATATGCTGCATGTGGTATACCACATGACCCAAATCAGTTTTAAGATGTCAAAATGTTAAAAGCTATCTCAACCCTTAAGGAATTCTATATAATGCAAACACATTGGCTAAGACCAGAGATTATCATCTTTATTACAACAGTTCTTTGGCTCAAAACATGGTTTTTGGTTTAACCAAGTGCTCAAAAATGTGACATCAGTTCCAAAAATGTCTTGAGAAATAGTTCAGTTATTAGACAAATTTGTATTATTTGCTCAAGGAGACTAGTTTGACATAGGAAGCACTCAATAGAGAAGATTAAAAAATGTTTTTAGGACTAAGTCAGCAATATAATTTATATTTTATAGTTAAATATCTTTATTTATATTAGTTCCATTTCTACAGTTTAATTATGAACTCTGAAACACTGTATTTTCTTTCAGAGCGCCCTACGGTCCCTGGAAGAATGAAGTGTTCTTACACAGCCTGCATTCAGTAAGGGTTACTGATGCAATGATCTTAAACTCCTCTAGGTAAAGTTCTATCCCCAAAGTCTGGGACTGCATGTGATTGACATTAGGAGTGAGAAAGCATATGCTTAAATACCACTGACCCACGCATGTCTACTGCATGATGGGGGGGTGGGGGGTGGGCGATGGTGCTGAATTGTACAGTTAGAAGATAGAACTTGGCTTTTATATCTTTAACAGAAAAATCATTCCATCTTGGAGGGCAATTTTCTGCATTTTCCCACTTTTTAGGGAAAAAAAAGCCACCAAAATTTAGAGTACCAGTGACCGTAGTTACCATATATTTATATTTTATGCTGAAAATTACCTTTGCACTCCTCAGCCACACTCTTGAACACTGAGAGGACAGTTGACCTTCCGTATCAGCAGGTTCCACACCCACGATTCAACCAAAGGCAGATTAAAAATATTCCGAAAAAGAAAAATTTCCAGCAAGTTGCAAAAAGCAAAACTTGAATTTGCCTCTCACCAGCAACTGTTTACATAGCATTTACATTGTATTTGGTATTATAAGCAATCTAGAGGTGATTTAAAGTATAGAAGAAGAAAAAAAAGTATAGAAGATGTGGTAGGTTATATGCGAATACTATGCCATTTTATACAAGGGACTTGAGCATCCATGGATTTTGGCGTCCACGGGCCAGGGGTAGGGGTGGGGATCCTGGAACCAATTCCTCGTGGATACGGAGGGATGACTGTATTGTACTGCGAGCGAAGCAGCTATAACTACAGATAGCGGGTGTGTGTGTGTGTGTGTGTGTGTGTGTGTGTCTGTGTGTGTGGTGATTTCTCATTCAGTGTATGCCTATGGCCTGGTAAGCACTGTGCTAGATCCAGATAAATCCCTCTACTCCTGACCAGGGCCTGCCTTCCATGAACACTGCACTTTGCTTGCATGTTTAAGTGGTACTGCAGCAAAGGAAAGAAGCACTGACTTTCTGAATGTCAGAATCCACACTGATAACAGGGTTAATGTTGAAGCAAATGCAACGACTTTTATGTTTCTTTTTCAAAGTTAAATCAGTCACACTCTCCGTAAAATCAAATGAAGCAAGCATCACATTCCAACTCTGTTATATTCTGACAGTTTACTGCAATAGGGAAGAAAGGCAAAAATAAATGCAGCAAACCACAAATTGCTTCCAATTGTCTGAGAACTCCTGAAGTACACAGTAAGTAGCTCTAAAAGCAGAAATCTGGATTCCAAACAAATTCCAATATGCTTCAAATTGCCTCTTAACATATTTCTTTGGGGAAATGCTTAAGTGTTGAGGTCTCCTCCGGCTAGTGTAGCTGCCTCTGTTCATTCCCACCTTAACTCAGCCCATCATGAGGTCAGATCCTATCACCAGAGGACCCTCTATGGTGTCATCCTCAGTGTCAGTATATGTAAATATGAATCAGTTTCAGGGAAATATGACATAATTAGAGGCTATTATTATGCAGTCCTCTATGAGCCCTAATTTGCATGTTTCCAATAAAAGTACACAGCTCACGGTTAGCACACACAAGCTGTCATTTTTTTCAATACTATAATTATTACTTGCAAGCCTTGAAAAATATCTCTATCAATTCCAGAAGAGGGTCTGAGAGAGATTACTGCAAATGACGATGGAATAATTATTTCTTTCGCTTTCCAAAATTTTCCAACATGGCAATATATTGAAAATTTCATAAGTATATAAATCACGGATTAAAATAATCACAGTATTAGGGTTAAACTTCAGGAGTTAAAAAAAATACCTAAGAAAGATTGAGAACTAATATCACAGTGAAACATGATTGCATTAGTCGAGACTTGGTATCTCACTCTTGTCTGTGTTTTTAATTAAGGTACCAGTTTATTTTTAAATCAAAGGTGATGAGTTGGATTTTGCACTTGTTAGAAACGCATTACAGAGAAGATTTAAAATCTAGATTTCAAGAACAAGGTGTTTTTATCCTCAGTTTTACCACAGAAAAACAAGGAATAATACAAAGATATGTTCTTGTACTACTATTATTTCTATTATGTCAAAAACTTAAAATATAGAGCCATGGGGCTTCCCTGGTGGCACAGTGGTTGAGAGTCCGCCTGCCGATGCAGAGGACACGGGTTCGTGCCCCGGTCCAGGAAGATCCCACGTGCCATGGAGCAGCTGGGCCCGTGAGCCATGGCCGCTGAGCTTGCGTGTCTGGAGCCTGTGCTCTGCAACGGGAGAGGCCACAATGGTGGCCCATGTCCCCCATGTACCGCAAAAAAAAAAATATATATATATATAGAGAGAGAGAGAGAGAGAGAGAGTCACGGATGCAGCTGGTTTTAAAATTATGATATAAGGCTACAACAAAATCTAATCAGTTGATATTTAATATACAATGATAGCTTCTATTAACATTTATTACCATCTATTATATTACTAGAGTTTGAAAAAATATTTATGCACCCTCTTTTACTTATTATATGCTTTTATAAATTATTTACTGTAAGTCAGCTCAGATCTTTTCTAGAAAAAATGAACATTCATGAAAATATTATCTGTAAATACAAAGACAAAGAAAAAAGAAAGTTCTTGGCAAAGGGAGAGTTAGCTTCTCTGTCCAGCAGAGACCTTAATTAACTTTTTCATCCAGTATAGGGACAGGCTTCAGTCATCTGGTTTGATCAGTTTCTTTATGGGGGTTAATAATCTCACCTATCTCAGGACATAGGCTCCTGAAAATCAAAGATTTCCTATAAACTCCTTGAGGGCTGTGAGACTTCAGCCTGAATTAATTATAACCATCACTGACTGTGCCACTTTTGGGTGGTTTCAATAATTCTTTTGGAACACTGTTATAAAATCTTAATCTTGATTATTTGCTCATTCAGCAAGTATTTGTTGAAGTTACTAGTACCAGGAACTGTTCCCGGTACTGAGAATACAACAACAGGAAACATGCCAACCAAATATAAATAATCCCTATATTTTGGGTGCTTATGTTCTAGTAGGGAGACAGAGGGAGGAAAAAACACTATAAGTAAATACAGTATAACATGTTAAATGGGTTAAGGATAAATGGAAGAAAATAAAGCAGGGAGTATTGTGGGGGGACGGAGTTGCAACTTAAAGCCCAATGGCCCAAAAAGCTCTCACGAGAAAACAACATCTAAGAAAACATTTAAGAAAAATATCAGGGAAAGAGCTTTCTAAGCAGAGGACGCGGCAAGTGCAAAGGCCCTGAGGTGGGAACAAGCCTGCTGTGTTCTAGGAACAGAAAGGAGGTCAGGGATTTGGAGCAGTTATATGGTCCCTTGCCCAGGAGCATCACCTGAAACTTTGTCAGAAATGCAAATTCTCAGACCTTCTTGGTCATAAACTGGGACCGGAGGGTAAAATGGCCATCTGTGTATTGACAACTCCCTCCCCTTCCCAGTTATTTTGACCACATTGAAGTGTCAGAACATGGTCTGAAACAAAGTGAGCAGAGGAAAGATAATAGCAGGTGAAGTCAGAGAAGTAATGGGTCATTGCAATTCTACTCTGAGGGAGAAAGGAAGTTAGGAGATGTGTATCACTGGAAAAGAAGGGGGGAGGGAGGGAAAGAGAGGGAGAGGAGAAAAGAAAAGAAAAGAAGAAAAGAAGTTGGCAGATAAATTGATAATATAACAACCCAAACTGAGAATATGGAGCCAATAAATGATATACATTGTTTTTAAGAAATTTAGACTTTTATTTGCATTTGTTTAACAAAAATGCTCATTCTGAATTGCTCTGTTATTTAAAGAATACATATGCAATCTATGCATATGCATTCAAGATCTACCATTACCTCATATGTATATTTTGAGCTCTTAACAAGCAATTATTTTGCTTAAGAAAAAACCCACTCAACACATTCAAACTCTAAACAGGTAGAGACTGTGTTTTCTATTAATTCTGTTGAATACTGCTATGGACTGAATGTTCATGCCCTCAGCCCTAAAATCATAGGTTGAATCCTAACCCCCAAAATGATGGTATTAGGAGATGGGGTCTTTGGGAGGTGATTAGGTCATAAGGGTAGAACCCATATTAATGAGATGTATGCTCTTATAAAAAAGACCCCAGAAAGATCCCTTGCCCCTGCCTGCTGTTGAGGACACAGAAGAAAGATGCCATCTATGAACTACAACGTGGGTCCTCACCAGACACTGTATCTGCTAGTGCCTTGATCTTGGTCTTCCCAGCCTCCAGAACAGTGAGAAATAAATTTCTATTACTTATAGCCAGCCAGTCTGTAATATTTTGTAATAGCAGCCCAAACGGACTAAGAGAAATACAAAATTCTATGTCTCCTCCAACAGGAAATCACCATATGTGCCAAATACGTTGATGTATTTTATCTTATACCATATAATGAAACAGTTTCTGTGTCGTGAGGAATGTGAAGTGCGAGCAGCAGATCACGAATAAGAAAGAGGAAAGAAAAGAATAAATTTATTAAAGGCCTGAATGACAACAATAAGAACAGTGATGACAATAAGGTTTTATGTGAGAAAATTCTGATTTAATTGCTGTTTGTACATATACACCAATAAACACACAGATACACAGACACACACACATTTAGTAACAGGACAGAAGAATCACATTTCTATTTAGGGGATTACAACTTTCCTTACATTAATCACAGCAAATGATTATGAGCATCATGCCAAGATGCTCTTGTAACTCTTTTCCCTCTATTTTCAGTTAATATATTCCTCTGAATACAGTTCAAGGCGCCTCTGCCTTCCTTAACATTTGTGGCTATCATACACTTTATACCTGCCTTATTAAATTAAGCAGTTTGGTATACACTGTCTGAAATATACTCATACTCATTCAACCTCTATCACTAAGAACTTATAATATGCCATACAGGTTCTTCACCTCTAACAAGATTCCTCTGCACATTTATAGCATTGTTTCTATTAATACAAATTATTCACTAACAGGCACAATTTGCTATCAAAAACTTGTTTATCAAAGAAAGTTATAATACAGAAGCCAAAGAGATACCTCTCAGGATGTCAGCAAGTTGAGGTTATTAGCATAAAAATATCGTTAAATGCCATTAACTAAAATGCAACTGAGGCAGATAGAAGGCCCTTAGCCTTTAAATCAACAACAGTCAGTACATGGAAAGTAGCTTAGTAGCCATCCACTGACTTAATTGTACTGCCAGAGCAAACCACTGATCATCTGGGCCATTCAGCTTGGTTCTGTCCCTGGCTGAATGCAGCAAATGTGAAAGTTACAATAATGAATCAATGGCTGTTTGTACAAACTCTGAGATTTGTTTTTCCAGGGAATTATCATCTGTCGATGCTCCCTGGACTTCATCTCCCGATAGAGATGAAAAGCTGCATAATATTGTCTGTCATCTCTTTCCCCTCCTTTCTTTCACTGCTTCCCTCCCATTTTCATCTGCCCTTACTCTGATAGGTTTTGAGAATAATAATGATAAAATAGACTCCTATGTAGCACTTACTACCCAGGCACTGCTGTATTTCACATGTAATAAGTCATTCAACCATCATCACAGCCATATGGAGTAGGTACTATTTCTATAGTACAGGTGAGGAAACTGAGACTCCGAAAGTTTAAGTAATTTGTCCAAGGTCACGTGTCTGGTCGGTGGTAGAATCTGGTTCTAATCCAAATTATCTGTGCTCTTGAACAATCCTGCATCCTCACCTACCCATGTGCAAGGAGACTGGTCTTGAGCAATGAACACCTTTTTCCCCAACGTGTGATGGACTCCATCTCAAAGGCTCCTCATAACAAGACTTGATAATTGGGATAAATCTGCACTTTTCTGAATACCTATACTGTGGTGAGAATATATTACTCCTAAGTAATTACTTGTTAAATTCAGCTGAGTTGGGCTGAAACTTCAACCTGATGATTGGGGCATTAAAAGGATAAAGAGTTTTTGTCTAGATATGAAGAAAAACTTGTCTGTTGTGATTAAGTCAGAAGAGGCCAGAATTGTGCCCATGGAGAGAAATATTTTCCAAAATCCAAGCATTTCTCCTTTGACCTTTGTCTTCTCAGAAAAAAACAAAAGCAAAAGCGAAACTATACTTTTGAAAACTTAACGGCTCTTTGAAAACAATTGAAAATGGTCTTAAAAGGAAAATGTAAGAGGGCAACCATGTCTAAGACTAAAATAATGAAAACTACATGCTACCAGAGTTAACATTTTTATGTAACTCATTAAGCTATATTAACGTTGTTTTACAAAAGATTCAATTAAATTATTATTGACAATCAACCCAGTAGCTGTAGGAATACAAGGATGAATAATGCAGAGTTCCTATCTATGGCTTATAAATAGAGATGATAAGATTAGTTGAAAAAGCATCATAATACAAGGCAAAATTACCACTTGAGTGGTATAAGATTTAGGAGGAAAGGTCATATTCAATTGGGTAAAGTCAAAAAGAATGGCCCCTCAACCCCAGCTTTCATGATTGTTGGTCAGCAAGGCCATTGCCTTTATCCCCTGCACAGCATCCCTCCCCTCCACGTATATGGTCAGCCCCTCCGGATAGGCCTTTGCCACTTCTGGCCTGGACCACTGTAGACTCCAGTCTCACAGAACTCCCTGTCATGTTCTTCACTGTTGCCATGAGATCCCTGTGGTAATATTTCCCCAGAGTTAGCTTTAAAAACTCCTCTCTTCTCCTTCTCCCCATATTCAAATGCTGTAAGACAGTGTTTATGTGTCCCACCAGGATTCTTTTCTTCAAGCTAAACATCTCTGACCCATTCAACTACTCCATGAGTTACAATTTCCAGACTTTACATCATCTTCATGGTCAGCATCCCTCTAAAACATTGGTACCCAGAGCAAAGCAGATCTTTCTTTTGGTATGGTATTCAAGAGGCTGTGAATGTTATTACATGCTGTCTAAGTGGCTCAATTGAGAGGGTATGCTACATGAACACTGAAATTCTGATAGAGTCATAGGTTGTTGCAGCCCCATGACCCAGTCTGGTAACCCCATCATAAAGGAAATTTGCCTAATTCTGGATGCCTTTTTCTTGGTGAGTCCATGCCGTCTCCTAGTAATCTCTGCTTTATGTTCTAGATGTTTAGTAAAATATATCAATACTAGACCTTGATTCCAGGCTACGACTGTGAATATTAAGTACCTACTCCTAGTTTCTAAAATCCACCTTTTCCCACTTTTGGTTCATTACAAGCCTTCTAAGACCTTCCATCACACTTTCTTAAAGACATCTGCCTGGCTCATTCAATATCTTTCTACCTCACTCGATTAAATTTGTGCCTTCTCTCATATTGCCTTCTCATCTTGGATTTCCCCTTCAACCATGATTGTTTCAGTATTTGCAGACTACGGATTACTCTACTTGGCAAAGTACACAAAAGCAAAACAGAAAGTGAATACTACAAAACCCCATCACTTGAGCCACTAAAGGCCTTAGAAACAATCTAACATATGTGTGTGGAATCAGCACACAACAGAGCAAAGACGTCCTAGGTGGTTTTACCTACACTGCTTAACTCATTTATCACAACCATCCTCTAAACTGAGAAAGCTGAGGTCCAAGAGAATCCGGGTGGCCCAGGAGAACACTTCTAATTTTTAACCAAACTTGAGAAAGGAGGGAGGCAGGCAGAAGTGAGAAAGGCAGCCAGGAAGGACACATTGCTAAGCCCTCATTCTGTGCCGAGCACTGAGGACGCAAATACAAGTGTGTTTCTTTGTCCAATCCCTTTGAAGTTCTCACAGTTTTCAAATCACTCATCATCACACATCCCAGTGAAATAGGTACTAAAATAGTAATTTTTATAGGTGAGGAAATTGAAGCTCAGATAAGGAAAGTAACTTGTCCAAAGGCACAGAGCTAATATTTGAGCCTTTCACTTTTTAAAAATTGACGTATAGGGACTTCCCTAGCGGTGCAGGGGTTAAGACTTCACCTTCCAAAGCAGGGTGTGCAGGTTTGATCCCTGGTCCAGGAGCTAAGATCCCACATGCCTCGCAGCCAAAAAAATAAACAAAACATAAAAACAGAAGCAATATTGTAACAAATTCAATAAAGACTTTAAAAATGGTCCACATCAAAAAAAAAAGAAATAAAAAAAACCACATTTGTCATTTAAAAATAAAATAAAATAAAAATTGAGGTAAAGTTGACATATAACATTAGTTGCAGGTGTACAACATAATGACTTGATATTTATATGTATTACAAAATCACCACAATATGTCTAGTTAACATTCGTCACCATACACAGTATATTTTCCATAATAAAATATATATAATATATACATTATTATTATTTATTTATTTATTATTATTATTTTTTGCAGTATGTGGGCCTCTCCCTGCTGTGGCCTCTCCCATTGTGGAGCACAGGCTCCGGACGCACAGGCTCAGCGGCCATGGCTCACGGGCCCAGTCATTCCGCGGCATGTGGGATCTTCCTGGACTGGGGCACGAACCCATGTCCCCTGCATCGGCAGGCGGACTCTCAACCACTACGCCACCAGGGAAGCCCTATATACAGTATTATTAACTATAGTCACCATGCTGTACATTATATCCCTATGACTTATTCATTTTATAACTGGAAGTTTGTACTTTTTGACCCACTTCACCCAGTCTGCCCACCCTCCACCCACTGCACCTAGCAACCACCAATCTCTTCTCCCTATTTGTAGGCTTGTTTTTTATTCTTGCTTTTAGATTCTGTCATACAGTATTTGTCTTTCTCCATCTGACTTATTTCACTTAGCGTAATCCCTTCAAGGTCCATCCATAGTGTCAAGAATGGCAATTTTTTTTTATGGCTTAACAGTATTCCATTGTATATATATCAAAATTTCTTTATCCATTCATCCATCAACGGACACTTCGGCTGTTTCCATATCTTGGCTATCGTATATAAAGCTACAATTTACAGGGGTGCATGTATCTTTTTGAACTAGTGAATGGAATTGCTGGATCATATGGTAGCTCTGTTTTCAATTTTTGAGGAATCTTCATACTGTACCACAGCACTGTTTCCATAGTAGTTGTACCAATTTACATCCCCATTAACCTAATCTTCTAAGTCACCAGTGACATTCAAGGTGGGTGTGATTAACATGAAGTCTCCCTAGACAGCGAGCACTTTGTTTAAATACCATTTTTGTGGGTGGTACTTACCTGATTCATCCACTCTGGACAACTATTCTGTTTGATTTAGGCATCTATCTCCTCAGGAAGATAAGTTGGTTAAGAGCACAGACTGAGTTCACATTATTACCTTTTAAATGAGTATAATAATCAGACTTACCTTACAGAGCTGTCTTAAAGATTAAATGAGATAATTCATCTACAACACTCTGTAGATGTCAGATATTATTATTAACTGTAATAACTCTGAGAATAGTTTCTCCACTAAAGACTTTTTCCTTTCTTTTTTTCTGTTTAAAATACTTTTTATTATGGAAAATTTCAGACATGTATAAAAGTAGAAAGAATAGTAAAATGAACCTTCATGTATTTTAGCTACATCCCAATTTCAATGTTTATCAACACTTGAACAATCTTATTTCATCTGTATTTCTACACACACACACACACACACACAGTTATTCTGAGTAAAATTTGCTGTAAATTTCATCTGTAAATATTTGTGTATATATCTCTAAAAGATAGGCACTCTTTTTTAAAAACACAACCACAATTGTCACACTTAAAATTGTAACAATAGTTCCTTAATGTTATTAAATAGACAATTGATGTTTTACAATTTTTTGTTGCAGTTTAGTTAGATTTAGTCAAACTTTATTCAAATAAAGTTTATACTTCGTGATTGTTATATCTCTTAGACTCTTTTAATCTATAGCTTTCCTCTTTCCTATCTTTTTTTTCTTTATAAATTTTGTTGTTGTTGAAGGAATTGGGTCATTTGTTTCAGTTGATACAATTTCCCACAGAATCTTGTGAACTATATAAAAATCAATTCTCCCTTCACATTAGCAATCCTACTTTCCTTTTTTTATCTCAAGGATAATTTTCTACTCATTATAATTTATAACAAGCACTTTTGTCAACTGTTATAAAAATTTGCCTGAGAAATATTTATACGGATTTCACTTAAATAAACACTTATTTAGCACTTCCTCTGTGTCAGTAACTGTTCTAATTTCTTCACAAATATCAGTTTACTTAATTATCATAACAATGTTATTATCCCCCTTTTACAGATGAGATGCTCAAGGCTCAGAGAGATTAAGGAACTTGCCTAAGGTCGCACAGCTAGTAAATAGGTAAACAGCTCTATTTAGAAACTAAGGTTGGGGGAATAGTAAAGATTCACTTAATCTAACCATTTTTCATCATCAGTGTTGCACAGTTGAAAAGGCATTAGACTTGGGTTTTGATTCTGACTTTTCCACATATTAGTTATGTTCCTCTGAGTCAAGGTTCTTAACCCTCTGTGATTTCTCGATATACAGAGAGCATTTAATAAACACCAAACATGAATCCCATGCAGACAGCCATTTCAATAGTGAACTATGAAATCTCTTTTTATAAAACTTCACCTAACCCTAAAAAGGAATGAAATTGGGTCATTTGTAGAGACATGGATGGACCTAGAGAGTGTCGTACAGAGTGAAGTAAATCAGATAGAGAAAAGCAAATATTGTATAATAACACATATGGGTGGAATCTAGAAAAATGGTATAGATGATCTTATTTGCAAGGCAGGAATAGAGACACAGACCTAGAGAACAAATGTGTGGATACCAAGGGGGAAAGGGATGGGGTGGGAGGAATTGGGAGACTAGGATTGACACATACACATTATTGATACTATGTATAAAATAAACAACTGATGGGAACATACTGTATAGCACAGGGAACTCTACCTAATGCACTGTGGTAACATAAATGGAAGGGAAGTCCAGAAGGGAGGGGATATCTGTATATGTATGGCTGATTCATTTTGTTGTGCAGTGGAAGCTAACACAACCTTGTAAAGCAACCATTCTCCAATAAAACTAATTAAAAAAATTTTTTCACCTTATGATAAACCACACCAGTCAGGAATGTAGTACACAGCCTCTTTAAATTCTCAAATCTTGGGGCAGCTTTTCTCCAGTAATCAGGCATGCATATCATTTATGAATCAACAAATATTTACTAAGTTGAGACTCTGAGTCACAACTAAAAGGCCCAATGTGAACTAATTGCAGGATGGGTTAATTAAAGAGAAAGCAATTGTCATCTGATAAAAATACATAAAATATGTTAAAATAGTCAAAAGATTAAAAAGCAATGAATATCACTTACAATTTATGCATTTGCTTCAAATAAAACTATTGAACTTTAAAAGATAAATTTTCTGTTTTATGTATCTAATAAGAACAATCTATAGGATGTGACTAGTTGAGGAGTAAGTTAAATAGACTGGATTAAAGTTAAACTGTAACCCCAAATTCAAGTATAAACTTATTATTGATCTTATTCAGCTTGGGTGTTAGCATTCCCAGAACAATTATCTCTAATAAATTGAAGTGTGTGCTCAGATTACTTTCGTAAATTGATGGACTGTCAAAATAATGTGATATCTGGTGCTCTTCAAAATTCCCTTTAAATTCAGTTTTACAGTAATATAGCAATTTAGAAAGAAATGGCTTTCTTGTCTCTCCACATTTTAAGATTTATTTCAAATGCACTTTCCCAGATAGAATACAAACTGACATCCTCTACTTAAAACAAGTCAAATTTGTCAAAACTCAACTGCTTTGTTTTTGACTTCCACTTTTTTAAGGAAAATCATAAATAAGAACTTAATTTTTTTCTTGAAGAGGCAAAATAATTTTTAGTGGTTCATCTGTCCTTTAAAAAAACCTGCGGAGGCATTCAGGAAGAAATCTCATTATCTTGATCTTCTGGAAGCCTTTGTTACATTCCAGTGACCAAATGTCCAACTTCATTAACTCCTGCTACAAAGAGCATTCTTCCTTCCCCCACTTAAACAGGAGAGGCCAAAAGCTTTCTTTAGAGTCAATCTAAATGCTTTCTCAGATAAATTAGTAAGAAGAAAAGTCAAAGCCCATTCCAGCTCTAAAATAACGAATGAAATGTTTTCCTGGTATGATTTGTGTTTGTTTGTTTTTATCAGATAATAAGTTTCTATGTCATAGAAACTGCATGGTTTGTACATCAGACAGAAAAATCCAAGATAGTTTCCTTAAAGTATGCAAGTCACATGAAAATTATTGTTGGTTGCATGTGTAAATTCAACAATTACAAATTCAACAATTACAAATCAACAAACACCTTAGACTTAGGGCCCTATAACAGACTACTCCACTTAGATGAAAGGAAACACACACACACACACACACACACACACACACACGAGTGAACATGCTCAGGAATGAATAGGGAAGAAGTCCACTCAGACCAGAAGAAACCAACTGTAGTTTTGTTGTTATTGGGTTTTTTGCCTAGATAAAACTCACTTTTCTTTTTTTTTAAAGGACATCTATTAAACAAAAAGTCCAATGGTTACTGACCGGAATCTTCCCTTAAGTTTTATTTTTCAAACTATGTTGTCAGTCTTTGTATTTTAATGTAAGTTGTGAACTGTGATTGGTAAGTCCTTGATTTGTTTCTTATATAAACACACACACATACACATACTAGAAATAGATGTGTGTAGGATCTAGTTTTGAGGAACCTAACATAAAAACTTTTAGACCTCTTCAAAGAAATGCCGACACGAGGAGCTTTGAAAATGTAAAAGAACAGATGAGGAAGTAAGCAAAGATGCATGCATATCCACACACAGAGGAGTCATATTTTATGGTAAAGCACTTACTGCCCTCACGTTGGGCACATACTAAATATCTAATTTCCACATATTCAAAGTTCTTGCTCAACCATTTCCCCTTCTGTGCGGTTATAATCAGACACGGTGTACTGCCCAGACCCCTGGGAATGGCTCATGGCTTACATGCCAGCAACACATGTGAGCTTTATCACTAATAGCAAAGACACAAGTCATTTAAAACCTCCCTCCAAAGAAAAATAACATTTCTGTTTGCTTTTCTAGGTTAGCGCTCATCCACCGTATCTTGAAAACAGATATACTTAAACAATTCAGAATACACAAGTCCTAATAAAATCAGTATGTTACACATTGAAGTCATTGTTCAATTCAGTCAAACTCTTAGACCCCTGAAAACGAATGTGAAACTCAAGAAAATTTTGAACAATTATTTAGTCAAAGCCTTTTGAAGCTTCTTTATCAAAGATCCCTAAGGCAGCAGAGAATGCAAATTTCCTGGGAGAGGGTGGCTGGTGCAAAGGGGCCTCATCTGTCACAGGATTCAGGAAAGAGGTCGGCACATCAACCCAGGGGCTCTGTGCATCCTGCAGACCCCCAACGCTGCAACACGTTTCCCCTGGGGTACCTGTGCTTAGGTTTCTCAAACCTCTGGTTTGATCACTAATCATTAGAGAAATGCAAATCAAAACTACAATGAGGTATCACCTCACACCAGTCAGAATAGCCATCCATCAAAAAATCTACAGACAATAAATTCTGGAGAGGGTGTGCAGAAAAGGGAACTCTCTTGTACTGTGGGTGGGAATGTAAATTGATACAGCCACTATGGAGAACTGTATGGAGGTTCCTTAAAAAACTAAAAATAGAACTACCATATGACCCAGCAATCCCACTACTGGGCATATACCCTGAGAAAACCATAATTCAAAAAGAGTCATGTACCACAATGTTCATTGCAGCACTATTTACAATAGCCAGGACATGGAAGCAACCTAAGTGTCCATCGACTGATGAATGGATAAAGAAGATGTGGCACATATATACAATGGAATATTACTCAGCCATAGAAAGAAACGAAACTGAGTTATTTGAAGTGAGGTGGATGGACCTAGAGTCTGTCATACAGAGTGAAGTAAGTCACAAAGAGAAAAACAAATACCGTATGCTAACATACATGTCTGGAATCTAAAAAAAAAAAATGGTTCTGAAGAACCTAGGGGCAGGACATGAATAAAGATGCAGACGTAGAGAACGGACTTGAGGACACGGGGAGGGAGAAGGGTAAGCTGGGATGAAGTGAGAGAGTGGCATGGACATACATACACTACCAAACGTAAAATAGATAGCTAGTGGGAAGCAGCTGCATAGCACAGGGAGATCAGCTTGGTGCTTTGTGACCACCTACAGGGGTGGGATAGGGAGGGTGGGAGGGAGACGCAAGAGGGAGGAGATATGGGGACATATGTATATGTATAACTGATTCACTTTGTTACAAAGCAGAAACTGACACACTATTGTAAAGCAATTATACTCCAACATAGATGCTAAAAAAAAAACAACCCTCTGGTTTGAAAAGTAGGGTTCCCTCTCTTTGCCTCGAGGAAGTTTAATATCTATTTGTCTTACTATAAAATCAGGACTTTGACCCAACTCAAGATTCCCTTGCTTTCTTCAAGAAGAAGCCAAGAAAGAATACCAGAGCTGTCACTTTAGGGTGAATGCTTGAATGTATCCTGGAGAAAGAAATCTCCCATTTTTCAAACTAAACAACACACTTAACACAGTCCATTTTAAAGCCCAGGCCATGCCCTTATCTAAGGTAATGGCAGGCTTCTCACAGTGATACCAACTGCTCTGACAGGTAATTGAGAAACCTCAGGACAGAGAGTTAGCTTAACGTTGAGTAAGCCTTGAGTGTTTTTTTTTTTGTTTGTTTGTTTTTTTTGTGGTACGCGGGCCTCTCACTGTTGTGGCCTCTCCCATTGAGGAGCACAGGCTCCGGACGCGCAGGCTCAGCGGCCATGGCTCACGGGCCCAGCTGCTCCGCGGCATGTGGGATCCTCCCGGACTGGGGCACGAACCCGTGTCCCCTGCATCGGCAGGCGGACTCTCAACCAATGCACCACCAGGGAAGCCCGCCTTGAGTGTTTTTTGAAAAACAAAGTAATCAAGGCTAAAATGCCTATAAAGACAGGTCACAGCCACATTAGGCAATTCATTTGCTCTTACTTATTTATAAATTTCTGCTTCTTTTGTTTTAAAAAATCAACTAAGTGCTTAGAAAAAAAAAAGAGCATATTAAACATCACCCAGTTTTTCAACTGCTTTCATCTGTATATCTAATAAAACATTCTGAAACAAGTCTAAATTCCAGAAGGGGAAAGTTGCAGTATGCCAAGGTTAGGCTTGTGTGAATCTGAAGCTCTGGAATCCAAGCCAAGAAAAAAAAACTAGGACCTAATGTTTGAGTAGAGCAGCATCAATGAGGTTTTGGATTCATGCATGTTTGACTAGGCTGTTTTGACTTCCATGATGCTTTTTCCCCAAACACTTTATCATGGACAGGCAGATCTTTCAAATAGTCCAATGATCATCCAAAGAAACCACTGAAGATCTCAGTTTGCCATGCTGTGCTTTCTCCTAGGCCTGATGCTGCATTGGTAATTATCTGAAGGCTTAAGTTGCAAGGGGCCCACAGGCTGAGTCCTGCCAACAGGTGGCTGCATGGGTGTGGTACTCCGTTCACAGAATATGAAACAAAAGATTTTGAATTATTTCCAGAAATTTCAAATCAAGATATTTCATGTATCAATATCCTAATTAATGGCTTCTCTTTAAAAATATAACAAAACAGAAAAAGACTCATAGAGACAAAGAACAAACTAGTGGTTACCAATGGTAGGAGGGGTGGAGGGAGGAACAAGATAGGTGAAGGGGATTAAGAGGTACAAACTGCTAGGTATAAAATAAATAAGATACAAGGGTATAACGTACAGCACAGGGAATATAGCCAATATTTTATAATAACTTTATATGGAGTATAATCTATAAAAATATCAAATCACTATGTTGTACACTTGAAACTAATATAATATTGTTAAGTCAACTATAGTTCAATTAAAAAACATTTTTTTTAATTGAAGGTTGTACCACCTCTGGGCAGTGCCACAATCAGGGGCAGGACCCTGTGCTCAGTTTAGGGTTTTTTATCCCAGGACTGCTTCAGTCATCTGCAGGATCCTGTTTGATCCTTGTGGACACTGACTTTGTAAAACCTTCAGATGGAGGTTTAGATGCATTTTTCAGGCCTTTATGGACGTTATTCCACCCTCTGCTATGGAAATGTTCATAACTACATACCTCTTAATATATATAACATGTTGAGAATAAAAAGCATGTAACAAATTCTCAGAAAGTGTCAGCTGTTATCATTATCATACCATATCCTCTCTTTCTCCATCCCTCTCAGCTTGTACCATTCCTTTCTCTATTTTTTTTCCTCTCTGGAGATTAGATTACAAAATAGCCAGCATCCTGGCTTGTGCATAAAACAAAAACATATGTTCCTATGTACACATGTAATACAGGTGAAATTTGAAATACGTATGTGTATACTACGGGAGAGGTTGTTTGGGAGAATTCTGGTTGTTTATTCATCCCATTCTGTTTCAACTGAGAAGCAGAGAAGCCTGACTCTAGCACCAGTCCATCTGTTTCCTTTCCAAACCTACATATCGTGTGTAATTTAAACCTCCTTTTTCCAGGATTACTTTTATTTTCAAATTCATCACTGACCTAAAGGAGGGGCTGCTTTTACTTAGATGTGCCATAAGACAGACACTGCCTTCAGCATTCCAGCAAAACAACACACAATGGTGGCAAAAATATGTGCCAAAGAAAAGTCAATACATCTTATTACAGTCATCCTGCAATAGCATGGGATTGAGATGATTAAATTCACAGCTCCAATAAACAACACGCAAATTACTTCTTGAAGGGAGCGGCATAATAATACCTGGAGCATAAAAAGAGGAAATGAACTTTAATTAAGTGTTGGCCAGTGAAATCCTACCGGAAAAGTACAATGAAGGAGGAAAACAGAAAGTCCAGCCTGCCTAAGGATGGCAGGGCGATGCTGTCAAATATAAAAGACCCTGACCAAAAAAAAGTGTGCATATATTATTACACATAATATATACTATATACTATAACACACATATAATAAATAATATGGCATTATTGCTATATAAAACACACATGTATTCTAAAATTGATCTAACCAGGGATCAAGCTTCTCTTTTTAAAATATTTACTAAAGTATTGATTCATCTTTTTATCTTTAATAACACTACTATTTCATAGAGAGGAATTCAAAACCAAAATAAGATAGTGTGTCTTTTTTAGTTAACAGGAATAAATACTAATGTCTTTAGCCATAAAAAAGAAATCAGTGAGTTTAAGAACAGGCACCAGACTAAAATTTGTACCTTCAATCAGGACATGATGTGTTAAGAAAGAAAAATCAGACACAAAAGAGAAACCCAAGTTTTGGACTAAATACTAAGACACGTACTTAAAGATTAGTTTTTAAATATAGTATTTTTAGGTTTCCCTTGGTCAATATGGGGAAAATGTGGTCTCTTTGTTTGAAACGGCCACGTGAGCTATCGTCCTCAATGCTCAAGCCCATCAAAACGTGCTCTCAAGAAAGGATATGTCTGGGCTTCCCTGGTGGCGCAGTGGTTGAGAGTCTGCCTGCCGATGCAGGGGACACGGGTTCGTGCCCCGGTCCGGGAAAATCCCACATGCCGCAGAGCGGCTGGGCCTGTAAGCCATGGCCGCTGAGCCTGCGCGTCTGGAGCCTGTGCTCCACAATGGGAGAGGTCACAACAGTGAGAGGCCCGCGTGCCTCAAAAAAAAAAAAAAAGAAAAAGAAAGGATATGTCAACAGTTGATACACGTCCATGTTAATCCCTTGCTTCCCTGTGACTATGTACATCTGTGTGGTAACCCTCCTGAATTACACTGGGCATAGTAGCTGTTCAGTGAATGTAAATTTTATAAATTAATTTGTCATTCTGGAAAACAAGACTTTGCCTCTCATTTATGACATTTCAAACACTTCAGATCAAGGATGTAACTTTGTGGTAAAATTTTCAGTATCTTGAATGAGTGAATTAAAGTATGTAAAATGACCATGATTTATTCAGCACTTATTATAATGATGATACTAAGAATAAGAAACCTTACATACCACTGACTAATACTGTCCTGGTTTTACTGATGAGGAAACTGAGACACTCCAATGTGACATAACTTGCCTGATGTCATACCACTAAAGGGTGGCAGAGTCATGATTTGAAGGGATGCAGTCTGCCTCCAGAGCCTCTTCTCTTAACTGTGTGCCAAGGGTTATGATAAAACCTTGTGATGGTTAATTTTATGTATCAACTTGACTGGGCCACAGGGCACCCTGATATTTGGTTAAACGTTGTTCTGGGTGAGTCTGTGAAGGTTTTTCTGGATGACATTAACATTTGAATTGGTAGACTGGGTAAAGCAGATTGCCCTTCCTAATGTGGGTGGACCTCATCCAATCTGCTGAAGGCCTGAAGAGAAGCACAAGGCTGATTAAGAGAGGATTCTCTCTTCTGGACAGTCTTCAAGCTGGGACATCAGTCTCCTGCCTTCAGATTCAGACTTGGACTGGAACATCCACCACAGGTTCTCCTGGTTCCCAGGCCTTTGGACTCAGTCTGGAACTGTACCATCAGCTCTGCTGGGTCTCCAGTTTGCTGACTGGGGATCGTGGGCCTTGGGATCAGCCTCTATAACTGTGTGAGTCAATTCCTTATAATAAATCTCTGTATATATATTTCCTATTGGTTCTATTTTTCTGGACAACCTGGAATGATACAGGCTTTAATATATATGATCTCACTTAATCCTCACATCTACCAAACCAGATAAATAATACCAGTCACATTTTTATAGATAAGGAAACGGATCCCAAAATGATGTCCAAAGTTACAATGCTAGGGCACAAATTTTGCAGTCAGGATTTGAAGCCAAGTCTAAATCCAGAGTCCATACACTTTTCTCATAATTGTAGTACCTCTCTGAACATCAGAAAACAGATGAGAAAATTTCAGGCTAAAAGAAAACATCAATTCTCTGGTCTTTCTAGGAAATACCCCAGTTCCACAATGCTGACCCATTAGACATCTCTACAGATAACTGCATACCTTGGAACCCCAGTGAAACTCCCCCTTGAATGGAAAAGAATACACAGACTTATTTTTAAATTATAAAATAAATCATATAATCTCTGAAACTTTTAAGACTTCATACTATCCCTTAATTTTTAATTAAATCAGTGATATTTCAATCAACCATACTTAGCACTTTTAGTTCTTATTTAGGAATCTCCCCATCTCCACTTTGATTACAGATCCTTTCTCTCTCCCTTGAATCTGAGAGGGCACAGATAAAATTAATTAGAAATACTTAGGCTTTTAGATGAGTTCTTAGACTACTGTAGTTGTATTACACTGAGCAGTAATAGAGATCAGGCATTCATGCACACACACAAAATAGTTATTTCTAATAACAATCAAAAGCTACAACAAAAAAACTCTCTTCTAATATTCTGTGCCATTATAATAGCTGTCTTTGACAACTAAATACCAAGTAATCAAAACAAACATTAATTAGTACCCAGCATTTTCTAGTCATAGAGACAGGCTTAATTATCAGACCAATAACAGAGTATTGATCACAATTTGTCAACTTGGAAATAATTGAAACCAGTAAAAGAAGAGTAGGATCTTTCAGTAAACAATAGGCTTTCATTTCAGAAACGCTTAGCCAGCTCTTCTATTGTACTTTGCCCTCTTTGTCAATAAGTGCTTTTCATATAATTGTCTCTCTTGATTGTGCTGGTTTTTTAAAACAAAAATTATGTGATTTAGTGAGAACACATTAGGCACATATATCATTTTGGCAGCCAATATCAAGTCATGATGGAATTAAGGGAGTCACTATCGGGCAGAAGTCATACAGTCAGTGTTTCCTATGTGCTTGTACCTCAAAAGACTGTTAGCTAAGTTTGTTTTACATGCAGTTAAAAAACATTTGCTAAGTGCCAACCATGTGCTTTCTAAATGTGGATTTAAGTAATCAATATATACTTTCGTGTTCTAAGTCTTAATATTCAACACAAAGATACATAAAGCAGTCAGCTTCACAGAAAGAGGCAAAACCCACTATTTGCTTTGTCTTAAGAGTCTTTCGTCAATGGAAGGTCAGCTAATCTAAAGGAAAAAAATAGATTCCACTGGAAAACTGTCTTGAAACAAACTCCTTTACATATTACCCCTTCTTTAGTCATCCTTTCTTCTAAAACTTTAATAATAATTTTGCAAGGAAATGCTACATCTAAGGACTAAAACCACTTAAAGCATGGATTTATGGCCAAACCCTCTCTGACACAAATAAGCTATCACTATGCCTATTAAAGTTCTCCAGTTTCCACAATACAAATGTTTTTATGTCATAAGGAAAAATTTATATCATAGAGAAAAAACAAAATTTTGGTTGTAAACTTGAGTTAAGATTGAAATGCCTATTCTTACCTAATTCCTGGTCCTATCCATTTTGGAAGGAGGAAGAAGAATAAGGATAAGTTAAAATTTCAAGGAACTAGATACTAACTCAAGCTGCTGATAATTAACATTGTCCAAGGGAAGGAATGGCCCTCTTCCAGCTGTAGGAACAGGCCAAGTGTTTTTAACTCCACAAATCTCAGCAGCTCACCTTAAAATTGGCTTTACAACAGCTTTTCTGTAATAACCATAGTGCCCATTTTCTGCCTGAAGAATTTCCATTTTGAATCCCAGAAAAACATGAATCATAATGGAAATTCTGACATAACATTAACTATAGCAATGCTTGGATAAAGGAGGAGAGAATAAAATAATTGTAATGGCTATCAAAGTTCTACCTGGAGAATTCGATGGCTAAATGGATAACCCCTTGACTTTTAACCCCTGAGACCATAGTTGGGATTCAACTCCTGACTGGAGTGACTAAAAAATCATTCTGCCCACTGATGTGAGAAAGGCCCAAAGTGAAATGAGAATCATGGTCTCAGCCCAGTTGTTTCAGGGCTGTTATTTCCAAATCACAAAACCACAGCAAACGAGCACTCTCTGCGAAGATATACACAAAACTCGTGCTTCTAGGAAAAAAGAAAAGGGTAAAAGATACAAACCAATTTTAATGAACTATGACTCACACAAATACACGACCCAAGTAAAATCTTGTTATAAAACATATACATTTTTAAAAAAGGCTTTGGCTATTTAATCATTGACATCGTTTCAAATTCTATATTGTGTCATTAGTGCTTTGGCTATGAGCTGCTAAATGTTAATGCAGGAAAATGGTAGTTCACTCAACTATTTAAACAAAAACTATTATCAATTTCCATTGAACTCACTTCCATTATAAAAGAAATAAAATCTAGACACGTCAAAACATCGGCAGCCTGATAGACCGAACTATGATGAGATGGAATCAGCTGGCAAGTAAAGAAATACAGAAAAGCTTCCAGGAATGCTTAAGGCCTTTCTTAAATGAAGGAGTTCATAGCCCTAGCAGGTTTCAAGAAAAATACCCTGCTAAATTACAAATTACAACCAGCTCCGTGTTTCGTTTAGTGAATAAATCATTCGTCCCTTAAATTCTTTCTCTATATCTGATTTAAAACACTGCTTCCCACAACAGGTGCTTATCCATATAAATGACTCCCGATTCTGCTGGAGAACAGCTGATTAGGAGCAGAGAAGGGAAAGATGCGGCGTCGATGTCAGAGCCAGATACCCTCTAACAAGATTTCAAAAACAAATACCTTGGCAAAAAATATGATTGCACCGGGGAAAACAAGACCCATACCACCAAAAATAAATCTGAAACTTAGTCGAGTAATATACCCGTTTTTCATAGTGAATTACATGCAACATCCCTGCCTCATCATTTTTAACTGTTTGAGGAGACCAAGTTCTCACCTTGACACAGTTTTTGTGTTTGCGGTAGACTTTCTGCAAGAATCCAAGCTTCATAAAGCGACAGCAATTAGACAACGGTTCTGTTTTTCTGTAGATGACATTATTGAGCTCCCCTATTTCAAGTTCTGTATATGATTTAATTAGATTAGACAATAATTAGCAAACCTAAAACACTAACTCATAGCAGTAACATATGAGAGAAACTGCAAAACCAGTTGGCATGCCCTGTGTATAAGGAAGATTTTCAAGTATCGCTCCTTTTAAGATGCCTGATTAGAAGGCTGTGATTGCAATCACTAATTCTTTTCTCAAGGGTCACGCAATTGTTCAGATGGCCTAGAAACTGCAATTACAAAGCAAGATGAGGGATGCTGGCTGAGCGTCCTTTTTCTGAAATCCAATTCACTTTTAAAGTACACTGCATTCCAATAATTGCTTCTCATCAGTTCTTCATTTAATACTAACATTTTATGAATTTGCATTTTCGTTGCAAAATCTCATTAGTCCACAAAGCCCTAGACTTGTGTGAGTTGTCCCATCATCACAAGTCTTGTTTCCCAGTTCCAAACCTCAGAATTTCTAAATTTCAGAAATACTGTGGTCAGTCTGTTTCCCTTGCTGCCACTTGTTTACTTGCAATTATGAACATACATAGGTCTTGCTTCTTAATATGCTACTGACATAATTCTTTATCTTTGACAGCACTTTGCTCCACAAATACAGAAGGTGGATGAATGACAACTAGCCACTCTAAATTCCATGGGTTGCTTTAGTCTTGGAGCCAAAAATAATAAATGAAAGAATGAATGATTCATGGAAAAGTAGTGCATTCAGGATACTTTTTTGTAGTGACTGGAGGAGCAAAAAAAAGAGTCCAGTGTTGAAAAGTAATTCTAAACATGGATTATTCACTGGGCAACTAACCAATGGAAAGAGGTTAGGGTGGCAGAGAGGGTACAAAATACAGAGACTAGAGAATAAAAGAAACAGATTTTCAAAGTTTGACTGCCAACATCTCATTGTTTTGCTAAGTCACTAAAAATTGTGCCCAATATCTTTGCCCTAAGCTTATTTGCCATAAACATCTTTGCCAAAAACATTTTCCCTGCATAACTAATTGGCCATAAGGAAACTTTTTGGTTTAAGTGTTTGGTTTCGACTGTTTTCTTCTAGCTAGCGAACTTATTGATAGCTTTATTGAGCTGACAGATGATGATAATTTGCCCCAAATGTTGGTTTCTTATTTTGAAACACACTACACTGGAGGAGAAAGAGGCTGAGGGCTTGGAAGGTAAAGAGTTGAACCCACATTTCCCATAGGACTTTGGAACATCTATCAAAGGATGTGTGACAATATGTCAAGAATACAAACAACAGTGAAGGGGCTTTCATAACGTAATACAATGCTCAGTTACAAATATGCATCCCAGTATTTAGAAACTGACACCTCTCTTAATGAAGGAAGAAATTTTAGCAAAAAAGAAAAAGTGCAATGCTCTATTCACAGTAGCCAAGACATGGAAACAACCTAAATGCCCATCGACAGATGAATGGATAAAAAAGATGTGGTATATGTATGCAGTGGAATATTATTCCGCCATAAAAAAG
Source organism: Mesoplodon bidens (assembly GCF_964165515.1). Lineage (NCBI taxonomy): Eukaryota > Metazoa > Chordata > Mammalia > Artiodactyla > Ziphiidae > Mesoplodon > Mesoplodon bidens. The sequence continues at coordinate 76,430,075 of NC_138168.1, read as the reverse complement.
AATTAAATAATGCCATCTGCAGCAACATTGATGGACCTAGAGATTATCATACTAAGTGAAGTAAGTCAGAAAGAGAAAGAGAAATACCATATGATATCACTTATACATGGAATCTAAAATATGACACAAATGGATTATCTACAAAACAGAAACAGACTCACAGACATAGAGAACAGACTTGCAGTTGCCAAAGGGGAAGGGACGTGGAGGAGGGATGGAGTGGGAGTGTAAGGTTAGCAGGTGCAAACTATTATACATAGAATGGATAAACAACAAGGTCCCACTGTATAGCACAGTGGGAACTACATTCAGTGTCCTGGGATATATCATAATGGAAAAGAACATGAAAAAGAATGTATATATATGTATAACTGAATCAATTTGCTGTACAGCAGAAATTTACACAACATTGTAAATCAACTATACTTCAATAAAATAAATTTTTTAAAAAAAGAAAAAAGAAAAAGTGCAATGCTGAACAAGGAGATGAATCAACAAACATAGATAGAGTATAACACTGAACGAAAGACTTGGAAGACAACTGCTCACGTACAACCTACAAAATAAAATCAATTATTTGCACAGTATTGCCATGAATCTACACACATCTTAAATGTATTTAAATACTTTCTATTTTGCCTCTTTAATATTGTTATTCATATCTTTCGTTTCATTGCGCCCTTTTTAATGTCCCTCTTTTATTTTTTATTATTGTATCTTTTACAGCAAAATTGCCTTATGGCCAATTAGTTATGCAGCAAAAATGTTTGTGGCAAAGTTGTCTACAGCGAAGATGCTTAGGACATAAGTACCTAGAACCGCTAAAAATAAAATGAAGGGTTTTTTTTTCCCCATCACAGCTGCACATGAACATCCCTCACTGGGTTAATAGTTTATAATGAGTATAGTAATATTTTTACAAATATTAACCTTCTGAGAGCTTCTGTGTTCCATCTTCTCCTGATCGACAGTGGCAGCTCTAACACTGTCATCATGAAAATATTATTTTTAAGCAAAGACTTAAAATGAGATGGTATAACATTTGAGCACTGGAGTGAAATGTCTGAACTCCATCCTGCTTTCTCCACTTGCCAGCTGTGTGGTATCAGGCAAGTTACTTCTTTCTGTGCTTCAGTTTGTCACCTATAAAAGGGGAATAATAGTAACCTCTCTCATACAGGTTACGAGGATTGAAAGAGTTACTTAAGTGTTTTGAAGAGCCATACCTGCCACATAGTAGAGGCTCAATATTTACCTAGTATTTTAACCGTTACTATAATTCTAAAAAAGCAACACACACTTTGTAAAAACCAATCTGAATTCATAAAACAGCAGAGAGCCGGCCCTCCATATTCACGGGTTCCACGTCCGAGGATACAGAAGGGCTGACTGTACTCTGCCATTTTATAGAAGGAACTTGAGCATCCATGATTTAGGGGGTCCTGGAACCAACTGCCACCAATACCCAAACCACTGTACATAAAGAGTAAACCTCCCGATGTCTCTCCTTTTCCTTTTCAGTGAAATTTCCTGAAAACATTGTGTGTCTTCATCGTCTCCAGTTTTGCTCCTTCTATTTTCTCTTAAGCCCATCTGCCCAGGCTTGCCCAACCACCTCCATTTAAACTGCTCTTATCAGAGTTACCAAGGGCCTGCACATTGCTGGTGCCAACGGACAATTCAGAGCACTCATCTCATTTATGTGCCAGTGTACTTGCCACCGTGATCACGTCCCTCCTGAAAACTTGCTTCCCCTGCTTCCAGGTCACCACATTCCTGGTTTTCTCTGCTTTCTGCTTTCTCAGCCTCCTTCCTGGGGCTGTGTTTCATCTAACAGTGGAGTGTCTTAGGGCTCAGTTCTTGGACCTGGTCCCCTTTCTACATATGCTTAGCCTAGGTCGTCTGTCCCATCTCCTACCTTTTAATCTCATTTATAGGCTGATGTCTCCCAAATCGCTCCCCTGAACCACAAGCTGGACATCCCCAATGCAGTATGTCCTGAACTGAACTCTTGATATTCCTCCCCAAACTGCTCCTCAGGAAAAGGCAACTCTACCCTTGCAGCTATTCAGGCTCCAAACCTTGGGTGCCCTTTATTTCTCCTATTTGGCTCTACCTTCAAAAATATCCAGAATCCTTACAGATGGCCAAGAGGCACATGAAAAGCTGCGCAACATCACTAACAGTTAGAGAAATGCAAGTCAAAACTACAGTAAGGTATCACCTCACACCGGTTAGAATGGGCATCATCAGAAAATCTACAAACAACAAATGCTGGAGAGGGTGTGGAGAAAAGGGAACATTCTTGCACTGTTGATGGGAATGTAAATTGATACAGCCACTATGGAGAACAGTATGGAGGTTCCTTGAAAAACTAAAAATAGAACTACCATATGATCCAGCAATCCCACTACTGGGCATATACCTTGAGGAAACCATAATTCAAAAAGACACATGAACCCCAATGTTCATTGCAGCACTATTTACAATAGCCAGGTCATGGAAGCAACCTAAATGCCCATCAACAGACAAATGGATAAAGAAGATGTGGTACATATATGGGATATTACTCAGACATAAAAAGGAATGAAACTGGGTCATCTGTAGAGACGTGGATGGATCTAGAGACTGTCATACAGAGTGAAGTAAGTCAGAAAGAGAAAAACAAATATAGCACATTAACGCATATATGTGGAACCTAGAAAAATGGTACAGATGAACCGGTTTGCAGGGCAGAAATAGAGACACAGATGTAGAGAACAAACATATGGACACCAAAGGGGGAAAGGGCGGGGGTGTGTGTGTGTGATGAATTGGGCGATTGGGATTGACATGTATACACTGATGTGTATAAAATGGATGACTAATAAGAACCTGCTGTATAAAAAATAAATACAATAAAATTCAAAAAAAAAATTATCCAGAATCTAAGCATCAATCCCCCACTTCACTGGACCAAGCCTCCTCCATTTCTTGCCCAGATCACTGCAGGAGCCTCCTTACTGTTCTTCCTACTTCATTTCTTGTCCCTCTTTAGCCTATTCTCAATACCTCAACCAAAGAGATCCTGTTAAAATGTTAAGTCAGAGAATTTCCTGCCTCTCTTCAAACTCCTCCACTATCCCATCACTTGCAAGGCCCCTTGCTGACTTCCTCTATTTCTCTCCCTCTCATTCACTCAGCTCCAGCCACACCAGTTTCCTTGCTGTTCCTGGAACACACCAGAAGCTCTCAGAGACTCTGCCCCTGCTGTTGCTCCTGCTGGGAACATTCTCCCCCAACCACGTGGTTCACAATTTCACTCCCTTTGATTCCAACTCAGCTTCTCTGTGAGTCCTTCCCTGGCCATTCTGTCTAAAATTGTGACCCCCTTCCTGATAATGCTTTTTTTTTTCCTACTTTTTATTTCTGAGCACTTATCACTACCTAAAATATATTTCATCTTACAGGCGTTCCTCATTTTACTGTGCTTTGCTTTATAACACTTTGCAGATATTGTGTTTTTTTACAAACTGAAAGTTTGTGGCAACCCTGCTTTGTCACATGATGGTTAGCATTTTCTAGCAATAAAGTATTTTTTAATGAAGGCATGTACGTTGTTTTTTTTAGACGTAATGCTACTGCACACTTAATAGCCTACAGTATAGTGTTAACATAACTTTTATATGCGCTGGGAAACCAAAAAATTCCTGTGCTTTGCTTTATCGTGGTGGTCTGGAACTGTACCCGCAATATCTCCAAGGTATGCCTGTGTTTATTCTTTGCTTCCTAACTAGATTTCAAGATCTGTACAGAGAGGAATTTTGTCTGTTTTGTTCAACATTGACTCTCCAGCATCTAGAACAACTCCTGGCACATAGTTGGCAATCAATAAATAAGTGTGTGAGATGAAGGAATTCACTAAGGCACTTTTTAATATTTTTCAAGGTCAGTCTTCTGGCATATAGTATTGAAAACAGCTAAGGGAAACATAGGCCTTGTACAATCACTTTTAAAAAGAACGCTTTTTGTCATATTTTTTGTAAAATATTGTAAAATTTATTCTAAAGCAAATGTATCACTTAATGAGTTTACTATGAAGCAAATATAACTGTCACCCAGTTAAAGAAATGAAACTCCGCCAGCCACTCCAAAAACCTCACCGATCTTGTCCATACCTCAGTCCCCTGCCCCACAAAAGTTGCCACAATCTTGACTTTCCTAGAAAGCACTTCCTTGTGTGTCTTTATTATTTTTATCACCAAAGCAGAATTCCTAGATACTTCAGTTTAGACTTGCCTACTGTAAAAATTTCATGTGTTCCTAAACCTCCTTTCATCTACAACCCCTCACCTCACCTGCCATATCCTTCTTTTCATTACAATTTCTATTGAAAAAGCTGGGTCATTTGTCCTGTAGGGTTTCCCACAGCTTGCACACTGGTGGTGCAATTCTGCACTTGCTGCAAATGGGTAGTGTGATCCCAAGGCTTGATCAAGAATCGGGGGGGTTCCCTGGTGGCGCAGTGGTTGAGAGTCTGCCTGCCAATTCAGGGGACACAGGTTCGAGCCCTGGTCTTGGAGGATCCCACGTGCCGCGGAGCAACTGGTCCCATGAGCCACAATTACTGAGCCTGCGTGTCTGGAGCCTGTGGTCCACAACAAGAGACGCTGCGATAGTAAGAGGACCGCGCACAGCGATGAAGAGTGGCCCCCGCTTACCGCAACTAGAGAAAGCCCTTGCACAGAAACGAAGACCCAACACAGCCATAAATAAATAAATTAATTAATTTAAAAAAAGTTTCAGGTTCAGTCCCTTTGGGCAGAACACAGGTTGTGTCTTATTTATTTAGTTTTTCCATTGGGAGGCACATGACAACTGGCTGTCTCTCTTTTTGTGACATTAGCACTCCTGATACTCAACACCTAGATCTATTAACCCACTAGGGGTGCATAATGGTGATACCCTAATTCTAAAATTTAATGTTCCTTTGCTGATTGGAATACTTTTATAAAAAGGCAAGCCCCCTCCTCTACTAGTTGATTACCCGCTGGTGCAGTTTACAGAGAAAAGGCAGGTGAAATGCTAGATTCTTTCCCTCTATTTACCAGTTTTCAAAATAATGAGTTGGTTCCCTATCATACTTTGAATGTGATCATTTAGTGTTTTAAGAAATATCTGGACTTCCCTGGTGGTCCAGCGGTTAAGTCTCTGCCCATCCAACGCGTGGGGCATGGGTTCGATCCCTGGTCAGGGAAGTTCTGAAGGCCGTGCATCATGGCCCCCCCCCCCAAAAAAAAAAAACTTATTAGCTACTCTGGATGGAAAGATGGTATCTTTCCAAGTTTTTTGTTTTTGTCTGATGCTTTTGGGTACAAATACAAAGCACTCTTTTTATTAGCTGAGGTAGCAAATGTGAGTATTGTTTATTTCACCTTTTGGCTCTGGTGAGCCTTCAGTAGACAGATCTGGAAAAAAAAAAAAGATCCAGGTGCCAATGTCTCTAGTGGTCCCACTGTTGAAAACTCATCCTGGGAGGAACCAGGTTTACTCTCCACATTCATGTACTAATAACTTACTGAGTACCTGCTTCACTCTGGACCCTGGGAATATCTGGTAGAATAAGACCATATAACTGTTCTCAGTGGGGAAACAAGACCAAAAAGACAATTAGTTTCAATATGATGTGGTGAGGGCTGTGACAGAGGCACACTCCAAACATTATAAGAGCAGCTAAGAAGAGCACCTGCTTGCTGGGTGGGGGAGGTGTGGGGAGCAGGGATCCAGGGGTGACTTCCTGGAAGGGGCAATGATTATGCTGGCTTTGAGGGATGCTCAGGAATTTACCAAGCACACTAGTCAAGGAAAGGCATTCTGGACCGAGGCAACAGCCTGTACAAAGGCATGATCTGATTAGGGAATGGAAATGGTTCCCTCTTGTTGGAACAAAATACACGTGAGGGCAAGTAGGCAGGAGACAGTTACGGGGACTACTGGCTACTGCAGTAAGGACTCCATATTTGAGCCTGAAAATGCAAAGGTTTTGAACAAGGGAGTGACATGAACCATTCTGTGTTTTACAAATGCTACTTTGCCGTTAGGTCAAGGAAAGTTTGGAGAGAGGTGAGGCTGGTGTCGAGACCAACTAAGAGACTATTAACAAAAACTAAGTGAAAAGAGATGGCAGGAAGACGAAGGCAGCTTTAAACCTAATCCTAACTATGACATCATCATAGTAATACCGTGGAGGGCCTATATAGTGATTGAGTCAAGCCAGGCGTTGTTCTCGGCACTCCACGCTTATCCCTTGGAATCCTTAAGACAACCCCAGGCTGTCTGTGTCCCATTTCACAGACAAAGGCTCTTAGGCAAAAGAAGGCTAGTAATATTCCCAAGCTAAGAAAGCTCTGCCGACTGCACAGTCAGGATTCAAATCCTGGGTATCAGGCTCCAAAGTCCTTGCTCCACCACGCCCCATAAAAGTGGACAGACGGACGGACAAAGTCAAGAAGTTCTGCAAGGTTCAGAGGCCCGGACCTGGGAGCCAGACAGGCCTCGTATAAAGGCTTGCTCTGAACCCCCATCCAAAATAAAGTGTTACTTGATCTTACTGAGTTTAAACTATAAAATCTCAAAAACTCTTAAACTTGGAGTTTTGCAGGTATCACAAATAATAAAATAATATCTGTCAGTTGGATGCATGATGTCTAAGCACAAAGAAAGCACAAATGTAAAACTGTGGTTACTATTATTGTGCATATTCAAAAATATTCTCTGTATTCCCCACGGAGGTGATACTCAACAAGGTAGGAAAAATGGGTGGACAGGTGGGAGAAACAGGAGTGGACACTATTTAAGGGGCAGCAAATGATAATTTCAGGATGTTTTTCAGTGGTGAAAAGCATTTTCAAGGCAGGAACCAGATTTTACGTCTTTTATTTCTGGCAGTTTATGGCAACTGGTAGTTTTTCAAGAATGTATACTGGGGTTATAGATTTAATTCATAATATAATACTAATATGCAGGGGGAAATTCCTTTATTTCATCTGTAACTGATCTGTTTTCCTTATAAGCACCCCCTCCACAGGTGAATAGTAGAAAATATTTTATATCCTTATCCAGTGTAAAGCTTAGTTGGATCTAATAGTTTAATTAATCCTTTCAGGTAATGCTAAGTCTCTCTTTAAAAAAATAACAATCTCAGTCTTTCACATGGTTTCCTTTTTTCCTCCTGCCTCTCTTCTTCTTTTCCCTAAAACAGCATGCAGGTGTATGCTTCAAATCAGGATAAACCCACTCAACGTAAGACTGCCAGGAAGCAGGCAATGAGGCAACAGACTCTTCAGATTCCCCAAAGTACTCCTTCTAAAGGTAGGTCTGGCTCAGGTCCTGTGAGCCTGCTGTTCTTTATTCCCACAATGTATGAGGATGCTGACTTCTTCATCGATGTCTGCTTTGTATGGTGGGATATCAGCCACCACGCTAGTTAGCCTTCAAGACCAGAAGAAAACTAAAGATCTCCCCAACTGATTAATAACATGTACCTTATTAAAGTTTAGACAACAAGTATGGATATCATACATTGCAGAAGCTGCCTTTAAAGGTCTGTCAAACCCAGTTATATGTAATTTATCATAAAAGTTTGGAAATAATTTATCTATGGGACAAAGAAGAATAAAACCTTAGAATGGAAAATAAATGGAAAGGGATAACGTTATGCCTATCAATAAAAAAGATGATTGATTTTGAGGGTTCTGACACTAGTTGTATGTATGCAGCAAAATGTTCTGCAAGAAAATTAGCTTTAACTAGTTCTTTTCTTGAGGAAGAGCTATATGCATGTTTGTCTGAAATTAGCAATAAACGTTAAATCACCGAACTCTTAGGTTTGGGTACTGACATTTATAGAATATGGGAAGTCTTTAAGAAAGGCTTTATTTCTAAGTCAATATCTTGCTTGGTAGTTTCATCTTTTGAAGATGAAAATTGATTTTTCTCAACACTGCAAACAGGCTGCTCCCCTCCCCCATCACTACGTAGTGCCAGAAGCCCAAGCAAAGCCCCGATGACTGGCCATGAGCGGCCTCATGGCTTGTCATTTCAGCATGTTGCACACAGAACATGGATAAGGTGACTTTTCCAACATTGCACATTTTAAAAGAATTTTCTTTTTTTATTATTGACAAAAAAAGATAGTCAGATAGTACTTTTGTTACAAGCTGTCATAGTTATTTTACCTGAATTTTTTTTTTCAGGCAGCAAGTTAAAAGGCTTGGCTCAGATCTGACTTAAAAATAACCCAGTGTGTTTATTTATGACAAGCTCATTTCTCTATGAGGACAGAAGAATTAATAGTCATTGGGTAAAGCTTGAAATCTGTTGCTATGTAATTTATAAGTGCTTCAAAAAAAATCAAGCCTAAAGAATAAAAAGCATTTTTCTGTACTATTTCACTTTCACTGGAAGAATTGAGGAAAAATGTTAAACAGAAATGTTGAGGTATCTCCCACAATATGATATGTGGATTTTTTGAATGAGGAAAAAAAAAAAAAAAGATCTCCATACAGTTTAAGGAATGTCTCTTCTATCACGACATTCTGCTGGCTGCTGGGGCACTTGTGAGATTATACTAGGGAAGTTCCATTTCCACTTGGGAGATAGAAAGCCACAAAAATTACTCTCACCTTAACAGTGAATAAAAAAGGCAGATAATCTATAAAATCATAACTTTTCTGGAGCCCATCAGAGAGCTGAAGTCACAGGCAAAGAACGACAAATTCCTCCAAGAAAAGATGGGACACACAAACTGTTCTGCCCTAAGGTATGGGAAAACCTGGGAAGAAGAAAGAAGCTTTAATTTTATGAATTTTCAAAGACAGCATGTGAGTTAGCAGGACAGTTTAGAATAACTGGGGAGCCCAGACATGAGAAGGATCCATACCATCTCACAAGTCACAGTAGGGTGACCTTGAACAAGACTGAGGGCAGGAGAGAAGAATGAGGGGAGTGGTACCAGTGTCAGGAGGTGACCGGCTGCCACTTGGGACAGCACTTCCCCAGACCATCTCTTATATAAAGCAAATGCTTTAAGTTGCTGTGGGGGATGAGGGCACAAAGTCCTCTTGTCCCATGGCAGAGTCAAAGATCCAATACTTTACGGGACAGATAGACGCAAAAGCTCTCTGCTCCCCGGGGAGGACAGGCAGGGAACTCACTTGGGCCCCAAATCCTGTACTGATACCAAGCAGACATCTGTAACTGCTAGAAAAGGAGAAGAAAACTCTCCCACTCAGAGTCTGGCTGCTGTGATGAGGGGAGGGGATGGGGGGACAATAATGCTGAGGAAGCCCTATACCCAAGGCTCAGGCTCACAAGACCTCCCTAAAATTGGGGATGGATCATGAGAAGTGAGGAACCCTCCCACCACACATCTAATTCCCATCCCCCACCCCCAACTCTACTGGCCCCACCACATGACTAGCACTTAGTAACAAGCAATCACAGTCTATTCCTGGGGGAAGGACAAGAATGGCCCAGCTGTGCATGAGCTGCTGCAATGTGAGGATGGAGCAGGGACATTAAGAAAAATCCTTCAGCACTGCAAGATCTACTCTAAGCACAAGATTAGAGCAGCCCACCATTGGAGGAATTTGAAGTCCATGGTGCACTCAGGGTTAACTATAGCAACAGCGAAACCCAAACCCAACCCGACCTCAGACCGGACTGACTCAACCACACACAACAATGACCTGAGAAAATAAGAAGTGTGTTCATTTCTGGGTCTTAACACTACTTACTTCAGTCTCTTCTGTTCTTCAACTCACAATGTCTGACATTTGATCAAAAATAACAAGGCACATTAAAAAGCAAGAAAAAAGATGACTAAACAAGTTTGTCTTCATTAAGTTCCTGCTTGGGGGAGAGGCTGGTTAGCCAATACCTAAAATGGATTATAACATAAAACTGTATTAGAAATAGTTCAAAGTGTATTAGAAGTATTACATATACAGGGAAATGAGTAATTTTTGCCTAGAGGAGGCGCCAGGGAAATCATATAAGAGACGCTAAGTAAGAATTTGCCATGAGGACAAATGGAAAAAGCAATTTCAGTAGAGGAAATTGCTGTGCAAAGGCATGGATGGATGAAGAGGACATGAGATATTGGCAAGTTCACAGTTAGGCCAATAGAGCCTTAGGGGAAAATAGTTCTCTCATTGTTTGGTGCTTTCCTCATGGTGTCTGTTAAGGTGCATCAGTATACAATGCTAATTGTTCTCTGAAAATAGAAAAACAAATTGACTATACGCTGGGGGTGAAGTGACTCCTCAACACAGTGGCCTCTGGAAGAAAGATTCTTGAATACCCTTGAGCTCATTCATAAACTGCTATTGACGAGCTTAGGTTTTCTTGCGACTGGTGATAGCTGATCTTTAATTTTTAAAAACACTCTTAAATGAAAATAAAAACATTTATAATCACTGAAGCCTACTGAGCATCCCAAAGACAGAAGAGCTTAAAAAAAGGCATATTGGCATAAACTTGAATAAATTTCCTGCATTTCTCTATTCATAGGAAATAATACCAAACATTTTTCCCCTTTCTTTCTCATTGAACAGTTGAATTAAGAGAAATGTATGGCTTGTAGCACTTCTCATTGATGGTAATTAGTTTCTGTATTTGAACAATGTCATAAACACTCACATGTATGGGAGTGGGATATAAAAATTATAAGCTTTTGGAAATCACCCCAAAAAAGCTAAACTCTAAGAGCTTTTGAATATAAAGTCTACTGTGGAAATGGTGCACTTGCATGGACCTTTCAATAAAATTGGCTTAAATTGATTTCATTATGAAGTTTAAACTCTCATATATAGTTAGCACAGTTTATTTATAGGCTGCCACTGAGCAGTTTGGGAAGCTGTACAAATGCTATGTCATTAATCTTTACTTCCCTCCCCATCTTCTCTGTGAGGAAATTGACTTCCTCAGTGCAGGTGTAGGCACTACACAGGCTCGGATGGACTGCGGGGGCTCCATGGTTGGGGGCTGCTGTGGAAGATTTAAATCTCCCTTGGAGTCACTGATCTCCTTCTTCACCTCTTTCATCTATCAGTAGATGGGGAGGCACTAGGCACTCCAGATTTTATACTGACCACTCACCACTCGTTTATTTACACATTCATTGTAATCCTGCATTTCTTTATCTAAATCTGGGCAGTACAAGTTGGAAATGCAACCCAGCCAGGGCAACAAGGACTATCTGCATACCTTTCCTTCTCAGACAGGCAGGTGTAGGTGTATCCCCAGGGGGGTATGCAGAGTGCGCTGAGAGTTCAGGCACTAGGATAGCTGTGGAACATCTTCCTGGATCATTAATTTCCCTCAAATATTTTTGGAGAAAATCTTATTTTTTGAAAATAAATGTCATTAGGTCACGAATTGGAATGCAAATTAGAATTAGAATACGTTTAAGCTAAATTAAAAATTAAGAAATTGCCTTCACCCTTGCCCCAAGATACTTTCCCAGATCCACCCGGCTCTCCTGTTCATGCTCTCCTATGAGAAGTACCAGAGTGGATATTCTAAGAAGCTCGGGCTTCCCTGGTGGCACAGTGGTTGAGAGTCGGCCTGCCGATGCAGGGGACACGGGTTCGTGCCCCGGTCTGGGAAGATCCCACATGCCGCGGAGCGGCTGGGCCTGTGAGCCATGGCCGCTGAGCCTGCGCATCCGGAGCCTGTGCTCCGCAACGGGAGAGGCCACAACAGTGAGAGGCCCGCATACAGCAAAAAAAAAAAAAAAAAAAAAAAAAAAAAAAAAAAAAAAAAAAAAATAAACTTGAATAAATTTCCTGCATTTCTCTATTCATAGGAAATAATACCAAACATTTTTCCCCTTTCTTTCTCATTGAACAGTTGAATTAAGAGAAATGTATGGCTTGTAGCACTTCTCATTGATGGTAATTAGTTTCTGTATTTGAACAATGTCATAAACACTCACATGTATGGGAGTGGGATATAAAAATTATAAGCTTTTGGAAATCACCCCAAAAAAGCTAAACTCTAAGAGCTTTTGAATATAAAGTCTACTGTGGAAATGGTGCACTTGCATGGACCTTTCAATAAAATTGGCTTAAATTGATTTCATTATGAAGTTTAAACTCTCATATATAGTTAGCACAGTTTATTTATAGGCTGCCACTGAGCAGTTTGGGAAGCTGTACAAATGCTATGTCATTAATCTTTACTTCCCTCCCCATCTTCTCTGTGAGGAAATTGACTTCCTCAGTGCAGGTGTAGGCACTACACAGGCTCGGATGGACTGCGGGGGCTCCATGGTTGGGGGCTGCTGTGGAAGATTTAAATCTCCCTTGGAGTCACTGATCTCCTTCTTCACCTCTTTCATCTATCAGTAGATGGGGAGGCACTAGGCACTCCAGATTTTATACTGACCACTCACCACTCGTTTATTTACACATTCATTGTAATCCTGCATTTCTTTATCTAAATCTGGGCAGTACAAGTTGGAAATGCAACCCAGCCAGGGCAACAAGGACTATCTGCATACCTTTCCTTCTCAGACAGGCAGGTGTAGGTGTATCCCCAGGGGGGTATGCAGAGTGCGCTGAGAGTTCAGGCACTAGGATAGCTGTGGAACATCTTCCTGGATCATTAATTTCCCTCAAATATTTTTGGAGAAAATCTTATTTTTTGAAAATAAATGTCATTAGGTCACGAATTGGAATGCAAATTAGAATTAGAATACGTTTAAGCTAAATTAAAAATTAAGAAATTGCCTTCACCCTTGCCCCAAGATACTTTCCCAGATCCACCCGGCTCTCCTGTTCATGCTCTCCTATGAGAAGTACCAGAGTGGATATTCTAAGAAGCTCGGGCTTCCCTGGTGGCACAGTGGTTGAGAGTCGGCCTGCCGATGCAGGGGACACGGGTTCGTGCCCCGGTCTGGGAAGATCCCACATGCCGCGGAGCGGCTGGGCCTGTGAGCCATGGCCGCTGAGCCTGCGCATCCGGAGCCTGTGCTCCGCAACGGGAGAGGCCACAACAGTGAGAGGCCCGCATACAGCAAAAAAAAAAAAAAAAAAAAAAAAAAAAAAAAAAAAAAAAAAAAAATAAACTTGAATAAATTTCCTGCATTTCTCTATTCATAGGAAATAATACCAAACATTTTTCCCCTTTCTTTCTCATTGAACAGTTGAATTAAGAGAAATGTATGGCTTGTAGCACTTCTCATTGATGGTAATTAGTTTCTGTATTTGAACAATGTCATAAACACTCACATGTATGGGAGTGGGATATAAAAATTATAAGCTTTTGGAAATCACCCCAAAAAAGCTAAACTCTAAGAGCTTTTGAATATAAAGTCTACTGTGGAAATGGTGCACTTGCATGGACCTTTCAATAAAATTGGCTTAAATTGATTTCATTATGAAGTTTAAACTCTCATATATAGTTAGCACAGTTTATTTATAGGCTGCCACTGAGCAGTTTGGGAAGCTGTACAAATGCTATGTCATTAATCTTTACTTCCCTCCCCATCTTCTCTGTGAGGAAATTGACTTCCTCAGTGCAGGTGTAGGCACTACACAGGCTCGGATGGACTGCGGGGGCTCCATGGTTGGGGGCTGCTGTGGAAGATTTAAATCTCCCTTGGAGTCACTGATCTCCTTCTTCACCTCTTTCATCTATCAGTAGATGGGGAGGCACTAGGCACTCCAGATTTTATACTGACCACTCACCACTCGTTTATTTACACATTCATTGTAATCCTGCATTTCTTTATCTAAATCTGGGCAGTACAAGTTGGAAATGCAACCCAGCCAGGGCAACAAGGACTATCTGCATACCTTTCCTTCTCAGACAGGCAGGTGTAGGTGTATCCCCAGGGGGGTATGCAGAGTGCGCTGAGAGTTCAGGCACTAGGATAGCTGTGGAACATCTTCCTGGATCATTAATTTCCCTCAAATATTTTTGGAGAAAATCTTATTTTTTGAAAATAAATGTCATTAGGTCACGAATTGGAATGCAAATTAGAATTAGAATACGTTTAAGCTAAATTAAAAATTAAGAAATTGCCTTCACCCTTGCCCCAAGATACTTTCCCAGATCCACCCGGCTCTCCTGTTCATGCTCTCCTATGAGAAGTACCAGAGTGGATATTCTAAGAAGCTCTGACACTTGCTAAGGTGAGTTAATTTGTGAAGTATAGGAATCTGGGGGGATGGTAGTAGCTAATAGGAGGCAGTTCAAAGATAGTCATGATGTCATTCTTCAAGAGGTCACAAGCATTAAAAAATGCATTAAACAAAAACACAGCTACCATGAAGTGCCCAACAGAGGAGTTGATGAGGCTAGAATTTCTGCTGAGCCTGGTTTCTCCTGAGTCCAAGAGCCACAGGTCTTCAACAGAATGTATCCAGATATCATTTTCTCAATGTTCTAGGCTCAGCACCACCACCTTTAAGATGGGCACTCCAGGGAAAAAGCCACAGCCCAATAAAAACAACCCAAATGGCAAGAAAAATGTGTTCTTGAGATTTTCTTGCGCTGCCTTGGAGCTCAGATATTCTGATACCTGTCTTCCCGCTCTGGGTTGTGATATGGCTTTTCCCCAGGAAGGCAGTTTTCTGACCCCCCTGGAAGAGCTCTTAGAGCATCCTCTTGACAGCACTGACCCCGCCCTATAACTAGTACATGATGCTGACTCTCCCCAGTGCACGATCCCCCTGAACACCTGCTCATCAGATACAGGTCACTAGACTCCAGCTTGCTGTTTCCACAAGAGAATTTACAGTCTGAGGAGACTCTGCTGGCTCTAAAACTCCTCTCTCCCCCTTTTACAATGACTATTTCTGCTCTTCTCACAGAAGTTGCCCTACTGTGTAAGGGCTACTTGCCCTCTGAGCTATGTGAGTGTTGCGAAGTGCAAAAGACAAAGGAAGGCACAGAGGTCAGAAGCAGGGAGATGCCACACTCACCACCAGCTTTCCCCTATGGATGAACAGACCTCTAGGATGTTTTCTACAATACAGCTAAACCAACGATCCGTCCTTGTAATTAAAACAAGAGAAAGGGCCGCTTCTATAAATTCTGCATGAAAGCCACACCTTCTAGCCACAATGCTGCTCCTAAACCCGGTTCAACCATCGATTCCTTAAAGTTTCTCCACATCTCTGGGCCTACTTTGCCTTTGCCCCATCTAACAGAGCTCTACTATTTGTACGTTGTGGGAATTGCTTGCCCTTGAGATAAAGATTCACGAGGTGGTAAAGACAGACAACCATTCAGAGATATCTGCGAAGGACACACATTAGCAGCCTTCCTGTGCATTCCCCTAACTTTCTTGCGCTTAGTTCAGCAGGCTAGAAAAACACGGAGAGAATTGCTTTTACTGTAAAGCAGCCTTCAGAGACATCCCCAGGCTTTGCGTGCAAGGCCTGATTTAGACTTTTCCCCATTCACACTCGGTGTGGGGTGGGGAGAGGGGGTGGGCACCAGTCTTGGTGTCTTCCCTTCAGTGCTCAGCTCAGTAGACAATAAATAAACCACTTTTCAGAAAATTACCTCTTCCAACATACTAAATGATACCCTGGTGCCCTGTACGTGTTGATTTCCATCACTGTAAAAATTAATTCATCTCATACTACTTACTACTACAAGAAGTAATCTACTTCTTGAGAGTAATTTTGTTATAGGATCAAAGCCAATACTTTTCAAAAAGGGGGAATTTCTCTTGTGAACTGCACTACAAATGAAATCTTGAAGCTGGGACATTTTTTCTTTTACTCCAGATATTATTTAGATGACAGTTATGATCTCCTATTTTCGAATAGTTAATGAAAAGGAAACAATGCCAATAGCTTGTTGGTGGCTTCTCAAAAGACTTTTGCCCTTTTCTTATTCATTGTGGAAAAAATGAGTTTTTTGACTTGTAAACCAGGACGGACTGGAAGCGAAGGAGAACAGACATTCTGTCAGTGATTCTTGAGCAAACACTGGGAAGCCATCGAACCAGTCAGAAAGGCAGATCATCTGAGTCCCAGCCAGAATCCATTCATCATTGATCCATCTCAAATAACCTCAGCCACTTGACCTCAGTGTCCGAGAAGAACTCGGCTGGACTTCAGGGACCCATAAGAGATAAGAATTGTTCAACTAGATAGGCATAAAACCTGGGAAATGAATATGCTCCTTGGAGCGTCATCAGTACCAATGGGAAAGACCAGCTGTAGGTTTTGGAAGGAAACCCAATCAAACATACACTTCAGGTTCTCTGGAAGGGATATCCTTTCATCATTCATTCATTCTATAATTCACCAATATTTGTCAAGCATTTATTTTGTGACAGGTACTGTACTAGCCTATGAGACTATAGAGATGACATTTAGCTGGGCTGCATCATAAAAGAACATTATAGGTCAAAGTGAGAAATTTGGATTTTGGTCTAAGTGCCTTGGAAATCATGAAGGTTTTAGGTAAAGGAGTGATGTAAGATGGTTTACATCTTTTTTAACTTTTTTTTTTGGACGTGCTGCGTGGCTTGCAGGATCTCAGTTCCTCCACCAGGGATTGAACCCAGGCTACGGCAGTGAAAGCCCGGAATCCTAACCACTAGGCCACCAGGGAACTCTCTGGTTTACATTTTAAACTACAATGGAGAGATGTATGGAGAACAGACTGGAACAAGGAAAGTGGAACTGGTAAGAACTTGTCAAAAGTCCATTGGTGGGCTTGCCTTCCCTGGTGGTGCAGTGGTTGGGAGTCTGCCTGCCGATGCAAGGGACACGGGTTCATGCCCTGGTCGGGGAGGATCCCGCATGCCGTGAAGCGGCTGGGCTCGTGGGCCATGGCTGCTGGGCCTGCGCATCCGGAGCCTGTGCTCCGCGGTGGGAGAGGCCACATCAGTGAGAGGCCTGCGTACTGCAAAAAAAAAAAAAGTCCATTGGTTTGGAAGATGCATCTGAGCAACAGATTCAAATAAAGTTTAATAGGAAGGGATAATTTTTCCTTTTTCTTGAAAACCTCAGCAGTTGATTTGCTTTTTCTTCCTTCTTCCTTTCCTTCTTTCCTCCCTTCACTCCCTTGTTTTGAAATGGGAGAATCTTTAGTGTTTTTGCTGAATATAAGAGAAATAAATGCTTATCATTAAAAACTGCCAAAATACACCAGTGTAGAAAAGATAATGTAAAAGCCTTCCCCTTCGCTGTATCTCATACCAAGAAGATAACCACTGTTTCATGTCTGTATGTCCAGGTTTTCTCCATGAACATATAAGAAAGAAAGAAATATATTAATCATGGTGACTTGGTAAACAATCATCAGCTTGAATAAGTAAACTTGAAGTGGCTGAACAATGAATGACCCGCAATACAAAAAGGAGTCAGAAATAGATGGATATGAAGGAAGACTTATCTAGGTGGTATTACTCAAAGTATGGTCCTAAGACCACCTGAGAATTCCTGGTTTTTATGCCATCCTACTGAATCTCTGAGAATAGAGATCAAGAACCTGAACTATAACAGGCTTCCCAGGTGATACCAATGCACATTTAATTCAAGAACCATTGACTCAAAGTATGTAATTTTTGTCTTAATTAAAAGTGAATAACAACTATACATATATCTTCAGAACAGATAAGCATGACCAAAATATCTTTAACTTTCCTTTTAATAAGAAGGAAATTGAATTATCTTTTTCTAATTGTTTACCCACCAAAATATGTTTAGAAGCAGAAAAGTGATTGTTCTCCCCCTTCCTCCACGGAGGATCTCAATTAGTCACCATCCCTGTCCTGTCTCTGCTCCTCACTTGCTCCTCCAGTGGAAGAAGAAAGAACTTATCTGATTGGCAACTCAGGAGAGGAAGCTGAATACACTCCCCCAGTCCCTCCTGGCACTTTCTTTAGGATGCCCCTGTGCAGTCTGCATGGTTTTCTTCCAATTCCTTCCATGCCACAGGCTTAGTAGATATGACCCATGATTAAGTCAGAAAGTCTATTTGGGAGCCCAATGTTGCCAGAAAGCTCAGTCACGTTCTCCAGTTTACCTTTCAGCACTAAGAAAGCAGACATCTGAACCTACCACTGTCTGACTGCTGCACCTTTCACTTGGCTTGGAATCAGGTGGGAGGGGGGCTATGGACTGCCTATACTGGGCCTCGACACCATCTCAGTGGGTCATGGTGACCCATCGTTCTCATAACCATTTAACACAAATTTTATTCATCTCATCTTAGTGTTGTTTACTGTTTAATGGAGTCAGTACTTTCTATCAACGCACAGAAGTAAAAATACAGGATTTTGTTTTGAAAAACAAAACTAACTGAGTCACCCATTCTGCAGTTATGGAATATCATTTTTAGACCTCAAAGAAAAGTCCCTGATTTAGGAGAAAAGGATTCTCAAGACCACATCTCAATAAATATTTCTTAATAATTCAGAAAAGGGAAGGAGTGAGGAAGGGGGGAAAGGAGAAGAGAGGGAGAAAGAGAACATTCCTTTGTCGTAAATACTTCTTTTGCTAGGAAGGATATAGAAGTAGCCCACCACCAGCCACTACCCAATAGTTTATGGAACCTTCAGCAGGTCACCTAACACCCAAAAACCCTTGGATCACAGGCAGTCTGTGATCTCGTCCACTGGTTAACTTCTTCCTGTTTCTGTCGGCTTGTGCATGAGCCTTCACTGATTATTTGTCTTTGAACATACGAAAAAATGTTTTAAACATTAGTTTTCTCACATCAAGAAAGCTTGCGACTTCTCCAAAAGACCAAGGACAGCAAACATAGAGTCTGCAAAATGCAGTCAATGAACAAGTATTGTGAAAAAAATTAAAAGACTATAAAACACAAATATGTTTTCCATAAAAAGGTAACATCCTGGAGGAGGTGGGCGCTGTGCTGGGCCTGGTACTGATCTGGCAAGATCACAGCTGCAGGAGAACGGACAGTGAGGTACAGAGAGGTGGAAGGATCTTGGATTTGACTGATGATGCTTGGCAAAAAGACAAGCTGTCTTGTGAGGATGCTGCGATTCCACTGAATGAACTTCCTGCACCTGAAGAGGACAATGGTGGCACCACAGAAATCTTTTTTTTTTTTTTTTTTTTTTTTTGCGGTACGTGGGCCTCTCACTGTTGTGGCCTTTCCCGTTGCGGAGCACAGGCTCCGGATGCACAGGCTCAGCGGCCATGGCTCACAGGCCCAGCAGCTCCACGGCATGTGGGATCTTCCTGGACTGGGGCACGAACCCGTGTCCCCTGCATCAGCAGGCGGACTCTCAACCACTGCACCACCAGGGAAGCCCGTGTTGGTAGTTTTGAAATCCCACACACATAGCTTCCAATGTTGCCTGGGCACTGGGAGAGAGACAGCGTATGGAGGACCACTCCTGGTCATTCTGTAGAGGCTAGATTTGGAACGGCACAGGTCACTTCTGCTTAACGTTCCACTGGAGAGAATGTTGTTGTTTCCTGAAACTGCAAGGAAGCCTGGAATGTGCATAGTAGGAGAAGAAAATCTTTTAGTAATTAGCTAGTAGTCTCTGCCACAAGACAATGGGAAAGAATTTAAGTGTGTCAACGATATGTGTAAGAAAAAAGAATACAGCTACCTGAACGGCAACTGGAATTAATGACTAAGTGATAAACGACCAAAAGGTAAAAAAGGAACTGTGAACTAATGATTACTATCACATGATATTCTGAAAGATAAAACTCTTCTGATTTTTTTAATCTAGCAAAGGAAAGGGTAATTAATAAAAGTCTCTATGGTTGTATGCTTTAAAAAAAAACACCTAGGACCCAAGTAATATGCCCAGATAAAATTAATCAGTTGTTTTCCTTCATCTATTTGATGCTAGCCTGTGTGGGTGTTAGAGCAGAAGTGGGAGGTTGACTTTGTAAAGTTAACACCCCAGAGCTGCTTTCAAAATATAATTAAGTTGCTTGGCGGAAATCTTCCATTCAGAATCAAAGTACACTTAGAAGATATAAGATGTGGAATAAGTATTGTGCTTTAGTTAGAGAAAAATGGCCAATGGAATGTGATTGTGCACTTTAATAACTAGTATTAAAAAATTCTTACAGTTTGCACTCTGTGTTTAGGTAAGTGAACTTTTCTAAAAAATGTCCTTGTTGCTCCACTAATGTCTTTTGCATTTCTGTGTGAAAATGCTTGTTTCTTTGTCCCAAGGAACCAGAGATATGTCATGTCAGCTTAAAATATGGTTGGTACAGGCCTCAGAGTGAGCCCCTGGTGTTTGTTTAAATAGGCCTTTTGATTCACAAGCAGTAAGCCATTCATGACATATGACACTGTAACTGATGTCATCAGAGCAGCTAATTAAGTGTACTTATGCACATGACACTCCATGATGCAAGGGACTCAAAGTACAACCATATTTCCTGGTTTCTGGATACCACAGACTTAATAATTCGGCTGGAATTCATCACGAACTGATTATGCGTTTGGCAATGACCCCTTTGAAGAATGCAAACTGCTTGTTTCCCAAGACATTTAATTTGGCATTCCTAGACTTTTCTTTACTTTCTGCAATATTTCCTATACCTTCAGTTAAATGAATCAGCTCTGCTACAGTCACTAATTTCTAGTGATTAACAAAAACAGGCCAGTGAGTTTGCTTTGAGCTTATTTCTATTTCGGCCTAAAGCACAGGAAGTCCTGGGTA
The DNA here is from genome assembly GCF_964165515.1 of Mesoplodon bidens. Taxonomy (NCBI): domain Eukaryota; kingdom Metazoa; phylum Chordata; class Mammalia; order Artiodactyla; family Ziphiidae; genus Mesoplodon; species Mesoplodon bidens. The sequence continues at coordinate 76,409,395 of NC_138168.1, read as the reverse complement.
ATGAGCAGCAGCTGAGAATTAGACCTGCCTGACTTGATCTCGACTGTGGCAAATATGCAAGGTGATCAAGTGACATCTCCTCTATTTGCTCCATGTGTGGCTGGGAAATGTAGAAGGGAACCCCGGGTCAGAGGAGGAGCCCAGGTCTGGAGGTCAGGCAGATCCGCATTCAAACCCCAGGCCCACAGCTGCGAGACCTCTGACAGTGGGCTGAACCCTCTGAGGCCCACCTTCCTTGTCTGTAATTACAGATAACAACACATCCTGTGAAACATTTTTTCCAGAGTGGTGATATCAAAATATACTCCCACCAGCAATGTATAAGATGAGCTCCCCAAATTTATCAATGCTTGTATGGTCAGTCTTTTTAATTTTAGCCATTTTGGCATATTGGGGTATCTCTTTGTGGTTTTAATTTGTATTTTTCCAATGACTAATGACATTGATCACACTTAGTGGCCCTTTTGAGATCTTCTTCTGTGGAGTACCTATGCAGGTTCTTTGCCCATTTTTAATTGCATTGTCTCCCTTTTTCTTATTTATTTTTAGGAGTTGTTTATGTATTTTGCATATAAGTCCTCTGTCAGAAATTATGTGTTTCAAAATCTTCTCCCAGTCTGTGGAGCATTTTCATACTTATGTTATTTTTTGATAAATAGAAGTCCTTAATTTTAATAAACACTAATTTATAAACCTTTTCTTTTATGATTAGTGTTTTTTTGTGTCCAGTTTGAGAAATCTTTGCTTATCCCAAAGTACTGAAGATATTTTCCTTTTTTTTTTTTGTAAAGAAGTTTTTTTTTTTTTTAAGTTCTAAAATTTAGGTCTATGACCCATCTTGAATTAGTTTTTATGTATGGTGTGTGATGTAGGAATTGTGGTTCATTTTTTTTTCTATAACCAAATCCAATTGCCCCAGCACAATTTATTGAAAAGAACATCTTTTGTCCACTGAATTGCAGTGGAGCCTTTGTCATAATTCAAGTGAACTAATAGGTGAGGGTCTGCGTCTGGATTCTATTCCACTGATCTAATTGTCTATGCACAAAAACTCTGCTGTCTTGGATTACTATTGTATTCTAGTAAGTTTTGAAATCTGGTCGTTTAAGTCCTCCAACTTTGTTTTTCTTTAATCTTGTATATTTTAGATCCTTTGAATTTCCATATGAACTTTAGAATTAGCTTGTCAATTTTCTGCCAAGTAAACTGTTGGAATTTTGAAAAAAAACAAAAACAAAAACAATTCCTGCTTCAAAGAGTTGTTGGGAAGATTTAATGAAAAAAACTGGTACAATAAATAATAAGCTCACTACTAATGCCATCCCCCTTCTCCCTGTACCCCCATTTCCCACTTCCAGTACTTCCCATTGCTGTCTCCCTCCCTCCCTCCCTCCCTTCTACAGCTATTTCTCTTCATACTTCCTCTCATGCATTTTAGACACTATAACAGGCAAAAGACACTGTTCCTGCCCTCAAATACTTAGTATCTAGCGGGAAAGACAAGTAATAGGTACTTTTTTTTTTTTAACATCTTTATTGGAGTATAATTGCTTAACAATGTTGTGTTAGTTGCTGCTGTATAACAAAGTGAATCAGCTATATGTACACATATATCCTCATATCCCTTCCCTCTTGCGTCTCCCTCCCACCCTCCCTATCCCACCGCTCTAGGGGTGGGTGGGACAGCACACAGAAGGAACATGTAATTCAGTCCCAGAGCAGCAAAGCTTAGGTCGAGCAGATGGGGAGCAGCGGGATATGAATGACAGAGAGCTTGTACACAGCAGGAACATCACATGTAAAGGCCCGGAGGCAAGAGAAGGCCCGGACCTGCAGGTAGTTCCCTGTGGCCAGAGGCAGGGCACAGAAGGGTGGTTGTAGGAACTTGGAAGCAGGCAGAAGCCAGAGCTTAAAGTACTTCATAGTCCTTGTTGAGAAATTTAAACTTTATCCAGAGAGTAATTAGGTGCAACTGGAGGGTTTTAGGTGGAGAAGAGGCAGGATACAATTTGAGCTTTAAAAAGACAAAGGAAGGGGCTTCCCTGCTGGCGCGGTGGTTGGGAGTTCGCCTCCTGATGCAGGGGATATGGGTTCGTGCCCCGGTCCGGGAAGATCCCACGTGCTGCGGAGCAGCTAGGCCCGTGAGCCATGGCCGCTGGGCCTGCATGTCCGGAGCCTGTGCTCCACAACGGGAGAGGCCACAACAGTGAGAGGCCCACGTACCACAAAAAAAAGACAAAGGAGGAGAAGGAGCTGTAGGAATTAGTCAAGATAGTGAGGCCAGATACAAAGCCTGTGAAGTACTCCAGGGAAAAAGGACAGCAGCTAGAACCAGAGAAGGTAGAATTTCTATTAACCCTTCCTGAAACTGAGAACAGCCTAGAAACTTCTGTGAAGTTTCTAGCTGGTCAAATAGGCTTACCACTTTTCCCACTTTGCTGGGTGTGAACAGCTTGTAAGCACGACTACTTGCTATTATCACTTATATATTTCCTTTGTGAGTCATGGTACGTAAGCTAGAGTTAGGATCCAACTATGGAGAACAGTATGGATGTTCCTTAAACAACTAAAAATAGAGCTACCATATGATCCAGCAATCCCACTCCTGGGCATATATCCAGAGAAAACCATAATTTGAAAAGGTACATGCACCCCAATGTTCATTGCAGCACTATTTACAATAGCCAGGACATGGAAGCAACCTAAATGTCCATCAGCAGAGAAATGGATAAAGAAAATGTGGTACATATATATGATGGAATATTACTCAGCCATAAAAAAGAACAAAATAACGCCATTTGCAGTGACATGGATGGACCTAGAGATTGTCATACTGAGTGAGGTAAGTCAGACAGAGAAAGACAAATATCATATGATATCATTTAGATGTGGAATCTAAAAAAATGGTACAAATGAACTGATTAACAAAACAGAAATAGAGTCACAAAACAAACTTATGGTTACCAAGGGGGGAAGGCAGGGCGGGGAGGGATAAATCGGGAGATTGGGATTGACATATACACACTGCTATATATAAAATAGGTAACTAATAAGAACCTACTGTATAGTGCAGGGAACTCTACTCAAAAGTCTGTAATGACCTATGTTGGAAAGGAATCTTAAAAAGGTGGATATATGTGTATGTATAATTGATTCACTTTGCTGTGCAGCAGAAACTAACACAACATTGTAAATCAACTATAGTCCAATAAAAATTAATTTAAAAAATAGAGCTGGCATCCAGCTGATGATTGCTGTGGAGTCCGTCCCCTTCCTCAGTGGTGACCAATGTCTTATTTCTATGCGAGGAGAGGCTTCGTCACAAAATTACCTTCAAACCAAACCAAACAGAGCAAAACAAGAAACTTGACTAGCCTTCTAGAGAATCTATTTGATTATAGTTAAGACTGTATGTGTGTGTGTATGGAGGGGGAGACTGCTTCATGAAATATAACCTTGCCACTGAAATGATGTTTCATGAAATATAACCTTGCCACTGAAATGACCTTCCCTAACTACTGCTGCTATGACTTGGGAAGACCCATTTGGGTTTAATAAAACATGCCACATCAATGCAGTTGAAAGGGAAAGTAGTTGAAGAATTCTAATATCTTAAGAAATGTGCCGACCCTGACATTCTTATGAGAAACTCGGGCATTTTAGAAGCAATTACTCTAACTTACAATTTTATTAAACTTCAAATTAGAAGGAATTACTCTTTGGAAGTACAAAATAAGAAAAAAGAATCTGATACTTATTCATCTTGAAAAACAGCTTGCAAATAAAAGAACTTTTAAAAAACTTAACAACGGAAAGGCTTGCAGAACTGACATCTGGCACGTAGAACTGATGTTTAAAATGTTTAACTGATGCTTAACAACGTGCTGTAGGTCCACATAAATACAGTAACTGCTGGTTATTCAGAGAGGAACATGATGGAACAGCAGGAGGCATCTTTTAACACCGGCCATTTTTTAAATTATTTGGGCTCACAATACTTCTTTGCCAGAGAGCAATGTAGTGTGAAACCAATCCAATGAAACAAGATAGATTGAGACACCACTACTTCCATACTTTTACCAAGCATTCAACATGCAGGCACCATCTGAATTCTATGGTTCAAGATCATAAAGCCTCCTGTGAGGCTCATTTATCATCCCAAAGGGACAACTGCAAAAGAAAACACAACTGAGTACTGTCAGTCCATAAATGCTCATATGTTTGCATGGGACCTGACTGAAACAAAAAGAAACTCGCTTGTATTTTCTTCCAAATCTACCTCCATGCCCATAAAGGCCTTGAGAATGCAAATATATTTCTAAAAACGTTTCCACTTTTGTTCTCTTTTCTCACTTCTGACCATTTTATTAAACTACCATTTGTTGAGCATCTATTACACAACATTCACTATGGTAAGCACTTTAAATAAGATCTTACCTAATTAAAACAATACCTTGAAGGAGCTTGTATTAGTTTGCTAGGGATGCCATAACAAAGTAGTATAGACTGGATGGCTTAAACAACAGAAACTGTCTTATTTATCTTTTGAACTTGTTTGCATTGGTGTGGTCCAGCATTAACTGCCTCACAGTTCTGGAGGCTAGACGTCTGGGGTCAAGGTTGGTTCCTTCTGAGGACTGGGAGGGAAGGATCTGTTCCAGGTCTCTCTCCTTGGCTGGCAGATGAGTGTCTTCACGATGTCTTCCCTCTGCCCATGCCTGGGTCTAAGTTTCCTCTTCTTTAAGGTCACCATTCATACTAAATTAGGGTCCATCCTAGTGCCTTGTTTTAACTTAAGTACCTCTATAAACACCCTGTCTCCAAATACCATCACGTTCTAGGGTACGGGGGGCAAAAATCAGCCCAGAGCATAGGTATTATATTCCCATTTTACAGATGAAGAAATTTGGGCTTGGAAGGTCCAAGGCCAGAAAGAAAGTTGTGCAGTGAATATTCCTGTGGGTCTGTCTGATTCCAGAGAGCAAGCTCCTATTTGCCACCCTAAACTCCTCTCCAGCCCCAAACCTACCCCATACTGTATCCCATCCCCCTCCATCTGTAGCCTCACCATAGGTATGAAAGGGCATCAGCTGATGAGGCAATGTAGAAAAATATTTTTCCACCAGGGATAATGGGAAATGTAAGCAAAGACACCATGAAAGCTTTAATTTATTATCTACTTAGCATTGGATGGTAATAAGCATCTTAGAAACAGAATGTAAGACAACTTGACCCTGCAGTCTAGGATCTTTCAATTAATGATGGACAACACCAATGCAAACAAGTTCAAAAGATAAATGGTAAAAGCTGAATAAATGTCTACATTAACTAGATAATGAAAGGATTTCCACCAAACAAGAGCAAAGAGATAAAGTGGGGTCAGAAGGAAGTGGAGGGAGTTTCATATTTAGATTAGGCTGGCCTGAAGGAAATCTTCATCTCTTCCTGTCATTCAAGACCAACTGTGGGAAGGGTTTCGGGAGCCTCCGAAAACACTTCAGTGTCCTCTCTATTTTTTTAAGCTCATTTCCATATTCTACACATTTTGCTCACTGCCTCAGCAATGTGTCACTATCACAAATTTTGTAAACACAGTTCTAAACAAAATGGCATAGTCAGAAAATTTCAGTTATTCAAGTCATAAAAATGAAGTCTAACATCAACTGTTATGAAAGTTTGATTCTATATTAAAACATCAAAATTAGCTGAAGACACATTTTGTTAAGTTTTTCAGTCACTTAGGAGCAAGTCAGGAAAAATCTGCAATATCCTTACCACTGTATAAGCAATAGTAAATGATCATTCTGAGCATCTTACGTATATGAAATACGTCTTTAGAATAAATTTCTGTGACACAACATTAGCCACAGCTTTCTGGTTGAAGTTGGCTTTAAATGAAGTTTATGAATAAGGAAATGTTCATCCATATCATGTGGGAAATTAATTTGGACAAAATTAAAAATTGATAGATCACGTACCATTTTTTTTTTTTTGGCTGTGCCGGGTGGCATGCGGGATGATCTCAGTTCCCCAACCAGGGATCGAATCCATGCCCCCTGCAGTGGAAGCACGGAGTCTTAACCACTGGACCGCCAGGGAATTCCCTTTTGATCACGTATCTTAACATCAAGGATGAACAGTGTAGATCTCTAAATATCAGTCCCACCCCTGGAGTTATCCACAGGACTACGAAGAATCAGAGGAAGGCATCTTTTACCATCATCCCAATGAGTTACTTACATCGGAAACCCTGATTTTAGCCTGTATGTTTAGGGACAATCAATTTGAATACTCTTTTTCCCCTTTCTTTCATAAAGATTTGTCAAAAAGTAAGCATCTTTGGTCCAAGGCACAACCACTACCAAAGAATAAAATTTCTTATAATGCAAAAATTGTCAAGAAAGTGTGGGTGCACACACACACACACACTGAATTTTAATACATTCAAGCCTAAGAAATGGCTTCAAGCTCAGGTGTATAAAGGAATATGATACACAACTGAGAACTGTAAAAAATAAAATCCAGAAACAGATGTCCAGAAGCCCTTTTCCTGGTTTCTTTGGGTGGGACTATATCTGGTAAAAAATTCAGCTGACTGAAGGGCCTAACAATGGATTCTTATCTTTGGAAAGTATAGTGTTACCCTCAAACAATAATACACTGTCACTATTTCTCTTAATCTCACTTAAAAGCAGTGTCACAATTCCAATGCATATGTAAATAATTACTAAGCAGCAGATAATTATGCTCAAATCAATAGCTGGACAGCTGGGTTACTCTATGTCAAAACCCAGGCAATTCAATGAAAGCTCCCCTGAGGAATATTCTTGGTTGTTAGGGTGAATTTTGCTGTTACTTTTGCATTTTGATTGATTAATACACAATGCACCTTGGCATATTTTCTATTTGGAATGCAAAATGCTAGTAACACATGAGAAGACACAGTTGAATTCTCCGACTATTTCTTACTGGAATTTTTCTTTAGTCTTTCAGAAACACAGCAGAAATGTTAGGTTTTGTACATTTAAAAAGACTTCACTTCAAAAATCTAAAAATAATATGCTGACCTAAAGTAGCATGAATTTTTTTTTTTTTTTTTGTGGTACGCGGGCCTCTCACTGTTGTGGTCTCTCCCGTTGCGGAGCACAGGCTCTGGACGCGCAGGCTCAGCAGCCATGGCTCACGGGCCCAGCTGCTCCACGGCATGTGGGATCTTCCCGGACCGGGGCATGAACCCGTGTCCCCTGCACCAGCAGGTGGACTCTCAACCACTCTGCCACCAGGGAAGCCCAGCATGACTATTTAAATGGACAGATGCATCAAGAAATTTCTAGCAAATTATTCCTTTAATAATATCAAAGAAAGAAGTTGATAGTAATTCTTGGAGAGGTATAAATATGACACTATAAAGTATACAGTTAATTTTAGAGATTGCTATACTAGTTCTATATGCATTCACAGCGGACATTTATGTATTTTCCATGGGGAGAGTACATATAATGTTTGTTCACCTTCAGAGGGAATGGATTTTATACAGAAGAAGAAAAATGAGAAGGACATTCAGAACATTAAAACATTTCATTGGCAGTAGTGGAATCTGGTTCCTACTCCAGGTTCCTTATTCTGTCTTAAAAAGTTTGCCTCAATCTTACTAGTCTAGTGGGGAGAATTAGAACATCCTTTATACACAAGCACTCCAATCTTCCTCTCCTATATCACTGCTCACAATCCCCATCTCACTCTCTCAGTGCTCACAGCCATACTTTGTGGTGACAAAATGTGGTGTCTTATGCTGGATGCCTTGTGGGGATGACAATTTCATTTAACTGATGTGCTATCTCAACAAGACTGGTGACGTGATTCAGGGAGGTGACCCGAGCTCTACCAGCAGGTCCCCAAGGAGGAATAGGACAGTTTCAACCAAGTATCAATACTTTTGGTTTCTTGTCCACGGACAATTGCACTGATCTATGGTCCTATGGTAATGTGGACACTCTTTAAGCACCACTGACCACTGGGTTTTTTGTTTTTTTTTTTACTAAGTACAGTTTTTTTTTAAATTAATTTATTTTTGGCTGCTTTGGGTCTTCATTGCTGCACATGGGTTTTCTTTAGTTGAGGCGAGCAGGGTCTACTCTTCGTTGCAGTGCACAGGCTCTAAGCGTGCGGGCTTCAGTAGTTGTGGCATATGGGTTCAGTAGTTGTGGCTCGTGGGCTCCAGAGTGCAGGCTCAGTAGTTGTGGCGCATGGGCTTAGTTGCTCCGCGGAATGTGGGATCTTCCTGGACCAGGGCTCGAACCCATGTCCCCTGCACTGGCAGGCAGATTCTTAACCACTGCGCCACCAGGGAAGCTCCCCACTGGATATTTTTATTTCATTCCCCTCCATTTTTTTAACAAAAGCTTTCTTCCTTCTCTATTGGCTACCTCATGTCTTTTGATCATTATTACTGTCAAACTTGAAGGGATCTAGTTATCCTTTTTTCCAAGGCTATCATCACACAGGAAAACAATATATGTTCCAACCTTTCCCACCCTACGTCCCCATAACTTGTCACAGATCACTTGTTCTGATCTGCAGTGGAAATATAACTTGTAACTGCCTACAAATTAACTATAGAATTTAAATTTCTCTTCTGGGATTACTAGAGTAATCCAATCTATTTTGCTTCAATTTCTACTTGACATGAGTATTTAAATGTAATTTTTTCATTAAAGAGATGATGAGTGAAGAACATAATTTTATGGAGTTGTGCTTAATAAAATAAGAAGGGTTTGGAAAACAATTAGTAGTAGGGATTTTTTTTTTCCAGAAAATTAAACATGCAGAGTTTCTGTCTGTCTCTTTTTGTAAGCAAGAGGCTCTGCTCTCTCAGGATCCCTCTTGTAAAATATTAAAACTAAGCTGCTCCGAAGGAGTTGAATATAAGGTAGAAAAGCCATATACACACAGGTATGTTTTCAGGTACTGAAGTTTCAGAGGGGATTTCCATCTTTTACACCAGCACTGCCCACATGACGCTTTCTACTTCAGCCTCATCATGATGAAGACAGGTACGTTCCCTTGTAATGTGCTTACGATCGTGGCCTCAGTGGAAGAATGTTCTCCTTTCAATTCCTCTGCGCTACTATAAAAGCACCACCTTTCATGTTTCCACAGTATCTCTAAATTGTACCACATAAAACAGTTGCTTGGCTATGATTTGTGGTCTCTAGCTGAGAAAAAGGAGATTGTGATTTGGATTTTGCAGCTCAAATCTCTTGCTTATCACATCTCCCAAATAAAAGAAATGAAAAAAGGTCAGAATAACCAGGCAATATGTAAACCAAGGTCTTCCATGCTCTGAGGTTTTGCTTGATTAAAGTGTGTTTGTGTGCGGAAATATGTTCCATCATTAATGAACATGTTTAACAGTAGGGTACTGTTTAAGCTCCACAGACAATTCAAATAATTGAAATGCGGTCTTTCAAAGCCAAGTCTAAGATTAAATATTCAAAGTATAAGTGAATCAATAGACAAGGTATTGTAACACACTATGGGTAGAAATACAAAACTCAAAGGACCAAAGTTCCCTTAAGGTCCTTTCTGAGTTCCCTATCCTCAATTTCTGGTTACTTGGCCCAAGGAAACAGGCTCCCTAGAATTCAAAATGGGAAAGAGGGAGGTCTGTATGTAGATGTAGATTTTCTGGGACACACACACACACACACACACACAGACTATAAAATGCTGCTAAACCCTTAAAACATCAGAGGCCAGAAGCTCTACTGGTCCAACATTAATGAGGCCAAACGATGAAACAAAATTAAGAGCACTTGTCACATCTACAGCAAGAGAGATTGCATCCAACTGAAATTGTGATATGAAATACTAAACATCTGGCCACAAAGTGATGGACTTTCCTCTGTCATCTGTCCATGAACTCCAAAATTCTCTAGCTTCCCAATTCTTTTTTTTTTTTTAGTTTTTATTTTTGGCTGTGTTGGGTCTTCGTTGCTGCACATGGGCTTTTTCTAGTTGCAGCAAGTGGGGGCTACTCTTCCTTGTGGTGTGCGGGCTTCTCATTGTGGTGGCTCCTCTTGTTGTGGAGCATGGGCTCTAGGCGTGCAGGCTTCAGTAGTTGTGGCACATGGGCTCAGTAGTTGTGGCTTACGGGCTCAGTAGTTGTGGCGCATGGGCTTAGTTGCTCTGCGGCATGTGGGATCTTCCCGGACCAGGGCTCGAACCTGTGTTCCCTGCACTGGCAGGCAGATTCTTAACCACTGCGCCAACAAGGAAGTCCCAATTCTTTTATTTTTAACCTTGTTATCTCTCAGCAATAACCTTCACACACCATAATTTTCATTAGCATGCTTCATACCTAACTGTAGAAAATCTTTTATCACCAAACATATCTATTGTCTCTGCTCTATAAATCAGTTCAAACATATGTCACTTCTTATCTAGTATTCTTATCATGCTCATACGCTCACCAACCTCCCCAAATGCTCCACAGCTTCTCATCTATGGTTTCAAAATTTTGCAAAACTAAATCTTACCTGGGGGTCCCTTCCCATTTCCCATTCTTTAGCCAGATTCCTCAAGTCTAGTTATAATTTAGAAGCAAATGAAAAAACAAACTTTTCTATGGATTTCTTCCATTTAATCCTATATGTATTTTCTCCCTATTCATCCTATAAATAATTTTCTATTCTCTACCTCTCAAGCTCTGTTTTATTCAAAGTCAGCATGCAGTTGAGATCAACTGGGTTTTGGTAAGCATTTCCAGTGACACCTTGATTTGATTATCTAAAGATATATGATAGTAACAATGGGATCAAAACCAAAATAAAATGAACCCTTCTATTTTAATACATATAATTCAGTTTTTAAAATATTTCATATCTTCATTATGTGTTTTATCTAATGTGTATATACATGCTCATATATAATTTTGAAACTACCACATATTATGGTTTATCACCACTTACAAATATATACAGCACTTATAAGTATGTAATTACTTTCATTTTACTCTTTAGTGAGGATGTTGAGATCAATGTCCAAGACCCCTTGAATAATGGTTTAATGTTTATTATAACAGTAAATGCTATTATTATCCCACTTCTACCGTCCCATGCAGAGGCCCCGGAAACAAGTTTCAGTGAAGTTTACAGGAAGGAACCAGCTCATTTTGTTTAGCTGAATATGTAAGATTCAAGAATCCTTTTCCACCAGCTAGAAACAATTATAACCAGGCGCATTAACAAGACTCTTGCTTCCACCCTGATTTATCTTCCTTTTCAATCATATAATCTTTACTTAATCTTTATTTATATAATCTTTATTTAATGTCTTAGGACTGTGTTCTGCTGGCATTTGCTCTGGTTTGTTCTCCTAGTGAGAATTAGCCAGGAATGTAATTTAATCTGTGATTTCAATTTCCCACCAGCAGCTCACATTTGCCATTATTCTTCCTAATAATACTGTTTTAAAAATACGCCAGTTGCTCCCTACTTTGTGAGATCATAGAGTTCACACCAAGTCACTTTTCTAAAAGAATGTGATATATGCTTCTAATGTATACTGTTACTTCCAGAGACCATCCCAGGGTAGAAGAATGACCACTCAGGTCCAGATGTTTGCTGCTCTACAAGTAAAACACATGTGCTCAGGGCCTGAGATGCAGAGGGAAATTTGGACCTGTGATGCCAGCTCACATGGGGAAACCAACCCCACCCAGGGGTTTTAGAACATCATAAGGACAGGAGGAATGCCTGAATACCTGAAAAACCTGAATTTGAATTTCTAGACTCCTCTAGCATTTATATAAGACACATGGGGAAGGAACCCCAACCAGGTACCTGCTTTACCTTAAAAAGGTCCATGATAAAGCTTAATCTTAAGACCTCATTAACCAAAGCCTCAGTTTTCTCACCTCTGAAGAACACAGTGATTCTCAACCAGGATGCAGGAGTGATTGGGGCAGATGTGTAGTTTGAAAAATTTCCTTTATCGTTCTAATATAATCTCACCTTTGGAAAAAAATTATTGTTTTAATAATACAAACTAAAGAAATTGAAGGTTGAAGAAAATAAAGGTAAGGGATTTTTTTTTTTTAAAGAGAGTCTGAGCTTAAAATAGCTGAAAGACAGAGAACTAAATTATCTTCCATATCTAAGACCTATGATTTCCCCCTCTAGAACAGATCGCTCAACTATCAGCATTTGGCACTGAACATGGAAGGGCTGCTTATTTCCTGTAATTAGTACTGCATATCAGCAGTAATAATGAATTTCAATCTTGCTTTGATGAAATATAAAACATTTAATTCAAATATTAGTCAAACACACAGATAACACCAACATCCATTCAGACCCTTGTATGACTTGGCTTCTTATAACCTCAGACAGCCCCAGAGTTCCCCAGACCTGCTAATCTTGAATCATGTAAATCACATCCTGAAATGTTTTAAAGAACTCACAACTTGCCAGTTAAAAGCTAGCTAAACGATATGCATCCTAACATCGCTCCTGATAGAGGAATGAGCTTCAGACCAGCTTCACTGTAGACTATCTCCCCTATGAATAAAACGTTTCACACTCAAACATTTAAGGCTTAAAGAACAGGACGCTTAGTTAAATAAATTAATCTGGTGTGAAAACTATTTGCATTTTTAACATCATCAGAATTTCTTTCACCCCCAACTGTTTAGTTCACTGCTTGTATGATTATAATTAGCAAGGGCGGGGGAAGACATTTTATTCAATGCTAAATGGCATTCAAGAATTCTCAAAAGAAACACAGAACAAGTGGGTGGGGCTAAGGAGCCACAGGGCTCTTCTTAGAGAGAAGGTAAACTTTCTGCATGACGAAGTGTAGTCTCCTCTTAAAACAACAGTTCATTTTCCCGTGTATCTCCAGTATTCAACTCATTCATGTGAATATTCTGGTAATATTTATCAAGCCCTTACTTTGTGCCAGGAATCACACAAGGTGATGACGGATGCAAAGTCACAACCAACAAGAAGCTGTGGCTGGAGGATGGGGTGGGAAAGTTAGTTTACCTCTGACTTTGGGTAAAGGAGATTCTGAGATTCTACCAGGAAGGTGGTTAGTAATCAGGTTCCGATGTACATGGTTTCCAGCCTCCAGGGGCCGGGGAGGACCAGGAAATCCTTCAGAGGATGGGCCTCAGTCTCCAACCACCTCTAATAACACCTTCCCCGTGCTCCTCTGGCTCCAGCAGCACTAAGCTCCTTTCTGTCCCCTAATTATGCTGAACTGTGTTCTACCTCTCACTCACAGCCGAGGAGCCCTAGGCTGAAAGACCCTGCGGGTGGGCGTCTCCCTCTTCTTCAGTGGTCCACCAGCAAGTTACCTCCTAGGAATCCCATACAGCATTCTTTGAAATCTCCATCACATCATGATTCTCAATAATCTGATTTGTTTACCTGTTTACTGCCTGCCTCGCTCCACTGAAATATGAACGGAGTAAGAGCAGGGACCTTCTTTAGAGGACATCACATCGGAACTAAGTTGAAAACACAAAAACGAGTTAACTGGGGAACAATGGAGAAAGGAGAGCAATGCTTTCCAAATACAGAAAACACTATATACAGTTGGCCCTTGGTATCCACGGGTTCTGCATCCAGGGACTCAACCAACTGTGAATCGAATATTCAGGGGAAAAAAAATCCCAGAAAGTTCCAAAAAGCAAAACTTTAATTTGCCATGCTCTGGCAACTATTTACATGGCATTTACATTGTATTTACAACTATTTACATAGCATTTACATTGTATTAGGTATTCTAAGTAATCAAGATGATTTAAAGTACACAGAAGGATGTGGGAAGGTTGTATACAAATACTATACCATTTTATATAAGACTTGAGCATCTGCGTAATTGGAGGCTCCTGGAACCAATCCCCCGTGTATACTAAGGGACGACTGTGTATGTATGTATATATGTATATGTATTTATACATTCCTTTATGCATAGATGTATGAAAGCACATGTTATTTTATTTATTTTTTATGATTCTTTTTAATTTTTGAATTTTATTTTTTTTTATACAGCAGGTTCTTATTCGTCATCAATTTTATACACATCAGTGTATACATGTCAATCCCAATCACCCAATTCATCACACCACCATCCCCACCACCCCCCACAGCTTTCCCCCCTTGATGTCCATATGTTTATTCTCTGCATCTGTGTCTCAACTTCTGCCCTGCAAACCCGTTCATCTATACCATTTTTCTAGGTTCCACATACATGTGTTAATATACGATATTTCTTTTTCTCTTTCTGACTTATTTCACTCTGTATGACAGTCTCTAGATCCATCCACGTCTCAACAAATGACCCAATTTCGTTCCTTTTTATGGCCGAGTAATATTCCATTGTATATATGTACCACATCTTCTTTATCCATTCATCTGTCGATGGACATTTAGGCTGCTTCCGTGACCTGGCTATTGTAAATAGTGCTGCAATGAACATCAGGGTGCATGCGTCTTTTTGAATTATAGTTTTCTCTACGTACATGCCCAGTAGTGGGATAGCTGGATCATATGGTAATTCTATTTTTAGTTTTTTAAGGAACCTCCATACTGTTCTCCATAGTGGCTGTAGCAATTTACATTCCCACCAACATTGCACAAAGGTTCCCCTTTCTCCACACCCTCTCCAGCATTTGTTGTTTGTAGATTTTCTGATGATGCCCATTCTAACTGGTGTGAGGTGATACCTCATTGTAGTTTTGATTTGCATTTCTGTAATAATTAGTGATGTTGAGCAGCTTTTCATATACTTCTTGGCCATCTGTATGTCTTCTTCGGAGAAATGTCTATTTAGGTCTTCTGCCCATTTTTGAATGGGGTTGTTTCTTTGTTTAATATTGAGCTGAATGAGCTGTTTATATATTTTGGAGATTAATCCTTTCTCTGTTGACTTGTTTGCAAATATTTTCTCCCATTTTGAGGGTTGTCTTTTTGTCTTGTTTATGGTTTCCTTTGCTGTGCAAAAGCTTTGAAGTTTCATTAGGTCCCATTTGTTTATTTTTGTTTTTATTTCCAGTACTCTAGGAGGTGGATCAAAAAATATCTTGCTGTGATTTATGTCAAAGAGTGTTCTTCCTATGTTTTCCTCTAAGAATTTTATAGTGTCCAGTCTTACATTTAGGTCTTGAATCCATTTTGAGTCTATTTTTATGTATGGTGTTAGGGAATGTCCTAATTTCATTCTTTTACATGTAGCTGTCCAGTTTTCCCAGCACCACTTATTGAAGAGACTGTATTTTCTCCATTGTATATTTGTCATAGATTAGTTGACCATAGGAGCATGTTTATCTCTGGGCTTTCTATCTTGTTCCATTGATCTATGTTTCTGTTTTTGTGCTAGTACCATATTTTCTTGATTACTGTAGCTTTGTAGTATAGTCTGAAGTCAGGGAGTCTGATTCCTCCAGCTCCATTTTTTTCCCTTAAGACTGCTTTGGCTATATGGGGTCTTTTGTGAATCCATACAAATTTTAAGATTTTTTTTCTACTTCTGTAAAAAGTGCCATTGGTAATTTGATAGGGATTGCATTGAATCTGTAGATTGCTTTGGGTAGTAGAGTCATTTTCACAATATTGGTTCTTCCAATCCAAGAACATGGTATATCTCTCCATCTGTGGGTATCATCTTTAATTTCTTTCATCAGTCTCTTATAGTTTTCTGCATACAGGTCTTTTGTCTCCCTAGGTAGGTTTATTCCTAGGTATTTCATTCTTTTTGTTGCAATGGTAAATGGGAGTGTTTACTTAATTTCTCTTTCAGATTTTTCATCATTAGTGTATAGGAATGCAACAGATTTCTGTGCATTAATTTTGTATCCTGCTACTTTACCAAATTCATTGATTAGCTCTAGTAGTTTTCTGGTGGCATTTTTAGGATTCTCTATGTATAGTATCATGTCATCTGCAAACAGTGACAGCTTTACTTCTTCTTTTCCAATTTGTATTCCTTTTATTTCTTTTTCTTCTCTGATTGCCATGGCTAGGACTTCCAAAACTATGTTGAATAATAGTGGTGAAAGTGGACATCCTTGTCTTTTTCCTGATCTTAGAGGAAATGATTTCAGGTTTTCACCATTGAGAATGATGTTTGCTGTCGGTCTGTTATATATGACCTTTATTATGTTGAGGTATGTTCCCCCTATGCCCACTTTCTGCAGAGTTTTTATCATAAATCGGTGTTGAATTTTGTAAAAAGCTTTTTCTGCATCTATTGAGATGATCATATGGTTTTTATTCTTCAATTTGTTAATATGGTGTATCACATTGATTGATTTGTGTATATTGAAGAATCCTTGCATCCCTGGGAAAAATCCCACTTGATCATGCTGTATGATCCTTTTAATATGTTGTTGGATTCTGTTTGCTAGTATTTTGTTGAGGATTTTTGCATCTATATTCATCAGTGATATTGGTCTGTAATTTTCTTTTTTCGTATAGTATCTTTGGTTTTGGTATCAGGGTGATGGTGGCCTCATAGAATGAGTTTGCGAGTGTTCCTTCCTCTGCAATTTCTTGGAAGAGTTTGAGAAGGATGGGTGTTAGCTCTTCTCTAAATGTTTGATAAAATTCACCTGTAAAGCCATCTTGTCCTGGACTTTTGTTTGTTGGAAGATTTTTTTTTTCCATTAGACCTTGTCAGTTTTATTCCAATGGGTTTTTTAAAAAATGAAATGACAACTTTACTGAGATATAATTCATATACCATACAATTAACCCATTAAAAATGTACAATTAAACGTTTTTTAAAATATATTCAGAGTTGTGCAACCATCACCACGACTGATTTTAGAACATTTCATCAGGTGCAAAAGAAACTCCATGCTCATTAACAGTTATTCCTCATTTCCTCCCAACCACCCCAGCCCTTGGCAACCAACCACGAATCCACTTTCTGTCTCTATGCATATGCCTATTTTGGACATTTCATAACAATGGAATCATACAATATGTGATCTTTTGTGTCTGGCTTCTTTCATTTAGCATGTCTTCAAGATTCATCCATGTCATACAGTATATTAGTACTTTTTTCCTTTTTATTGCTGAATAATATTCCATTGCATAGCTATACCACATTTTGTTTATTCATTTATTTGTTGATGGACATTTGCGTTGGATCCACTTTTTGACTACGATGCATAATGCTGCTTTGAAGGTTTGTGCACAAGTTTTTTGCGTAGACATATGTTTTCATTTCTCTGGGGTATATATCTAGAAGTGGGGTTAATGCATTATATGGTAGCCTTATATTTAACCTATTGAGGAGCTGCCAGACTGTTTTACCATTTTGCATTCCCACCAGCAGTGTATGAGGGCTCCAATTTTTCCACATCCTCACCAACATTTATCTGCCTTTTTTTAAATTAGTTTCTGCTTTATAACAAAGTGAATCAGTCATACATATACATCTGTTCCCATATCCCCTCCCTCATGCATCTCCCTCCCTCCCACCCTCCCCATCCCACCCCTCCAGGTGGTCACAAAGCACCGAGCTGATCTCCCTGTGCTCTGCGGCTGCTTCCCACTATCTATCTACCTTACGTTTGGTAGGAAGATTTTTAATCACAGTTTCAATTTCATTACTTGTGATTGGTCTGTTCATATTTTCTGTTTCTTCCTGGTTCAGTTTTGGAAGTTATACCTTTCTAAGAATTTGTCCATTTCTTACATGTTGTCCATTTTACTGGCACAGAGTTGCTTGTAGTAGTCTCTTAGGATGCTTTGTATTTCTGTGGTGTCTGTTGTAACTTCTCCTTTTTCATTTCTAACTTTATTGATTTGAGTCCTCTCCCTCTTTTTCTTGATGAGTGTGGCTAATGGTTTATAAATTTTGTTTATCTTGTCAAAGAACCAGCTTTTAGTTTTACTGATCTTTGCTATTTTTTTCTGTGTTTCTATTTCATTTATTTCTGCTCTGATCTTTATGATTTCTTTCCTTCTGCTAACTTTGGGTTTTGTTTGTTCTTCTTTCTCTAGTTCCTTCAGGTGTAAGGTTTGATTATTTACTTGAGATTTTTCTTGTTTCTTGAGTTAGGTTTGTATAGCTATAAACTTCCCTCTTAGAACTGCTTCTGCTGCAACCCAGAGGTTTTGCATCATCGTGTTTTCCTTGTCATTTGTCTCTAGGTTTTTTTTTTTTTTTTTTTTTTTTTGCGATATGCAGGCCCCTCACTGTTGTGGCCTCTCCTGTTGTGGAGCTCAGGCTCTGGACACGCAGGCTCAGCGGCCGTGGCTCACGGGCCTAGTCACTCCATGGCATGTGGAGTCTTCCTGGACTGGGGCACGAACCTGTGTCCCCTGCATCAGCAGGCAGAGTCTCAACCACTGCGCCACCAGGGAAGCCCTATCTCTAGGTATTTTTTTGATTTCCCCTTTGATTTCTTCAGTGATCTCTTGGTTATTTAGTAATGTATTGCTTAGCCTCTGTGTGATTGTGTTTTTTACGTTTTTTTTCCTGTAATTCATTTCTAATCTCATAGTGTTCTGGTCAGAATAGATGCTTAATATGATTTCAGTTTTCTTAAATTTACTGAGGCTTGATTTGTGACCCAAGATGTCATCTATACTGGAGAATGTTCCATGCGCATTTGAGAAGAAAGTGTAATCTGCTGTATTTGGATGGAATGTCCTATAAATATCAATTAAATCTATCTGGTCTATTGTGTCACTTAAAGCTTCTCTTTCCTTATTTACTTTCATTTTGGATGATCTGTCCATTGGTGTAAGTATGGTGTTAAAGTTCCCCACTATTATTGTGTTACTGTCGATTTCCTCTTTTATAGCTGTTAGCAGTTGCCTTATGTATTGAGGTGTTCCTATGTTGGGTGCATATATATTTATAATTGTTATATCTTCTTCTTGGATTGATCCCGTGATCATTATGTAGTGTCCTTGCTCGTCTCTTGTAACTCTTCATTTTAAAGTCTATTTTATCGGATATGAGTATTGCTACTCCAGGGTTCTTTTGATTTCCATTTGCATGGAATATCTTTTTCCATCCCCTCACTTTCAGTCTGTATGTGTCCCTAGGTCTGAATTGGGTCTCTTGTAGACAGCATATATATGGGTCTTGTTTTTGTATCCATTCAGCAAGCCTGTGTCTTTTGGTGGGAGCATTTAATCCATTCACGTTTAAGGTAATTATCTATATGTATGTTCCTATGAACATTTTATTAATTGTTTTGGGTTTGTTTCTGTAGGTCCTTTTCTTCTCTTGTGTTTCCCACTTAGAGAAGTTCCTTTAGCATTTGTTGTAGAGCTGGTTTGGTGGTGCTGAATTCTCTTAGCTTTTGCTTGTCTGTAAAGCTTTTGATTTCTCCATCAAATCTAAATGAGACCCTTGCCGGGTAGAGTAATCTTGGTTGTAGCTTCTTCACTTTCATCACTTAAAGTATATCATGCCACTCCCTTCTGGCTTGTAGAGCTTATGCTGAGAAATCAGCTGTTAACCTTATGGGAGTTGACTTGTATGTTATTTGTCATTTTTCCCTTGCTGCTTTCAATAATTTTTCTTTGTCTTTAATTTTTGCCAATTTGATTACTATGTGTCTCGGCCTGTTTCTCCTTGGGTTTATCCTGTATGAGACTCTCTGCGCTTCCTGGACTTGGGTGGCTATTTCCTTTCCCATGTTACAGAAGTTTTTGTGTATAATCTCTTCAAATATTTTCTCTGGTCCTTTCTCTCACTCTTCTCCTTCTGGGACCCCTATAATGCGGATGATGTTGCATTTAATGTTATTCCAGAGGTCTGTTAGGCTGTCTTCATTTCTTTTCATTCTTTTTTCTTTATTCTGTTCTGCAGCAGTGAATTCCACCATTCTGTCTTCCAGGTCAGTTATCCGTTCTTCTGCCTCAGTTATTCTGCTATTGATTCCTTCTAGTGTAGTTTTCATTTCAGTTATTGTATTGTTCATCTCTGTTTGTTTGTTCTTTAATTCTTCTTCTAGGTCTTTGTTAAACATTTCTTGCATCTTCTCCGTCTTTGCCTCTATTCTTTTTCTGAGGTTCTGGGTCATCTCCACCATCATTATTCTGAATTCTTTTTCTGGAAGGCTGCCTAGCTCCACTTCATTTAGTTGTTTTTCTGAGGTTTTATCTTGTTCCTTCATCTGGTACATAGCCCTTTGCCTTTTCATCTTGTCTATCTTTCTGTGAATGTGGTTTTTGTTCCACAGGCTGCAGGATTGTAGTTCTTCTTGCTTCTGCTGTCTGCCCTCTGGTGGATGAGGCTATCTAAGAGACTTGTGCAAGTTTCCTGATGGGAGGGACTGGTGGTGGGTAGAGCTGACTGTTGCTCTGGTGGGCAGAGCTCAGTAAAACTTTAATCCACTTGACTGCTGATGGATGGGGCTGGGTTCCCTCCCTGTTGGTTGTTTGGCCTGAGGCAACCCTACATTGGGGCCTACCTGGGCTCTTTGGTGGAGCTAATCACAGGGCTCACATCAAGGAGTACTTCCTAGAAGTTCTGCTGCCAGTGCCCTTGTCCCCATGGTGGGCCACAGCCACCCCCCACCTCTGCAGGAGACTGTCCAACACTAGCAGATAGGTCTGGTTCAGTCTCCCCTGGGGTCACTGCTCCTTCCCTTGGGTCCTGATACACACACTACTTTGTGTGTGCCCTCCAAGTGTGGAGTCTCTGTTTCCCCCAGTCCTGTCGAAGGCCTGCAGTCAAATCCCAGTAGCCTTCAAAGTCTGATTCTCTAGGAATTCCTCCTCCCGTTTCTGGACCCCCAAGTTGGTAAGCCTGACGTTGGGCTCACAACCTTCACTCCAGTGGGTGGAGTTCTGTGGTATAAGTGTTCTCCAGTCATGTGTCACCCACCCAGCAATTATGGGATTTGATTTTACTGTGATTGCCCCCTCCTTCCATCTCATTGTGGCTTCACCTTTGTCTTTGGATGTCGGGTAGCTTTTTTGGTGAGTTCCAGTGTCTTCCTTTCGATGAGTGTCCAGCAGCTAGTTGTAATTCTGGTGTTCTCACAAGAGGGAGTGAGAGCACATCCTTCTAGTCCGCCATCTTTGCACACAGGTTATTTGCTTTTAGATAGGAGGCTTAAAATATTTTTCTCTCTTATTCAATCTCTGTTCCAGTGGCCTTGTGACTGTCTAAAATACCCACCAACAATGGCAAGACTGTTTAATGGAACATGCACTGCCTGGAAATTCCACACTGACTGTTTTATGTACCTTAACTCATGGAATCCAATCCACCTTAAAACCCCACAAGGATAAAATGGATAACTAATAAGAACCTGCTGTATAAAAAAATAAATAAAATAATTTTTTTTTTAAAAAACCCTTAAATACCCACGAGGAGGGTGCTGAGATACAAAAACATGAAACAGCCCCCAGTCACTCTGCTCGTGGAACAGAGCCAGATTTTCAGCACAGGCTGGGCAAATTCCAGAGATCTGAACTACCAAGCTGGACACCCCTCCTTTTTATATTTGAGCACTGGAGGTTCCTAATAAAATGCCAGAATGTTATAGGGAGGGATGAAAATCAGAAGTCCCAGTCTGTATGCTGGGCTCAGATTGGGCAAATGGTAACCTATGTACCTGATTCATCATCCCTGCAGGCTGCTGGTGTCCGGTGGGGCCAGGGTGGCAGGAGCCCAGGTGATGGCCTCAGGCCCTAAGTGCCTGTGTGTCACCTCAGGATGCCTGCACAAATGCTGTCATTTCCTATGTCTGCTACTTTGTGAAGAGGGGTGAGACAGACTGGCTGAGCCATCATTTGACATTCAGAACTTAGCACAAGTTGACTTGTTGAATTGGGTGGGTACTAACTGAGCAGCGCAGAACAGAGCACAAACCCACAGTGCAGCGTGAAGGGAGGAGCAGAAAAAGATGAGTTCAGAGAGTGGAAGGGGCAGATATAAACGTGAGGAACCTGGGAGCATATGGTGGAGGGAAGAGCTGAGGCTAGAGAGCTCAGAAAGAACTAGGTCCCTCAGTGAACCCCACAAACTGCCTGCCTGCCTCTCCACAGGTCCACCAGCTAGTCATCTTTATCTGAAACCAGAGTCATGTATGGGCATGTCATGAAGAAAATTCTACCTAGTTTCTCTCAACTGGGAGGTGTTAATTTGATAATTGTCAGATGATATGAAAAATAAGGAAGAGATTAATTAAGGGAAGCAGAAATTTTCTCCATTCTTCTAAACAATTTTGGATTATTTGCATAATATACAGAAGAATTATTATAAGAAGTCTGAGTATATATATGTATATATGTGTGTAAATATTTATATAGTACCCCTCTTCTTCATGTACCTACTGTGCCCTCTGCAAACTTCTCACCTGGCCCTTATTACAGTTTGTGGTGCTTATTGGCCTTAAATCCTCTGGGACAAGCACCCTGTCTTATTCATCTTTGTAGGCTAGTAGCTAGCACAATACCTAGCACACAGGAGATTCTGAATAAATACCGGATGAGTAAGTGAATGAAAGAACGTCCATAGGTTTTTTTTTAAAAGACATAATGCAAGTTGAAAGAATTGAGTTATATTCTTTGTTTCTATTGGCAGGAACTTTAAATGGCAATATATTATCCTTCACTTATTAATGTCCTGATCCACTCATTACACTTGCCCTGCATTCTCTAGCTATCAGGAAGCAAAACTATGGAAACGCCTAAATTATCATCCAAGATCAGGAACAATTTGAAGGTATCTGCACTATTGGTCTAAGAATAACTCAGGCATTTTGATTTTTAGAAATTTTATGGTAAAACATCATAGAAAGTTAAAGCTGATCTCTTAAAAAAATTTCCCAAGAGGAAATTTATCTCTGATAATATTTAACTAACCAACCAGAAAATGTGAATTCAACAAGTCATAGAAGTGTCTGTTCATTGTCCAAGGAGGACAAATGCAACATCATTCCTTATTTAAATGCCTCATATTTAGAGGCATTTAGAGTCCTCATATTTAGAGTCCTCATATTTCTTTCATGGGTCAAATTCGCTCTGATTTCCAGGGCAGTAAAAATGTAAGAGGGAAAACACCGAGGACAGAGAGTGATGTTACGTAGCCTTCAAAATCCAGACTGTGACAGAACTTTGAAGTGGATGTGAGACTTTTCTATTATGGGCTGTTATTTACAGATGCTCACTTCTGCCTTTCAAAATCATTTTCCAGATTGTCAAACATAAATCTCTTATAAACAAAATGCTTTTTCTTGACTACTTCCTGATTCAGGATTTCAGAATTCCCAGGATATCACTACAGGGGGAAAAATCTTTTTTCATAGCTCTGATATTACATAATATTACCTAAAATTTCTGTCTTCTGTTTGGTAACACAACACACGCTGACTGAATACATCAACCGCGTTATTATTTTTCCCACTAAAATATTATGTTTAATGAAGACTCCTGGCCTTTCACAATCAAGGCAGGCACAGTAACCACCAACCTGTCACATTCCATAAACAAAATCATAAATATTGGGGGAAATATAAACGCCAATAAGTTTGTGACAGATGACGCCAATCACAAGGGGCCACTTCACAAGGAAATCATGTGAAAGATTTTGTCTTCGTCACCTTTCATGATAAATTTATCTAATAAAATTGAAGGGGCGGAATATAAGAAAAAGGAATTATAGGTTAATTGTTATCACATTACACTTTAAAAATGTTATCCCGCTTGGTACCCCTTAACAGATGCCTCCTCAGCAAACTGTCACAAGTGAACAAAGGACTTTAATTTGCAGAGGAACCAACTCCACGCTATATTAATAAAGTCACTTCTTGTTGTCTCTTAATAATGAGCTGTCAGATGGCTTGCTTTGATTAAAACAACAAACTTTCTGGTATGAAAAGGCCTGTTCTATGTGACGCTGCCCGCTTCCTCTTGTATGGGATGTTCCGCATCTTTCTGACTTGCACACTAACCTGGTTTTGATTCACCTTCCATAAAGTTCACTCTTGAAATCTTTCAAAATCATCCCCCAAGCTGCATGAATCGAGGTCTTCTTAGAACCAAAGTCGTCATCCTGTCCTATTATAAATAGATTATTATTTATCAAGACCAGATTTCAATCTCCCGTTGAAGCCTTCTCTTTCTCTCTTCCCCTGGGTGCCCCTTGTTGCCCTGGGGGCAGGACACAGAGCTCTGCAGCATATTGCCTTATGAATCTTCCTCAAGTACCCAATTATCCTGCTGCAGAGGCGTGTCAGTGTCCTGACAGCTGCGAGCCACGTGCCGGCCCTGCTGTCAGAGGTGAAAGATGGCCCGCACCCCTGTTCCTCACTGCATTTCCATTGTGACTCGGACCTGGAGAGGCGCGCACACTGAAAGGAGTTCGTTAGGGGTGCCACGGAGGTCAAAGACTGCTTAGAAGAAAAGGCTGAGGTGAAAATTAAAAACAGGATAAGTGCCAGGGTAGTCCAGACAGGTGCTGGTGCTATGATAGCGGAATAGCACGCCGCGTCTCCCAGGGCCCACGGAGCTATTGTGGGAGAGCCGCACTTGGGCTGATTTTCATTGAGATCAATTTCACAAGTACCGTCTTCTGGAAAGTCCTTCAAGTGATTGAAAACCAAATGAAGCTTTTGTAAGTGTCGACAGGTTTTCCTGCAGTCTTCCCCTCACTCTCTCCCCAAATCGATGATATTCTGAACTTTTGGAGATTCTGTGCTAAAGCAAACAGCAGTTATTCTGGGCGATCTCCATATATACATTTTAAAATAATTATTATTTGTGCAGTACTTTTGTGAACCTAACCTGTCACTCTAATGATTTGTCAGCAGCAACATTTATTGGTGGGTCAGAAACACAAAAGTCCCCCAAAATTCTACCTAGACAGCAGCCTCTCTAAAAACTCAATGATTCCACTTGGGGACCACAGGACCAGCACTTGTGTTCCTGGCTGATTATGTGTTAAAAGGGTTTGGTACATGTAGTTACCATTTAGAAAGGATGGTCTTGGGCTCACACTTATCCAAATGAGTATAAAGATCACTTGTGTCATAATGATGATGTCACTTAATAACTAAGAACACATCACAGTTATGCAGGTGTAAGACCTTTTGGTGTTTAGCCTAAGGTAAGACTCCACACATGACAGACTTCTCTCTATTTAAAAAACTGCTAAATAAATGGTTACTCCAGTAACAGACAGAAGAAGGCCCTGAAACAAGAGAAAACTCACACTACAGGGAATTCGAAGGGTGATGGTAAACAGTTCCTTGTATTGAGACCAGAGTAAGAAGACAATTTCTCTTTAAATGCATCATAATGAATTTAAGATATAAAACACAAAGAGGTTACTTATTATAAGGGTTGTGCAGGGTTGAAACAGAGCGTAGTAAAGACAGCCATAGCTATTCTCATCTAGAGAATTTTATGAACAATGAATGAACAAACACATGAGGTGTGCCTGTAAAGTATGGAAAGTTGGGCTTCCCTGGTGGCGCAGTGGTTGAGAGTCTGCCTGCCGATGCAGGGGACACGGGTTCGTGCCCCAGTCCGGGAAGATCCCACATGCCGAGGAGCGGCTTGGCCCTTGAGCCATGGCCACTGAGCCTGAGCGTCCGGAGCCTGTGCTCCGCAACGGGAGAGGCCACAACAGTGAGAGCCCCACGTACTGCAAAAAAAATAATAATAAATAAATAAAGTATGGAAAGTTTCTTTTTATACGAGGACGCTAAAATTTCCCTATTTCAATAAGTTATCATCTCCTTCAAATAATCACTCAAATAGTGACCACAAGCTTCAAGCGACATTATATGGGTAAATCATGAGGTTTAGTACCTGGTATGCAGTCGGAGGGGTGTGCATGTGTGTGTGTGTGTGTGTGTGTATATATATATATATACACACACACACACATATATACATAAGTTATATATATGTAACATACATCCTGTTTGTATTTGAAGACAATATATTTATTCCAGAAGCTGCAACTGATCAAAAGGCAGTTGTTTTGAATTCCCTCTGAATTATTTTCAGAGCCTTCGGCACCTTCTCTTTAGCAAGATTTATGTAGTGCTTAACATCTGCAAAAAACACGCTTAGATAAGGTGGAAAAACTTCCTATGATAGTGGCCTTGATTTCTGGACATTGCTGTCATTCAGAAGTGAAAATAATAAAAGAGGCTCAAACAAGCAAGCCAAAATGTATCATTTGGGGTCAAAATTGAGACACACTCCATCAAGCAAGGAGAGAGTTGCTTGGGCGACTTTCTGCCTAAAGGCAACTCCAAAAGAGGACTTGCAAGAGTCATGGTAGCTTTGGTAGAATAAACACGCAGCTTATTGAGTGACTGCATTAGAACCCAACATGTATTTAGCCGTGTAGACACTGGGGGTTGTGCAATACAGTTTTTCATTACTTTATAATCAAGCCTCATTCTTTTTTTGTTTGTTTGTTTTAAACTGAGCTCCAGAAGAACTGACCTTGGACAGAATGCAAGGTTCATGGCCATTGTATTTATTTATTTTTAAAATTTTTATTGGAGTATAGTTGATTTAAGGTGTTGTGTTAGTTTCTGCTGTACAGCAAAGTAGATCAGTTATACATATACATATATACACATTGTTTTAGATTCTTTTTCATACGGGTCATTACAGAGTATTGAGAAGAGTTCCCTGTGCTATACAAGCCTCATTCTTATAGGTTAACAAATCTAGACTTTCTCAGTAAATCTGAACAGCTGGGAAAAAAAAAGATGTTTAGTGTATATGTTTATAGGCTGGAGACAGAGAGACTCTATTAGTTAGTGACTGCATAAAATCAAGAAGTAATTACAAGAAGAGTGGTTGAGTTCTGCTAGGGAAGTCTTAAATATGTCTTTAATTATAGAAACCTGAGAGCTGGGAGGAGTCTTGGACACCATCTGGAATTCTAGACCAATTCTCTCATTTTCAGAGAGGAAACATAAAGTTCAGAGAAGTTAACTGCTTTGTCCAACCACATAGACTAAAAGAGGAAGAATGAAAAAATTGGATCAAAGTCTTATTCCAAATTTCCACTATATTTCATTGTTCTAGAAACAGGATTTAAAGAAGTCATACATTTTTAAAGAAACTTTTCATTAAATACTAACACAAATAAATACCACTTTAAACACCTCTAGAGATCTTTAGCACCAAGAAACTAATGACACAATGACCCTGGCCCATTGGTAGGAGTGTTTCTAGAGGAGATCTCTGGACATCAAAGTTCTAGAGCCTATTCCTCTTTATTCTGATTCTTCACTCACTGGACATTGCTTTAGGAGTAATCTGACTTCCTGTGGATGACTTCCTACAGGGAACAGAATGTGCTGGGAAGTCCATAAGAAAAACCTGCTTATCCACTTATAAAGTCTTTGTAATTTTACAAGCGTATAATTGTCATTTTGGGTTAGATAGAAAAAGTACCTTTATTCATCCATTGTCAAAATTAGTTTTAATTTTTTCACACAAAAAGCTCATGTGAAAAAGTTTCTACAGAAAATAAATAAATAACCCCCCCATCAGAAAGAACTATTTATAAATGTGGTAATTCATTTTCCCTTTTTAAACTTTGTGCTTTAGATTAAGTATGATATAGGTCAGCATTAATTTACAAATAGCTAAATAAATAACTAAAGTTTTTCATTAAAAAAAGCAATAAATGCACCAAGAGAAATGCCACAAGGTTAAGTTTCATGCAGATACTCATTTGCACACTTGGAGAGCTATAACTTAGATTTCAAAAGATAGATAACCCTAATTTTCCTAATAATCAAATTATCTCATTTATTATGACATGGATATATTATGTTTACTTATATTTTAATATGTATTCAACAACACTTCAACTGAAAGTACACATTCACTTGTTTTTTGTTGTGCCATGGGACTTTTTGTAAGCAAAGAGGTATTTTTAAATTTCTCCAAAAAATTACCATAAGGCCCAATTTGCAGATCTTGGCCAAAGTGTAACTATCAAGGAGATAGGAGTTGTTTTTCAAATCCCCCTCTTCTTCACATTAATGTCCCAAACAGAATAGCTTTTTAAGAGATGAAGGAAATGTAAAGATTTTGGATTTAATCTCATAGCATCGTACTATGAATTTGCCACATCCCATCCCACAGACAGTTACATTTCATCAGAAAAATAAGTCATTCACTATTGTCCTATTTCCTAGAAAGCCCTGTAGCATCAAGAAACAGAATTATTTTTGACAATAAATGACTGATCTCCTAAAGCACCAAAATAGCTTCTCTCTTTCCAGAATTGCATTACTGCCACGTTAAGTGTGTTACCATATAGATGCATTTGCAAAGACATCTGAACATCTAGGAAAAAATACCCCTTTGGTTGCTTCCTGTTTGATTCCATTGAATTTGACTGGGGAAGAAAAGAAAATTAACATGCATAAGCACCTATGCTTTATATACATTGTCCCATTTAATCCTCCCACTAGCAGTAAGTAAGGAACTGTCACCATTCTACACATATACTCAGAGAGCTTAATTAGATTTTTTTCCAAAGTGAGTAGCCTGTACGTTTTGGAGCTATGTCTGAAGCCCATTCTGCACTGACTCCATTTCAGTACCAAACTAATTTCGAATCACTGTGTGGTAAACAGAGTTTGCCTTCAGCTTTCAGCACTTTGCAGGCCGAACACCTTGCCTCTGAGGCCCTGGTTCTAGGCTTGCCCCCTCTCATTCACCATCCTCATGTGAGGCCTTATTGACCCAGAGATTCTGTTCTGCCCCTCATTTTACAATAACCTTCTAGGACTCTCAACAAACTCCACCTCTTCGATTCAAAGGCTAACCTACGACACCAAACCAGGAGAATGTCACAAAGAAAGCCTACCCAAAGACTTTCCCGGGAAATGCACACTTCTGCTATTTAACATGCCATCAGCATAGAAAGTATTTCAGATCAACCAGGATGACACGGGGAGCCAGCAGAGCTTTCTGAGGCCTCACAAGCTGTAGCTAGTAGGTCTCCGATTAGGTGTCTCTTTAAAGAATGAAGCCAGAATTTCTACCTGTGGTGATGGTAGACTAACTTGTCACAGACAAACTGTCCCACTTGGAACAATGTGAAAAGCTGGATCCCCTCACATTTTTTTTTTAAGCCTGGGCAGTTACCAAAGCAGGAAAGACTTTAGGAGCAAAATCCCTGAGATAAGCAAAGTTCCAAGAGGTGGCCTGTATCTGGCCTGGATTTCCTCTCAAGGCACTTGATCAGGGACTGAGAAGCAGCAAAAAAGCATCCACCAGTCTTAAAGAACAGGAATGGCAAAAATAGGATTATGAGACCCACCGATTTTCAGTTGGGAAATCCTCCCCCCAACAAAGGTTCTACCCTAAGAACAGGGGTGAACCAGAAATAGGACAGCATTCACAAGGCTAAAAACAGACTCCCAATCAACTCAATCCTTCTTCGGATTAAGGTGAGATTCACCTAGCTTAACTCCTGCCCAAAGTAAAAATGCACCCTCTTTGGATAAAGATAGCTATCATTGAGAACCTCAAATTATTTCTACATCTTACTGCACTACATTTGCCAATAAATAAAAAATTATCAAGAATATTAGGAGACAAGACTTAAAGAAGTAAAGACAAAGAATGGGGTTTTAAAACTATGTGTGTGTGTATGTATGTATATGCACATATATACATACATACAGAAACACAGTATAGATGCCATTTTTCCAGAACTTATCTATAAATTCAATGCAAACTCAATCAAAATTCCAGTATGTTTATTTTTATTAACTCAACAGGCCAATTCAAATATTTACATGGAATTAAAAGGGGCCCAAAATAGCCAAAAATATTGTGAAGAAAAAGTTATTGTACTAGGGACCAAGACTTCTTAGAAAGCTATAGTAAGTAAAATAGTGTGGAATCAGTGGAAGAAGAGACACATATACTAATAGACATAATAGACCAGAAACAGACTCACACTTCTATGGGCATGATTTAAAACAAAGGTGATTTTGCACAGCACTAGGGAGTAGGATGATCTCTTTAAGGCTGGGCCAACTGGACATCCAAATGCATAATTTCTTTTCTACTTTATCTCATAAAAATAATTCCATGTGATTATAAGTCTAATATGAAAGGCATTGTAACAATACAGCATTTAGAAGATAACATAGGAAAATACCTTTATGACCTTGGAACTGGCAGATTTCTTAAACATAACATAAAAAGAACAAACTATAAAGGAAACATTTGATAAATTGAGCTACATTACATTGAAAAATACTTTAATGTACTGAAAGGCAAATCACAGAGTTGGAGAAGATATCTGAAATATATAACCAAAGAAATACAAATTCCCAGAATCTGTAAAGAATTCTTATATTTCCAATAAGAAAAAGATAATTTATCATTACAAAAGGGCAAAAGAGATGATTAGATACTTCACAACAGAGTATGTCCATATAACCAATAAATATGGTAGTCCTCGTTTTGCAGGGTTCTGGTATACAGAATTTCACCAGTCACCCAACAGCATAATGTGAATTTCAGTTACCACAGTGTATTAACTATAATTGCATGGAATGCAAACTTTGCTGGTAGTTCTTTAGTCCATAGATCACTACGTGAATAACAGTTGTGCATCATGACCAATGACCAATCATGTCACTTGTTTCAAAGTCTGTCACTGATTGGTCACTGCACATCTGTTATTCAGTTCACATTCACACACAGACAGCAAAGCATGTAGTTGTGTTGCCTCCTTGTAGCCTAGTGATAAACCCACATGATGTTTTACAAAAATGGATAATCAACAAAGGGTCAACTTAGAGGAAGCACGACAAAAAAATTACAGAAGAGAAAAATTAAAGAAAAAATAAGAAGAGCGATAATATTGAAAGTGAAATTAAAATTTAATATAATTGGAGTTTAAAAAGAAATAACTGACCACGGTAATGTGGACACTCACCATTTGAGAGACTAGATATGCAGCCAAAGGAACTCAGTGAAGGCAAATTTATCCATTTAAATGAGGAAAGAAGTGATGAAAAGGATTAAGATATCTCAGAGGAAGTGACTCCAGCAAAATACTTCAACATTGTAATGGAAGTTACTGACAGTGCAATATGCAATAGAAATACAAGACATCCAGATTGGAAAGAAAAAATTATTTGCAGGCCACATGTTCATATATGTGTAAAAGCTTACAGAATAATAACAAGTCTACTAGAACTAATACATGAGTTCAGCAAGTTTGCAGATACAAGACCAATATATAAAAATCAATGATATTTCCACATATTAGCAATGATTGAACAACTGGAAATTGAAATAAAGAAATAACATTTATGATAACATCAAAAATATGAAATTCTAAGTGATGAATCTTACACAAAATGGGCAAGACCTGTACAATTTAAATTACAAAGTATTTTTAAGAGAAACTACTGAAGACTGAAATAAATGAAGAGACGGTTATGAATTAGATGACTCAGTATTAAGATACCAATTCTTCCCAAATTGATCTATAGATTCTCTGCAATCTCAAGTAAAACTCATATGGAAATGCAAAGGACCTAGAAAATCCAAAGCAACTTTTGAAAAAGGAGAACAATGTTGGAGTTATACTGCCTGATTTCAAATCTTATTATACATCTACAGTGGTCAAGGTAATATGATACTGGCATCAAGATAGACAAATAAATTAATGGAATAGAACAGAAGAGTCCAGAAATGGACCCATGTTATATGGTCAATTGATTTTTGACAGAGGTTCAAAGGTTCAATTCAAGAGAGAAAGAATAGTCCTTTCAAACCTCCTCTCCCTCCTCCAGTCAGTAGCTCTTCTTGCCTGTTTACTAGATGCCAGCCCCTGTATGCCAGCTGTTGTTCTGTACTACTGTACTTTTCAAGGTACTGTACTATAAGATTAAAAATGTCTTCTTGGGCTTCCCTGGTGGTGCAGTGGTTGAGAGTCCGCCTGCCGATGCAGGGGACACGGGTTCGTGCCCCAGTCTGGGAGGATCCCACATGCCGCGGAGCGGCTGGGCCCGTGAGCCATGGCCGCTGAGGCTGTGCGTCCGGAGCCTGTGCTCCCCAATGGGAGAGGCCACAACAGTGAGAGGCCCACGTACCGCAAAAAAAAAAAAAGTCTTCTTTACTTTTTGTGTTTGTTTTTTATGTATTATTTGTGTGAAAAGTATTATAAACCTATTACAGTACAATACTGTATAGCCAATTATGTTACTTGGGTACCTAGGCTAACTTTGGTAGACTTACGAACAAATTGGACTTACGAATGCACTCTCAGAACAGAAGCCGTTCATATGTAGGGGACTTACTGTATCTGATAAGAGGTTAATATCCAAAATAAATAAAGAACTCATACAACTCAATAGCAAAAAAACAAACAACAACAACAAGAAACAATCCAATTAAAAAATGGGCTGAAGATCTGAATAGACATTTTCCAAACAAGACATATAGATGGCCAACAGGTAAATGAAAAGATGCTTAAATCATTAATCAACAGGTAAATGCAAGTCAAAATCACAATGAGATATCACCTCACACCTGTTAGAATGGCAATTATCAAAAAGACAATAAACAACGAGTGTTGGTAAGGATGTAGAGAAAGGGGAACACTTGTGTTCTGTTGGTGAGAATGTAAACTGGTGCAACCAGTATGGAAAACAGTATGGAGGTTCCTCAAAAAATTACAAATAGAGCTACCATATGATACAGAAATTCCACTTTTGGGCATTTAGTCAAAGAAAACAAAAACACTAACTTGAATATACACACCCACATGCTCACTGCAGCACTATTTACAGTAGCCAAGACATGGAAATAATCTAAGTGTATATCAATGGATGAATGAAACTGTGGTATGTGTGTGTGTGTGTATGTGTGTATATAAATGAAACCTTGCCATTTGCTACTACACAGATAGACCTTGATGGCATTATGCTAAGTGAAATAAGTCATACAGAAAAAGACAAATACTGTATGATCTCTTACATATAGAATTTATAAAACAACCCCCCCCCAAGTTTGTAGATACATAGAACAGATTGGTGGTTGCCAGAGAAGAGAGTAGGGGGTGGGAGAAATGGACGAAGGGGGTCAAAATTATTATTTTATTATTATTTTGTACATTGATTATATATTGAAATGATAATACTTGGGATATGCTGGGTTGAAAAACATATATTATTAAAAATTTTAAATCAAAACAATACAATTCTGAGAGGTTAAATATATAAACTGGAATAAAGACAAATTTTTAAAACTATTAGAAGAGAGTGTAAAAAATGTATTTATGATCTTTCTTGGGAAAGATTTCTTAAACTGGCACAAAAAGTACAAACTATAAAAGATTGTGACGTTTCACTATATGAGAATTATAAAGGTCTATAGAGTTAAATTAAAAAACAAGGGACTCACTGAAAGAAAATATTCATAAGATATAAAACAAATAAAGGATTAGCATCTCAAATATATAAAAAAATTTCAAATGAATAAAGAAAAGTCTAATAGAAAAATGAATCAGGTATATAAACCGACACAAACAGAAACAAATGCACCAATAAATAGATTTCTACTCAGCTGTATAAAGGAAGCGTAAAAGTGTAAATTTTACATAATTGACGTCATCTTCTTCATGAGCCTCTGTCTCACTGGTATGGGGGATTTGGTCTTGGGGGATGGAGAGTAGGGGTACTACTGACTTTCCACATAAGTGAATCTCAGCCATATTTGGTTCTAATTCACCTTCAGTTAACACAGGAAAAAAAAAAAACCTGATCATCAAAAGAATACTCATTTGATGCACAGTCCTTATTAAGGCAAGAAATTAGACTGAAACATTTCAGAAGACAATTTAACATTAGTTGAAATCTTCATTTTAACCAACCTATTAAAGAAACTACTACATTCCACGAGTACTCTGGTTAAACTATTACCTCATCTGTAAAATGAAAATGTTCCATTAGAAAGTTCATTCATTTATTTAGCAAGGATGTATTAAATGCCTAATTTGTTTCGAAAGCTGGAAATATAGATCTGAACAAAACAAAGTCCCTGTGCTCATATGACTTATAAGTTAGTAGGAGACATATCAATAGATATAAAGCCCTCCCCGAACAGAACTCTGCTCTTAGAAATACATTATTATGCGAGTGATGAAGAGATAAGCCGCAGACTGGGAAAAATAATTGCAAATCACCTATATGATACAGGACTTTAACCCAAAATACATAAAGAACTCTCAAAACTCAATGACATGAAAACAAACAACCCAAGTGAAAAATGGACAAGAGGGGCTTCCCTGGTGGCGCAGTGGTTGAGAGTCCGCCTGCCGATGCAGGGGACACGGGTTTGTGCCCCGGTCTGGGAAGATCCTACATGCCGCGGAGAGGCTAGGCCCGTGAGCCATGGCCGCTGAGCCTGCGCGCCTGGAGCCTGTGCTCCGCAAGGGGAGAGGCCACAACAGTGAGAGGCCCGTGTACCGCAAAAAAAAAAAAAAAAAAAAAAAAAGGACAAGATATTTGAACAGACATTTCACCAAAGAATATATACAAATTCAAATACACACAAGAAGAGATGCTCAACATCATTAACCATTAGGGAAATACAAATCAAAACTCTAATGAGATTCTACTACAAACTTTTTGAGTCTCTAAAATTAAAAAGTTCTGACCATATCAAGTGTTGGTTAGGATGTGAAGCAACTGGAACTCAAACACCACTAGCGAGAATGTAAAATGACACAAGCACTTTGGAAATCACTTTGGAAAACTGTTTGATCCAGCCATTCCACTCCTAGAGAAAGGGAAGCATCAGGTCTTACAAAACTGTGTACTTAAATGTTCATAGCAGCTTAGTTTGTAATAACCAAGCAATCCAAAAGCCCAGGAACAGGGGCATGGATAAGCAAATTTTGGTGTTTATATACCCATATAATTGTGGTGTATATAGCCATACAATAGTGTACACAGTATTGCTGAATAATATTCATTAGTAAAAAGCAATGAACTACTGATACATGCAGCAACAAACTTTGGGGGTGATGGATATGTCCACTATCTTATTGTGGTGATAGTTTCATGATTATATACTTATGTCAAAACTTATACAACTGTACACTTTAAAGATGTTCAGTTCATTGTATGTCAAGTCTGCCTCACTGAAGGTCTTTTGAAAAAAGGCTCAGACACCCATGCAAACTGTTCCCCTTTCACAAACTCCTATTTCTCAAACTGCCCTTTTATGCTTCTTTCTCCAAGTCAGGGCATCCTTATGCCGATTCCATCTTTAAGCGTCTGAATTTGAATAAAACTGTTGATGAGGGCAAGGAACACATACAGATTAGGTCCTTGACCTTTCTGTCCACTAGAAAAGAGAGCTTTGATACGCTTAAAAAGAACAAAAATAAAAATCTTAAAAAGGAAGAAAATCATCCTGATTTATTACTCATGTTACAGTGAGTGATCTGGCAGGAAACAAAACCAGCAGTTAATCTTCCAAGCAGAAAAAATTCAATCCCTTTGTTGGTTTTTATGAAGCATTCGGCTGTTTTATGGTGGGAGTCTATCAAATTCAATACATTTTACATGATTGCAAATTCCTTAAAATAAGAAGATGCTCTAACAGCATAACAATGAAGGACTGTGGTACTTTGCACTAATAAATTTTGTTATCCTTTGTGAATTCTACTGTTTTATTTTTAATAGTAACAAGACACCAAATGCTATCAATGTCATTTTAATATAAATGGATATGTATGCTTTGATGTGCATATGGAAAGATAAGAATTGCCTTGCCTTCTTCAGAATTGTAAGTCAGATATATAAAATAACATGAAGACAATCTGATGGGTAAAATCCTATAAATATCCAGTATAATTTACTATAAATTACACATTACCCTGCCCCCACCCGTACCCTTCAGCGGAGTAAATGTCCTTAACCAAAGATGGAGGAGGAGAACAGATTGTACCATTCCTTATCTTTTCTGCATAAACTCTGTTAACTGCAACCCTAAATGGAGCAGCTATTTTCAGGGTAATATAAGATGACACTGGGGATGAACCAGGAGTGCTTCAATTCCCAGGAAGGAGCCAGGCCTGGAAGTGGCTTACTTGCTCACTTTTCGGTTGGACCTATAAG
The DNA here is from genome assembly GCF_964165515.1 of Mesoplodon bidens. NCBI lineage: Eukaryota > Metazoa > Chordata > Mammalia > Artiodactyla > Ziphiidae > Mesoplodon > Mesoplodon bidens. The sequence goes on along the minus strand of NC_138168.1, from coordinate 76,373,259 downwards.
GTGACCATTTACAACACTCCCCGTTAGCTATGACCCACAGCTCCTCTGCCCTCGCAGTGCCTCTGAGTGCTGACATCCCTGTGGCCTGACCCCCGGCCCCTGGCTTCTCCTTGGACCATTTACCATGACCGGGCACCCTCCCTGCCTCTGCCAAGATGTCACCCTGACTCAGAACTCTTCTGCTGCCCGTCCCATCTCTGCCGCTCCGAGCACTTCATCCTCTCTGGGTTTTTTTAATCTCATTCTCTGTGTTACACACTAACCACAGAATCAATCAAAAGTTTCTTCTGTTTTCTCACGTTAAATGTAACTTAGTTTTCCTCAAGCTCAGAACTGATCCTCGGGAGTTCCCTGGTGGCACGGTGGTTAGCATTCCGGGCTTTCACTGCCATGGCGCGGGTTCAGTCCCTGGTTGGGGAACTGAGATCCCGCCAGCTACATGGCATGGCCAGAAAAAAAAAGAACTTATCCTCAAAATTTTCCTAGTACTGTGGCTCCTCCTCCAACCTCAGGACCAGGGGCCAGGACAGTCCTGCTCTCTTGATGGCTTGCCCCACACTGCTGCTTCCAATCATGGCTTTCCCAGTTCACCGGACTGTGGAAGTTCATGGAAGTTCATGGCATCTATGGCACCACTCTCTCCTCTTCCTCTACCTTATTCACCAGCTTCAGGGCTGGCTCTGCAACATTATCAGAACCTGCCTCACCATTCCAGAGGATAACTCTTCCAACATCCAGTCCTTCCCCAGGTTCCTCAGCTGATCTAACACAGGGAGGGTCAGATTCATCTTACATTGCTCCCACACACTTTGACACAGCCCCGCTCACAGACTTCGAAATGCCCCTAGCTAATCACAGTTGCCTCTCCACTGTCACTCTGCTTTCCTGTCAACACCCGCTGCTGCTAAACCTCAGCACAGGTTCAGGGTTGTTAATGTGATTTCCATCATAAAAACGAGGATAGCTAGCTTTCCTGAACCAAAAAGGTTGACATGGTTAGTAGCTTTGAAGATTTGGTTTATAAGCTAAAGTCATGGGACTTCCCTGGTAGTCCAGTGGGTAAGACTCTGTGCTCCCAATGCAGGAGGCCTGGGTTCGATCCCTGGTCGGGGAACTAAATCCCGCATGCGTGCTGCAACTAAGAAGCCCACATGCCACAACTGAAGATCCCCCATGCTGCAACTAAGCCCCAACACAGCCAAACTAAATAAATATTTTTCTAAAAATAAGCTAAAGTCATAAAAACAGGAAAAGAGCCACTCTCTTTAAGAAATAAAATCCTCCTTTTGGGGCTTCCCTGGTGGCGCAGTGGTTGAGAGTCTGCCTGCTAATGCAGGGGACACAGGTTCAAGCCCAGGTCTGGGAAGATCCCACATGCCGTGGAGTGGCTGGGCCCATGAGCCACAACTACTGAGCCTGCGCGTCTGGAGCCTGCGCTCTGCAACGAGAGGCCGCGATAGTGAGAGGCCCGCGCACTGCGATGAAGAGTGGCCCCCACTTGCCACAACTGGGGAGGGCCCTCACACAGAAACGAAGACCCAACACAGCCATAAATAAATTAATAAACTCCTACCCCCCAACATCTTCTTTAAAAAAAAAAATCCTCCTTTTGATTTAGCAAAGCAAGCCCATCTATACACTAATTTTAATTATTATCAGGCCCTTTGCCATCTGGACCCAACTTCTTTCATTTCCTATTTCCTTGCCACCTTCCTCAATCCGGCATCCCTTTCTACCCCCTTAACCCTGGCTCTCTAGCTGCCCCCAGCCACTCTTAGCTCCCTAGGCACGTTGTGCTTTTCCTCATGGTCGTCCCTCTACAGCAAGGCTGTATCCCCCCTGGAAATTTCTATCTCTTCCTTGGTCTAGTTCAAATGTTACTTTCTCTTTAAATCCCTTTCCCAGATCTCTTAGGATTATTCATCCTTACTCATGTTCTTGAGTGCCTTTTATGTGTCAAGCACTTTATAGGATCTAGGGGTTCATCAATAAAGAGATGATACTAAAATCTCTGCCTTCTTGGAACTCAACTTTCAGTGGGTTGGAACTGATAATAAACAAGGGGGTAGATTAAAAAATACAGTATATTATTTACTAATAACACACTTTGTTAATGTGTGCTATCAACCAGGACTGAAGAATAAGGGGTGCTGAGAGTTGGGAGGGAAATTGCAATGATATTAACATAGGGTGGTCTAAGGAGGCTGCACTGAGGAGGTAACCTTTGAGGAAGCATTGAAGGAGCTGAGGAAGTGAGCCTGCAGCTGAAGAATGACAAGATCAGTGTTCACTGCTAATATCTTGGTGTCCAAAGTTGGACTGTGAATTTTGTGAGGGCAGAGACTGTTCCTTATGGATGTTTGTGCATTCAGCTTCCAGAAGGGTTCCTGGCACCTTGTAGGGGTTGAAAAAATGATATTTGAGTTAATATCCACAGCATACTCTACTTATCCCTGTCTGGGTAAATTTCACATTTTCAGGTGACTTGTCTAAGAGATAACATGACGAATAGGCAACTGAGTGAAAGGTGACAAACTTCAATTACCATAAAAGCAACCCACTACATGCTTTCAGCACTCCTTGTAAAATAAACAGTTAAAAGGTAACTGTCCTTGGCGTTGATATATTGAATCTTAAAGCTAAATTCTTGGCCTTCTCCAACATATTTACAAGTGTCTAATAAAATGCACAGGAAGTTTACTTCTTTTGCATGGCATTTTATTAATGAAAATGACCAAAAGTTTCATGCAATGCATTATCCTCAAACTATAGTGATTCACTGCAGGAATACATTAACGGAAAATTGCTGTCAGTGCATTTTAAATGGATTCTGGGAGGGTATTACAGTTTTCCCCTTGTATAAAAATATCCTAAAATCTATATTTAAATGATATTATTAAACAAATAAATGGCTACAATACTGTATCAAAGGCAGCAAATTTAAGCATGAGACCTTCATGACACATAACCTGCGTAAGCCTGGATCAAAATAAATCAGAAGCTAGAAACCAAACGAACTAACCACTTTTATGCATTCAAAACCCTCACAGAATAAGTTAAAGTGACTCATAAAAAAGAACAAAGAAGGATTTCTTCCTACTGAGATGATCTCACTGAGGTAAAGGTAGAGTAAAACAATCTCTAGAATATCTGTGTCAAGTATGCTGGGGAAGCTGTCACGTTGTATAGTGTGGGTGTATTAGGTATTCACTTGGCAAGTGTATTAGGTACTCACTTGGCAAGTGTATTAGGTACTCACTTGGCAAGACAACCTCAACAGTGAAGGAGGGGAACACAATCAGGTTGGGTGCCTCACATTTCAGAACTTGTAGTTATAATTTTAAAGGAAGCCCATGAACATAGGCTGGAATCACACATTTGTCATAAATAAAGCATTTAGTCTCCTTGTTAGAATGAGAGATTATCCATAACACCTAAGAGATAAAGAATGTTTGATGTATGATCCCCATATTACTCTCTGAATATAATTGTTTTTGTATAAACATTGTGATTTTTATGTCTTTGAGGGGTTTTTGTCAAAGTTGTGGCCAATACATAGGTTATTTTTACACGGATTTCAATCAGTTCGTCATGGCTGGCCAGATCACTGTACCCAGAAGTAGACCTAATCTGCTATCAGCAGGCAAGACTGCTGTGATCAATTATTAATGTCTGCCTTGGGCAAGGGTTAATATTATCACATATGCTATTCTTGGATTCAAAGGATGATAATGCATTATTGCATGAAGCAGGCATGGTAATGGAGGAGGAAATGTAACTTGAGACCTGAAAAGAAAGACGAAAGGGCAAGAAGAGAGTAGAGAATTGTTTTGTCCCGCTGTCCCTCCTCACTTTTAGATTCTCCTTGTTTTGCTAAAATCTTGGGTTTATATTTTTTTGTTTGTTTTAGTAAGGCAGGTAACTCCTTCATGGGCACCAACTAGCTCTCCCCCAGGACATTAAAAAATCAGAGAATGACACTGTATCTGCTGGAGGATGGTCAGGAAAGCAGAATCCACTGCAGATATTTCAAGCAGGAAGAGATTTTATCCAGGGCTCTGTAGCTCAACTCAATCATGGAAGGCAGTCATGCCCACGGGGTGCAGAGCCTCGCTACATCACTCTAAAACCCAGGTCAGAATGCATTGGGGACTCAGATTGAGAGATCATTAGTCAGATCTTTAATGAGGAAAACCTGATGTCGGTGTGCGCTAGGCATATAGTGTTTGTGCCACTAATCTTGGCTTTCAGGTCGGTGTTGGAGAGTGTGAAAGGGGCAGTGGAAACAGGTGAATTTTCAGCCTGAGCGTGAACTGCTGAGCCCCAGGTTGGCGTTGGCTCTGCATGACAGCTTCCCAGAGGCACCTGCTGCTATGACAGGCAGCCTGGGTACCAGCAGCCATCCTCTACCCTCCAAACATGCTCCATCTCCATTACCTACGAAAAGCTTAAATGGTCTTGCATTTCCTACCAAGTTCTGTTCAAGGAGCTCTGGGGATTCAGAGCACTTAGAAAATGACCACTTATCACAGCCACTGTCCCCTTTTTCTCTGTTACCCAAAAATGGCATACAAGAGTACTTCTCAGTTTATATTTACAGCACAACATTATGTCACTAATGCAACTGTTGAACAAGTGTGATTAAAGACTAATTTCAACTTACTGTTAACCTCTCCTAATAATTACAGAGCTTAAAATGGCCTTGTACTGTATAATTATGTTTTATTCATTGTCCAGAGATTGGAAGACCCCATTATGCTTTTTTTTTTTGGCAAACTGACCTCCATTTTCTTTTAAAATTCTGTTCCTGCATAGATTAAATCCTCCCCTCACCTCCCATCTTTCATTCATGTTGCATTTGTTGACAGTGCCCTAGATTTGGGTGAGCTTCACTGCAATCCCATCACTGAGGAACTGATATTTAAGATTTTTATTTTTTTCCTTTTAATTCTGTTTTTCATGTAGATTTCTAAATCATTAGTTAACATTCAAGGTAGTTCCGTAAGAGTCAGGGACAGGATAAGAATAACCAACATCGTGGTTAATATTTAACATTATTCCAAGAGTTTTAGCCAATGAGATAATACAAAAATGACACGAGTGACAAAATTGTAGGAAGAGAAGAAGCAAAGTTATCCCTTATCTTAAAAAATCCAAAACAAAAATCAAACATGGTACACTATTTGGCCCAGTAATAAAGATGGTAAATAGTTCTAATAATGTAAATAGTGGTTACTGATTTTCTTTTTAATGTGATATATATTATTTGGGAGGAAATGAAGGAGCAAAGGAGACGAGTTAAAAGAAAGTAAATCTTTCACCTAGAAAATCTATAGAAGTTGATACAGCAAGAAAGAGCAGTGCCAGAAAAAAAAATCATCAAGAATTGCTGGGCTTCCCTGGTGGCACAGTGGTTGAGAGTCCGCCTGCCGATGCAGGGGACATGGGTTCATGCCCCGGTCCGGGAAGATCCCACATGCTGCGAAGCAGCTGGGCCCGTGAGCCATGGCCTGTGAGTCCGGAGCCTATGCTCCGCAACGGGAGAGGCCACAACAGTGAGAGGCCCGCGTGTCACAAAAAAAAAAAAAAAGAGAGAATTGCTTAACTACTTAAGTAGTAGCTTCTGGGGAGGACAGATGAGGGTGGAAAGGGTTTGATAAGGAGATTGATTTTTTTTCATTACACGCTTTTTAATGCTATTTGCTATTGATTTATTTAACTATGTGATGGAGAAGTATTTTCTCTTTTTACTTTATGGATTTAGACTGTGCGAATTTTACCATAACAGGTATTATTTTATAATTAAAAAGTAAGAATTTATTAATCCGGGCTTCCCTGGTGGCACAGTGGTTGAGAGTCTGCCTGCCGATGCAGGGGACACAGGTTCGTGCCCTGGTACAGGTAGATCCCACATGCTGTGGAGCGGCTGGGCCCGTGAGCCATGGCCGCTGAGCCTGCATGTCCGGAGCCTGTGCTCCGCAACAGGAGAGGGCACAACAGTGAGAGGCCCGTGTACCACACACACACAAAAAAAGAATTTATTAATCCAAGAAAATCCACTGAACATCTTCTAAAACTAATGAGTGTCTACAGTAATATGAACAAAACCCAACAGCTTTCTTATGTATCTTTAATAATCATTAGAACATATAATCTAAAAACTTCCCATTCACAATGGTGACAAAAAGTATAAAATACTGGGCTTCCCTGGTGGCGCAGTGGTTGAGAGTCCACCTGCTGATGCAGGGGACACAGGTTCGTGCCCCGGTCCGCAAAGATCCCACATGCTGTGGAGTGGCTGGGCCCGTGAGCCATGGCTGCTGAGCCTGCGCGTCCGGAGCCTGTGCTCCACAACGGGAGAGGCCACAGCAGTGAGAGGCCCACGTACCACAAAAAAAAAAAAAAAAAAAAAAAAGTAGCAATAAGACACATAGCAAATATACACGAGCTGCACCATACATTTTATAGAAAGCTGCAAATGAAAACATGTAAGTGCAGAGGTTAACCATGTTCCTGGTTGGAAAACTCAATATTGTGAACCCGTAAACTCTCCTAAAATTAATTTATAGATTCAGTGCAGACTGCAACAAAATCCCCAACTGAATTTTTTATGGAACTTGTCCAGTTGATTCAAAAATCTATCTGGAAAAATAAATGTGCAAAATTAGCTAAGAAAATTCTGAAAAAGGAATTCAAAAGGGACTTGCTCTACTAGATATAAAATATATTATAAATTTCCAGTACTTTCAAAAATGTGATATTAGAGCTGGAATAAACAAGAAGATAAATGGAAATAGAAAAAAATAAACAATTCACAAACAACCTGATGGACACATGAAAAGATGCTAAATTTACCTGATAATAGGAGAAATAAAAATTAAGTGATGAGGGGGCTTCCCTGGTGACGCAGTGGTTGGGAGTCCGCCTGCCGATGCAGGGGACGCGGGTTTGTGCCCCGGTCCGGGAGGATCCCACATGCCGCGGAGCGGCTGGGCCCGTGAGCCATGGCCGCTGAGCCTGCGCGTCCGGAGCCTGTGCTCTGCAACGGGAGAGGCCACAGCGGTGAGAGGCCAGCGTACCACAAAAAAAAAAAAAAAAAAATTAAGTGATGAGCTACTTGTTGCCCAATTTGTTGAAAATATTAAGAAAAAAGTCAATGGCACTCAATTTTGGAAGATACATGGAGAAAATGTGTTCTCATATGATATTTCTGTGAGCAACTTTATTTAGCCATTCTGGGGACAATTTGCCAGAAAATCTACATGCTAATGGTTTCAACCTTGACCCAGAAATTCTACTTCTAGAACTCTGTTCTAGAGATATATTCATGCATGTGCAAAAAAGATACATGTACAGTAATATTTACTGGCAAAAGAATCTTGGAAATTACCTAAGTGACAGTCATTATGGGAAAGACATAAAAACGTATGGTAGAGCCTTACGCATTGACATGGACAGATCTCCCAATGTATAACTTATATCGAAAGTGAAAAAATCAAACTGCCAAACAATGTATAGTGTGATACAATTCCTTTGTAAACTATTTCTGTACATATGTACATAAGAAAAGGTTTCCAAGAATGTACAACAAATGTTTAACAGAAGTTCCTTCTGAAAAGGAGAGTGAGATTGGGGTAGGATAAAGGCAGAAATTCACATCATACTTCATACATTCTAGTATAAGTTTGAGATTTTTGCTCAGGGCAGAAATTTTTGCATCCATTTGTACTTAGACATATTTTCATAATATAATGTTTAAAATATTATAAAGCAGTCTACCAAAAAAGAAAAGCTTACGGTAAGTATATTTTTATCATTTCGTGTTTAAGTTGAAATTTTAATTTTACCACTGGCTTTTTGTAAGAAAGAAAAACTACAAGAAGTACAGAATCTAAAATTAAATATTTCAGTTTCAGTTTTATCTTTACCTTTTCTTTTCTTTTTTTTTTTTACTATGATATTTAATGTCTTTTTGTGGAAAAGGAGAATGGGAAGAGGAAAGAGAGAAGGAAATAAGAAAAATCTGAGTAATTCCAGAAGATGTGTGAAAAGCTCAACCGTATTCTACTGGTTAAAGTTGCTAGTCACCTCTCCCCATCCAAGAGCCTTGAAAGTAGCTCTTGGATTATCATAATAAAAACAGACAGGAATCTTGAGTTGGTGTAGGTCCCAGTGCATGCAAAGCGCCTACAGCCTTCCTTGCACACACAGAAGACGCAGACAAGACCAAGCTGAGTACTTTCAGCTATTTCTTAGCCCCTTTGGATTTTGTCATAAAGATGTTCCAGACCAGGCTTTGCCACTAAGTCTTCCCTATTATTACATGCCAGCGCCTTTTCGTAAAAATGCAAATCGCCATGCAAATTGTTAGATGTGATTATTACCAATTCCTGCAAATTACTTTTTAATGTTTCTCTTCCTTTCTCTAATCAACACCTCACCATAAAAATAAATAAATATTGGGAATTCAAATTAAACAATAACCTTTTACTTGGTGCCTAATATGTGCAAAACTCTGAGAGAAAACAGAGTTTCTCTGTTTATTTTCTCACAGAAAATAAACTGTGAGAAAACAGAAGATGAGTTCGACACAGGTCTTACTCTCTAAAAACCCTAATAATGTAACAGAGAGGACAAATATGTCCACAACCACTTCAATAAAGGCTTTTTAAAAATTGGCGTCTAGTTGATTTGTGATGTTGTGTTAGTGGCAGGTGTACAGTAAAGTGATTCAGTTATACATACATATATGTACGTGTGTGTGTATATATATGTATATGTACTTTTTCAGATTCTTTTCCATTATAGGTTATTACAAGTTGTTGAATATAGTTCCCTGTTCTATACAGTAAGTCCTTGTTGTTTACCTATTTTATATATAGTGATGTGCATCTGTTAATACCAAACTCCTAATTTATCCCTCTTCTGCTCTTTCCCCTTTGGTAACTGTAAGTTTGTTTTCTATGTCTGTGAGTCTATTTCTGTTTTATAAGTAAGTTCATTTGTATAATTTTTTAAGATTCCACATGTGATATCATGTGATATTTGTCTTTCCCTGACTTACTTCATTTCGTGTGATAATCTCTAGGTCCATCCATGTTGCTGCAAATGACATTATTTCTTTTTTTATGAATGAGCAATACTCCATTGTATATGTATACCACATCTTCTTTATCCATTCATCTGTCGATGGACATTTAGGTTGCTTCCACGTCTTGGCTATTGTAAATAGTGCTGCTCTGAACACTGGGGTGCATGTATCTTTTCGAATTAGAGTTTTGTCTTTTCCAGATATGTACCCAGGAGTAGGATTGCTGGATCACATGGTAACTCTATTTTTATTTTTTTTAAGGAACCTCCATACTATTCTCCATAGTGGCTGCACCAATTTACATTGTTAATATCCAGATAGCTCACAGTGAGGAGGGTAATAGCTAGCCAGATGGCTCTAGAAGGCTTCATGTGGGAAATGACATGTCATCTGAACCTGGGAAAGATGGGGGAAAAGAATATTCCAAGAAAGATCAATATGACCAAAGGCTTAAGGGTAAAAACTGCCAGTAATTTGGTGGTGAAACTTGATGGACAGGGGAAGGGCAAAGGGAAACGGAGGTAGATATGACTGGGAATCAATCTGAAAAAGAAGGCTGGGGCACACGTTCTCAACAGCATCCTGGTAAATGTCTCCAAGCTTATTTGAGGATCTTACAGGGGTTTTTCTGGCTTGGGATTTATTCCTTGTCTATAGGAGCTATGTAATGAGGACTTCCCTGTATTTCACTATATTTACTAAATTGGTCGTTTTGAATCAAATAAAAGAGACTTGTTATTCCCAAATCACTTCACTTGTAATCTGATCACAAAAAGAAAGGTTATTCCCACTTCAGACACAGATGGAGAGTACAGCTTTTGGGGGCCACCATGGGAGCTGCATTTCAGTCCTCCTCTGCTTTGCAAAGCAGCCTGGCACACACGGGAGGGGAAGCCAGCTCCCTGATAGGGAGACAAGGAGCAAGGGCCCAGAGCTTGTGACAGCCGACAGGAGAGCAGAAATGGGGATGTGCCCTGTTCTTAGGGACACAGTACAGATGAAGTCATTTGGGGACTTGCTGGAAAACATTTTTTTAAAGCCCTCTTCTCGAAATACACGTACACGTCCCAATAAGCTGGTACAAACACATGCAACACATGCAACTCCTTGTTTTAAGTCAGAGTAAGGCAAATTTATTGAATTATTTTTTTACTGAAAGCAAAAATAAAAAGTACACTCAGAGAGAGCAATAAGATGTTTTTTTTTTTATTGCGGTACGCGGGCCTCTCACTGCTGTGACCTCCCTCGCTGCAGAGCACAGGCTCCGGACGCGCAGGCTCAGCGGCCATGGCTCACGGGCCCAGCCGCTCTGCGGCATGTGGGATCTTCCCGGACCGGGGCACGAACCCACGTCCCCTGCATTGGCAGGCGGACTCTCAACCACTGCGCCACCAGGGAAGCCCAGATATTTTTAAACAGGGAAAAATGACCATCCCTCTTTAATCTTTGCTTACATCAGCAGCCTAAGAGGACAGAAACGACGCAGGAGGTTAAAAACACTAAGACTTCCACAGGAGAAAAACAAAACAAAACCAGATAACAACTATCTCACTGGATTCTGGAAAGAAGACTTTCACATCAGGGACATCTTCACTGAAAGATGGTATCACATCAAGGATTATCTTGGCAAAACTTATGTCAGTTGACATTTCAGGGACCCCAGCTGTGGAAATGGTTTTTATGGCTAGTTGAAAGGGCAGATTCCAAAAGCAGTGGGAAGTCACCCTCTAATTATATCAGGCTTGAATCCTGACCATGGAGTTGATTGGTGAAAGGTACACAGTAGGAATTCTGCAAGCGCTTGTTGGCAGCCTGATCTTCACTGATCTGACATCCATTCTTTCTGAAACAAGGTTCTTTTTTTCTCTCTTTTGATTATAAAAATACTTCATTGTCAATGGTAAATTTTTATAAGGTAGCAAAAAATTCAAAAAAAGAAAATAAAACTTACTCATCATCATACCATGCCGATACATACAACTTTTCATTTTGATGTTTCTCTCCTTTTTTCCCTATGCTATTCCAATGCTTTCAAAACATTAATTTATATGATACATCGTAGGGTTTACCTGACTGATGTATATAAAATAGAAAGATACTTACCCACGCAAGATGAAAAAGAAAGCACCTTGGCAGAATCATAGAAACGACATTAAACTACGTTTGTAGATTCAGTTGCTTAAATTTTATCTCCAAATGCAATAAAGGCAATGCAGTAGAAAATACAATAAAAACATTCTTTTAGGGGAAGATATTCATTACCAGAACCATGTTCCACAGTAACAGTGCAAATGCCCATTCTAGTTGAACAAGGTTGAGTGATTCCTCACTTGCTTCTCTACAATCTTGGGACAGGATAAAGAAATTGCTATCTAAGTAAATTTTATAAAGGTTACAGTAGACCAAATTCAGAGAACAAAGAGGAAAAAAACAATAATATTCAAAGCAGCAATGAAAACCAACATAATTTAATTCCACCAGCATATGCTTGCTTGGTGCTATTTATTTTACCTTTTGTAGGATTTAGGAATAGCTTTCTAATTGTGAAAAAAACAACCAAAAACCTAGATGCTGCATGCTTTTGAATTTGATACACATATCAAATATATATTAAATTTTCAATTAATTCTGCAAATATTCAGTTCCATCACGACAGATTAGAACAAAATGCCAATTAAATTTACATCTGGTGTTAAATGTTTCCGGATTTGTGTTTTTATTTACTTTTAATTTATGGACATCCTATTTGCTGAATATTAGCATACATTTTTCACCTAAAAAAGAGTACTTCAAATAAGCACAACTGGCATATTTTGAGGTATAATATATTAATATCTGTCTATGAAAAGATCAAAAACAAGCACATCTTTGGGCATGAGTGAGAAACTCATCTGATGGAGGAAATCTTTCTGCAAAGTACCTGGACCTCAAAAGTATCAGGACAAGTATGACCCACTCAGAAGATGGCTTACAGTATATTTATCTTGCTGGTCTCCTGGAGTTATAATGATTACTGTCAGCAGGGATGCCCTTTCCTCTGACAGAGCTGACACTGCTGAGTACAAATTAAAGGAAAATCAGATTTTTTAGTCTCGGGTGGTGGGGGAGAGGCAGAATCTTTCCTTCCATGTCTTTCTTCTCACTATTTCAAGTCTGTCAGGGAAACTCAGCACCAGAACATTTAAACAGAGATGATGAACACTAAAAGGGGAAGTTTTAATTGTTGAGTGGCGTAGAGTGAGACAGTCACTGCTGAAAAATTACCCATGTTCCTTCAGATTTCCCTAACCGATACCCAAACAAAAAGATGAATTCTAGTCCTTCTCAGCTTTGTTCTCACAGCTCAATCTGTTAGAACTAAAAATATGTTCTGTTACAAACTTCCAAAAGACAAAGTGTACAAAGTTCTTAAAAAAATGAATTCCAGGGGCTTCCCAGGTGGTGCAGTGGTTGAGAGTCCGCCTGCCGATGCAGGGGACACGGGTTCGTGCCCCGGTCCGGGAAGATCCCACATGCCGCGGAGCGGCTGGGCCCGTGAGCCGTGGCCGCTGAGCCTGCGTGTCCAGAGCCTGTGCTCCGCAATTGGAGAGGGCACAACAGTGAGAGGCCCACGTACCGCAAAAAAAAAACGAATTCCACATGTTACAAACTTAGAGAAATGGATGACTGAAACAATTATAGAATTCTTTATCATTGGAGGTTTTTGTATTAAGGTCTCAGGATTTCACTGTGGTAGGAACAATGAAAGGTTTTCAAATTGCTGATGAAAAGCTTAACATAAATGCAGTATTATGATGAATTCTCATATTCCTATTTTTCTCTAGCTTCATGGTAATTCTCACTAAAAATGAAAGTCAACCCCTATTCTGACTAGATCCTTAATTGCATACAGGGATGATAATGTGGTAATAACACATTATCAGATGTTGCTTTTACAAAACATCTTAGAAGACAGTTACTAGTATACTGTGAAATATTAATAATTAGAAACAAATCACACTTTTCAAAATAAATACATCTGTCTATTATAATATCCTTGTTTCTTTATTTGCACTTGTTTTCCGAAATGGCAGGTATCAAAGTGGATCTTTTGTTGTAGTGCATGTATCCAATTATGCACATGGTTTAGGAAAGATCGGACAGACTGAAATGATTAAATGCATGCAAAAGAGTGAGGTAACAAAAGGGTAGAATTCTCTGCACTTATTGTCCTAGGACAATCAAAGACAATAGAATAAGTCCCAAACTGGAAACATTCCATCAGTAACATTTAACCCAAGCCTTTGCATCCTGGATATTCTCATCTACCGTAGGGAGCCTGAAGTGACGGGTGCTGATACACTGACGTGCATTCATCAACAAGGTGAAGGAGATCAAAATTATAAGAAGGACTCATTTATTATACAATTTACTGCACAATTCAGTGACCAGGTTCCTCAGTTTCATGTTTAACTTGTATGTCCTTCACTAATTCAAATAATGTTCTTACATATCAAAATGGAAATTGGCCATGCTTCTCTGTGTCTAAGATTTTGCATCCTCATTCATTTCCATTTTCAAAATAAACCAGAGAGCAAGTTTACTAGTTTAGAATGAAGTCCTTAATTACCAAGTGGACTACAGTGTCCCAAAGGCTTGCCTGGAGCATCCATCTCTGAAACGAGGTAGTTATAATCTCATTTGTTCCCTGTGTCCAAAGTTTGATAAATTACAAATGAGATGAACTTGAGCTGTTTAATTGAGAAAGGTGAATAAGTCCATAAAATACTATACTTCTTTCATCTTTCACTTAACTCAGGGCATTACACCACAGAAACACTGCTCAGTAAGCATGTAGCCAGGAAGCATGGCTAGCCCCATTAGTCCTGTTCTTGCTTCAGAGTATTATATGCCTCATCTGCCCTTTGCAGCTGTCTTATTCTTGTGAGGATTTGAGATATAAAGATGGGAAGGAGGGGATTTCCCTGGCAGTCCAGTGGTTAAGTCTCCGTGCTTCCACCGCAGGGGGCATGGTTTCAATCCCTGGTCAGGGAACTAAGATCCCACGTGCTGTGTGACCAAAAGAAAAAAAAAAAAAAAACGGAAGAAGGAAAGGAATGAAGGAAGGTCATTCATCAATCTACAAAAATGGGGGGAAATGGAGAAACCATGAACTTAAACTGTTGGCACGATACCTTAGTGAAAAAAAAAAACAGAGCAAGGTCCTTCTAATGAATGAGGATACACTTATTAACCTTAGCACTGTTCCTTCCAGCAAGTCAGTTTCCTACATAATGAGTTTTGGGGGTGATTAATAATATGATGATTTACAATGTCTTCCAAGATCATGTGGTCCTCCTACACTTCTCAGATGTTTATGAGAACTTTTAGAGAAACGCTTGCCTTAAAAATTTTAAAAGATACTTTTCCATCACAGTATGATGTCTAATTTTAATCTATCATGATACCAGGTGTATTTTCCCAAGTAGTTTTATGTACTGCCTTCTTCCAAGTGAAATACAACACTTTCATTTTTGATTTTATATTTTTAAAGTATATTCTCCAGTAAAAACTCTGAAGGTGAGGTCTCAAACATAAATGCCTTTTAAGGAAAACACTTATTTGGAATCTTAAGATTCTGCTTTTTTTTTTTTTTCTTCATTTTGTTCTTTTCCCAGGTTGGGGTGGGGGGAAAGATTGGGAATTTTGCTGATAAAGGGAACATATACACACATATAACTGCCTAATTACCATCCAGAACTTCAGCACTAGCTGATTTGGAGATTTATATCCTCCTGATGCTATATATTAGCGACAAGTCTGTGCATGACCTCATTGAGTACCGTGCCAGATAGGAGGGGTGATCTAATGAAGCTTGAGAGATCAATCTTGAAACACTGTCTCAAAGAAACCTTGACCTGACTTCCCAATTCCTATCAGATCATGAAATCTAAAGAGCCCAGATGGGATATTAAACCTTGGAAATGTCTGTTTCACCCAACATTGGCTCAGCATGGTGGGGATGCAGGGTGGCCAGAGGGCAAAGGTCTGCGGAAGGGAGGTGTTCCAAAAATCACTCTATAAATCCTGTTTCCAGGGTGTGCTGAACTTGAGCTTTAGTACAAACCACTACCACAGTTACAGACAACAACCATGACTTACTGCACTTGCATGTAATAAACTGTAGAATATGGAAAGAGATATAGGAGAAGAAATAATTTAAACATTTGCACATGTACAGTTCCAATTCTTGCCTGAGCATCCTTCCACAGAAGGAGCTGGGCCATTTCAGCATGTCATAGGGACAGGCAGACTTCTAATTCAAGGCTCTCAAGACCCATCAGGTGCGCAGTAACCTCAAAGCTTCCTGTCAATGTTGCTAATGGCAAATCTAAACCCATGAGTGTCTTCGGTCAGGATACTCCTAATAGCATCATGATTGCCAAATGATTGAGGACAGTCATAGGGAGAGGACAGAAATGGCCTATTAGGACTTCGTGGCCATCTCTCCTCCCTCCCCACAGAGCTGCTTTCTTTCTACGGGCACAATAGGGCAGTGACCTACAGGAGATTTACTATAGCTTTTTCTAGCTCTATTTTCAGCCACTACAAGTTATGAAGATCTAACACTGGGGGGAGGAATGGGAAATACACCCTAATGCTATAAATATGTACCCTATTGCTAGATATTTCCAAAGAATTATTTGCTATAGCCTATTACTTATAGATGCTACTTCTCTTATATTTGTTTAATAAAAGCAAAAATGGAATATACTCATTCTATTACACTGTGGGAGAACCACAGAGAAGATTGTGCTTGCTTCTTTTCCTGATCACCTCTAGGAGTCCTTTATCTTTCTAATGAACCACTTCTCCACCATTAAAACCATCCCATCTGATCAGGAGGAAATCAAGCTAGCGTGCAAAAATACAAATACAAATACAAATCCTTTTGTATCTGTTCTCTTCTCCTGATTACATGATCTTTTGGGAGAATCTTCTAGGTCATCATTGATAAGCTTTTGCTAACAGCAAAACAGTCTTTAAAGAAGAAATTCACAGAACCAGGGAGATGAAAAACCCCACAATCTCTCAGACATGTTCCCAGGACCAATAATGTGGACGTTATTTCTTTAACTGTTCTGAGAACATGCTCTGTTTCCCAATCTTATTTGATTAGGAAACTCTTCTCCCCAAAGAATACCTATTAATCTATTAACAAGTCACAGCACACCAACTGTCACCTGCCAATTTTAAAGCTGTTAGGAACACACTGGTCTAAATGTTTCAGCCCATTCTGTTAGAGTCACGATCCTTGACGTTTTCTGTACAAAAGTTTGCCTCTGAGAAGGTGTCTTCTAAACTCATTCTTTTATTCCGTATTAAATGCCCTTAATCTCAGAGTCAACGTTTTAGTAACTCTGGATTAATTCTCACTCATTAATTGAGTAAATTATATCTCTGTGTCTGCTTCCTCATCTCTAAAATGCACACAGTGATCAAATTAGCTCATCCACATGAGGGTTTAGGATGTGTCCGCCAGAACACTCAATAAATGTTAGCTATTACTAGTATCATTATTACATATCAAGGAAGATCAAGATCAGTCCTTACAAAATAAACATGATCTTCATTCACCTTTTACCACATTCTTACCTTCATTCCATGTGCTTGGTGAATGCTCTCTCTTCCACCCACATTCTGCCTTGAAAGTGGACAAAAACCCACGTTATCCCCAATAGGACATGAAAACCAGGCCCTGTAATTTCTTTAATGCCTCTCATACCATCTCAACTAGTAAATCATTTTAAGTGCACAGATGGGTAGAAAGCTGTGCTAAGTCCTTTAATAACCACTGTTTTCACTTTCTCACTGAGGCTTTCTACATTTGGAGAGGAGTTGTCCCAGTTGCTAAATCAACTGTTGTTTTTCTGGAAAGATTCAGGAGAGACAATTCCACATTTAACTATGGTCTTTCATCTTGGGCACTACCAGTTTGGGTGGCTTTAAGTAGAGTCAACACCCTGTGCAGTCCACAAAAAGTGCTAGGAAATAATATTAATCCTCAAACCATCTTATTAACATTCTCTGGAACACAATCTCAGGGAAACTAATTAAATGTGCCCACCATCACTGGGCTGCTGGGTAGGTGGATCCCCGGGCTTCTGAGCAGGTGAGTCCCTTGAAGGGCTTCTGGAGAAAGCTCTGGACTGATCCCAGAGGCCACAGGTCCGATCTTAAAGGTTTATTTGACACCTTTGAACAAAGTGACAAGGGCCATCTCTTAACAGCTGTAGAAGTTCCCACTGGGTGTATGTGAGTAATCTTTAAAGACCTTTAATTTGGAAATATTTTTAAACTTTAAAAAAAAAGCAAAAATATATAAAAAAAAGAATGTCCATCTACCCTTTGACCAGATTCACCTATTTTTAGCATTTTATCCTATTTGCTTTATCATTCACTCTCCCTCTTTCTCATTTTTTTCTGAGGCATTTGAAGGTAGGTTATATACTCCTTTATCTATAACATAATTACATACATCAAGCCCTTTATCATCGAAAGATAAGGATATTCTCTTACATGGCCACAGTACAGTTACCGACTTGAATAAATTTTACATTAATATTTTTCTCTAGTCTACAAATTAGTATTCCAAGTTTTATCAGTTGTCTCAAATATGTCTTTTATCCCATTTTTCTACCCTCCAGCACAGATCTGGCCTAGAGTCAGGTATTTCCTTTGCTTGTCATGTGTCTATAGCCCTTAGTCTAGAACATTTACATAATCTTTTATAATAACTTTCAACGTCTTTTACAGAATTGACATTTTTGAAGAATATAGTTCCCCACACTCTCATTTATTATTTAATAGAACATTCCTCATTTCCAGTTTGTCTCACTTTCCTTGTGATTATATTCAGGTATAATTCTAGGCCAGAATATTGCACAGGTGATGTATCTTCAGTGTCACAGCTGATGATACAGGATGTCTCACTGGTGATGTTAATTTTGATTACCTGGTCAAGGTGTTGCCCAATTTCTGGACTGTAAAATTATCATAGGTTTTCTCTAGCACCAGTAATAAGCAATATATGGGGAAACACTAAGACCATCCAAATTATTCACCTCCTCATCATCAAAACTTCTCCCTACCTGTAGCATCAAGTGATGATTTTTGCCTGATCCATTCCTTACCATGACTTTTCTGCTTCCTGCACGCTCTCCAGCCCTCCCCATTCACCAGTCAGCCCTCAGGATTCTACTGGAAGCATAGCCTGCCTTTTTCCCCCATTTATTATTGGTTTTACCTTTTAGTTACTGGCACAGATTCATGAATTCCTATTATTTTTAATGATTTCTAATTCATGATTGCACTTAATTATTTTAGCATTCAAATTGTCTAAGGTTTGGCCAGGAGAAGTCTCTTCATGCTGGTTTCTGTGTCCTTTCAGCATGGTCTCATCTTTTTTTCCCCCAGTACCTTCTTCCTTTGTGGTATAATAAGATACAAGTCCTTTTACCTATCCTACCCCTGTCCTGCAATCAGCAATTTCTTCAAGGATCTCTGATTCCTTTTAGTAGGGAATGGTATTAGAGACCAAGATATAGAGCTAGGTAGCATCACTGCTGTCGGGGTGTCTTTCCTTCTTCACATGTTCAGCAAAAAGTGCTCAGAAATATATGCAGATGCAAACATACACATACAATTATATATATATATATATATATATATATCTACATAAATACAGTTACAAATATACATGCATACACATAAAAATATGTATATCTTTTAAACCATGTGTTGTTCACCCAGATACTGCCAGTTGTAGTATACCCTCTTGAGGGCTCTTTCTTGTCTTCTCCCTTCCCATATTCCACAGTGAGATTCCCAACATCAACATATTTACTTATTTTCTCAATCCTATATCTAAAATAACTTGCAAATTTCTTGCCCATTACATAAACAGACTTTCTACATAGAGTTGAGGATTTGTTCATGACTGCCACTCCACCCTTCCCAAGACTGAGGATATATAGTCAAATTCTGTGTTCATAAGGTCCAGGGGGTCCTTCCTTCCTTCCTTTTCCTTTGAGTAGGGTTATACTCATTATAAAATTAGTTCCATTTTTTTCAGTTTGTTTCCAATTTTTTTTTTTTTTTTTTTGCCGTACGTGGGCCTCTCACTGTTGTGGCTTCTCCCGTTGCGGAACACAGGCTCCGGGCGTGCAGGCTCAGTGGCCATGGCTCACGGGCACAGCCACTCCGCAGCACGTGGGATCTTCCTGGACCGGGGCACGAACCCGTGTCCCCTGCATTGTCAGGCGGACTCCTAACCACTGCACCACCAGGGAAGCCCTCCTATTTTTATTAATTTTATTATTTGAATTTGTACACATTGACATGCTTTCAAAAGTCAAAAACATATAAAAAAGATATACTCAGAGAAGAATCATTCCTTCCCTAGCCTTTTCACCCTATTCTCTACTCACCCCTTATAGGTAAGCATCTTTCTTGTTTTCTGGTTACTTCTTCTTGTATATCTTTTAGTAAAGATAAGCAGATAAGTATGCTTTCTAATTTTTCCTTCTTTCATATATATTAAGTGGCATTCATCACTCCATTATAGAGGTCCTCATACATTTTTTATAGTTGCATAATACTAGAGAGTGTGTATATACTATAGTTTATGCAACCAATCTCTATGCTTGAACACTTAAGTGTTTCCAATATTTTGCAATAACAACAAATGCTTCAATGAACAACTTTGTACATATATATTTTTACATTGTTGGTTTATCTTCAGGGTAAATTCCTAGAAGTAAGATTGCTGAGTCAAAAAGCAAACACACATAGAGTTTTGTTAGATATTGCCAAATCCTCCTCTGTAAAGACTGTGCCATTTTCTATTCCCATCAGCAGCATATGAGAGTCTTGTTTCTATATAGCCTTGCCAAAAGAATATATCATCAAACACCTAAGTTTGCCAATCTGGCGGATGAGAAATAGATTAGTGCTGTTTTCAATTTGCATTTCTCCCATTGTGAGTGAATTTGAACATTTTTTCACATGTTCTCCTTTTGTGAATTGTTTTTTCATGTCATTTGCCCATTTTCTATAGGATTTTTGTTCACTTTCCCTTAATTTTTAAAAGATGATCATGAATTAGAGTATCAGCCCTTTATCTGTGATACATTCTGAAAATATTTTCTCCCCGTGGTCACTTGTCCTTTAACTTCTTTGTGTATAGCGTTTTCCTTTTTGAATGTTTTGTTTGTTTGCTTTTTGACATGCAAAATTTCTTATTTTTTATGTAGCCAAATTTATCTTTTTTGTTCTGTTGTGTTAGAGTTTTTAATAATTACTTGAAAGTCTCCTTATACCCAGGTTTTAGAAAGATTTAGTGACGTTTTCTTCTGGAACATGTATACTCGTTTCATTTTAAAATCCCTGATGCATTTGGAGTTTACTTTTGTGTGTGGTATGAGAAATGGATCTAATTTTACTTTTTTTCAAAATGGCTATTCGACTTTCCCAACACCATTTATTATAAAAAGACCATATTTATCTCCATGTTTGAGATACTACTTTTATTTTATACTAAATTTCTATGTGTAACTGGATTATTCTGGAGTTTGTATTTTATTCCAGTGGTTTCTGTTTTTCTGTGTTATTTGGTACATAAATATTCATAATTGTTACAACTTCTTGGTCGTAATGGCTTCTAATGTTATATTTTTGTCTTATTTAATGTTTTTTGGGGTTTGAAGTCTACTTTTTCTAAAAACCTGTAAGAGTTTTGCATTTACATGTCATAGCCATTGTACTCTATGATTAACACCTTTTTTGATCACTAACACAGCTTTGTACCAGAAAAGTGCAATGAAAAGTAATTAACTGGTTGTATGAAGTGGAGAGTTTGCAACCTCTTCTGTTTACCTGACATGGCAACTCTAGAGGATCAAGCAGATACTGCAATTAATAAATTATATAAATGCTCTTTTGCATTTGTTGTGGTGGTTATAAATGTGTACAGCGAGAGCTGATTTTGCTACACAAATTCTGATTAATATAGTCTCTCTAAATATCTTTGTGTAGAGATTTGTTTTTCTGTCCATACAGTAATATTAAAGTTTTGAGAACCTTAAAGAGCTTATAAGAGGATAAAGTGGATATGTATGCTTAAATTTTACATAAATAAAAGAGAAATTTTATATAAATTTTATATAAATAAAGAGAAATTTTATATAAATAAAAATAACTAAAATTTTCAGTTTGGAAGAGCCATACATATGACAAAAGTGAGGCCCAGTTAAGTGACATGCCTGGTCACATAGCCAGTTAGTACAAAATCACTCCTATCATACAGGTTGCTTAGCGGCTAGTCAAGTGTTCTTTTCACGCTTACATATGAAGTCTATTTCTACACACACCAGACTGCCTTCACTTTGCAAACACCTTGGCAAACAGAAGTTTTGCGCCCAGACAAGCCTATGTGACACACAATGTGTTATTTTTATCCTTTTTTCACAAGCCATTTACATGAGAAATGAAACCTTAAAGTGCTCCGACCTCCTCTTTAGGAAAAAATGTGGGGAGGACAAGGAAAAGACAGAAGGAATGAGTGAAGTGGATTTCAGCATTTGAAAGTAAAATTGCCTGGTGTCCATTATAATGATGACTAAACAGGTATGTGAAGAGTGGCACTTGGGCTTGTCATTCTGGTTCATCTATAGGGTACCGATGTTACTGCCACCAATGCCCAGGCTGACCAAGAAGATCCTACTGGCTCAGGTAGGAGGACGGATGGCAAACTGACAACAAGCAGATTTCGAAAGTGTTGGAAAGATATTTTTAGGTCTCCTGTCTGCTTTTGGACTTTGTTTACTTTTTCTTTTTTTTTTAAGAAAGAAAATAGTCAAACCAGCCAGGCAGAAAATCATTCTGATGTAGAAACTGTTAAGAATCATGGAGAAAAAAACCTCTCCCTGCATGCTGGAGCTTACTGCTTACTCACAGGCACTTACATATCAGAACAGCAGCAACCGGAGCCGCAAGCAGAAGCTAATGAGAAGGAAGAAAAAACATACTCTGCAAGTGCTAACGTGGAGCAATAGCAGTGTCCTAGAAAGGGGTGTCATGTGTTTTGGTCAAAAAAATAAACCATGTCGCAATGGAGAATTTAAATCCCTGAGAGTCCTGGAAACTGTGGTGGGCTGCTTCCTCTCCCTCCTCCAGTTCTAAACCTTGTAAATCCCCGAGGGAACTCTTTGTGCAGAGATAATTTCTCAGACTACTTAGATGGTAAATTCACACATCCACAGGAAGGCATGTGATGATGGTGTATTTATGTGTGAAAGAGGAACAAGGAATCTACTGGTCTCTCCATTTTCAAGGGAGAAAATTCAAAGACATTTCATACTACCACCTACAGACCAGGACAATGCCTTCAAGAAAAATAAATATCATTCTTTTCATCGTTTCCAAAACTGCAATGCAAAATTCAATTATTTATTTTAAAATCCCTAACAGGATTGTTTCATCCTGCAGGAGAAAGGTCCCGTAAGTAAAAGGAATTGCAAACGCTAACCAAAAAGGGGGAAAAAAGACAAAAAGGCTCATTACAGAATCCACAGTATCAGAGGATTCTATTCTCAACTGTTTATTAAATTCTTCTTGCCTTTCTTGATTGCATCTTCAGGCTGTGACTGGTGTAACAGAATAGGAAGAGCATGAAGTCTCAAAGGCACCTCCTCTTTTCTACACCCCTGGGAATATCTTAGAGCTCACAATGGGTTAATAAAGAAGCCCTGATTCTTGATCTCATGGATAAAGAGCTCACCAATTAACAGGCACACAGGAAAGCACAAAGCAGTTGCATCTCAAAAGAGAAAAGAAGCCCTGCAATTTGCAAATGTCCAAGAAATGCATGAAATATCAGTAAATAATGGAGAGGAATAGAAATTGTAAAGTAGGCTCAGCGCATCTTTAAAAGTGCCTTTTTCCAGGTAAATAATTCTAGATGAACAATTTCATACACACAGGGCATTTGAATAATTCCACAGAATTCATTTTACCAGATCTTTCTGCCTAATTACAAATCTTTGAACCAGACAACGGTACTTGGAAGATCAATGCCTGGCTGCACAAAGCATATATAAAGCGTAATTAAGAGGACTGCTTGATGGTGCAATAGATAACATGCATATGGATGTGTGAAGTCTTCACATGTATACACTTTATATTCGTGATATGTGTAGCAAAGACATACACTTCCACTGTCCTAAATGTCTTTGGCTGCCATTTTGTAAATGAAACAATCAAATGAAAATGGAATCAAAAATAGGAATAATGGGACCAAGCTTTAGATAATTTTCTTACTGGAACTTTTGAGTATAGGGGAAGTCGAATTAATTACATCTGAAAGTGTTTATTTCTAACACTGTTTTACTTCTTATTTAGATCAAAATCTGGTACATTTTAGGAAATATGTGGATTTTAAACGTGTCCTAATTTGTTCAACTTGTTTCTCATTTTCCCATACTAAATCAAGACAATAAAATATCAACATCTTGGGCTACTCGGAAGGTAGATGTATACTTTAAGCATGGGCATTTCATTTGTGAACTAGGAAGGTAACACTTCATTTCCAGGAGGAAAGCAAATGGAAGTCACTGACATTGGGTGTTCTCAGTTCTCAGGGGAGGTGGGTGTAATGAATGTAAGAGATGACAAGCAAAAAGGCATCTAAGACAGTGGTGGGCACCCAGAAAGCAAATAATCAATAGTAAACTAATGTTGACCAGATAAAGTGACAGGACTCAGTGACACATTAGACAGAAGAAGAAAAGGGGTGAGGAGTCAAAAAATGTGGGGAAACGAAAGCCTATGTCTTGAGTGTAGGATAAAAGACTGTTAGAATTGCAAGGAGCCATAATGACACACATAGAAAGGAGGGAGTGAATCAGGATCAGAGAGATGAGAGGCCACGGAAGGCCACATGCCAAACAGTCCCTGGCTTCTCCACTATTTCTACTGGGCCATGGTGTCTCCAACATCTAGACCCCTCTCATTCAGTGAGCTTTCGTTCAATAGCATTGCAGAAAATTAATGGGAGAAAATAACAGAGGACATCATAATCTCTACGTTCGTTTCCTCTTATATCTCTATGTTTTGCTAGGTTGAGAGGAAAATGGCAATTATCATAAAATGTGTATGATATGGTTTCAAAACCACTGACAAAAAAATAAAACACTTACTCATCAAACGGAAGGCAATATTTGGACCTTAGGATGAAACCAAACAGCTTTTAGTGCAATTAAATAAAGGACTTGTAACCACAGAGATAATGCACTTTGCATATTTGCATTTAAGGAGAAAACTACAAAGCAACTGCGTAAGAAATGCTCCTTTGTCTCCTTTCATTTTCTGTTCCCACATTTTGGCCAGTTCAGATGTAGTTACTACATGCTTTTATTTATCAGTTTTTGAGACAGCAATGGTTTTGAAACGGCAAAAAAGAAATAAATAAAATCAAAGTTGTTATCACTGAATAATAAATGCATTGATCATTCATTTCTGCAGAATCCTAGGCTGGAAGGAGGCTGCAGGAGTGGCTGAGCTGTATGTAGCGCTCTGACCGCAGGCACAGGCGTGACGTGGGGGAAGGCACTGAAACACTCTGGTCTTCTGGATCCTCTTCTAAAATATGATGCAGTTGAATAAAGAATCTCTAATGTCACTCATAGCTCCCTTATTCTCTGATCATTCTCCCTCTTGTTGGATTTTGTTCCCTATGTAAAAGTTGAATACCAGCAAGACAAGCAACTCTCAGAGGGGAAATCATATGTTAAAGATTAGCAATGGAGAAAGTCGCGGTGGCTAGAGCGCGTCAGTCTTGTTTGTAAATTTCCACGACCCACGTGGGGCTCCCTGTCCCCACAATGCAGTCTGGGTGGCAATCACTTGCTATTTTTAATTAGAGAGCTTTAATTACCTCTCCTTGTTATGAAATGGAAAGAACAGTGACTTTTCTAAACTTGATTTCTGTCCAAAAATCTCTTTGCCAATGTCTTTGGACAATAAATTCTGAATAGTGGTATTTTATAATCTCCCAGACAAATGTTTCTTTCATGAAAATGGGTGGGGATGAATGAATTTCAAAATGTCATCATTTTAGCTACCAGTTATTTTACTCTATTACAAATTCAATAATCTTGAACCAGAGTTAATAGAAATTCATGATAAGTAATAAAAATCAAACTGGCCTCAAATTCCCATGGCTTCAAACAGTGCCTATAAGCTATCAATTCCTCAATCTCTCTCTCCAGCCTAGATCTCTCTACTGAGTTCCAGCCAAAATCACACAGACAGACAGATGTCCTACTGGAGCCTCAGACTGAACACCCTCTTCCTCTTCCCCCATACCAGCTCCTCCTTCAGTGTTTTGCGTTTCTGTGAATGTTTCTACCACCCAGCCTGGTGCCTGAGTTTGGCTCCAAGACACTCTCCTCCCCTTTGCCCCAAACACTGTTGATTCAACCCCCTTTAATTTCATCAGATACATCTCAATCTTTCCCATGAATAGAATCTTAATCTTTCATTCTAAAGTGCAAGTCTGATGACTTTCCTGCTTAAAAATATGCCAGTGCCCTTAAGGTAAAATCTAATCACTCTAGCATGACATACAAGATGCTTCATAATCAGGTCTCTGCCTCATGGGCAGCCTCATCTTAAGCCACCTCCTCTTTCCACCCAAAGTTGTCAATATCCTAAGCCTTTTACATTTATCCAATATCTCATGTACTTTTTTCCCTCTGATCTTTGCAAAAATCGCCTTTTCTCAATGGGACTGTTCCTTGCTCCTTTCTTTGTCAGGCTAAATCCACGAATCCTCTGAAACTCACCTCAGCCCTTCTACTGCTCAGCCTCAGCTTTCACTGACTGTCCGTGTGTGTTCTCATAACATGATAGGTGTCCTTCCACTACAGTCCCCACCACGTGGCATTTTAACTGCTATTGGATGGTGAGTCCATAAAGGTAGAATCTGCATTTTATTTACTTTACTGATTAGTGCCTGGCATATAATAAATGTTCAATAAATGTGTAATAAATGAACAAACATGCACACAGTAAAGGGTCTCTGAGGACAGTAATCCTAGCTCAAGGTGCCTGGGACAGCCCAGGTACACCCAGGTCCAGCCCAGGTCATCCCAGCCTGATTATGAATAGTTCCCCCCTTTCATTCCCAAGTGTCCAGGTGTGGACAACAAATCATATCACCACTGTCTATGAGTCAACATACCAGATGCACTTCTAGCCTTCTTAATAATCAATATCATTTAAAAGACATGGCAATACATTCACAGAGAGAGATCTGGGAAAGATTATCACTGAACTATGTTCTTGCTCAGGTGGTAACATTTCAGGTGACTTTTTTCTCCTGGTTGTACTTTGATTAATTGACATTGTTTTCATTCATTTAGCACACATCGCTTTTACAAAACTAATAAAGCTACTTTGAAAGTGTCACAGCATAATTCATCTCATGTGAATTTTCCAGAATATTCAGCTTTATCTTTAGGGCTATGGAAAATGCCAAGATTTTTCATATTGTAGGTCAACTAAGCATATGGCAAAATGGCCCCATCATAAAGGTAAAGGACATCAGGAGCTTGGGCTTATATTCACAAATGTCACCTAACCCCTCATTGCATGAAAAATGAAACTAAACTCAACTAAAATAAACAGTTCTGACAGTCAGGATGCCAGAATATCCAGACATTTGGTTTGAAGCTGCTGCATAGGGTCTAGACTTCCACAGCTGATGATGAGAATAAATACAGGGACCAAACTTTCAAACAGTAACAGCATATGGAAAACGTTAAATGGAACATAAACATTGCTAATCAGAATCCAACAGAGGTAATCTAAAAAACATCCTCTTGTGTGAATGTGCTTCCACAATCAATTCTACTTCGCAGGGCAATGGCTTTTATCAGTTCAAACAGCTAAAGCTTAATGGAATGTTAGTATGGAAGAAAAGGTAAGAAATCATGTTTCCTATCAGGTTTTTATAGTGATTAAATGTACATAGTGAAGCATCATTGGTCAGGAACTTTTAACCAGTATTTAAATATACAAGTTAATAGCAAATTTTTGATCGAGTTAACAATTCCAAATAAAGTTGCGGACCAATTACTTTTAGTTACTTTCTCTATTTTCTCACTGACTTGCAGATGCATCTAAAAGAGAACAGTATACGTACATTTGTTCTCCCTGAACAGAGATATTTAAGACAAATCATCTCCAACTTTGCAGAGCCAAAGTTGAGACTACTGCTTGCATCTCTCCCAGAGTTGAATCTTTCTGGCAGAGGAATAATTAGGAGGTCTTGGACATCAACTGAAAGGAGGACAATGGTGAGGGGGTGCATCTTGGTCAACCAGACGCTTTAACTTCCATTTTTGGCAGTGGACTGGGATGTGCACCGATGCATCTACCATCTCCTTCTCTAAAACTGATAGGTAGCATCAGAGAGGGAAGTTCCCCACTAACCAGGATCCCGCTAACCAGCTGAGATGTGGTGACGTCAACTCCCAGAGACCTAGGTTCAAATTCTGTCACATAACCTTGATCAATTTACTTACTCTCTTGAAGAGTCCCTACAGAACACTGGGTTTGAGTGAACGTGAACACTGTCACTTAAATTGTAGAGATATTACGTTTGAGATAAGCTCAAAGGATACAAACTAGTGAGAACCTACTGTATAGCTCAGGGAACTGTACTCAGTGCTCTGTGGTGACCTAAATAGGAAGGAAAACCAAAAAAGAGGGGATATATGTACAAATATAGCCTATTCACTTTGCTGTACAGTAGAAACTAATACAACATTGTAAAGCAACTATACTCCAATAAAAATTAATTTTTTAAAAAGTGACAAAAAATGACTAGTGACTAGTCCAAAAGCTCCTGCAATTCAATAAAAATAAAGACTAGTCCAATCAAAACATGAATAAAATATTTGTGGTTGCCTTCACGGGAGGATGGTGAATTTCTTTTAACTAGGATTTTTAAGGGGTGTTAAAATGGTCTACATCTTGATCTGTGTGGATTACATTAGTGTATACTATTGTGAGAACTCACCAAATGTTACACTTAAGATCTATGCCTCTCTTTTTGTAAATTATATATGAAAAGAAAAAAAAAAGTGGTACTTTAAAAAAATTTGCTACAATATCATTCTGTAATGATTTCTCTTTTGTATCATGAAAATTAATAACCATAAGTCAAATGATTTTAATAAAAATGCAGCTCTTTTAAAAAGAAAAAAAGCTCAAAGGATACATTTTTGGAAGAGGATGTGGGGAGCAATGATTCTCTAGTTGCCTAAGTTTTCTCTTGGGAGATGAATCTGGCATGATGGCAGTGATGTTTCCCCTGCTCAGTGTGGCATCGCGATGCATGTCCTCATCCAGAAGCCCCGATGAGGGTGCCTTCAGCAACCCACAGTGTCTGGAACTAATACTCTGAGAGCAATCATGCTACATCCTACTTTGGCCAACTCATCCTCTTCCATGTTTTCTGTTGCCATCTACACACTTACAATATATTTGTATAGCCAAGGTTGCTCCCCAGAGCATGAGATCAATATCAGAGTGACTTCTAGAAATTTCCACTTAAGTGTCCCACTAGCACTTCACACTCAGACTCAATCCCCCCAAATCTGATCACTTTATCTTCAACCCCACTCAAAGCCAGTTCCTTCAAACTCTGAATCTTTGTAAATGGTGTTACCATCTGCACAATTCACAAAATCAGAAATCTTAACTTCATCTTTGATTACCCTCTCTCTCTCTCACTCCCTGTATCTACTCAGTCACCATTTCTGACTTATTCTACCTCTTAAATGTTTCCTGCAAACTTTAATGGCATTTCCATGTCACTACTCTGCTTCAAGACACTGTCCCCTCTCCTGGATTACTCCAATTACCTTCCCAAAGATCTCCCCACCTCTGTGATTATCTCCATATTCACTGACGTCCTCAATCTCTTCTCTCCACATTGTAGCCATAGTAATCATCTGAAAACTCAAATTATCAAGTCATCCCCTAGTTTAAAACTCTTTGTGTAAAATCAACATGAAATGGATTAAAGACTAAAATGTATAAAACTATAAAACTCTTAGCAAAAACATAGGGGAAAAGCTCCTTAGCTTTGGTCTTGGCAATGATTTTTTTGTATGCAATCTCAAAAGCACAGGCAACAAAAGCAAACATAAGCAACGGGGACTACATCAAACTAAAAAGCTTCTGCACAGCAAAGGAAACCATCAACAAAATGAAAAGGCAAACCATATATCTGGCAAGGTTAATACTCAAAATATAAAAGGAACTCATACAACTCAAAAGCAAAAAACCAAATAACTTGATTTTTTAAATGGGCAAAGGACCTGAATATACATTTTTCCAAAGAAGACATACAAATGGTCAACAAGTATGTGAAAAGATGCTCAAAAATCACTTATCGGGCTTCCCTGGTGGCGCAGTGGTTGAGGGTCCGCCTGCCGATGCAGGGGACATGGGTTCGTGCCCCGGTCCGGGAAGATCCCACATGCCGCGGGGCGGCTAGGCCCGTGAGCCATGGCCGCTGAGCCTGCGTGTCCGGAGCCTGTGCTCCGCGACGGGAGAGGCCACAACAGTGAGAGGCCCGCGTACCACAAAAGAAAAAAACAATCACTTATCATTAAGGAAATGCAAATCAAAGCCACATCAGATTTCACCTTACACCTGTTAGAATGACTAATACCGAAAAGATAAGAGCTAACAAAGGTTGGCAAGGATGTGGAGAAAAGGGAACGTTTGTGTTCTGCTGGTGGGAATGTAAATTGGTACAACTACTGTGGAAAACATTATGGAGGTTCCTCAAAAAAGTAAAAATAGAACTACCATAACATCCAGCAATCCCATTTCTGGATATATCTCCAAAGGAAATGAATCAGTATCTTGAAGAGGTATCTGCACTCCCATGTTCACTGAAGCATTATTCACAATAGCCAAGATATGGAAACAACCTAAATGTCCATCAACAGATGAATGGGTAAAGAAGATACACTGTACACACACCATACATACACACAACAGAATATTATTCAGCCATAAAAAAGGAAATCCTGCTATTAGCAACAACACAAATAAACCTGGAAAACATTATGTTAAGTGAAATGAGTCAGACTCAAAAAGACAAACACTGTAGGATCTCGCTTACATGTAGAATCTACAATGTCAAAGTCATAGAACCAGAGAGTAGCACACTGGTTGCCAGGGGCTGGTAGTAGAGCATGTGTGGGAGGAATGGGGAGCTATTGGCCAAAGGGTACAAACTTTCAGTAGTAAGATGAATAAGTTCTAGGGATCTAATGTACAGCATGGTAATTGAAGTGAATAATACTGTATAGTATACTTGAAATTTTCTGAGAGTAGATCGATCTTAAGTGTCCTCACCACCCATAGATGTGTTAATTAACTAGACTGTGGTAATCATTTCACAATGTATACATATATTCAATCATCATGTCGTATACCTTCAAAAAATCACATTGTACAACCTAAATATACACCATCTTTGTCAATCATAACTTAATAAAGCTAGAAAAAATGAAACTCTTTGTTTTGCCCCCTCTGCTTTATCTCTCCAGCTTTATCTTTCCTTGCCATCTTTCATCCCTATCTTGAATGCTATCTCCAGTTATATCAAACATGTATCACTTCCTAGGCGGTCCCCCATCCTCTCACCTCTGGGAATCCTACCTACTTATGCCTAGAACACCATAAATCCCATCACTATTTGTTCTTCACTTAGTCAACTCCTACCCATCCCTCCAGGCCCAGATGAGCATCACCTCCTGGAATCCTTCTCCTCTTGTGTGCTCCTTAAGTATCTTATCCTTGCCGTCACCTGCTGTATTTTAATTTAACTAAACTATAAGTCTTCTGCATTTGTCTCACTTCTTATTGGACCCCTAGAGCTTAGCAAGTCTGTGAAAGATATTACCTATCAATAAATATTTGCTAACTCAAATTCTGAGCTTGAGGTTGGTCTCCTTTTCTTCCGATGTACTAGCTACTAAATTCTACGCGAGTTACCTAACCACACCAAACTTCAGTATCCTTATCTGGAAAACAGGATAATGATACCTATTTCACAAAATTGTGGCAAAGGTAAAGGAGCTCACTGGTATAAAACACTTGGCACAGGGCTTGCCATGGAGTGAGCCACTGGTAATGACCCCAGTGCACTGAGGAACCAAGCGCCAGTTCTGGCCTACGGATGCATCTCACTGGGCTCAAGATGTTACTTAAGACTGAAAATTCTCCCATAAAAACGTGAGCTTGACTTTCTTATGAAAACAAGTCTTAAGAGTCTTGAGATCCGACAGCCCTGGATTGGTGTCTTTTATGCAACCATCAGCCAGAGCCAGGTAACACCAACTCTTCCTGGATGACACACAGGCCTTAGGTTTCCTCAGACCCCACGAATCCTTATGCTCTTATCCCTGACCTGCTTCTCAGCTGAAGACCATCTGTGCTTAAGACCCTCACTGTACAAAACTACGGAAAATCCTTTGAGATGAAAAGTGTTAGCATACATGTGCAAGATTAGAGCTAGTACAATGGACTTCAATGTAACAGGCTCTTTCCCTTTCTCCAGAGGGCCTACGTGTTTAAGCTGCCGTAAATGTATAAACATATTCAGCTATAGAGAAATTCTATGATTCTAACCCACGGGTCAGCATTATCACCACAAGCAGAGGAAGGGACAATGTTCCTTTTGTTTTAAAAAACAGATTGCATGAGCTTAGAGAAATGAAGTTGGAGAGTGCTTTTTCAAAGACAATTTCCAAACCCGCTTCCACAGGTGGTGCTGTCTGCGATGTTGACCTCACATAGCCCAGGGGAGCTGGCCTTTTCTCAATTTCTTGAAAGAAAGATGTCAGGCTCAGTGACCCCCAAGTGGGGATTGCCTTCCCTCTTTGCACTTGCCATCAGCTGTTGGTGGCATTTCTTCAAATCAGCGAGGCGTCCCGTTGTGCGGGTGGGAGGAGGGGTGCTCCAGCCCAGCAGTCCCACAGAGTCTCTGACTGGGGCGTCTCCTTCCTAAAGTCCCTGGATGCTGGTGTTTCACATCACAAAGAGGGCTTCCTGGGCGGTCTCTGCTGTTCGGTTTTGTTGTGTCTTTTCACAGAACACAGAAACCCTTCTGTGAGTATCTTGACCTACGATTCTATGCAGATCAAACGACGACCAGCGTGTTTCAATAACGGGCTCAAAATTCAGCGCCGTTGGTGAGCTCTAATTCTAACCCTGATCCTAATTTATTGTTTGACCGAGAGGTTAATCAAGGGGCTTCTATGAATCTTATTTCTCTGTGATGATTTGGAGAATTATTGGCTTAAAACAGATGATACACATACACACATACATATATAGGCACATAAAATGATTTACAAACATACACCCTATAGAATCATGTTCTACTTTAATATAATGAAATGAAAGCAGTATGAAGCAAAGTGGTCTTGAAAAAAAATCAATCTTTTCAATCAATGAAAGTATTTGATAATGTTTCTACAAAAAAAAAAGAAATATCTATTTTTGACCAAGTTCTGAGACTCTCCAATGATTAAAGCCTTGAAGAGACTTTGTTCCTACAGTCTCACAGTTGAGAGTTGTATTTATTTCCACAGAGATATTAACCTTATAAATAAAAAAGCACATTCGATCAATAGAGAGAGGAATTTTAGTAACATAAAACAATACAAGAATACATCTAATTTCTTCTAGAGACTTTAAAAATATTTCCTAAGGAATGTATGTAAAACGTCTTGGTCCTCTAACCTCTAAACACACGTATTCTATATATTCCTGGAATATACTGCCCAGTTCCTCTCTCACTTCTCCTAAACAGAAAGATAGACATTAAGGGAAATCTAAACCTCAAAAGGGCAAAACTCCAAGTCTCCTTGCCTCCTCTGGTTGGGTTTTAAAAAAACAGTTTTCTAATTGGAGCAGCATTTCAGAAGCATACACTTCTAGGCTTGGCGTCTACATTTTACAGTCAGTAAGAAATATTGTTTATAATTTCACGGAAGGTAAAACATTTCACCAAGGGCAAACATTCATCATGCCAATGAATCAACGACCAGTCACCTTTACCCCCATTCGCATGCAAATATCGTCCCAATTTTCCTACCTGTCATTATATGTGACATTTAAACCCAGTTACTTTGGACCTACAACACTAGTTAACCCCAGGCAAGTTAAGATCCCAAACAAACCCTTGCGAACCTGTCAGGAGCTCATTTCTTTCTTCCGTTGTGTCTAGTAAAGTCTTCCATAAACATATACTAAATTCTGTGTAACAAAATGCTTCAGACTATACACTTTACCCAAGCAGAAAAGCACAACTTAAAATTGCTTCTTACTGGTAAATAAGTGACAAGTCTAATGAATTTGGGATGATTTTCCAGTTGGAGATTTTACCCTCTTCCCTCTAATTGTTACCACAGGGTAAAAGAGATAAAATGCAAATCAGACAAATGGTCCACTTTTTTTCTTTAAACTATATCAAAGTCAAATGAAGGAAAAGAACTACTACTACACAGTTGGATAAAATCAGCTTCTTTACTGTGTGTTTTAGTTGCTCTCATCCCCATGGCCATAGATAATTAAGAAAAAAGTCTACCCACAAGATTTAAAGGACTGTAGAAGGGACATCTAATTGTTAAGCAAATATTTAATTCCTTTAAAAAATGAATGGAATGTTAAAGCCCATAGGATAATACATTTAGAAAAGTATATCAAGTATAGAGAAAAATATATAGTGTATATAGAATAGAGAACATATATAAAAATCAAATATGTGGAATATATTTGAGTTAACAATAAATAAAAATAAATTCTTAATTTTTAAAAGAAGCATTAACAAATGAATGAAACATGGTCTCCTCAACTTACAAATAATTTTCAGGAGCTCTCAATGTATTACAATATTAAGCTATTATTCAGGCCTCATTGCATACACTCCTCTAGTATAATTATGCCACCTGTTGGTTCAGTCATTCTACTGAATACCTTTCACTGAGAACCTGTGACTTAAAATGCCTCTATTTCATACTTTTTATATAGGTGTTTTATGGTCACTTGGTTATGAATCCTCCCTCCAGCCCCTGTTGCCCCAATTTAAATCACTGAGGTTTACCTTTTTATGTGCTGATCACTACCAAACAGAAAACTATGATCTTCTATTATAGAAGCATATGGATATTTTTATTGAATACACAGTGTTCACCCATGAACATTGCACAAGTCATCACATTCTTCTCTTTCCGCATTCTTATACTTTGGTCAATGGGCAGAATTTGCCATTTCTCCTGCTTCCATATAACAAAACTTACAGATTGGCTGTGACTCACTGTGACTGGTTGTGGCAGAGCTCTTGATCCAGGAACCATCAGGCTACTTCTCAGTTTACCACGTATCTGGTATCGTTAATTATACAAAGGCAACAATATACTTTTATTTGTCCCTTCATGAAACCTGAGGTCTTTTCTTTAGTCTAGCTACATTATTTTTCCTTTCAAGGCATTTAAACAACAACAATAGCTGTTTGAGAATCTGTGAAAACTATGGATACTTTTCTCAAAGCTATGAGCCCATGCAGACCCTTCTCCTGGCATGCATAACCAAATTTGGCTTTCAATTTAGGGAGAGCCTTGTTACAATAGCCATTGTATCACCTGATGTCATCCTGAAATCCCACACTAGTCCCATTACAAATGACTATTTAAGCAATTTAGGTTGTTGAATGTTTGGTGGAGATGTTGCTTCAGATGCTTCAGCTGGAAAGGCCTTGGGTAAACCTCACCAAATAAAATAGAATGATACATTTGACATTGTAGGAAAATGGAACTTTACGATGGTGAAAGAGTTTATGAAGTTTTTTTCATCCCAGCTGGAAGGATCAATCAGACTAGGGATATCTCTGGAATCCAATCAAAATTTCCAGAAGGATTGAGTTGTGGACACAGGAGGGAAGGTCACCATATCTTGCCCAACCTGATGATCTAGGTCCTACCTAATGATCCTAGTCCTGAAAGGAAAGTCAGCTCCACAGGCAAAAATATTGCTAAAGATGGAAAACTGTTTCCACAACCAGCTTTACGAATTTTCAGAGTTGTACTCATTTTGTATAATTTGAAGGTCTTGAAAGAAAGATGAATAACAGAAATTTGTTCCCACACCTCCATTCTCATCTCCTGCCAGACTTTCTCCCATCACATCTTCATTTCTCTAGGCCAAGCAATTCTTTGCTTCTAATACATTCTTAAGTTTATCAGAGGACTAGGCACAGAGCATTAAATTTAAAATATAAATCTCTGGCATGTGCAAAATGCAAGCACTAAACATCTCAATCTTTTAAGATGAACGGTAAATTAAGTAACTATTCACATGTCCGTAGATGTGAGGATTTGCAGGATCAAATAGAGTATCAAAGTAGAGCGCATGAAACAGGTATGAAACAACTAAGTGTTCCTCACCAGAATAAAGAATAAAATTATTACATCATGATAAGTTTACTGGCTAAATTTCTTGTATCTGGGTAAGTAATAATTATCTCCATAAAGTGAGACACACCTAAGTGGTATGTATTTTCTGTTTCTTTTCAGTGACTTTATTCTGGGGTGACAATAGTGCAGATGGCAACCAACTAACCACTGGGACCAACCCCATTCACATTCGCACTGAGCCCCTCCACCCAGATAAGCAAGAAGGCAGCCTCAGAGGCAGCGGGAAGACTTTGACTGTAGGAATGTTTTAGAGAATTATCTTTGAAGTTTTGCAGCCTTGGTTTGGGATTATTTATAGTAAGACTGGGGTCCCATAGCTATTAGAAAGCAACAAAAAGTCAGTTTATTTGCTCTCACATTGATGTTTTAATAAAACACTGTTTTGTTTTCCTTATCTGTAAAATGAAAAGGTTGGGATACATGACCACTAGCACTAAATGCTGGTAGATGTCTCCAAGAATGAATGTCTTTCAGGGAACATGTAAAAGAGGACCTTGCAGCAGATTGAATGTAAAGGTCACGTCTCAAAAATGCAGAGCATGAGCAGGATAATTCAGTCACTGTAATGACTTATTAACTTTGATTGTTGCCATGATTATACTGTCATCTGAACTGAAGATTCAGCAGCAGAATACACATTCTTCTCAAGTGCACATGGAACATTCTCCAGGATAGAGTGCATGCTAGGCAACAAAATAAGTCTTAGTAAATTTAAGAAGACTGAAATCATATCAAGAATCTTTTCCAAAAACAATAATATGAGACTAGAGATCAACAACAAGAAAGAAAAACTGCAAAAAGCACAATGGAGGTTAAACAATATGCTACTAAACAACAAATGGGTCACTGAGGAAATCAAAAAGGAAATTAAAAAATACCTGGAGACAAATGAAAATGGAAACATAAGGATTCAAAATCTATGTGACCCAGCAAAAGCAGTTCTAAGATGAAAGTTTATAGTGATACAAGCCTACCTCAGGAAAAAACAAAAATCTCAAATAAACAACCTAACCTTACACCTAAAGGAACCAGAAAAAGAAGAACAAACAAAACCCAAAGTTAGTAGAAGGAAAGGTATCATAAAGATCAGAGCAGAAATAAATGAAATAGAGACTAAAAAACAATAGAAAAGATCAATGAAACTAAGAGTTGGTTCATTGGAAAGAAAAACAAAATTAATAAACTTTTAGCCAAACTCATCAGGAAAAGAAGAGAAAGGGCCCAAATTAATAAAATCAGAAATGAAAGAGCAGAAGTTACAACTGACACCACCGAAATACAAAGGATAATAAGATTACCATGAACAATTATATGCCAATAAAATGGACAACCTAGAAGAAATGGATAAACTCCTAGAAACATACGATCTTTCAAGACTGAAACAAGAATAGAGAATATGAACAGACCAATTACCAATAATGAAACTGAATCAGTAATAAACAAAACTCTCAACAAACAAAAGTCTAGGACCAGACGGTTTCATGGGTGAATTCTACCAAACATTACCATGGTGATCATTTCCTAATGTATGAAAATGTCAAATCATTACGTAGCATACCTGAAACTAACATAATATTTGCACATCAGCTATCTTTCAATTAAAAAATAAAATAAACCAACAAATAAATAAATAAATTGGAGCTTCAGAAGATTTCTGGGATCATCTAGGGTACATTTTACTGATAAGGAATGTGAGGCCCAGAGGAGTGACATTTCTACCAAGGATATTATTCAGGGCCTTTTTCACAGCCTGTGATATATGAAATTAAATGCACCAGGAACAACAATGAATAAGAATGAGAAAAGCTGGAAGCTAAAAACTTTTATCACATCTTTAAAGCAAGAAAGTTTAAAAGAAAATGGATATTTTTTTAACTAAGAAATAATTACAAGTGCCACATACATTTTGCAGTAAGCTATAATCT
Source organism: Mesoplodon bidens (assembly GCF_964165515.1). Lineage (NCBI taxonomy): Eukaryota > Metazoa > Chordata > Mammalia > Artiodactyla > Ziphiidae > Mesoplodon > Mesoplodon bidens. Next base: position 76,335,637 of record NC_138168.1, on the reverse strand, counting down.
AGCTCATTATTTTCTTACAAAGAAAAAGAAAAAAACATTGTGTGATGTGTGTGTAATAATCTCATTGTTCACTTTACAGGAAACAAAAGGGAAAGTTTTAACAAAAGGTGTAATTCATTATTTCCAGACTGAAGGAATTAAAACAGAAGAATAAAATAGGAAAACAAATCAAACATCTTCATGTTAGACTGTCATCGCTGTAACAAAAAAATCAAGTATTCCAGGGCTTCCCCAGTGGCACAGTGGTTAAGAATCTGCCTGCTAATGCAGGGGACACAGGTTCGATCCCTGGCCTGAGAAGATCCCACGTACTGCGGAGCAACTAAGCCTGTGTGCCACAACTACTGAGCCTGCGAGCCCATAACTACTGAGCCACATGCCACAACTACTGAAGTCCACGCACCTAGAGCCCGTGCTCCGCAACAAGAGAAGCCACGACAATGAGAAGCCCGCACACCGCAACGAAGAGTAGCCCCCACTTGCCGCAACTAGAGAAAGCCTGCGCGCAGCAACACAGCCAAAAAAAAAAAAAAAAAAAAAATTAAGTATTCCAAGAATATTATTTTTCTTCTAAGCATTTTATAACTGCATTAAGAGGAAATTAATTTTAATAAGTACATCATGAAATCAAACTCCAATGAAACAAACAAGAATTTTACTGCAAAACTCTAAAAGTTAAGTTATTCCACGTTTATAGGTAAAATGAATAGATTCTGTATGGCTTGCCTCCCATCATACACTATAAATGTAACCACACAAGGCTTGCAATGGCATGCGGGGCAGAATACCAAAGAAAGCTCACAGCAGGGTTTGAGACAGCTGGATGCTAATCATGTACAAAACTCTTTAAAATTTAGGATCTGAATCATTTAAAAACACACACTCTTTATAGACATTTTGAAACTTTATGATGAGAGTCTAGTCATCCAACCATTAAATTTTTGAGCAAATAATTTAAAAAGACAGAGAGAGGAAGAGAGTCAGAGTCACATAAGACAATAACCAAGCTGGAGAGAGCAACGTGACATGCAGACGTTCTGAAAGGTGCCCTTCCTTGTGTCTCTCTCCTGAACACTGCATTTTACCATGTCCAACAGGTCCATCTTCCCAATGGGGGCAACTTGCTCCATCACACCCATTGTGAAGAGGGCTCTTTGACTTCACTGAGGCTAATGAATCAGCTAGCATCTAAAGAGAGCCCCCCAGCAAGTGGGCAGAGGACTGACTGCATCACGTGTTGTTGAAGCCCCTTTCAATGGAAGGACCTGGGAAAAGAAATTCTTGGGGGAAATCTTCCAATCTTGGACCTCCAACTTTGAATCAAATATCTCAGCTGCAAGAGCTGAGCACTGAACGAGCTGTTACAGGCAGAAGAATTCAGGGATCAGGTTAAAAATCTGGACTTCTCAGATCTTGTATCCCTGCCCCACTCTACAAAGCAATGCCCATCCATCATTGTCCAACTATTATTAATGTCTCCTGGATGTTAAAGCAGGTTTACAGAGGATTAAGGAATCTGAAGGTACTACTATGCAATTTTAAAGTTTCTACAAGAGTTCAGTGAATCTTCAAAGGGATATTTGAGGAGTTGAGGGGGCCGAACAAGGGAAGCTAACATGAAATTAAAAAATACTTAACTGCTTAGCAACAGGATAAGCATCTGAGTGATCTTCTTGAAGACAAAGTCCCCAGGTCTAACTTTGTAGGTCATGGCTTTGAAGCAAAATCTGACAAAGCCAGTGGCCGTTTGACTTGGCAACTTTTCTAGGTGCTTTTCCATTTTGGCATTAAGGCAAAAGCATCATAAAATTTTACTTTTTTTAATAAGGAAACTTCACATTGAACCTGTTTTAAATGGGGTGAACAAAGTAATCCTGGTTTACTGGGTAAATGTGAAGTTCAAAAATGTATCTTTCTTCCATTTGTGAGAACATTTTAGCATTTTAGCCATACTTTACGATTCCTCCTTAGAACTTGGCGAGGTTTTGAAGAGCTCTGCTTAATTTTACACTCATAATCCCTTACCTCTAAGCCTTTTAACGGCAATGTGTACAGCCTCAGCTGAATAATTCACATAGTAACTTACTCTTTTCCCCCATCTTTACCGTCACAAAAAAACCCTGCAATATTCTTGCCCTTTACAATCAGAAGCAACCTTTCCTAATAAAAATAAATCAATAGATAACTGTCTCAGTTGGAAGTTGTCCTTGTTTCTACATGGTTATTAAAAAAACCTACACTGAAGTTTTTAGGGAATGGGCAGCCAATCAAAACAGAGTGGATGTTCAGATTGATGAATCTGAATAACTATTATGATTTTCTAAGAGGGAACATATGAAAATCCTTCCAGAGAAAGAAGCAGAGGAAACATTTATAAGCATGTCTTTCAATCTTTCTGAGTCAGAAAGGCAGCTAGCTGCTCTGAGGGAATACAAGCCTACTCTCGTCTCTATTCCTGCTTTTCTTCCAGGCCTTCTGGCTAACAAAAGAGAACTTTGGTGTGGGGAGGATGCAGCACCCACACTTGGGTAATGGAGCCTGTTGAGATGAGGATGAGCCATCACTCCTCAGGGGGCCCCAGAGCAGCAGCTCCATCCTTCCTGACCAGTGTGAGCATAGGTTTGAGCTACGCATGAAGCTTGGAGACATCTCATATTGAAAATACCATTTATGCGAGTAAATATATACATTGGCTATACAGAATAAAACTTTAATATCCTCACCTTGAACATACATATATTTTCACAGATCAAGTACTGGATAAGGTTCAGCATTTCTAAAATTACAAATTTCATTACTTGTGCTTTTGTATTTTGTTACTAATTCATATTAACTACAGTATTATACTTAGATCAGAATTGTAACCACGTCAACGTTAGAAACTCTGGCTTCCTGGCATGGATTCCAAGACTATAAAAATTCACAAAAGGTTAGAAACTGAATAACTTTCATTGGCCAAGTATTTGCAAGTTACAGCCTAAATAATTGACTTTGTCTTGTCTATCTTTAGAACCAGAATACATAGCACAATGCCTGCACAGAACGTATCCAGGTCAGCTGATGTCTACATATGTGCCCTAACTGTTCTTTCTTACTGGGAAAAATCAGCAAGTATTTGGTCTGAAACAAACAAATTAATAAGCATGTTTGAAAACACTAGTCTACCAGATCATTAGCTAGTAAATGAGTATATTATTAAATTTGAATCAAAATGCACATACAGGTAACACAAAATAAACTTAACAGCACTGCCCCTGAATTAGAGAAGGTCACCATCTAAATCAGAAAATCCCAAAGCTGACAGACTCATGAAGAATAAATTGTGCCTTTAATTTACTCCATAATAGGCTATAAAAGTGTCTGGCCTCAAGGATTGAGAGCCCCACACTATTTACCCGAAGATGACTTGGCCAATCTGCTGGCCATGGCACACGCATGGTCACTCAGGCCCACAGTTCTAAAAATAATACCACACAGCTCAGGGCAGGCCCTGCTGGGCAGAGCTGAATTTCAAAGCAGGCTCAGGAGACGGGGCGAACATCAATACCCTCAGACACCAGTCTCTCGTGTCTTACATTCCTAATCAAGCTTTTCAAAGGCATTCCCAAGGTAGCTGTGATTCACAGAATGGATGGAGAAAATGTAATTATGCTACTTTAAAACAAAATCAAATTGCCAAAGTATATATCTAGGCAGAAAAAAATATCTTTATTTAATTCCTTTGAAGCCTTTGGTGAGCAAAGGAAAAATTTCCAGTAGTGTAGATAAATGGACTAATGTTCCTAACTGACAAATAAGTAAGTTACATGTGCGATAACCATCCTGTTTCTTATCAAGAGCAAAAGCATTTTCAGAAATAACTGTATTTTAAAATAGCATCAAAATTGACTTTTCCTTTGCTTCATGCTATATTTTTTCCAAATATTTGGCGGAAAGAGAGAGAGAGAGATTGAGAGACAGCACAGGAGCAAGCAGGTATAAATGGTAATGCTTTTCTCTGTAGTCCTGTTACCATCACTAAGTGTAATTGAATGTTTGAGGAGGTCTCTGTAGGGATGGGATATGCTAACACACTCTAATTTTCATTAGTTTCTCTAAACTGTCATGTGAGGAATTTAAAATATGTGCATGAGAGAAATTAATAATGGCTGTTACTGAACAAAAGTATTAAGCTTGTTGAAGTGAAAAAAAAAAAAAAAAAGCAGACTTTGCCCATGAAAAAGAAGACGCGTAAATCATACACAGGAAAGCGCTCTGATGATAGTCCCCCATTCATTTTCCTGAAACAGCTGGTGTGCCAAAGAGTAAGAATGAGCCCATTAGTCCTCATGTCCCCATCATGGTGAACAGCCTTTGGTCGCACAGGGGGGTGTTTAGAAAAGCTAAAAATTTTGATGAGACGGTTTCTTTTTCTTTTTTTCAAAATGAAAAGGCATACAAGCGCTAGCTAAGCCTTGCCGGCTAAACTGCATGTTTTCTTTAAGAGAAGACTGTCGATTAAAAAAAAAAAAAAAAAAAAAAAGCTTTGCTGAGATGTTCATACCTGGGCATCTTTGGGAAGTACCAAGATGGCAACAGCTTTCTAGTCTTTCATCCCTTACATCCAACAGGGTCATGAGGGTTTGTCCATTTATATGCAATATTTCATTCCAACCATGAAATAACCTCAAGGGCAACAGGTAGGTATTATCCTTTCTGCTTTACAGAGAGGAAAAGCTATGGTTCAGAGACATAAAGCCATACTTGCTCATGATGAGGCAAGTTCACCAGGGATCTGGAGCTAAAACGAGTTTACTCCTTCAATGTAAGTTTGATGGAGAACCTTAGGCACTGAGCTGAATATGGGGGGCACTCTTCACCAAACCTGGACTCCCCCTGTTGTGTAGGGATCTCCTCTCTGCTTAACAGGATGGGGGCTTGGCAGATGGAGCTGTGCTGCCTCGAGTGTCTCGGCGGGTCCCAGAGAATGGTGGCTGGCCAGTGTTTGGGCAGCTCTGTGTCAGGTGAGCAGTCCTCCGTGGGTTTTCCAGCACCCAGATCTCAGCCTGCTGCTGGCTGTTGCCACTTCTCTCTTCTTGCTGTCCTCACATGGCTAGAGTATTACTTTCTGTGATGAGTGATTCTAACACACATTCCTCTATTCACCCAACAGGATGTCTTTTTAAAAAAAATTTCTCTAAATCCTTTTTTCATCTAAATTAAAGGTATATTAAAATTTGTCTGTTGAGCATTAGGTAGCAGCAGGGGACTCCTGTGTCTCAGGAGCCGTTCATCAAGGGTTTGGATCATACTGTGAATAATAGTATTTAACATTTGGTAATGGTCTGCCACATGACTGACGCTTTATAAAGGTTACTTTGTGTAGAGAGGCTGGATCTTCACCCAGGTCTATCTGACCCCAGAGCCTAAATGCATAACCACTGGGCAGCAATATGCCAGGCACTGGCCACAGGGAACAAAAAAAAATTGGTGAGAAGTGACAAATATAGGAATCCAATGACAGGTATCTTATATTTTATGATCCAGGCCAGGTGACATAAAAAGAACAAAATGAGGGGATTTTGTATTTCACTTCTACAGTTTCATGCAAGTATCTTGATCACATGCTCATACAAATGAATTCTTGGGAGATATTCTAATTTTTCAATTTTTGATGATCAACATCTAATTTCTCAATTTTTGATGAGGGTGTTATCTCTGTTTGCTAAAAACATGATTGCCAACCTCATGAAAATGTACATTTCTTGGTGTTCAGCAGAGTTTAATCCTATTACTTGTTACATATATTACCTTGCATTCTCATAGTCCCTTAGCCTTTCTGGATACATCCAATCAGTCATAATATCCTCTTCTTGGAAGTCCCAGAGCATAGATTTAGCCACCTGCTAGGGCACTAACCAGCTTTTATACTGTCTTCTAATAATGTATGGACACATCATCTTTCCTGACTAAATAAACACCGAATGCAAGACAATGAAGACTTTACTGGATGCATCTTTATAAGCCCAACACCTGCTACAGTGACTGACACATGGTAGACAATCAAATCAGCCTTGGTGAAATTAATTACTAAATAAATGAAAGAACAAATAGATACTATTGTAATAGTCAAAACTGCTGCAGTACGTCAGTGTAACCTTCCACCCCAACCCGGCTGCGTGCAGTGTCAAGCATTTAGTCTCATGCTCTTAGATTTGTGTAGTTAAGCTGATCCGAGTGGGTTTCAGGTTAAGGGTCAGCTGGGCTTGGTGCCAGGCAGCTTGGCTCAGGTCTGCTCCACACATATTCATTTTAGGCCTTAGACTGAAGGGGCAGTGGCTATTTGGGCATCCTCTTTTTGTGATGGATCAATAGAGCATGAAAAGCCAGCCAAATAGTGCAAGCACATTTAAGGCCTCTGCTTATATCATGTCCCTTAATGTCCCAGTGGCGAAAGCCAGTCACAGAAGCCCAGATTAATTGGGTGGGAAGCACATGCCATCCACAGGGAGAACAGGAGGGGTGTGAATATCTACTAACAGTCTCCAAACCACCATAACTATGAAATCATCACCAAGTCAAAAGGGACTGAAGCAGGAATTGGATTAAAAGTTTAGGAGCTACAGGGCTTCCCTGGTGGTGCAGTGGTTGAGAAACTGCCTGCCAACGCAGGGGACATGGGTTCGAGCCCTGATCCAGGAAGATCCCACATGCCACGGAGCAACTAAGCCCATGCGCCACAAGTACTGAGCCTGCACTCTAGAGCCCTCAAGCCACAACTACTGAGCCCATATGCCACAACTACTGAAGCTCGCGTGCCTAGAGCCCATGCTCTGCAACAAGAGAAGCCACCTCACTGCAACAAAGAGTAGACCCCGCTCGCCGGAACTAAAGAAAGCCCACGCACAGCAACGAAGACCCAACGCAGCCAAAAATAAAATTAATTAATTTTAAAAAAGACTTAAAAATAAAAGTTTAGGAGCTGCAACTACAAATTACTTTAGAAAAATGTATGTATGGCTATCAGAGTCAGTAGTCAAATCTAATTCAAATTCCAACCTCACTTTTCTCATATGTAAAACTGGGGATACTAATAGGTCCTACTTCATAGAATTGTTAGGAAGACTAACAAAATAACACATGTAAAATGTTTTAGGCTAGAGTCCTGAACACCAAGAAACGGCCATTTTCAAAACATTTCAATATGCAGTCAATAAACGTTCACAATGCTTCTGCTGATGGTGGTGTGACAATAGCAGTGACGTGATGGTGATGGCAATGATGAAGACGGTGACAAGCCACAAAAATGTCAATCACTCATGAATGAACTAGTTTCCCATTCTAATTTCAACAACTTCATGATATCTATAAAACTAAACAAACAAAACAAAGCAAAATTTTGGCAGTTGTCTCTGCCAAAAGTTTCAACATAATCTGTGAAAAATACTCTAAAATTTTGGCTCTTAACTCAAACTGCTTCTGTGTGTCTATGTGTGTCTCTAATTGGCTACTCCTGCTCTCTGAACCTTCTTTCCAAGGTCCTCTGTGTCCCACTAAGGTGCTTTGCCCCTCTTCTTTATTTTACTCCTTTTTAAATTTCATACTCATTCAATCTATTATGTCAAATCATTTCTCTCACTGTCCCTTTCATATCTTTCCTTCAGAACCTTCACTCTGCCAAAGCTAAGAGAACAAACTCATTTTTTCCACATATACTTCTATAACATCAATTCAACACTATTGAATTTGCACTATATTGCAGGTGTTGTATTATATGTTGCAGAAAACAAGCCTCGTAGGGGAAAAAAAACCCTGCCCTTAAAATACTTATAATCCAATAGATGAGCTAAAAACCTTGAGGTTTCAAGAAGATGAGAGAATGGAAATATGGTATATCTATACAATGGAATAATATTCACCCATAAAAAAGAATGAAATACTGATTCACGCTTCAGTGTGGATGGACCTTGAAAACATTATGCTAAATAAAAGAAGCCCATCATAAAAGACCATATATTAGACCATCTAAAAGACCAGACATATGATTCCATTTATATTAAATTTCTAGACTAGGCAATCTATAGAGACAGACAGCAGATTAGCAGCTGCTGAGGGCTGTCATTGGGTAGGAGTTGGGGATAAGTGGGGAGTGACTGCCAACACATACAGGGCTTATTTTTTGAGGTAATAAAAGTGTCCTAAAATTGACTGTGGTGCTGGTTACACAACTCTGTGAATATACTAAAAGTCACTGAACTGTATACTTTAAATGGGCGAAATGTATGGTATGTGGATGATATCTCAATAACATTCTTTTTTTTTTTTGCAGTACGCGGGCCTCTCACTATTGTGGCCTCTCCCGTTGCGGAGCACAGGCTCCGGACGCGCAGGCCCAGTGGCCATGGCTCACGGGCCCAGCTGCTCCATGGCATGTGGGATCTTCCCGGACCGGGGCACGAACCCGTGTCCCCCGCGTTGGCAGGCAGACTCTCAACCACTGCACCACCAGGGAAGCCCAATACTACTCTTTTTAAATAAAGGGGAAAACAAAGTTTGCACCAAAAATTTTTAAATTCTCAAAAGGAAGGAAAGGAAAGGGAAAGGGAAACGAGGAGGAGGAATAAGAAAAAGCAGCAGTAGCATAACTTTCTGGAATGCTGTAAAAAAATGAACTGGAATGTTAAAATGATATACAAATCACCAGATCAAGTTAAATGCTTTGCATAGAAGCTGTTGTGCATTGGCCTCCAGAGAAAATTATTTCCATACCAATATCAGTACTTTACTTGGAAAAATAGCAGTTGTCGGCTCATGTGGGTATAAGCTTCCTCCTACAACTATCTCCACAAAATGCTAGACTGCACGAGTGTGAGCAGATGTCCCCAGTCACTCCTGATCCACTCAGTAACCAGCAAAGCTAACGCTGTCACTGGCCATTTCCCCCTGGTGACAGAAGGAATGAGAAACTGCAGCCTGAAGCCCAGGAAACCTTACAAAGAGAAGTGAGAGCAAGAGGTACCAGCTGGAATTTTTCATCTTCTCAAAGCAAGTAGAGTATAACCCCTGGTGAGAGTTTATCTGCAATAATGACTACAGTTTTAAAATAAAGAACTAGGTACTTTGTCTCAAAAATGTTCTATTTGGTGCATTTTGGAAGAAGCTGCATTGAGCCTTAGGCATCGAGTAAGATGGTCTCTTTTAAGAGAGTAACCAAAAACTAAAACTGCCTGTGTATCTGTCATTTCATTCAACTTACTTCTTAGTCCAAGGGTTACACCTGAACACTGACTAACCGACCTCACTTTATTCTTTTTGTTCTCCAGGACCTGTGGCATAGAAAATGCCTAATATGTGTTGAAGGAACGAAGGAGAAAAGAGGTTAAGACAGTGAGAAGGGAAAAATGTGAAAAAGAGAGAGGAAGGGAGAATTTATACTAATTATAAGATTTTCATTATAATTAAGTAGCCTGTGAAAATTTGTTATGAGGCACAAATAGTGGAACTGATCTAACGTTCTCCACAGCATGAGTTTGGAAAGAATATTATTTTTAAGGCTTATTGTTATTTTTAAAAGCGCATTAGCCATTTACACACACTTTCAAATTTCATGACTCAGAACTAGATTAGAAGTGAACAAATAGTCAAATTCAGTCTGTTGTCACAGGACACATAACAAGTCTATGGCCTGAATCATCCCTGACTCTTTGATTCATCTTTGTAAAGAATGGGTGAAGGGCTTCCCTGGTGGCGCAGTGGTTGAGAGTCTGCCTGCCGATGCAGGGGACGCGGGTTCGTGCCCCGGTCCGGGAGGATCCCACATGCCGCGGAGAGGCTGGGCCCGTGGGCCGTGGCCGCTGGGCCTGCGCGTCCGGAGCCTGTGCTCCGCAGCGGGAGAGGCCACGGCAGTGAGAGACCCACATACTGCAAAAAAAAAAAAAAAAAAAAAAAAAGAATGGGTGAAAAACTAGGTCAGTTTTGTCTTAAGAAAATCCAAGGATCATGACTCATTAAAAACTCTTCAATGGGGCTTCCCTGGTGGCGCAGTGGTTGAGAGTCCGCCTGCCGATGCAGGGGACACGGGTTCGTGCCCCGGTCCGGGAAGATCCCACATGCCGTGGAGTGGCTGGGCCCGTGAGCCATGGCCGCTGAGCCTGCGCGTCCAGAGCCTGTGCTCCACAACAGGAGAGGCCACAGCAGTGAGAGGCCTGCGTACCGCAAAACAAAACAAAACAAATCAAAAAAAACTCTTCAATGGATGGGAGTCGGACTTCGATCTTTCAGAGCAATCACTGCCGGTGGCTAGAATGGCAGTCAGGATGCCGCCTCCATTGCCTCTGGGCTGTGAGGAGAGGTGGCACAGACAGGAGGTTCTTGATGCACCCCCCCCACACACGAAGAAGCTATATGGTCAGGAATCTGGGGATCAGAGTCCATGTAAAGTAAAAGTAAGTCTGACACAGAGCAAGTACTTAACAATCATTATTACCACACTGAACCCCACAGTTCAGATTGGTTCTGACAGTCAGTGAATGTGAGATCCTGTGTTGCCCTGGCCCAGACATTATCCTTTTACTACTTTTGACTACCAATTATTTTAAAATTGACTGAAACCCCCAAACCTTTCTCATACTTGCTGCTAAATTATATCCTCTGTCTTGTTTGCATATGACTGGTTTTAATAACCTAAATGCAGGGCTTTTCATCTATGCCATTGCATTTCAGCCTATTGGATTTCCTATCACTCTACCCCTTGAGAGCTATTTAGAGTCTGATTTTGCCATCCAATATGTTAATATTTCCTCTAGCTTCATATTCAGGAATTTGATCATCACCACTGTCTTGATCCACCCAAGAAATTTAGAAAATGGGAAGCATGAGACATAGAGGATGAATGAATCTCTGTGACATTCCACTGCAGGAGTACTGCAGAATGTCATCAAGATAATAATGAGCACTGTTTGAGTATGGTCCTTCATCCAATTACGAAACCAACCAAAGATGTTATTCTATAGGCCAGTGGCTTCCCATCTATTCTCCATAGAGTATGATGAGTTCCAGGGGCTGCAGGGAATAAAGGAGCAAAGGGTGGGTACTCTCTCCTCTCCCTAAGCCGACTCTTTTTCTTTTCTTTTTTCTTTCCTTTTTATTTTTTTGCATACTGTATTTCCTCGTGATCTTTTGTTTGAAAAAAAAATCCTTTGTGTTCAAACGAGTCTTTGAAAACCACTGATTTAGACCAAATTTCTCTATTTTCTATGAGTACATCAGGAGAGCCTTTGACAACTGCCTTTTGAAATTCAGATAGACTGTCCTGACCTCTCCTTACTAGCACTCCCACAATCCTACCCAGAGCAAATCATCTTAGCAAATCCACATTGGGTCCTGGTGATCCAATCCTTTTTTTTTTTTTAATTCTCAAAATGTGTTTGCTTAAGAAAGCCTCTTATACGAGGCTGGAATGGGCATTAAGTTTACTATTTTTAAAACTCAGGGCCATACTTGCCAAACCATAGGATTTCAGAAATTATCATTTATCCCACAAAGCCTTCAAAATGCTTAGTAATGGTTTATAAATACAATTTTCAAGTTATTTCAGTATGTTCGATTGTAAATCATTCATAGCAAGGGGTTATAAAGTCATTCAAAGGAGCCAGAAGCTCTCTTATAATCTCCTTGTATTGGGGGCCTTATTTCCCCTACAAAAAGCTTGTAATAAGATTAAAGAAACTTCACCAACATTAGGAGAATCAACCAACAAGCACATTTATCAGCAATATCTATTGGTCGACAATAATAATTTCATTCACGAGGAACTATACCTTTTCACAGACTGAAAATATTTCCTAGGCTTTCCTTCAATAGTCAGTAACTATTCTGAACAAATCCTAGGCACTGAGCTATGGAGGCCGATATTATTAACCTTTCTGCACATATCAAAGGTGTAGAACAGGGCTTCCCTGGTGGCGCAGTGGTTGAGAGTCCGCCTGCCGATGCAGGGGACATGGGTTCGTGCCCCGGTCCGGGAGGATCCCACATACCGCAGAGCGGCTGGGCCCGTGAGCCATGGCCGCTGAGCCTGCGCGTCCGGAGCCTGTGCTCCACAACAGGAGAGGCCACAGCAGTGAGAGGCCCGCGTACCACAAAAAAAAAAAAAAAAAAAGGTGTAGAACAATAATCTAGTGGCAGGGAATAGCTGTACAAAAAAGAAATAAAACATCAATGGAATGTGAATAGTGTCTTTAAAACTCTGGTAAAATTTCATTTTTGTCAGTAGCTTGGTTCCTTTTGAGCCAAATTTCATGGAGGTATAAGGCTGGCAATACTTTAGGCTGTCATCCAAATACAAAGAAATTTTCATGGCAGATTTACTAGACAGCACCGCAAAATCTAGATTGCGCCTCGTAAAGAACACAGGAAAAGGGAAGCATAATTATGTAAAGCCAACATGTGAATGCATTGTGTGTGGCTGGCAGACTTCCCCTGACTCACATTAATATTCACATTGGGCACTGTTTAATGATGCCCTTCAGAACGGGGATTTGGAGCAGGAAGAGGTACAGAGGCAAATCAAAAAATAATGCATTGCAATAGAAATATTCCTCCTTTTGAAGCATCACTTTAAAAAGAGGCACATTTTTTTCCCTGTTCCTAATTTTACTAAATAGATTCTCTTCCCTGTCAAAACCCCAAGGGTACTTTATGAGAAATATAAATTGGTATGATAAAAAATTCCTACACAAAATGTATGTCACTCAGGTGACACACCACTTGGATCCTTTAAAAATCAAACTGTGCTAAACATAAGCAGAGGCCTTCAGTTGGTAATAAGGTGCTTTTGTAAATATCTTTTTCTAGTTTACCCAGGTAACATTTGAAACCTGAAAGAAAAAGAAATGCTTCCTCTGCTGTCTTTGTACTCCAAATCTGTCCAACATCAAAAATTCAAATTAAGGGCTTCCCTGGTGGCGCAGTGGTTGAGAGTCCACCTGCTGATGCAGGGGACGTGGGTTCGTGCCCCGGTCCGGGAAGATCCCACGTGCCACGGAGCGGCTGGGCCCGTGAGCCATGGCCGCTGAGCCTGCGTGTCTGGAGCCTGTGCTCCGCAACGGGAGAGGCCACAACAGTGAGAGGCCCGCATACGGCAAAAATAAATAAATAAATAAAATTAAAATTCAATGAGAAACCATCAGGCTATTTCCAACCCTGAATTTAAAAGTTTAAGTTTCTCCTCCTTCCGTTAAGTACTTCCTGAGTAGTTCTAAGGCCATTGCCTTTGTACTATTAGTAAAGGGGTGCAGCTCCATATATAACTTAAAATGTTTATCCTTTTAAGTTTAAGACCCAAAGAAAGAAAGAGGAGGAGGAAAAGGAACAGGAGAATCAACAATAAAACAACAGCAGCAACAATACACATTTTTTGAGCCGTAATTATGTGCCAGACACTATGCTAAATGCTTTACATGCATTAATTTTTAAGCCCCCAAAGGACCTAATGATGTTAGGTACTATTATTATTCCCATTTTAGAAATCTGGAAACTGAAGAGGTAAGTAATTTTCCAAGGTTACAGAGTTTATTTAAAATGCATAAATTAACACAAATTACAAAGGCTAAATCTATGTCAGGGTAAGTACTAAGGAGGTGGGGCAATTATGGATAAAAATAAAGAACAAAAAAAGTCCAGTAACTCTTGATTGACCAGAAACTATTTGCTAGGAAAACAAAACAAAACAAAACTGGAAACAATTGGAATTTTTGAGAGTGGATCATGCCCCTATCAGTAGGAAGATATTTCACAGCAAGTAACAGACAAAACCATTGCAGTGGCTTACGTAAACATGGATTTAATTTTCTTACACACATCTTGAGATAGGTGTTTGCTGCTCTTAGTTTAATAATGTAAAGGCCAACGACCCTGCAGTCCTCTTGGCCATTTCCTCATGGTAACACCAGCCATCATATCACATTCAAAGAAGTAAAACAGGTGCGGTCAAATCAGAAAAGCAAAAGCTTTCCCCAAACCACTCCCAGCCCCCCAGTCAAAAGATTTCCACTTAGGTCTCACAAGTCAGAACTAAGTTACATGGCTACTTTTAACAACAAAACAGGCTGAGAAATATGAACAGAATCATCATGACTGGTTGGATCATTTGTGCCCAGCTATCTGGAGCTAAGCACCCTGCTGCCTAGGATTGAAGTGGGGTTCTGTTAGCAAGGCTGGGACTGGATTTGGAGTTACCATGATCGGATATGTGCCTTAGGGGCTCTGCAAATTATTACTGTAGAGAAGCTGAGAGTAAACATTTTAGACTTTGAGGGCCACATATGATCTTTACCATATATTCCTGTTTGTTTCTGTTTTAACAACCCTGAAAAAATTCTTAGTTCCTAAGCTACCTAAAAACTGGCTGTGAGTGGGTTGTAGTTTGCCTGAGGTTTGGGACAAGGCTCCAGGTTTGAAATGTAGCACTGAAGCAATTCAAATCAGTTAAGACTGGTTAGAAGCCTTAACATATCCCTATATCTAAACTTTCATTTTCTCAAAAGAAATAAGACTGGAAGTTAGGAAAACCAAATCCCTGCCCTAATAAATTAACTAATAAATAACTGAGTGATTTAATACGAAATTATTTCAGTAACTCACCTAATAATTTTAGCTCTTTCAGCCAGACCACATTCTGTAGAGTGAGAGTTAGACCAGACAAGCCACAAGTCCCTTCTAGCTCCAATACTGAGAGATTCTAACCTTAGGAAAGCATAAAAGATGAAAGCAGCAGCATCTATCATGATGACTAAAAGCTCAAACCGTGGGAACATCCACCCATATTAACCAGAAAATATTATCGGCTTGATTCTATAACCCCCTGGGAGACCCTGAGCCCTTCCCAGACATGGGATATTCACATGGATATATGCTGATATTCACATGGACTCTCCATGTGCACCCTGCACCCCAATAAAACTCACCCCGATGGAATACCTGGTCTGAAATAAAAGAACTATTTCTCTCTGTCTCCCTATTTGAGTTTCACTCCAACTCCCCCCTCCCCTACAACTCCCAGCCTAAATGCCAAGCTGAAGGAGGACTTCCCTAAACAGGCAGTTTTTAATTTTTTTAAAGTTTAATTTAAAAAAAATCAAGGTCTTTGTGCATTCTCTCTATAATTTACCTCTGTTTGCTTTAACATAAAAATAATGTTTTTCTTTACTTCACGTTAAGAGCCCCAGGCAGATGAGCCATGGTTCCCCAGGCCCCAGTTACTGGAGGACCTCCACATTCCTGGGGAAGGGGCGGGGATATGCACACCCCAGCCAGGACCCACTTTCAGGTTCCTTGTTAGCCTAACTGGGGGTTTTTAGATTCTTTTCTCTCCTTTGATTTCAGAATTACAAAAATTTGGAAAGTAAAATAAATTTACCCAGGAAATAAACCCAATCAAAATACAAATGTATATGCCCTCTGTTAAATGTCAGTCTAATTGAAATTGGCATCTACCATTTACCCATCCTTCCTGTCTCTAATGTGTGCAATCTTACTTAAACTCAATGGCCCTTTGAGGTCATAGGTTTTCAGATACACTAGCCAAAATGAGGTCAGACATATGATGAGCAAATGCTTATTCTTCCACAATATACACTGTTTTTAGGAAGAATTGTTACAAGGATCTGCTGAGTTATATTGTCTTCTTCAGTGAAAATGTTCTAACAGGAGAATAAATCATGGAAATAGCAAAGATAATATCAGATTACACCATCTACTCTATTCCTTCCTGTACACGCTTCAGTGCGGGAGGAGGCCAAACACCTCTTACAATGCTAGTGTAGTACTTGCTGCAGCTCAAAAGCATAGCATATGACCTAAAACATAGACATATGATGTTTGTGTCAAAGTCCTTTGGTATTAGAAGAATGATTTTGACATTAAAATAGTTTGCCATAGGTGGCTAATTCTCCATTAAGAATCCTATTGTGGGAATTCCCTGGTGGTCCAGTGGTTAAGACTCCATGCTTGCACTGCCGAGGGTCTGGGTTCGATCCCTGGTCAGGGAACTAAGATCCCACAAGCCTCCCGGCATGGCCAAAAAAACCCACAGAATCCTATTTGTGTGTGAGGGGTTATTGGAAGATAGTAGCCAAGGAAGCAATAAGAATATAAGAACAGTAGACATGTTTTGGGGAGCCTGGGCAGCTCACAGGGACCCCCCTGGCTTGCCCCCTGCCCGTCACACCCACACACGCAGCTACCCTGCTTGTGCACTGTAATCTCACAATCCCGAGCAGCTAATCACACCAGGCCAGACTGTCTGCCCAAGAATGTGGCTTGGGGCCAAGTAACTATATTCCTTTGCGGCTGGTCTCCAGAGAAGAGAGACAGGAAATAGTTCCTGGTGCCTTTGACAATGAAGGATTCCATCCCTGCCTTATTTCTTACATATGAAACTTCAAAACCTCCCCCAGGACTTCTCCAGCCTCTCTCCCCTTTCTAGCCCAAGAAGTATATAAGTATAAAAGAAGCTTCGCTCAGATTATAACCCTCCACTAGGCATAAACTTCACCGACAACCCAAACTTCAAAGTAAAACTCAAGCTCAGGGCTTCCCTGGTGGCGCAGTGATTGAGAGTCCGCCTGCCGATGCAGGGGACATGAGTTCCTGCCCCGGCCCGGGAGGATCCCACATGCCGCGGAGCGGCTGGGCCCGTGAGCCATGGCCGCTGAGCCTGCGCGTCCGGAGCCTGTGCTCCGCAACGGGAGAGGCCACAGCAGTGAGAGGCCCGTGTACCGCAAACAAAAACAAAGACAAAAACAAAAAAACAACTCAAGCTCAGCAGCCAGGCGTGGAAGAAGGCCCTGTGTGATGACGGCGCTGATCCATCTTTTCAGTCTTATTGGCTATTGCTACGCACACAAGAACCCAGTCACATGCACAAACACAGAAAAACATAGAACTATTTCTACTTCCTCCATCTAACCTTGTCTCCCTTGGAACTGCCCCTGATACCAAC
The DNA here is from genome assembly GCF_964165515.1 of Mesoplodon bidens. NCBI lineage: Eukaryota > Metazoa > Chordata > Mammalia > Artiodactyla > Ziphiidae > Mesoplodon > Mesoplodon bidens. The sequence continues at coordinate 76,318,656 of NC_138168.1, read as the reverse complement.
AATCCCGACGTCCAAATCGAGCCCCTCTGTAACGAAGTGTTCTTACCGTCTTTACATCAGGATACACACGGGAAATGATCACTTCTGTGCAGTCCACCGAGGTAAGCTGATCTGGCTGGTAACCTCCAAGCCGGCCCAGCCCTCCATGGCTGTTGGGCTCACCTGTATCGTATTCTCAGCACCCGAGGCAAGAAACGCGCGCTGCTTTAGGGAACACAGCCTCCTCATGAAGCCCCTCCGGGTCCTTCTGGAAGTGTTTTCTCCCCCGGTAATTTACACGCTCCTGCAGCATGTGATTTACGTGCTCTTGCGGCCTTGAGGCAGAATTAGTTATGCCTGTGTCTTACCTCCCCCCGCCCCGCCCCCGACCGTGAACTCCTACCCAGGCTTTGTCCACGATTCGTATTCAGGTTACAGGAATGAAAGTGCACGTCAAATACTGTGCACTGTGGCCTTGGTTCTGAGAGCAGAGCTGTGTGGGAAGTGGGCGAAGTCGGTGGCCAAGGGGTCCTACAGCAGTAAGGCTGAGGCTAGAATCTGTGAGGAAGAGAACAGTAAGGGGCGCTGAGAAAGAAAAGGGGGCAGGCTAGCCATGCGGGTTGCGCTCCGCGTTTGCTGAAGTGGAGCAGACAGCAGGTAGGACGTAGGCAGGACAGCTAGTGAAAAGGGATGAGACCCACAGGGTGGCCCGGGACCGAGGAAGAGCACAGTGCCCTGGCTCTTTCCAGCAAGGGTAACACGTGTTTCCAAGGAGGAAGCATCAACAGTCAATCGGCTTTGATGAAATACATTGTACTTCAGACAGAATCCAAAACAGCTGAAAGGGTGATCATGCAGCCCGAGGCCATTGACCAGAAGAGCTCCGCAGCGGAAGCTTCCGCAGTCTACGAGAGCTCCACCAGACCTTCCCTAGGAAATCTACCAGGCACTAGCCTGCAGGGGCTCCTGGTACCCTAATGCCTGGGTGTCCGTCTTTTGGGTAATCACCACGAGAGGGCGCCCTCCCTTGCTAGGCAGCCTAGCTGAGATGCGAACGGCCTCTAGATATAGGACAACAATGACTATGGTCCAAACACTCCTGCAACCAGGAGTGAAAAGGGATGAGAATCTGTGAGGAAGAGAACAGTGCGGCGCACTGAGAAGAGAAAGGGCAGGCTTACTTAGATAAAGTAAACAGTTATCTCTAGCCCCTGATACCGAGAACGGTTTTCTCCTTTCTGCTCTGTTCTTCAAAAATTTCTGAAGGGGGCAATTCTCCCTCACTCTTAGAAATCACACTGAAGCAGAAACGGTACAATTTCCTCTCCGATTCACTTATTTAGAGACAAAAAACAAGCATCCCTTCTTGTACTGGGTAGGCCAAAAAGTTCCCTCTATGGAAAACTCCGAATGAACTTTTCGGCCAACTGCAATATAATTTGTGACTTTAGAAGTCTCAGGGAGCATCTTTACTTAAAAATCTCCTTAGAAGTAGCATATCTGCCGTGCTTATCGAGAAATGCTTATATAGAACTCAGGAAAGTTTCTCTCCAGATCAAGGTGTTGTGCTTCTTTTCTGTCAGGTTATAGGAACTAGATAATCCAGTGCATTTCCCTTTTTACCTTGGCTACTAGGAAGTTCAGATATAAAGGCAATGTTCACTTACATATTTTATTCATTTCAAGTACACAGTGACTTTCTATTATTTTTTATTAAAAATTTCCAATTTCATATATTTCTCTTAAATAATGGGGAAGATGTTATTTTTGAACAGCGTGAAAGCATAGCTCCCATTTTACTATGTTTTTGCAGAGTTCTAACTTCCTAGTTAGAGACACATTCTCCTTTTTAAAGAGAAAGTAACTTAAAAAGCATTGATGAGCCATGGGAATGTACCACATGAACACAATACTTGGAAGAGATGAATCCCATAGGCAGACGTGTGTTGCTCAGATGACTTACTAAGAAATGGGATGCTCAGGAGAACAAGCTTGGATGGTTTCTTTAAATGTCTTTCCTGCACTCATGAAGTGGCCAGGTACCCCGAGGGACGCATCCCACATTGGCCAAAAGCTTCAGCAGAAACAAAGCTCTCCAGGCTCGCTAGATAATGGGTTCCCCATTGAAGTCTGCATATTAGAGGTGCTCTCTGTCTCCTCACATATGGCTTCAGGGGCGGACAGTCTCCCTGAGTTTCTGGCCTCACCTTGCTCTGTCTGTTCAGTTCCTGATAGCTCACTTTAATTTGACCTCTGATATTTTAACCACTGGCTTCAAAGCCCAGCTGCTCAGTGTATGCTCCAGGCTCCCTTTAGACCCATCTTTCTCTTAGAACCACACCCACCTTCCCCATCATTTGGTCTAAAGTGCTTCCAGGTGTCCCTCCACAGGGCTGCATCTTTAGCCGGTCCTCCATCTTCAGGCCGGTCAGTTTTTCTATTCTTGTTCTCCCTCCAACTAGGCTTTAATGTCCTTGTGCTTCAGGCTGTATCTGATTGATCTGTGTGTTCCTAACACCCAGCACAGTGCAAGCACATTTAGAGCACTCAGCAATGGTGATCAAATATTTAACCTCTTTGCCTCAGTTGTATCAGTTTCCTCACTCATAAAACAGAGATTATAGGGCTATTGTGAGGATTAAGTGAGCTAAAACATAAAAAGTAGAGTGTTCTGGCATATTCTAAGCATTCAGTAAAATTTAACCATTATTATTAAGTACTCAATAAATAACCAAATTATTTGGCATTCGATAAATGTGAATAAAAGACTAAATATGGATATAATGACAAAATCAGTATTAAAAATTAAATGACTCACTTGCCCAGTAAATTTTGCCTTTTAAACAATCTATGTCAGCAAACCTGTGTGGTAGTCATGGGATGTAGATATTATTATTGTACAAGGCACATGCCTGTCACAGACAGGGCTAGAATGCCACCAGAAGTATATACTGTATGGGAGACAGTGGCCAAATTCCCTTTCTCTTAGGTCTGTGCACTTTCCTAGAATCCAGGCCAATATGACAAGTTTTACATGTGCCAGTGGAGAAAGTGACCCCCATAAGCTAATGTAACCCAGCATTTGTTTCCAGCATCTGCCAGAGTAATTTCAATTAGCTTCCAGAATAGACACTACTGTATAGCTGATGCAGCAATTTCCATTGAAAGCACTATGAAGCAATTTCATTTCATAAAGCAACCCCTGCAGCTTAGATTTGAGAGTATGTCGCATTTGCAAAGGTGGAAATGACATAATTATGTTCTAAGTCGAGTTTATAAGTCACAAACCAATTCCAAAGGCCAATGAATCTGAAAAGTTGTTTTTCCCAAGTATCTTTTTCAGTCCTTTGGGGCCCAGTGGCATGGCGGCCAGAGCTGAGCACACAGCCTACACAAGAGATCTTGCTTTTACTGGGCTTCCTGCATGTTTCTCCCTTGCTTTTCAAGAACTACTATTAATTTTTCTTAATATATTTTTGGGTTACCATAGCCCTACGCAAATCTCCCATTTAGAGAACAGCATCTTCTCACACCAGGTAAGAGTCACCCAGAAAAAGACTGTTCACAATATCCCTCATATGATGAAGAGAGAGAGAGAGATCATCCACATGATCCCAATTATTGGAATTCACAGATGGGAAACGTTTATCCCATATCTTCAACCTGCTGTGTCCAACATGAATGTATTATTAACACTGAAAACAAGGAAGAAAATCTATCTGAACCAAATATCACTCACTCTCTTCTTAACTAATTTATCTTCTGAAATTACCATACGCTAAGTGAATAGAACTATTAAAGCTAAACACTGCTGTATGAGTAGCTAATAGAGGAATGGCAATGGCCACGGTATCCCCAGGAAAGGAGCGAGAGAGGGATGGAGGGAAGAATTTATCGAGCATCTATTATATGCCGGACCCTGTGCTTTCATGCATTCACTTTTCACAAGGCTACACGTGGCGGCAGGTGTTAGTAGCTGGGATTCCATTTCTCAGCAAGTCATTTAAGCAATACACGTCTACCAATAGGATTCATCTCTTCCAAGCATGAATCCTTGTGTTTCTTTGGTACACCCCCAGGGCTCACCAATGTTTTTTAAGTTACTTCATCCTTAAGGAGAATGTCTCTAACTAGGAAATTGGAACTCTTTGCAAAAACATAGTAAAATGGGAGATATGCTTTCAAACCATTCAAAAATAACATCTTCCCCATTCTCATTTAAAAGAAGTATATAAAATTGGAAATCTAAAATGAAAAAAAATTAAAAGTCACCATGTACTTGAAAGGAAGTAAGCACTTAAGTGAACACTGCATTTATAACTGAACTTCCTAGTAGCCAAGGTAAAAGGGGAAATGCTTTGGGTTATTTAGTCTCCTGGGTCTTCTGCAGCATTTTCTCTTACCAACATAAAAGCCAAGATTAAAGTCATGACCTCTGGTCCAGAGCAGCAGAGTTACAGTAAAGAACCTGTTTATGTCTTTGGTATATTTCAAACTGTGCCTAATATAATTCATTTATTAAAAAAATACTCATGCATACACTTTTAGTTCACAAAAAATATGAATCTTTGCAGCCAATATTTTCATATCACTCTGTTAAGGAAAGTTTGTTTATACTGACACACACCCCAGGCACATTTCAAAGAACTAAACATTTATTAATATTTGGATTTCACTAGTATAGTAGGCATGGCAAATTCCTCAGCTATTTCTGGAGGGCTTCTATAAACAAGTTCACAGTCATGAATGAAATAATGGATACTTTGCATCTCAAATAAATAAAAATCTCAACTTTCTTCAATTTTATTATTGTTGATATAAATAAAAATGAGTACTTTTCCCTAAGTCATAGAAAATAGGTGCCCAAAAGGCATGAGACAAACATTATCAGTGATCTATTTTTAAGTTGATAAATATTTAAAGATACCCATTTATTAAATCTAATCTTCAAATCAGAACTATGATGTATTTGCATGGTGTTAATGCAGCCTAATTTTAAATTTCAACAAGCTTGTAAAAATTGGAAATACAAATTGTAAAATCCGGGCTAGTTGTTTAATAGACTTTCTTTGTATTGGTATTTTAAATGTACTACTCCACCTGTAAACTTTCTTCTACTTAGCCTTTTTTTTAAATTTCAGTATATTTCATATACAGTGAAATGCAAAAACCTTAAGTGTGCACCTTGATGAATTTTTACATATGTATGCTCCCGTTTCCTCGCTACCTAAATCAACACATAGCAACTTTACAACATCACAGAAAGTTCTTTTGTACCCCTTTTCCCAGGTATTACCCTCCAATTCCAGGTAATTACAGCTTCTAAAATCATAGATTAGTTTTGCCTGTTCTTCATCTTTGTAGAATGGGGTCATAAGAATGTCTCTTTGTGTCTGGCTTCTTTGACTCAACATAGTGTTTCTGAGATTCTGAGACCATGGTGTTGTCTGTGTCAGCCCTTGTTTTTATCAGCTCGTCTTTTTGCAGGCTGGTCTCTCAACCTCAGATGCCACCTTCTTTGCCTAACAAATTCTGCTGATCTTGCTGGGCTCAACCAACGCCATCTCCTCCGTCAAGCACTTCTCGATCTCCCCAAGACAACATTAGCAGCTCCTTTTCTGATCATGCCATTTTTAAAAAACATATTTCAATCTGCTTCCTAGGGTGTGATGCCCCCATTCTGCAGAGCAATCGCCAAGAGAAGATAGGAAGGGAAGCCAGACGAATAGTCACTTAGTGGATGCATGTGAACGGGAGGTGCAACTGTGGAGCACTGGTTGAGAAAAATGTATAACTTAGACAAAGACCGATTCTCACAATTTTCCTTCTCTCCTTCCTCTTCTACCTCCTTCTTTGCCTCTGCTCTCTCCATCTCTTCCCTTTTTTTACTTCTTTCCCTCCTCATCTTCCTTATCCCTTCCATCTCCCCCTCTTTCACTTAAGCTAATTTTCTTTGCATTCATTTTTTTCTTCTGTTAGTTGATTCATCTGAAAAACATTTAATGAAATATCAGGCTACTGAGTTCCCAGAAGTTTCATTAACCCTGAGCCCAGGCAACACGTGATGTGTCTGGTGGTCACTGCACTGTGTCTGGTGATATCAGGGTATCAGGAGGAGAAAATAAATGACTCAAGTGTGCCAGTGGAAGAGAAGAGCTGTTAGGTGTACAGAATAATCCCTGTATCAGTGAACAGGTAAGTGCCCAAATGTCTAACTGGCCAGAAAGGTATTAGACTGTGACCATGGGTTAGACTGGTCTCCTAGCACATGGGGCTCAAAGAAGGCATTTAAGAGGCTCAGGGTGCTCAACAGGGAAGCAAAGCTACAGATTCACAGGGCAGAGACCCACTGCCTGTACACTCTCCCTCTGCACTGCACAGTTACTCTAGGGGGTGCAGGAAGAGGGGGTGCAGACTACAGACCAAGTGACTCTGTAAAATATAATCATAATCAACTTTCAAACAAAACCTGAGACTTTAAATGCAATGATTTTAGAAAAGAGAAAGAGAGAGAAGACTGAGTCCACTCACTGGCTCAGCCCTCCAGGGGGTATAAGAGGAAGAAAGGAACTTACATAACATGAGGTACCTTAGTATATTCTGTAACTGGCACAACGGCCCAGAGAGGACAGTAACTCATCCAATATCACACAGCAGTTTCCTCTGTTCTCTAGCAGTTTTTTGAGTCCAAGTCTAGCATTGTGCCTGTCACATTTCTCAAAAAAGAGGTTCAGGAGCAAAATTTGATAGGGAAAGAAATTCAGAGAGCAATTCAAGATAGTGGGGAAGGTTAGAACAGAATACTGTTGGAAAAGGAGGTTAGGAAGGCAGTTTAAGGTCAAATTACTAAGGATTTGCATGCCAAGTAAGAAAGTGTAAATTTGTAATGAAATTAAGGACTTTTTAATCAGAGGATATGGAAGTAAAAAAAATGTTTATGGGCACTGAATTAGTCTAGCAATGATGCACACTGTGGCTTATTGGGCTGCTTGTGTTTGGGTGGCCAGGCTGCAGGATGGTACAAACCCACAGCCTCTGCCACAGGTCACCACACTCATACCATGTGACAGCCAGAGGTGGGCCCTTGACCCAAGATCAGTCCCCCTGCCTGCTGGAAAGCAACTAGGCCATAGTCCAGCCAACTAAACCAATACCACCCTTGCTTTGTGCAAGTGTGAACTTGAGACTTACAATGATAGATCAGCAGTGTGTGGTGGTGGTAGACGCTGAGGCAGATAAAGGAAAACAGAATCAGAGAGAGAAGTGAACTACATCAATGGCCCCCGCAATTTATTTTTAATTTTAGAATTTATTAAATAAGAAAGCTTATTTGTTAAATAAGAATTTGAACAAGAGGGGGAATAGACATTTATTGAAAGCCTGGTGTGCTGGGGCGGCCGGAAGATAATCATAGGTCCCAGCTGTCTTAGAGCCCTGATGATAACTATCCTTTTCCCAAATGACATGTGTACGACTGTTCCCAGGGGTCTAGGCAACCTGAGTGAGATTCCTGCCATAGATCCGTATAGCCAGACTACATCGCTCCAGGTGACTTCAGGGAGTCTCTGTTCCTCCTAAATAAAGAATTCAGGCGGCAGAAAAGTTGAGGACTGTCTGACTCAATTCCAGTCTTCAGAGGAGTCCAACGTACCCTTCCCATTCCCATCGTGGAAAACCCCACTGAGGTCAGGGCAGCCGCCCCTCATTCGCTCTGGGTACCTTGGAGGAGCTTCCACTTTAATCAGTCCTCAGTCTCTTCTCTCAGCTTCCTGTCTTGCACTTTCCATCTGAGAGTGTGTATCTGGTCGCTCCAGAGCCAGATTTAACTTCCTACAAAGACCTCTGGCTTTTATGGACCCCACTGGTTCTTTCTGCCTCTGTCTCTCCCCAGTAGAACACCCATCCCAGGCCATCCCTCTGGGCCCAATCCCAAATCCTGATCAAACCTGTTGCAATAATGAGGGAAATGGAGGCCAGACCCTCCCGAGAAAAACTGGCTCGGGGACTTCGGTCTATCTCATAAGACTGCGGCTCCAGGACAGTGTGTGAAGGTCAGATTTAAAGATATTCTGCTGTTACTTTGACATGTCCAGCAAGTGTCTCACTCATAGGAAACTACCAGTAATAAGATAAATTTCAATTCCATGCTTGAATACGTTTCTTTTTTAAATTATGGGGGGGTTGGTTTTGGTTTTTTATAAATTTATTTATTTATTTTATTTTTGGCTGCATTGGGTCTTTGTTGCCACGTGCCGGCTTTCTCTAGTTGCAGCGAGCGGGGGCTACTCTTTGTTGCTGTGTGCGGGCTTCTCATTGCGGTGGCTTCTCTTGCTGCAGAGCACGGGCTGTAGACGGGCAGGCTTCAGTAGTTGTGGCACACGGACTCAGTAGTTGTGGCACGCAGACTCAGTAGTTGTGGCATGTGGGCTCAGTTGTTGAGGTGCGCAGGCTGTAGAGCGCAGGCTCAGTAGTAGTGGCTCACGGGCTTAGTTGCTCCGCAGCATGTGGGATCTTCCCAGACCAGGGATCAAAGCCGTGTCCCCTGCATTGGCAGGTGGATTCTTAACCACTGAGCCACCAGGGAAGCCCTGAATATGATTTTATAGGAGTTATATTGCACAACAGATGGTGGTGGGGAGAGACTGCAGGAGAATCACATCCCTGGGGCTCTGCTTACACGCAACATCACCTGGCTTCACAACTGCTCCCAGGAGTGTAGTCACTGCACCAGACTCAGTCATGTCTTGAATAAAGTCTCTGTTGAAACAGGACTTTTTTCTCCTATTTTTTACTCCAATGGGGTGGATCAGCTAAGAATAATAAAAGTTGCAATGGACTAAATGCTTCAGGTAAATTACTTCCTTCCCTCCATTGTGTGTTTATCAGCCAGCCCAAATATGTTTCACATATAAATGTAAATGGAAACCTGAACACGTACAATGTCAGATGTGTAGCAAGACGTGTGTGCCCAGCATGGAAAGTATCTCATAAGTGAGAAAATTATGTGCATCGCTTACAGAGCACAGCATAGAGTATAATGTGGGATCTTCACGCTTTGTTGGTGGCTATTTTCCCAACTGTTTAATGAAAGCAACAAAAGTCACAACGAGTTGCGTTAACGTAAACTGAGCTGTTAGAAAAAATAAATCCAGGCGTATTTGAGGAAAATAAATATTTTATATGAGGCAACTGTTTTCTCTGATCTACCAAATATATTCTCCTGTTGGCAATCCAGTAGAGTTGTGAAATAATGTCTTTAAGGGAGTGCATGAGTTTGCTGGGGCTGCCGTAACAAAGTAGCACAAACTGAATGGCTTAAGCAACAGAGGTTTACTGTCTCACAGTTCTGGAGGCTAGAAGTCCAAGATCAAGGTTCACAGGATTGGTTCCTTCTGCAGCCGGTGAGGAAAGGATCCATTCTAGCCTTTTCTCCTTGGCTTGCAGATGTCTGTCTTCATGTTCACATGGTGTTCTCCTGTGTGTCTATCTCCAGATTTCCCCTTTTTACAAAGATACCAGTTATATTGGATTAGGACCCACCCTAATGAGCTCACTTTAATTTGATTACCTCTGTAAAGACCCCATCTTCAAATAAGGTCACAGTCAAACCCTTAGCAGGGAGTTTAAAAATAATAACTTTTAAAGGTAGCTCTTGTTTACCTGATACAGGAAAACAAGCATCCTTTAAAACATAATTGCTTTCTGCTTTCAAAAAGAGTTTCAAAATTCTACCTGAGTTTATAAAAACAATTCTAAAAACTAAAATGAAGTGGAAACATCAGCTCTTCCTGCCACACATACAGGGTATAGAGGACCCAGTGTGGGCCACCCAGGCCTGCGTTATCTCACTCATGGCTTTTTTTTTTTTTTTTTTTTTTTTTTTTTTTTTGCGGTACGCGGGCCTCTCCCGTTGTGGCCTCTCCCGTTGCGGAGCACAGGCTCCGGACGCGCAGGCTCAGCGGCCATGGCTCACGGGCCCAGCCGCTCCCCAGCATGTGGGATCTTCCCGGACCGGGTCACGAACCCGTGTTCCCTGCATCAGCAGGCGGACTCTCAACCACTGCGGCACCAGGGAAGCCCACTCATGGCTTTTTTATTTTGTTTTGTACTGTTTCAATAAATCCGAGGGCACTAGTAAAACCTCAACATTTGCCAAAACAGAATGAGGAAATTGAGTAGGAATCCAAGAAAAACAAACAAACAAAAAAGATCACTTTACAGCACGTCAGAGTCAAAAAAAGCCAGCAAAGTCCCCTGACCCCATCTTCCATGCACTTCGTGAAATCTCTCCATAGCAACCACACTAAAGGGACATCCAGTCTGCACTGAGCGGCAAACTCACCCAGAGGATGACGGTGCCCCTTTACACAGCTGGGAGGTAGAAAGTTCTCCCTTTTATTGAGTAGAATGGATCCTAATTCTATCTATGGGACCAAACAGAACCTATCTAATTCCTTTCATGTGACAATCACCAAGCATTTGAAACCTGGTACTCATGCATTCAGCAAATATTTGCTATGTGTGTACTATGTGGTGACAGAGTCCTACACCAACTAGAATCTTCTCCATGATAAACACTCTTGTGCCTCAAACGTCCCTCATTGGAAACAGTTCTATTCCCTTTACCATTCTGGGTTTTCTGCTCAAAAGAGGAATTTTTCTCCTTTTAAAGTATATTGCCCAGAACCAGATACGGTCCTAATAGTTAATTTGTTTATCTTTTGGGTTCAACTGGTCACTCCATCTTGAATTACTTCATGATAAATTTGCAAAATGTTGCAAACTAATTAGTGTAAATTCCATTGAATTGAAGAAAACATAAAGAGGTAAATGGTTGCTTTTTATGGAATTTCAATAGATTTTTTAAATGGGTTAATATTTTTAAAAACATCCCTCCTATCCTCCATATCTTCTGTAAGTTGTTTTGTTTATTTAAAAAAACTTGGGACTTCCCTGGTGGCACAGTGGTTAAGAATCTGCCTGCCAATGCAGTGGACACGGGTTCAAGCCCTGGTCTGGGAAGATCCTACATGCCGCAGAGCAACTAAGCCTGTGTGCCACAACTACTGAGCCTGTGCTCTAGAGCCTGCAAGCCACAACTACTGAGCCCGTGTGCCACAACTATTGAAGCCCGTGCGCCTACAGCCCATGCTCCGAAACAAGAGAAGCCCGTGCAACGCAATGAAGAGTAGCCCCGGCTCGCCGCAACTAGAGAAAGCCTAGCCTGCATGCAGCAACGAAGACCCAATGCAGCCAAAAATAATAAATGAATAAGTAAATTAATTTTTTAAAAAACTTGAAAAATATTTAAATTTATTTCAAGCATCTTACATGATTCTTTGGTTTCCAGAATAAGACTAAAGCCACAAAGATTACTTACAGATTCTTCACCATCCATTCCTACCAATACATTTTATAAAATTAAAAATGCTGCTAAAAACAGCAACATGAGCACACCGTTAACCTAAAGCTAAAAGTGACACACCAGATAGTGTCAGAGAAATCTTAGAGTTGGAAACACAACCAGACCATATCTTAGTGGTCAAGTCTCTGATTGTCCCACACAAGATACAAATCAGCGGCCATAGCTTAGAGCTTCAGAAGTTCTTATGGCAAATATTTTTGTTCCCCACTGTCTTATTTTTAAATAACTTTCCTATTCTCCATCCTCCAGTTATCCAACAAGGTACAGCCTGGAGTTCTCCTAACAGCACTCGTGGAAAGAAGGTTTCTAGGTGACGTACATGGGGTGCTGTCAGTAAGGCAATTACAAACTAGGTGAATTCATTCAGTAAATTTGCCAGCCTTGGTTCACAAATTCCATGATGCTGAAGCTTAATTAAGTCAGTGAGGCAGAAGATCAAAAGAATTCTTCCAACCAAGCTGAGCAAAGGATCTGTGGTACTTCAAGGAAAGGTAAGCCAACACTAGTTCCTTCTCAAAATCCAGAATTGAAACTGGATTCCCATCTAACACTGCAGGCACAGTCTTGTGTGTTCCAAAACTCCCCAAATCTGCCAACTGCTTCCCCCCCTCCTGAAAATGACTTTGTAATTACATAGCACTTAACCTAACAGGGAAACTATCTCCTGGCTCAGATGTACATGGTCGGAGGGAAAAGGCATAATTTCCTCACAGTCTCATACCAAATGCAGAACACTTTTGCTGTCTTTTTAAACTATATTCATCAAGAACTGCCCCGTCTTTATAGCAGGAAAAATTAAGGGTAGTATTAAAAATGAGATGTTTTCACTGATCTAAGCACTAACTCAAGCCTTAAGTTTGAGATGCTAATATTTATGCATCATATAGTTTTAAAAAAACAACAGTTAGTACATATTACATAAAAAGCAATCTTGTCAGTCTGGCATAACTCACTTTTGGTGCTTTCAATAAATCTAAAATTTCTCCTCTTGTCAGTCTTCATGTTAGAAACAAAACACTATTTTTCTAATAATATTAAGCCTATATCCCAGATTAAAAGCCAGAGTTATTAAATTTAAAACTATGTATTTTTAATCCAGCCACTATGGAAAAATAAGGCCTAAAAACATACATGTGGCCCCATAAACTAACACAGAATGCCTTTTAGAAAAATTATTAGAGAATAGTATCTACGAAAGCTAGAAGTACACAGGAACTAAGTCCATCCTGCCCAGCTTTCAATTCCTGCACAAATACGGGAAAATCTAAAAAAACCTCTATCTCCCAGCAAAGGTGGTTTTTTGTATCAAATGAGTTTGCTCCATTCAAAGATATGCTAAACTGTCAATTTACCTGAAATATTTGTGCACCAACTTTGTGGATATCAGTCAAGAAATTGGGAAACCTGGCTTTACAGAGAACTAGTTCTGTGACACAGCAAGTCACCCGCCCTCACTGGACGCTGAAAAAGCTAAAGAGCAGACAGCAGGGAAGACACAGGCCCTGGGGTTCTGAGAGAGGGTGCCACTTGCTCATAACTCCCCCCAACTCAATCTACTTATTATTGTCAGTTTCTTACAGGAGCAAACTTGAAACACTGGGTCCCGTAGTTTTTTCTTTTTTTCCTTTCAGTAGGAATATTTAACATGAGACCTACCTTTTCAACAATTTTTTAAAGAGCACAAGGCAGTATTGTTAACTATAGTTACACTGTTGTACAGCAGCTCTGTAAAACTTATTCATCTTGCATAACTGAAACTTTCTATCCTTTGAATAGCAGCTCCCATTTCCCCTTCCTCCAGCTCCAGAACCACCATTCTACTTTCTGCTTCTGAGTTCGACTATTTAAGTTACTTCATGTAAGTGCAATCATTCAGTGTTTGTCCTGCTATGGCTGGCTTCTCTCACTTAGCATAATGTCCTCCAGGTTCATCCAAGTCATCACATATTGTAGGCATTCCTTCTTCTTTAAGGTTGAATAATATTCCATCAAAAACACATACCATATTTGTTTATCCATTCAACTGTCGATGGACATTTAAGTTGTTTCCACATCCTGGCTATTATGAATAATGCTGCAATGAACACAGGAGCGCAAAAACTGCCTGGAGTTCTTGATTTTGATTCTTGTAGTTTGAAAGTAAGGGCTGCCTCAGGGAATACCTGACTCTAATAAAAAAGACAGAATAAAACTGGAAATCTTATAAACAATATCTCTCATTTTGTCAGTATAAACCCAGATTAACATCTATATAGACCTCCACACACACAAAAATTATTGTATAAAGCACTAAAAATATTATACTTGCTTGGGTAATATTATATCAGTGGGTCTAAAATATGCTGACAATAGACTCTGTTTTATTAATAACCTGAGATCTTTTCCTCCCTAATACTCAATTTAATTTCTGTTGTAATCACCGAGAAATAACTTCAGTTAACATATCTGATGCAATTCCTTAGGAAGAAACATAAGATCAGTTTGTTTTTTAAAGAATTCTAATCTTGAACTTAAAGTCTTATCTTTTCAATTTCATCTTTACCTTTACATGGCTTTAAAATTATAGCATGGTTATTTGCTTCATACTTAGAAAATTTATTTCCATTATATCCATTCTAGTTGATGCTTATCAACTTGAAATAATGTAGCTGTTTTTACACTAGTTCCAGTGAATTGTACGCTTTCAGAGTCCCATCTTTCCCATCCCACACCCTTTGTTTCAGTATTCCTGACCAAATATTTCCCTATTCTATTTTTTTTGTGTGTGTGTGTGGTAGGCGGGCCTCTCACTGTTGTGGCCTCTCCCGTTGCGGAGCACAGGCTCCGGACGCGCAGGCTCAGCAGCCATGGCTCACGGGCCCAGCCGCTCCGTGGCATATGGGATCTTCCCGGACTGGGGCACGAACCCGTGTCCCCTGCATCGGCAGGCGGACTCTCAACCACTGCACCACCAGGGAAGTCCTCCCTATTCTATTTTTAATTACCTAACAATTTTCCTTATTCCGGAACTATACTTATACCATAGTGGTGAGAAAGTTTTGTGACTATGTTTCCACAATGATCCCTTCAAACAGAGTAAAGGCACACTGCTGAAATATGACCTAATATACTATTTTCATATGTAATTTAAAAAATAGGTTAGTATAGGGGCTTCCCTGGTGGCACAGTGGTTGAGAGTCCGCCTGCCGATGCAGGGGACACAGGTTTGTGCCTCGGTCTGGGAAGATCCCACATGCTGCGGAGCAGCTGGGTCCGTGAGCCATGGCTGCTGAGCCTGTGCGTCCGGAGCCTATGCTCCACAACGGGAGAGGCCACAACAGTGAGAGGCCCACGTACCGCAAAAAAAAAATAGGTTAGTATAATAAAAAACTGCAGAATTAATGACACTAACTCAGCACTGCCATCCTTTCCAATCCAGAAGTTCTGTTCTAAATTCAAAATATTATGTTGAAAATGATGCACTTTCATAGCCAAAAAAAAAAAAAAAAAGAGCATGAAGTGTTCAGCCTATCCAATCTCAAATGGGAATGAAATATATTTCGTAAGTGAGAGATTTTACCAGTTTTCAGGCTGTTATGGCACTCTCAATCTGTGCTAAGAAATATCAAAAATGTAAAATATATTTGTGTCTTTTACAGAGTAAGACAGCACAAATGAAATGAAACAAGTTGCTGCAATTTGGTGTGAGCAAATTCACGCAGCTGCTGCTGTGCTAACGAGGTTGGAGGTTATCTTTCCAGCTCTGCTGAGTCTTCAGACCCTTCCTTAGGGATAACTGAGTGCTAATTCAAGGGAAGGGGGCAATGGACCAAGATAGTTTTCATAAAATATGAACACTCCCCAGCACGCACGTTCCTTCTGGCAGCTGCTTCTTCATGAAAATTCTGAAATGCATAATCACATTCACGGTGAAGTTAGCTGTGTCAAGTCTGTGGGTTGGCCAACATACCATGATTAATTCTTTTGTGCCATATGGGATGAGAATAAATGTAATATAACATGAAAAATAATGCTTTAATGTAATTAGTTAATTTTTTCTTACTTTATATCTTAACAAGTTTTCCAATTCATGACTAGGACTGAGGATTGTAATCCAAGGTACACTTATGTTTGTGCAATGTGGATATATGTTCATTTGTGAAGGTTTGAAAAGAGGGTGTTCTCAAGATGTTCTGAAGTTTCAAGTCTCTGAAACAGTCTTAAGCAGACACACACACAATGGTATTTTTAAAAAATTCTAAATCACAAGTTACAGTTAAATACAAATCTTAAACTAAAATAAACTCTTACATGAGTTAGAGAAGTTGTTCTGGATATAAAAGTAACCTGATTCTCCAAATATCTGAGTGAAATAGTTGCATGCAGATCAGCAGAAAAATTCTAATTGTCGGTGTTCAGTGTGTCTGCAATATTATTAACTTGTAATCTATAAATTCATGTGGCAGAGACCTGATGGATTTCATGATTTGTTTATTTTTGGATACTCCTTTCCTAATGAACCACTGCCAACTTGCTAGCTATGCTGCACTGATCCAGAGTAAAAGATGGATCTCACACAAGAAATCCCATTGGAGAAGCACATAAACTCGGTCTGGTCTGTCTCGGGGTCAGCTTGTGAGTTCCATGTAAAATCTATGACAAGCTAATCAATCTGCTGTTCTTTCACGTTATGTTTGTCGCGCAATCATCAGAGTCCAGTCCCAATCACGGCAAGAAAAATCCACATCTATTTTTGAAAAGTCTACTCTTGTGGATAGCTCGTTCGAAGTTTTAGCATCCACTCCCCACTGCTCAGTGAACTAGTCACACAGTCAAGAACAGAACTGCTCTCGTGTCGTTTGATTCCCTTAAGGTATTCGGATTTGGTGTCGCCTCGCCTCACCTCTGCACTCAACCGCAAGAATCCATAATTTGTTCTCACACTTCCCACTTTCTCCAAGTCTCTTGAAGGTGTCCTATTACCATCTGACAGAACATAGAGACCCTGTGATCAAGTCTTGACAAGCTTCATCTCATTAGTGCCTTTTTTAATCATCAAGGGTGACAACCCATGATAAATTCTGTCAAAACATAGGATTCTAAATGAGGAGAGAGAAAGTGAGGGAAAGGAATGTACTCCAAGAATAGATGCGTTTATTCATCTAATTTTGAAATTAAAGAGAAAAAAAGATAAACCCGAGAGGGAAGGGGGCACTTTGAGCTAGATTGGGGTGGGGAGGGGGGGGAGGAGAAGTGAGAAGGAAGAATGGCAAATGAAACTCCCCAAAGGGAAAAGATGGGGGGGGCTAGTCATTTCTCAGTCCTGTTTAGTTACCTCTTTTACCTATCAAGGGATAGAGATTTGTCTGAATCCAAGGAAGGAAGGAAGGGAGGGTGGGAGGGAAAAGAAAAGAAAAGGAGGGAAAAGAAAAGAAAAGTAAGGAAAAGAAAAGAAGAAAGGTAAAGAAAGAAAAGAAGAGTTTGGCATCTCAGTCTGCAGACACTCGGTTAGTTCTTCTGCAGGAACAGGATGACTCCTCCTGGAAGAGGAGGGACCAGGGAGAACCACTGCAAAAATCATTACCATCCCCTGCTACACGGAGCATCCAAGAGGGGCCCTTCCCCCAAGCTCTTCCCTCTCTAAGGGAGTCTCTCGAGGACCCAGAGGCTGAATATGTAGCAGTTCTGACCACACTGCCAAGAGCGTCCATAGCTGCTTGTCACTTTCCTTCCCCTCTCTGCTAATAGGAGTGACTCTCCCTCCTAAAAATAAAAGACTCCAGGGGAAGACAGGCAGGGGAGAAGGATGGGGAGAATCTCCTTGAGTCCCAGCAAAACTTTGAGTTTAGCAGCTGTTGCTGTCTCACAGGTCAGGCTCATCCAATAAAATACATGTAATGACTGAAAGAAAGAGCCCAGGATCAGTTTGATGTGGAGAGATCTTTAGTGTTACCAAGTAGTCAGGCAAAGATGTGCTCTATTTCACAAATCTCTTATGACAAGGAACTGACTGAAATATGACCTGACATTGGGTCTGGTTCTGTTTCTAATTCTACCTCAGGAAGGAAACATCTGAGTTGAATGCTGAGGCATCAGAGATGTTCACGAAAAACTGTTTGGATTGGTTCTTTTTCCCCCAAAGTATTTCACTAGTCAAAATATCGGGTTTAATCTGGAAAAAGAGGATAAAAAATTTAAAATAATGCATTTCCCCTCCAACTCTGACAAATGCTATAGCTATATTAGATTTGAATTTATATCTTATTTTAATCATTAAAATGGAAGTGATATATCAAGTTCCATTTTTATCATTATAGAAACCTTATTTCATTGCAAATTTTGCATTTTTTTGGCAAGCAAAACTGTCTGGAACATATCACAACATGCTCAGTCTTCTTCACCTTGAAAAACAAACCCGTCTTAACTCTTCTTGCCTCTTTTATTGCCTTCTTTCCTGCAAAGCCATGCTTCTTTTTTTTTTTTTTGCAGTACGCGGGCCTCTCACTGCTGTGGCCTCTCCCGTTGCGGAGCACAGGCTCCAGACACACAGGTCCAGTGGCCATGGCTCACGGGTCCAGCGCGGCATGTGGGATCTTCCCGGACCGGGGCACAAACCCGCGTCCCCTGCATTGACAGGCGGACTCTCAACCACTGCGCCACCAGGGAAGCCCAGCCATGCTTCTTTTGAGAAATCTATATTTCTACCTTCCTATTCACTTCTAAAACTATGACAGTTTGGCATTCTTTGTCATGACTGCATAAGGTCACCAATATCTTGGCCTTGCCCAATCCAAGAAACACTTAGAATTTGTCCAGTTGCCCACTTGCGCCTTGGAACTCTTCCTTTGTCTTCTGTGACACCACCCACTGTGGCTCTCACCCCCATTTTTCTCCTCCCACTCCAGCCATCACACTTCCTTACTGTCCATTACTGACACCTCTTCTTCTGCTCTCCCTATAAAAGTCTCTGTTCTCCAGAGGTCCATCCTCAGCCTTTGTTTTTTTTTTTAATTTGCATACATTCATGCTGGTGACTTCAGATGGGTCCACAGCCTCAACTACTGCCCAGGGCTTTTTCTTCCCTCTACTCCTCTTCTCTACCCTTATGCACCTGGGACACACCTTCAGGCCATAAATCAACACAATGTTGGACACATAATGGAAGCACACTTAGTACCATAAGTACCGACTGAGGAATGAATGAATGAATGCATGTGTCTGATGTACAGAACGTTCTTCCGAGGGCTGGGTTTCCAAAGAGGAGCCTGGATTACATTCATCCTTTCAATAGCTCGGAGCTACCCTGTAAAGTCAGTATCATCATCATTACCCTCTGTTTAATATATGTTCAAATCCAGGTCTTTCTGGTTCTAAAACTGATGTTTTTTGCTATATTATACTGTCCCACAAAAAAAGAGGGGAGAACCATTCTTTCCAACTTTTAAAATGAATACCCTGCAGCTTTGTCACCTCATGGACTCCACTGCATCAGTGTGTCAGTGAGGCTGCGCTGGACAGCCTGGCATAATTGAGCCAAAGTAATGTAACTCCAGGAAGGAGACAGCTACACAGCAGGACTGGCCAAGCGGAGCTGAGGTGCTGGGTGGCCTTCAGTGGACAAGGGTGGTTCTATCTCTGCAGCAGATGCATGACAAAGGGACAGAGCAGTTCAGCCACACCCGGAGGAGAAAGGCAGGAAGGAGGAAGTCATTGCTTTACCTACTAGACAATGACTCCCTGGGGATTCCCAGGTATTGTCCCAGAAGGGCTGTTCCTGGGACCTGGAGTCCCTCATGAGCTTAAAGCAAGACTCAGGAACGTACAGTTTGCCACAAGAATTTTAACCTTAGAAAACAGTAGCTCTCGAAGAAGCCATGAAATTTAGATGACTAGAAATATCAGTATAATTTCCTTGTTTTATTGAAATAAATAAATCATGTTTTAGAATGTGATGACTCTTCTCTTTTCAGCAGGAATGTTTAATTTTGTAAATACATTTTCCAGTAAGGTGAGGGGAAATACATCTGAAAAGCTATTAAGATTTTATCAAATGTTATCATTTCATGACACAGAAGTATGTCACACACGAGAGTGAGAAGGATATCCTGAAATAATTACAAATAGATTTTTGCTCATAGCAAACCCACAACAAACTCTGTTATAAATAGTCTCCTTTTACTGTAAAGTTGAGTAAGTGAAAGGGATTAATCCATGGTCTGAAAGCACATCCCAGCAGTGCTCAAGGGACAGTATCTCAACAGACATCTGGAGAAACCACTGATTAATTAACAGATTAATTAATCAGACAGCTGTACTCTTAGGAGAGAATGTAATTGTTTAGATTAATAACCCTACTAATTAATCCCAAAAATCAACAACCTTACAGTTGAGAAATTGCTGATTGTCTAAAGACCTATCTGTATGATAAATATCCTTCTCAAACACTCACTGGCTAACTGGACAACAGTATCCCAGGATGCTCAGTGCCATCAAGAATCTGGGTGATTTTTCAGCTGGGTCAACACTCTTCCCCCCTTTCCCCCACCATCATAACCCCATAAGCCCTTATGGCAGGAAGGGAACAGTCCTTAGATGGTGTCTGTTTGAAACTTGAAGCATGTGGCACCAAAAAAGTATGCCATTTCCTAGAAATAAGGCTCTGAATAAATTTAAAGAAAGATCACCACCAGCTGGCATAATTCGTTCACATGACATTTTTCAAGATGAAATAAAAGCAGGCAGACCCTTCTTCCATAGCACCTATCTAACAGATAAAGCAGGAATGTACAAATATTAATAAATGGTCATGTTTGTCAAGTAAGGAGGAAAAAACAAATTTTGGGGTAGCAGCTTATTAATAATTGGGGACAGAGATACACTAGTGTTTGATAACTCACTATTCAAATAGAATTTTTTCAAGTGACATTCTTAGAGCAAAAGATAATGCCATTTCTCTGGAAAATGTGTGTTTAGAGAATGGACATTAGTCTCCAAGTATCACCTGCATATACACACAAACCAAAATTTTGCCAGAGTAGCAATTATGGCCATAATCAAACACTAGTAAGTTTAATAAATAGGCAACCAGAAATACACTTTGTAATCAATTTTTTTCAAATCATATTAAGTTTAACAACTTGAGAATATTTTATAAGAAAGTTTATAGTAATGAATGTACTGAGATAAAGACACAGTCATGAACCAAAAAAGTCCATCTATCTACATTATGACATATTGTTTGACAAAAGTAGAGGAGTCATTAAGAGAAAAAAAACCCGACAGAGAAAAAAAGAAAAACAAATACATAATCCTGGCTAGGAGGAAAAAGGTAATGAAGATAAAAGAAATACTAAAATAATCTGGTTTTCTAGAAAAATTTTAGTTACTTTCACATGGCCTTGAGTATCTTACTTAACTGGGAACCTGGCAAACACAGAAGGCATTACAGCTAAACACATCATGTAAACAAGATGTATCCCAAATATATTTTCCTTCGATACCCCTGGCCAGCAAAATCCAGTTGCATAAGTCTATATCACATTCATTTGTGTCATAATAATAAAATAGTAACACTGAGCTGTATAAAACACAGTTGTTATCATTATTTTCCAGATAAGAAAACAGAGCCATGAAGCGTATGGATGATTTGCCGACAAATT
This sequence comes from Mesoplodon bidens, assembly GCF_964165515.1. Classification (NCBI taxonomy): domain Eukaryota; kingdom Metazoa; phylum Chordata; class Mammalia; order Artiodactyla; family Ziphiidae; genus Mesoplodon; species Mesoplodon bidens. The sequence continues at coordinate 76,297,614 of NC_138168.1, read as the reverse complement.
AAAATTTAGGTAAATGCTGAAGAGGGTGTGGAGTAAAAGGAACCCTCCTACACTGTTGGTGGGAACATAAATTGGTGCAGCCACTCTGGAGAACAGTATGGAGGTTCCTTAAAAAACTAAAATTAGAGTTACCATATGATCCAGCGATCCTACCCTTGGGCATATATCCAGAGAAAACTATAATTCAAAAAGATACATGGACCCCAAAGTTCATTGGTTATTTACAATAGCCAAGACATGGAAGCAATTAAATGTCCATCAAAAGATGAATGGATGAAGAAGATGTGGTACACATATATGATGGAATACTACTCAGCCATAAAAAAGAATGAAATAATGCCATCTGCAGAAACATGGATGGACTTAGAGATTATTATACTAAGTGAAGTAAGAAAGAGAGAAAGACAAATATCATATGATATCACTTATATGTGGAATCTTAAAAAAGGATACAAATGAACTTATTACAAAACAGAAATAGGCTCACAGACATAGAAAACAAACCTATGGTTACCAAAGGGAAAAGGTGGGAGAGGGATTAATTAGGAGTTTGGGATTAAAATATACACACTACTATATATAACATAGATAACCAACAAGGACCTACTGTACAGTACAGTGAACTATATTCAATATCTTGTAATAACCTTTAATGTAAAAGAATCTAAAAAAGTGCATATATATATATATATATATATATATATATATATATATATGCATCACTTTGCTGTACACCTGAAACTAACACAACATTGTAAATCAACTATATGGCAATAATTTTTTTTTAAATACAGTAGTGCAACCACTATGAGATGGGGTAGGAAGTGAGGGGCATGTAGCCCACAGCACACTGACTCTCAGGGAGGCCGAAGAGCAAGGGGATAAGGGCTGTGCTGAAGATGTGAGTTAGAATCTGGACTCCACTGACTAACTCCTGGGAATGTTATTCTAAGCTGCAAACTATTAAATGGGAAAAATAATAGCTCTAGCTCATAAGGCTGATGTGATCATTAAGTTATTTATTGCATATACAGCTTTTTGCACTGTGTTAAAACGGTAATGCTTATTGTCATCAGTATGAAAAAAAAAGATTTCACAGTCTGTGTAAGCATTTCAAACATAGTGGGGACTTTTTAAGGGGCTGCTCAAGAAGCAGTGAGTCTCAGAGCTAGATCAGTTCTCAGAATGACATATTATGCAGTGGTGTTAACAGGTAGAGAGAGTTTTAAGGCAGTTTATGAAAATTATTCTACCATATAAAATTAAATTAATAGCTTTACTAAGGTTTTCTTCTGTAGCTTCAGGCAAGTAGATTAAATTCTGTTCTCCAGTTGGGACTGATGGAGGGATATTCAATTGAATAAATATTCTGGTAATAGAACAGTCACATCTCAAGGTGCACACACTACCAACTTCTAAGGAAAGCATACACAAATATTTTAAAATGACACCAAAGGTACTTCAGCTTTTTATAAGTCTTCAGAAGATGCTTCAAGCTCTTGAATTACCAGAAAAGCATCAGGTTGAACCTCAATTTTCCTCACATGGTCAGAATTTGGAGACAGGCCAGTTGGTGACAATTTCTGATTAACTGCTTGTTAGTGAGGGGTGTTTAGAGTTTTCTTTCTGATGATATGGCTCTAGTTTGGATGAGCTCAGAACTCCCCCTGCTCAACACTCCTGCCTACTATCTTTCTCCTTTCACTATTGGAAAGAATCAGCCATAATAATAACTCTCCAAAATCTGTTTAATTACATACCTTAAAGTGTAAACAGCTATTTACCCATACCTGCCCTTGTAACACAATGGATTAGATGAAAACTTGTAAAATACACACAGTCTCAATTATTTCCACTGCTCAGAACGTGGAATAATTAAAGTCGATGGCATTATCTGTAAACATCATTAAAATCTTATAATTTTGTTTTACCTTCAATCTTCCCAGCCACCAAAACCTTTTACAAGAGCTGTTAATCAAAAGAAAAGAGACTACTGCATTCTCCACTTTCTGCTCTTACATAACCTCTGATCAAGTCTTAACAAGCAAAGAAATGAGAGAAAGATGAGCAAGAGAGGGGAGCAAAAAAGATCAAAGGGCTCAGATAATACCAAATGGATTAATTAAGGCTGGGAAATGGAAGTGCTCTTGGTTGCACTTTCCTCTTTGGCTCCTGGTACTTTTTATTTTACTTTCATGGGGATGAGTTTGCACAAAGACTAAGTAGACCTCCTACAATGGATATGTTCTCTAAGCCTCAGGACATGCAGCAGGAAACTACGTACAAGAAATGATTTCAGGGAAAAGGCAAAATGGAGTCCAATGTTGATGAATTTTTTTTAAATAAATTTATTTATTTATTTTTGGCTGAGTTGGGTCTTTGTTGCTGCGCACAGGCTTTCTCTAGTTGCAGTGAGCTGGGGCTACTCTTTGTTGTGGTACACGGGCTTCTCATTGCGGTGGCTTCTCTTGATGTGGAGCATGGGCTCTAGGTGCACGGGCTTCAGTAGCTAAGCCTCATGGGCTCTAGAGCACAGGCTTAGTAATTGTGGCTCGTGGGCTCTAGAGAGCAGGCTCAGTAGTCGTGGTGCACAGGATTAGTTGCTCTCACTCCCTCTTGCAAGAACACCAGAATCACAACTAACTGCTGAACAGTCATCGACAGGAAGACACTGGAACTCACCAAAAAAGATACCCCACATCCAAAGACAAAGGAGAAGCCAGAGTGAGACGGTAGGAGGGGTTCAATCACAACAAAATCAAATCCCATAACTGCTGGGTGGGTGAGTCACACACTGGAAAACACTTATACCACAGAAGTCCACTCACTGGAGTGAAGGTTCTGAGTCCCACGTCAGGCTTCTGAACCTGGGGGTCCAGCAAAGGGAGAAGGAATTCCTAGAGAATCAGACTTTGAAGGCTAGCGAGATTGACTGCAGGATACTGACAGGACTGGGGGAAGCAGGAACTCCACTCTTGGAGGGCACACACAAAGTAGTGTGTGCATCAGCACCCAGGGGAAGGAGCAGTGACCCCACAGAAGACTGAACAAGAACTACCTGCTAGTGTTGGAGGGTCTCCTGCAGAGGTGGGGGGTGGCTGTGGCTCATGGTGAGGACAAGAACACTGGCAGCAGAATTCTGGGAAGTACTCTTTGGTGTGAGCCCTCTCAGAGTCTGTAATTAGCCCCACCAAAGAGCCCAGGTAGGCTCCAATGTAGGGTTGCCTCAGGCAAACAACAAACAGGGAGGGAACCCAGCCCCACCCATCAGCAGTCAAGCAGATTGAAGTATTACTGAGCTTTGCCCACCAGAGCAACAGTCAGCTCTACCCACCACCAGTCCCTCTCATCAGGAAACTTGCACAAGTCTCTTAGATAGCCTCATCCAGCAGAGGGCAGATAACAGAAGCAAGAAGAACTACAATTCCACAGCCTGTGGAACAAAAACCACATTCACAGAAAGACAGACAAGATGAAAAGGCAGAGGGCTATATACCAGATGAAGGAACAAGATAAAACCTCAGAAAAACAACTAAATGAAGTGGAGATAGGCAACCTTCCAGAAAAAGAATTCAGAATAATGATGGTGAAGATGACCCAGGACCTCAGAAAAACAACAGAGGTAAACATGGAGAAGATGCAAGAAATGTTTAACAAAGACCTAGAAGAAGAATTAAAGAACAAACAAACAGAGATGAACAATACAATAACTGAAATGAAATATACACTAGAAGGAATCAATAGCAGAATAACTGAGGCGGAAGCACGGATAGGTGACCTGGAAGACAGAATGGTGGAATTCACTGCTGCAGAACAGAATAAAGAAAAAAGAATGAAAAGAAATGAACACAGCCTAACAGACCTCTGGGACATTAAATGCAACAACATCCGCGTTATAGGGGTCCAAGAAAGAGAGGAGAGAGAGAAAGGACCAGAGAAAATATTTGAAAAGATTATACTCGAAAACTTCCCTAACATGGGAAAGGAAATAGCCACCCAAGTCTAGGAAGTGCAGAGAGTCCCAGGAAGGATAAACCCAAGGAGAAACATGCCGAGACACATAGTAATCAAATTGACAAAAATTAAGGACAAAGAAAAATTATTAAAAGCAACAAGGGAAAAAAATAATATACAAGGGAACTCCCATAAGGTTAACAGCTGATTTCTCAGCATAAGCTCTACAAGCAGAAGGGAGTGGCATGATATACTTTAAGTGATGAAAGTGAAGAAGCTACAACCAAGATTAATCTACCCGGCAAGTGTCTCATTCAGATTGGATGGAGAAATCAAAACCTTTACAGACAAGCAAAAGCTAAGAGAATTCAGCACCACCAAACGAGCTACACAAAAAATGCTAAAGGAAACTTCTGGGAAACAGAAGTTTTCTTCTCTTGTGGGAAACACAAGGGAAGAAAACGACCTCCAAAAACAAACCCAAAACAATTAAGAAAATGGTCATGGGAACATACATATTGATAATTACCTTAAACGTGAATGGATTAAATGCTCCAACCAAAAGACACAGGCTTGCTGAATGGATACAAAAACAAGACCCATATATATGCTGTCTACAAGAGACCCAATTCAGACCTAGGGACACATACAGACTGAAAGTGAGGGGATGGAAAAAGTTATTCCATGCAAAGGGAAATCAAAAGAAAGCTGGAGTAGCAATACTCATATCAGACAAAATAGACTTTAGAGAATGTTACAAGAGACAAGGAAGGACACTACATAATGATCAAGGGATCAATCCAAGAAGAAGATATAACAATTGTAAATACATAAGCACCCAACACAGGAGCACCTCAATACATAAGGCAACTGCTAACAGCTATAAAAGAGGAAATCAACAGTAACACAGTAACAGTGGGGGACTTTAACAAATGGACAGATCATCCAAAATGAAAAGTAATAAGGAAACAGAAGATTTAAATGACACAATAGACCAGATAAATTTAATTAATATTTATAGGACATTCCATCCAAAAACTGCAGATTGCACTTTCTTCTCAAGTGTGCATGGAACATACTCCAGGATAGATCACATCTTGGGCCACAAATCAAGACTCAGTAAATTTAAGAAAACTGAAATCATATCAAGCATCTTTTCTGACCACAACACTATGAGATTAGAAATGAATGACAGGGGAAAAAAAGTAAAAAACACAAACATGTGGAGGCCAAACAATACATTACTAAATAACCAAGAGATCACTGAAGAAATCAGAGGAAATCAAAAAATACCTAGAGACAAATGACAATGAAAACACAACGATCCAAAACTTATGGGATGCAGAAAAAGCAGTTCTAAGAGGGAAGTTTATAGCTATACAAGCCTACCTCAAGAAACAAGAAACATCTGAAATAAACCATCTAACCTTACAACTAAAGGAACTAGAGAAAGAAGAACAAACAAAACCCAAAGTTACCATGAGGAAAGAAATCATAAAGATCAGAGCAGAAATAAATGAAATAGAAACCAAGAAAACAACAGCAAAGATGAATAAAACTAAAAGCTGGTTCTTTGAGAAGATAAACAAAATTGATGAACCATTAGCCAGACTCATCAAGAAAAAGAGGGAGAGGACTCAAATCAATAAAATTAGAAATGAAAGAGGAGAAGTTACAACAGACACTGCAGAAATACAAAGCATCCTAAGAGACTACTACAGGCGACTCTTTGCCAATAAAATGGACAACCTGTAAGAAATAGACAAATTCTTAGAAAGGTATAACCTTCCAAGACTGAACCAGGAAGAAATAGAAAATATGAACAGACCAATCACAAGTAATGAAATTGAAACTGTGATTAAAAATCTTCCAACAAACAAAAGTCCAGGACCAGATGGCTTCACAGGTGAATTCTATCAAACGTCTAGAGAAGAACTAACTCCCATCCTTCTCAAACTCTTCCAAAAAATTGCAGAGGAAGGAACACTCCCAAACCCATCCTATGAGGCCACCATCACCTTGATACCAAAACTAGAGAAAGATACTACAAAAAAAGAAAATTACAGACCAATATCACTGATGAATATAGATGCAAAAATCCTCAACAAAATACTAGCAAACAGAATCCAACAGCACATTAAAAGGATCATACACCATGATCAAGTGGGATTTATCCCAGGGATGCAAGGATTCTTCAATATACACAAATCAATCCATGTGATACACCATGTTAACAAATTGAAGGATAAAAACCATATGATCATCTCAATAGAGTCAGAAAAAGCTTTTGACAAAATTCAACACCCATTTATGATAAAAACTCTCCAGAAAGTGGGCATAGAGGGAACTTCCCTCAACATAATAAAGGCCATATACATCAAACCCACAGCAAACATCACTCTCAGTGGTGAAAAAGTGAAAGCATTTCCTCTAAGATCAGGAAAAGACAAGGATGTCCACTCTCACCACTATTATTCGACATAGTTTTGGAAGTCCTAGCCTCGGCAATCAGGGAAGAAAAAGAAATAAAAGGAATAAAATTGGAAAAGAAGAAGTAAAGCTGTCACTGTTTGCAGATGACATGATACTATACATAGAGAATCCTAAAAATGCCACCAGAAAACTACTAGAGCTAATCAATGAATTTGGTAAAGTTGCAGGATATAAAATTAACGCACAGAAATCTCTTGTATTCGTATATACTAATGAAAAATCTGAAAGAGAAATTAAGGAAACACTCCCATTTACCATTGCAACAAAAAGAATAAAATACCTAGGAATAAACCTACCTAGGGAGACAAAAGACATGTAGGCAGAAAACTGTAAGATACTGATGAAAGAAATTAAAGATGATACAAACAGATGGAGAGATATACCATAGTACTGGATTGGAAGATCTAACATTGTGAAAATGGCTATACTCCTCAAAGCAATCTACAGATTCAATGCAATCCCTATCAAATTACCAATGGCATTTTTCACAGAACTAGAGCCAAAAATTTCACAATTGTATGGAAACACAGAAGACCCCGAATAGCCAAAGCAGTCTTGAGGGAAAAAAGCAGAGCTGGAGGAATCAGACTCCCTGACATCAGACTATACTACAAAGCTACAGTAATCAAGACAATATGGTGCTGGTACACAAACAGAAATATAGATCAATGGAACAAGATAGAAAGCCCAGAGATAAACCCACACCCCTATGGTCAACTAATCTATGATAAAGGATGCAAGGATATACAATGGAGAAAAGACAGCCTCTTCAATAAGTGGTGCTGGGAAAACTGGACAGCTACATGTGAAAGAATGAAGTTAGAACACTCCCTAACACCGTACACAAAAACAAACTCAAAATGGATTAGAGACCTAAATGGAAGACTGGACACTATAAAACTCTTAGTGGAAAACATAGGAAGAACACTCTTTGACATTAATCACAGCAAGATCTCTTTTGATCCACCTCCTAGAGTACTGAAAATAAAAACAAAAATAAACAAATGGGACCTAATGAAACTTGGAAGCTTTTGCACAGCAAAGGAAACCATAAACAAGACGAAAAGACAACCCTCAGGTTGGGAGAAAATATTTGCAAACGAATCAACAGACAAAGGATTAATCTCCAAAATATATAAACAGCTCATGCAGCTCAATAGTAAAGAAACAAACAACCCAATCCAAAAATGGGCAGAAGACCTAAATAGACATTTCTCCAAAGAAGATATACAGCTGGCCAAGAAGCACATGAAAAGCTCTATAATTATCACTAATTATTAGAGAAATGCAAATCAAAACTACAATGAGTCATCACCTCATACCAGTCAGAATGCCCATCCTCAAAACATCTACAAACAATAAATGCTGAAGAGTGTGTGGAGAAAAGGGAACCCTCTTGCACTGTTGGTAGGAATGTAAATTGATACAGCCACTATGGAGAACAGTATGGAGGTTCCTTAAAAAACTAAAAATAAAATTACCATATGATCTAGCAATCCCACTACTGCACATATACCCAGAGAAAACCATAATTCAAAAAGACACATGCACCCCGATGTTCATTGAAGCACTATTTACAATAGCCAGGACATGGAAGCAACCTAAATGCCCATCGACAGATGAATAGATAAAGAAGATGTGGTACATATATACAATGGAATATTACTCAGCCATAAAAAGGAATGAAATTGGGTCATTTGTTGAGACGTGGATGGATCTAGAGACTGTCATACAGAGTGAAGTAAGTCAGAAAGAGAAAAACGAATATCATATATTAACACATATATGTGGAACCTAGAAAAATGGTACAGATGAACTGGTTTGCAGGGCAGAAATAGAGACACAGATGTAGAGAACAAACATATGGATACCAAGGGGGGAAAGCGGCAGGGTGGTGGTGGTGGTGGCGGGATGAATTGGGAGATTGGGATCGACATGTATGCAATGATATGGATAAAATGGATGACTAATAAGAACCTGCTGTATAAAAGAATAAATAAAAATGTAAAAATAATAATAAAATACAATATGATTAGGACTAAAAAAATAAAATAAAGTAAAATAGATAAACAACAAGGACCTACTGTATAGCACGTGGAACTATATTCAGTATCTTGTAATAAACTGTAATGGGAAAGAATCTGAACAATAAAAAATATATATGTAAAAACGTAATAATATTAAAAAAATAAAGTAGGTCTCCCACTCCTCCTCCTTAGTCTCCTGTCCTTTTGCTTCAATGCACTGATCATGTATTTATTTGAATATTTATTTGTACATTGCCTGCCTCTCCACTAGACTGTAAGCACTGTTAAGACAGGGAACCAAGTCTGTTTCGTTTGCCATTACAAATTCAGATATTTTCCAGCATGATACAGAATAGGTTCTCAATATTCAATAAAATGAGTGAAAGAATGAATGAATGGGCAAATGCATGGGTGCTGGAGTTCAGTCCTGGCCACTAATTTCTGATGTGACCTAGTGAAGTCACTCCCCTCTACCACAAGTTCTTTTCCCTCTAAACAGCCTTAATTACCTCTGCAGTATCCCAGCATGGGACTTCATAATTTTTAAAGAATCATCTCTCCAGACCACATGATATTAAAGGTCTCATCTGACTGCAAGAGCCTATGATTCTACCTCTGCTTGAAGGAGGTTCAAGATCTCAACGTTGGATAGATGTTACAGATCCTGAATACAGCATGAGAAACCAAGTAGTGGGAACAACTGTTAAAGCCATCTATGAAGGCTTACTCTATGCCAGCTACCAGGCTGGGCATTTTACATGTGTTCTCACACTCACTCCTCAAGCAACCCTGCAATATGGACATTTTTACCTCTGTTTTGCAGATGAGCAGGTTGACGTGCAGAAATGTTAAACATCTTGCCCACTGCTTTAGTGCATGACTATGAACTAAAGTTCATAGTCATCAAAATCACTGAGTACCCACCATGCTGGGTATTATCAGCACACGGACCCAGTCTCCTAGGAGCTTGTCTATTGGAGAAAAGAACAAAAGAGAAAACTTGTGTTTTCTCTACTCATTGTAAGAAGAACGTAGGGCTTCCCTGGTGGCACAGTGGTTGAGAGTCCGCCTGCCGATGCAGGGGACACGGGTTCGTGCCCCGGTTCCAGGAAGATCCCACATGCCGCAGAGCGGCTGGGCCCGTGAGCCATGGCCGCTGAGCCTGTGCGTCCGGAGCCTGTGCTCCGCAACGGGAGAGGCCACAGCAGGGAGAGGCTCGCGTACCGCAAAAAAAAAAAAAAAAAAGAAGAACGTAGATGAGTGATCTTGGACCTGAGTGAGGCAAGGACTTTATGAGTCAGAGAAGAGCAGAAGGCAGATATCAAAGGGACCCAAAAGTGTTTGGGGACCAGGGAGAGTGTTGATGGGCGTGGAAGCTTGAGAAGCAGCAGAGTAAGAAAGAAGTCAAGAAATGTGGATGAAAAATGGATTGAGTAGAACTTGAAATACCTGGACTTCATTCTTTAAATCATCAGGAACCAACGTCCTGGTTTTGGATGTGTTGGCAGTTTAACTTGCACACCTCTTCATCTAGGAGCCTCACCTGAACACCTGAGACCAGGTGCCTCACCTGTGTTTGCATGGCAACCTGTGCTCACCCCTTTCCTAGCACTGACTATACCCTATTATAGCTGCCTCTTCATTTGTGTGGTGAGAGGAAAACATTCTCCTTTTAAACAAGGGCTAAGCGAAGCCACTGGGGGAGTGGAACAATTCATACCAGCCAAGGGAGGGCTTTGTTTAAGAAATAGCTGGGTTGGGCCTCCCTGGTGGCGCAGTGGTTGAGAGTCCGCCTGCCGATGCAGGGGATACGGGTTCGTGCCCCGGTCTGGGAGGATCCCATATGCCGCGGAGCGGCTGGGCCCGTGAGCCATGGCCGCTGGGCCTGCGCATCCGGAGCCTGTGCTCCGCAACGGGAGAGGCCACAAGAGTGAGAGGCCCGCATACCGCAAAAAAAAGAAAAAAAAAAAAAAAAAAAAAAAAAAAAGAAATAGCTGGGCATGTGCACCCTGAGAAAACCATAATTTAAGAAGAGTCATGTACCAAAATATTCATTGCAGCTCTATTTACAATAGCCAGGAGATGGAGACAACCTAAGTGTCCATCATCGGATGAATGGATAAAGAAGATGCGGCACATATATACAATGGAATATGACTCAGCCGTAAAAAGAAACAAAATTGAGCTATTTGTAATGAGGTGGATGGACCTAGAGTCTGTCATACAGAGTGAAGTAAGTCAGAAAGAGAAAGAGAAGTACCGTATGCTAACACATTATATGGAATTTAAGAAAAAAAAATGTCATGAAGAACCTAAAGGTAAAAGAGGAATAAAGACACAGACATACTAGAGAATGGATTTGAGGATATGGGGAGGGGGAAGGGTAAGCTGTAACAAAGTGAGAGAGTGGCATGGACATATATACACTACCAAACGTAAAATAGATAGCTAGTGGGAAGCAGCTGCATAGCACTGGGTGATCGGCTCGGTGGTTTGTGACCTCCTAGAGGGGTGAGATAAGGAGTGTGAGAGGGAAACGCAAGAGGGAGGGGATATGGGGATATATGTATGCATATACCTGAATCACTCTGTTTTACAGCATAAATTAACACAACAATGTAAAGCAACTATACTCCAATAAAGATGTTAAAAGTAAAATAGAATAAAATTCTTAAAAAAAGAAAAAAAAAACAAAAACAGAAATAGCTGGGCGTCTCCTTGAACACAGAAGGTGAGGCGCTCCAGGGCCTAAAGAGAGAGCAAGACTCCTGTTTTCCAGTACTGATCTGACCTGCTTTCCCCTATGGTTGCCCTCCCCCGAGGCTGGGAGAAACTGGGGAGACCTTTGGAGACAGAAGAGCTGCTTGCTGAGGGGCTATATCCCCAGAGCCCTTCTTAGCAGTGGCTCAGGGATTCTGAGCTTCATGCTCCGGAACCTATAAATGTGGGTGCTCTATGCTTGTCACAGCTTGTCATTTTCCAAAAATGTCACAGTGATCCTTATATCCTTATTCTAAGCACAGTAAGTCAAATTAGGGAAAATCTCCTATTTCTACCAAATAAATATCCCCTTTTCAATGGAGCAACACATTACCCAGATATATGACTGAATTAAATTTTGCTAGAACGCTGATCCTCATGTTGCAAGCTGTAAAATGTAAGCTGGTCACAAAGAAATATTCAAAACTTTGCATTCAAATGTCACTCAGTGAGGTCAAGTAGACTTCTTATTACTGAACTTTGTTCCTGGTAAACAAGAAGTGGAAAGAAAAAAAGACCGAGAAATCAAGCAGTGGCTGACACCCTCCTGTGGGGTGCAACCCCCTTCACTTCAGCAAAGGCTCACTAGTTTCTGACGGGTACAGGGTCTCATGCCAGGTACGTGAGGGATACGAGATACTTCATTCACTGAAGAAGCTTGTATTCCCCTGGAGTTACACCTTCTTTGAAGGATGCTAAAGAAGAAAAGTTCCTCCCAGTTCTTATGTGGAAATAGCTATGGGCCATTTAAGAGATAAATACAATCTCTCTCTCCTGGAAAAACCCAAAGAAATATTTAGGACCATTATTAAAGCATCACAATTCTGGCTCTGACTTCAAACAAACAGGACAAATAAACCCTCCTGTCTCTGCATTTCTAATTTAGCAAAGCCTTTATACACCCTCTAAGAGCAAGTGAATTTCACATTTGCATCTTATTCCAAATGTGTTGGCATTTCACTAGGTGTTTTTTTTTTTTTTTTTTTTTTTTTGCGGTACGCGGGCCTCTCACTGTTGTGGCCTCTCCCGTTGCAGAGCACAGGCTCTGGACGCACAGGCTCAGCGGCCATGGCTCAGGGGCCCAGCCGCTCTGCGGCATGTGGGATCTTCCCGGACCGGGGGCATGAACCCGTGTCCCCTGCATCGGCAGGTGGACTCTCAACCACTGCGCCACCAGGGAAGCCCCTCACTAGATTTTTTAACTGTAGTTTGGCAGCACAGAACTGCCTGTGTGGGGATACAAAGCAGTATCTTCTCAGAGTTCCTAATTCTGGGTCCATATATACTCACATACAAATGCACATATTTAGGAGATCTATGATGAATATATTTTTGCTGGGACGAGGAGGGAAAAACCAGAGACATGCCAGGTCAGTATACAGTAATACCACTAGATCTCATTTAATGAGTGCTGGCTATGTGTTAGGCACTTGCATTTATACCATATTTAATTCTCAGAGCACTAATAACAATTGCTAACATTTACCGAGCACTTTCCATTCGCCAGGCTTTATTTTAAGAACTTGTATATACGTCAGCTTGTTTAACGCTCTCGTAGCCTTAAGTTGTGGCAGAGCTGGGATTCACACTCAGGCAGCTGGGCACCAGAGTCTAGGCCTGTAACTGCCTCCCAGTGAAGTGATACTGCATCCCCATGTGCAAATGAGGTCACTGGGGCTCGGGGGGCTGGCTAGCTGGCCCAAGGTCACACAGCTTGCAAATGGTCAAGCTGGGCTCTCAAACTAGGTCATCTGTCTCCAGCTCTCAATCCTCTATGTCCTCATGGTATAATGGCCATGCTAGATTTATCTCTGTAGCATATGTGAGAAAGGAAAGCTTGTTGTTAGAGAAGCAGAGGTGGAGAAAAGTGGGAAATGTTTAAAGTATGAAGAGGTTGTTCTGAAAGTCCTTACAGATTGACTAACCACATAAGTTACTGTCTAAAGTTTTGAAAGTGAAATGGGCACTGTTAATAATAATGCCAGGACAACAGGAGTAAACCAAGAGGTATGGTCACCGCCAGAAATCTGATAAAATCATGCCCATATCTCCATGAATCACCTTATTAGTTGAAGTGAGTAAAAAGATGCATGGGGGAAAATAACCCACATACCACTTTTTCTAGGTTAGGGGAGCCTTACAAGTAACGAAAGTATAAGTCATCTTGATAAGCAAACGATGTTTTTTTAGTAGTCCTCTAAAATCTATTTCAAAATCACATCACAGAGTAAGAAAACAAATTTTACTCAGGGAACTGAAATGATTGTCTGAAACCAGTTAATACTATTCATATTATATATTTATCTAAAATCCTTGAAAACAAATTAGATGTCTCAGACTCCTACAAAGATTTGTTAATTAGCATATAATAATTTCTCTCAAGAATAAATGAGGGAAATTTAAAGCAACTTCACCCTGGTCTTTGATGTTCATCCTTCTATTGCCTCACACGATGGCTTGTTTCACCTTAATTTCTTTGCTTCCATCTTATAAATCCTGTAACGGCAAGCACCTACCATTGTAAGAAGTCTCTAGAGAGAAGTTTAAACTTTAAAAGTGGAAACAGATCCTCATTCGTTTTGCAAAATGCAAAGCTTCAAACATGGAAAGTTTCCAGGTTGTAGAATATCCTTCAGGGAAATGAATCCTCACAGCTCAACTCTGTTCTTGGAAACTCAAAGGTGAAACAGAGAAGAGGGGCTACCTTCTAGGAGCTTAAGGAACAAAATAAGTCCTTACTCTGGCAGGCCGGGAGGGGCAAACTATGTCAGACTGTAGAAGGGAAAACTCAGAAGAGGAGAAGTCCCACCAAGTCTCGAAAAAGCTGCGGTAGAAAAAGTAATCACATGGTAAATTCTGTGGCCTGCAGGTGCATCCCTGTAGCTGTGGTAGTATATTCATTACGACATGAATGTAGACTGTCTCTTAACCGTCTATATTTATTTCTTTTACAAGATTTTAGATTTATTATACTGGATGATACTCTTCCAGAACAGCATGTCTTCAAGAGTCATTGAAAAAACTATTTGGAGCAAGAATTATAATAGTTGTTGCAGGTAGTGGGAATACAGTGATGAAAAAGACATAAGCCTTACCCTTTAGAAGCTTACAATCTAGCGGGGAAGACAAGAAGTAAACACGTGGACACACAAATAAATAAAGACTCTTAAACTCCAAAACTAAACCTAATGGGAAAATAACATTCATTTTCCTGGCATTCACGTTACAATCAACATTGCAGAAAAGCAGCTATTTTCTTCAAAGCTTAAAATAACATAAAAACCATAGACGAGGAGCAACGGAATACATAATTTATGTACTAATAATTGTTTGTTAGTTCCCATAACCTTTTTTTCTTTCAGCTTATTGGAAAGAGAAAGACGAGAAGTAAGAAAAATGAAGAATGTTAATGTATTTCTTCATTTCGGCTTTTCTTTTACGAATTGGCCTTTATTTTCTTTTTGCTGCTGTAGGCGCTTTTCCATACTCTGCATCTTTATGTTTATCTTTATATCATTTATATATTTATATTATTGCAATATAAATTATAATAGCTAATACTTTAACCCCCATTATTCTCACAGAGTATGGAGGAAATGATGATTAAAAATAAAAAGTCTAGGCAATGTGGACTTATTTAAGAAAGACCATGGTGTTGTTGATTAGTTTAAATGTGGAGGTCAGGCAGAAATATTCTAGTCTCTCCACTCAGCAATCTCTCTGTAAACACCCAAAGAGCTATTATCATCAACATTAACACAGATATTTCTTCTCTACTTTGTTCCCCTTGTGAAAGGCATAAACATTTTTATTAAATGAGTGAAATTTCATAAGATTGGGTGTTTCTGAATATACTTACACAAGGATTTTTCCCCACCCTTTTAAAATAAGTTAAATATTTCTGTTTCCAAAGCTTTCCAAATACACACATCCTAACAAATTAGCTTGTGATGATATGAGACTAGGCAGCTTGCCCATAATTGAAGACATTTTGCCAACAAGTCACAAGCTGTCAAGAGAAGCGGTGAGAGCGCTCTGAATATGAGTGTATGATCCCTATGTAAATACCCTTTTCGAAGCAATGATTCAAGCCCATATGATTGGCAGATACCATAATTAATCATGGCACCTTGTGATGGCCATCCTTAAGGATGACTGCTATCTCAGCTCCGAGCTAATACTCATTTCCCACCCCATTTTTTGTTTTTGTTTTTGTTTTTTGCGGTACGCAGGCCTCTCACTGTTGTGGCCTCTCCCGTTGCGGAGCACAGCCTCCGGACGCGCAGGCTCAGCGGCCATGGCTCACGGGCCATGGCTCACGGGCCCAGCCGCTCCGCAGCACGTGGGATCTTCCCGGACCAGGGCATGAACCCGTGTCCCCTGCATCGGCAGGCGGACTCTCAACCACTGCGCCACCAGGGAAGCCCCCACCCCATTCTTTGATGTGACCCATTTCTTTTTGTCATGACCACATCGTTCAGAACTGAGGCACCAAGAAAATTTCATTTAAATTACAGCTCATCTTTTTTGTGGTCCTTTCTGCAGAATTTATGTCAACACTGAATTTTCACTTTCGCTAGCTGTCTTCTGCATTCGCGGTGTGAAGATATGCATATATTTTCTCCCTCAAACTGAGATGGCATTATGACTTAAGAAAATCAAAGTTGTTTCGAAGTTCATAATTAAAGACCAAAAATAAGAATCCTTGAAATGACAAAGAAATGGCAGGTTCTTCATACTGTATATGGGGTTTGTTCCTCCTGAAAAGAAGGAAGTAAATCGCTACTCCTTTGGAACACTTTTTCAGGCTATTAAGGAGAGATCTCTTATGCTAGAGTAGTAATTTATTAAATGAATTCCTAGTGGCCTGAGGGACTGAATGCACCTACTAACAGGAGCACTTTGCTGCCTTCTCATTAAGTTCCTGCCTAGTACATAAAGTTCATGAGAGGCAGCGGTTAGCCCATCACAGCTCTTAAGAGCAAAATCTTCTTCTCTTTGGTGAGATTGATTATTGACTTTGGGGGCATGTTTTCTGACTTAACAATCACTGGAAGAAGGGTTCATGCTATAACTCCATCAGCCTCATCCTTTCCTCCCTCCTCCATTCCGTCTCATAATATTTACAGCTGCATTTGGAGTTATCTCTGTAAGTTTTCATTTGAAACTGTCAATGTTTAAAGATCCTCCACTGGCCTCCATCCCTCTCCATTAACAGATCTTCATCTAGTTGCCATGATATTCTCCAGATTCTTATATCACTATCAATGGTTCTCAACCTTTTGTCTGTACCAACACAACTCCCATAAATAAGAAAGGCTCACTCAAGTGGCTGGGGCATCAGAGGTTGGCGGCAAAGCATATAAAGTCAATGTGGATGGGTGCCACATTGACTCTATATGCTTTGATAGAACCCCCCCACATTTTTAGAACACTCAAATACTTTTTAGAACCCCCCAAATACTTTTTTAGAACCCCTCCCCCAAATACTTTTTTTTTTTGGTGGCGTTGGTCTTCATTGCTGTGCGCAGGCTTTCTCTAGTTGTGGCGAGAGGGGCCTACTCTTCATAGCAGTGTGCAGGCTTCTCATTGAGGTGGCTTCTCTTGTTGTGGAGCACAGGCTCCAGGGTGTGCTGGCTCAACAGTTGTGGCTCGTGGGCTCTAGAGCGCAGGCTCAGCAGCTGTGGAACACGGGCTTAGTTGCTCTGCGGCATGTGGGATCTTCCCGGACCAGGGATTGAACCCATGTCCCCCGCACTGGCAGGCGGATTTGTAAAACTCCGCCACCAGGGAAGTCCCCCGACAAATACTTTTAATATAACCATACATTTATACATCCTTGATGATATAAAGAACCATTGATTTGCTACATCTATTTCTACCAGCAAGCTACTTCTGTGAAGTCAACGATTTTCTCTCATGCTCTTTTTCTCCTTTCTGTCACATTTTCTAATAAGGGTTTTATAACTGATGCTGCCAAAGATAACACACGAGTTACATTTTGCCAGGCACTCACAGAGCTATTTAATTAGTTGCTTGAAACACTTAACAATAAATATGTGTCCTCATTTACTTGCTCTAAGAAAGTATGTTACACTAACAAAATATGTATATAATTGTAATTTATATAATAATTCATCAGTGATGACACTGTGTAGAATCAGGGGAACAAATATCATCCAAAGCTATGTTCCCACACCACCTGGCATGGTCCCTGGGCTTCTTATCCAGTAATAAGGAGAGGGGTGTGGGCCAGGAACTGGCCAGAGCAGCAGCTGTGAGGCCAGATCAGCTCCAGCTGGGCTGGAAAAGCAGGTGGAAGACTTGGGCTCTGGGCAGCTTCAGGTTAAGTGAGCCCTGCTTGAAACCAGTGCTGTGGTCTCTGGTATCTTAGAATAAGGAATATGAGTGGCAAAGAGTTAAAGAAGCAGTGTATCAAATTACAGAGATTAAAGAATTCCGCTATGAATCCAATATAATGTAAAGACAAATGACAGTTCTTTGAGAAACAAAAGGATGTCCTTAGTCAAGAACATCTGAATGGTGTTCATGAACTCTCTATAAAAGTGTGTGAAGGGCTTCCCGGGTGGCACAGTGGTTGAGAGTCTGCCTGTCGATGCAGGGGACACGGGTTCATGCCCTGGTCCGGGAAGATCCCACATGCCGCGGAGCAGCTGGGCCCGTGAGCCGTGGCCACTGAGCCTGCACGTCCGGAGCCTGTGCTCCGCAACAGGAGAGGCCACAACAGTGAAAGGCCCGCGTACCGAAAAAAAAAAAAAAAAAAAAGTGTGTGAAACACTTAGGGTTTTTTTTTTGGTGGGTTGTGTTTTAGTAATCATGGAAGTAATACATGCTCAGAGCTAATATTCATTAATAAAGGAAAAATCATAACAATGCCTATAATCATACCAATCAGAGATAAAAATTATTACATACTGCCATTTGACCTCCCAGTATTTTTCCTACATGGATAGACTATATAAATTTTTACTGAAATCCTATATGCTTCAGAGTATGTTAGAGTATTTTAAGGACTTTTTTTTATCTTGGCAATACAATTGAACATTTTATCTTTATACATTTTAGAAACAGAAGAATAGTCCAGAGACATAGTTTTCATTTGTAAGAAAAAGAAGATCAACTAGTTTTTTTCTAATAAACTTCTTCCAGGTAACTTGCCAATTTTTGCAGGGTTTTTTAAAATCCACTGTTTTACATAATTAGCAGGTAACTCATTCTAGAGCAATGGAATCCTTCCATAAATTTCTCTTGCTCTTCATTTACCACTCCTCGCAGAATGGCAATAGGTTACAGACGACTTTATGAGTAGTTTTTCACTTCAGTATAGGGCTGATGGTTCCTGCATAAAAATTACCTATGACCTTCTGGATCTAACTTTCAAGTAGCTATGCATATGGTTTAATACCCTGGCCCAGGAATATTAGAGTCAGCTAAATATATGAATTGTATGTGTCAGCTCTTTCTCATAAATAATAATGTTATACTTTCTCTCTCAAAACAATTGGCTGCCACAATGACAACTGATTGTAGGAAAAAAAAAGAGGGTTCCTTGTGATGGATCCTTAATAGGTTTTAAATAATAAAAATTACAACGTGATAAGCACAGAAGCATAGCGATTACATTTCCCTTGTTCAGAATGTAACCCAAATTCTCGCATTAATTCCATGCTGTGTGTTTAAATTTTGATTCACTGAGGCTTACCGATTAGACCAGATATATCTTGTAGTATTTCTTTCAATATCTAACTAACTGTGGACTGAGTAACTATTCCCTCCAGAGCCCTGATGTGGCATCTGGAGAAACAGCTGCTCTGTTGCATACTGGAGAAATATTCAGGTAATGAAATGTTTATGTTTAAAACTAGATATGGATATTTTACATACAGTTTTTATGTAATGAAAAGGGTATGTTATTTTAAGAAATCATTAAGTATTTTAATGTTTAGTCATAGTTTCATTTTGCATAATAAGACTTTCTCAGAAGCTGATGCCACCCAGATCCCAACCCACCCCAGTCGCCTGAAGCAACTGTGTTTTCTAGCACCTGTGAAGACAATGACGGCTTCAGCTGTGCACCAAAGCAGCCAGGCAGGCAGGCACCACAGACCCCTGTCTCACACAAACAGGTGCTTCTAACACTGGGCCTCTGGCTGCAGCGCTGATCCAATCCGAAGCATAGCTCACAGCTTTTAGGGCTCTGCACCTTAGAAACTCAAGGATGCATTTTGGTAGAGTTTTTAAAATTAAAACCACACATTTGCAATACAAACTGCAGAGAGGAGAACCCAAAACAATGATTGTGCTCGCTTCCAGCTTTTAACTTACTCAAGGGGGATACCTAGAGCTCCTCTTGATTTTATTTTTTAAGATTTATTTATTATTTGATATTTAGTTTTGGTTGCGTTGGGTCTTCATTGCTGCGTGTGAGCTTTCTCTAGTTGCAGCGAGCGGGGGTTACTCTTTGTTGCGGTGCGCGGGCTTCTCATTGCGGTGGCTTCTCTTGTTGTGGAGCACGGGCTCTAGGCACGCGGGCTTCAGTAGCTGTGGCTCGCAGGCTCAGTAGTTGTGGCTTGCAGGCTCCAGAGCACAGGCTCAGTATTTGTGGCACAAGGGCTTAGTTGCTCTGCGGCATGCGGGACCTTTCCGGACCAGGGCTCGAACCCGTGTCTCCTGCACTGGCAGGCAGATTCTTAACCACTTCGCCACCAGGGAAGTCCGAGCTCCTCTTGATTTTAGAGCCTCAGGACTGCTTGCTGCTGAGTCCTGCAGATGACAGTGAACCCGTCTCTTTCATAAACCCTGGACCAACTTCAGAAGCACAGCTGATTTGGATGGGGACTCTTTATGAGCATATTTCTATTAGGGTAAATATAAAGGTCACCGAGAATCTTAGACATAAAACTAGCTTTGGCAAAGCCAGCACTCAGACAGGACTTCCTCACCATCTACTGAGCCTCTTAACTCACCCGTGGCCATACCGGTCCTTTCCATCTTAGATTGAAAGTCACCCCTCTCTCTGCCTAAGGTTGATGTCTCCCCCTCCACCTGTCCCTGGACCCCAACCATCTGCCGTTCTCATGAGCCCCCTCCCTGGATGACCTGCTCACTCCCTTTCCCATATCACACCTTCAACCCCTCTCTATGGACCCCTCAGCTTGAGCCAACTCTAACCTACCTTTAGAACTAAACAAAACCAAATCCAAACACCTCTCCACCCACCTCACTTTCCCTCAGCTACAGCCATTCCAGCTCTCTCCCCATCACAACCAAACATTTTCTGAGTAGTGGAACATACTTGTTGTCCTTGTTTTCTCACCTCCTACCCATCCCTCAAAGCTGTGTCACCCATTCTCACTGGAGTCTCTACTTTCCATGTCATGTGGCTTCATCTGATGGCTACTTTTCAGTCCCTCCTTAACTGGACCTTTCCACAGCACATGACACTGTCAAATGTTCTTTTTCTTGAAACTGTCTCTCCTTTTGTCTTTGGTGACTGTTTTCTCTTGGTTGTTTCCTCCTACCTCGTTCAAAGCCGCTGGTCTTCATCAATCACATAAATACTGATGCTGTGGCTATGTGCTGTCTCTCGTCCTTTCTTTTTCTCACTCTACACACTGGGTCTGGGCCATCTTATCTTTCCTGTGGCTTTAATTAGCATATGCCAATGACCCCCAGACATTTATCTCCAGATTAGATCACTCTCCAGAGGTGCAGATATACGTCCCCCATCCAACTGCACATTTCACCACAAAGACCTCGAACTCAACATGTCCAAACTGGAGCGCATCACCTCCCTGGCCCTGCTAATGGATTTCTTCTCCTGTGCACCCTTCATGAATGAATGGCACCACACATGGAGTTCCCGTCAGGTCATACGTGAGCCCTCCCTCTCCTTCACCCCACATCGCTTAAAAACCAGGAGCCAGTGAAGAGGAACCATATCACTTTGCCGGGTACCTTTTTGTCTAAACAGACCTACCTCTTCTCTCTTGCAATTCTTACCCTGAGGTAGCTTGTTTAGAAAAGAGAAGAAGAAAAACAACCATTCTTTTCCTTGGTTAGAGACTGGCAAGAGGTAGATTAAAATAAAATGCCACAGTAGAGCTGTATCCCCAAGCTGTCATCTCTTTCCTGCCTGCTAATATGGCCACAGGACCCTATTAAACAGCAATGTCAGTCTCCTGCTCCTCGATCTAGTTGAGAATTAAAAAAAAAAATCATAGATTAGCTGCAAAAAAGAATTCCAGGTACTTGAAAACTAGAAAAATTTGCCAGATAGATGACTGTCAAGGAAGTAGAACATGGCATTGGACATTTTTTATGAACGTCTAGATCTACACTGTCTAATATGTTACTGCTAGCCACCTAAGGCTATTTAAATGTAAGTTAATTTAATTTAATTTAATTTAATTTAAAGTTGCATTCCTGGGGCTTCCCTGGCGGTGCACTGGTTAAGAATCCACCTGCCAACGCAGGGACATGGGTTCTAGCCCTGGTCCTGGAAGATCCCACATGCCGCGGGCAACTTAAGCCCCTGCGCCACAACTACTGAGCCTGCGCTCTAGAGCCCGTGCGCTACAACTACTGAGCCCACGTGCCTAGAGCCTGTGCTCCACAGCAAAAGAAACCATGGCAATGAGAGGTCCGTGCATTACAACGAAGAGTAGCCCCTGCTCACCGCAACTAGAGAAAGCCCGTGAGCAGCAACGAAGACCCAACGCAGCCAAAAATAAATAAATAAATAAATAATAAAATAAAATAAAGTTGCATTCCTCAGTAGCACGAGCCATAATCCGAACACTTAGCGGTCACGTATGGTTAGTGGCTACTGTATTGAACGGTGCAGAATAAAACATTGCCGTCATTGCAGAGAGTGCTACCTGACAGCGCTGATCCAGAAAAATATAACGACAGAAATGAGCGTGGTAAATAAAACAAAGAGAGGTAAGACTGAATGAGAGGAAAAGGCCAGTGGTGAATCTGCACTGTCAGCAGCTGCGCCTTTAGCCTGTGGTATAAAGGTGGTGCCGACAAACACAAGTAAGAGCAAGTCTCAGGGGAAGCCCAGGGAAGGGCTGCCTGTGAATTCATGGAATGATGGTGCTCACAAGACTAGGCTTTTGTTTGTTTTTTTTTTTCACACCATGCAGCATGCAGGATCTTAGTTCCCTGACCAGGAATTGAACCCGTGCCCCCTGCAGTGGAAGCGTGGAGTCTTAACCACTGGACCGCCAGGGAAGTCAAGACGAGCCTTAATATTAGCATCCTCTGGTTTCTTCTCAGATCACATCCCTTCCCTCCTGAGCAGCAGTTGGCAGACGCTCAGAAGAGCTGGCATGGATTTTGAGTATACATGTCAGTAATCTGCTGACAAGTACATATAAAGCAGCAGTTTGTGCATAATTAGCAATTTTATGCACTAGGTTCTTCCTATCATAACCACATTAAAGACGAAAGGAATAGCCACTAAATGACCCACACCTATATTTCTCTAGAAACACGCTCTCCATGATGGCAGGATTATGTCTCGTTTTCCCTAGCACTTAGAACAGTGCCTGGCATGAGCAAGGAATCAATACACATTTGTCGCATGAAAATACATTGTGCGTGTGAATGCCATCCAGCTGTACACCTCGAGAAAGAAAAGCTTGAAAAGACCCAGCCTACAAAATAAAATATGTCCTCTTAGTATAATATTTAAGGATCTGAGACCTGCTTCCAAGCTATGACAGACATATCTTCCTCTCATTCACCTATCTGTCCTAGGTTCCTAGGCTCCAGAGCCATTGGCCAACATCCTTTCCTCCATAGGCACCACACACTTTCATCCCTTTAGTCCTCTGTTCATGCAGCTCCCCGATCTGGGAATCCCTCCCCACATCACTCCTCTTCCAACCCCCCAATAATCAAAATCCTACCCACCTGTTAGGACTGTTCATCTAAATCATACACATCTCTTTACTTCTCATCATGTCCTAGGAATTTACTTGGCACTAGTGCCATTTTGTTTTGATGGAGTTTGAATCCTCTGCACACCCACCTCCTCCTATACACAGTAAATCCTTTGCTCATTCCTCCTTGTGGTCCCCTCAGAGCCCACTGTGGTACCTGTGGGCATACTGCTCAATAATGTCTCCTCAAACAGCATCGTTTAGGAAATGGGCCTTGGTTCATCACACAATCTTAACAGTATAGTTGTCAAAAATGAAAATGAATTCTGATGACAACTGTTAACTAACATTTATTGGGCACTTATTATATGAATAGAACTACACAAATAGTTCATATGCTCCTGACATAGGTGAGGTAACTTGCCCAAGGCCACATCGATTTAGGTGGCAGAAAGAAATTCAAACCCACATCTAACTCTTTTCTTTCCACTGATTTTTGTGTTTTCTTTTCTTTGCACTGTGTTTTATCATCTGTAATAAGTGTGGATAGGTTTGATTTTTTCACTTTGAAGATATTACTCTTGATGCTATCTATAAAATATGAATGATTATTACCCACAAATGACTTTCAACCTCTGCCATATGTTTTTCCTATGGACATTAACTCCAAAATGTTTGAAAACATTTTAAACTACAGGATGTGGACTACAACCTATTAAGGTTTACCACTCTTATGTCTACTGTAACCTTTACCATCAAGGGGAAAATCATGCTTAAATTTTTTCTGTGACTAGATAATGCCTCAGAATTATTTTTGAATCACGCAAAAAATAAACTCATCCTTTACTGTGAAGAAATATTTATTCTCATGCAGTTTTTGTTTGTTTATTTTTTGCTGCATCATGCGGCACACAGGATCTTAGTTCCCCGACCAGGGATCAAACCCATGCCCCCTGCAGTGGACGTGTGGAGTCTTAATCACTGGACCACCAGAGAAGTCCCTCTCATGCAGTTTTTTAATAACTGATGTGAGTTAAAAGCTCCCTCAGTATCTCCAAGGTGAGCAGAGAGGTGCATTACCCAGGGCAGGTTACCTTCCTAACTTAAGGTCACTCTTCTTTTGGGAGGTGGGAGTGAAAATGGGCATAGCATTTTAGCTGCTGAACATTATTTGCTGTTTATGAAGCCAGGTAAATTATACGTAAGTAGACCCTAAACATTCTACTAACACCACAACTAGGCAGCAGAGTATCAAAATGATTAAACCTTAAGCAACTATTAATTAGAGTCAAAAAATCCAAAGGCAATATTCAAAAACCTTAAAAAGCAGAAGGGCAATAAACTTCTTCCCATGGGCAGTAAACTTAATTCACAGCACCTTCTTGTCCTTCCTTATTCTGTCAGTTGTATGTAACTCCATGAACTAGGCTTTGTAAATGTCTTCCAACTTCTCCTCATTGTATGACACAGATGCTTTGCCTTATTCCTAACATTGCACTTAACAGACCTATTATGTTGATAGATTGGACTGTTTAAATAGTATACTCAATGTTAGAATGCAGGCCTCATTGGTTTATTCTTTTCCAATTATTGGTTGAGATGACACTATGGTTTGTGTTATAAAAACACTAAACACTAGATTTATATATATATTTAGTTGCTACATGCTTTTTAAAAAACTCATTCATCAAAATCACATACAACCTAGCTATTTTCCTTACTACAAATAGCTATTTTGGTTTACATCAATGATGTCTCTGGAGATTTTAAATCTAAAAGAGATTTAATTTTTCATTCAAAAATCACTTTTTTTACCAACACTTTCCTCCTTCCAAAATCTAGGAAATGTGCCAAGATTTTCAGAAAATATATTTACTTATTCTTTGAATGTACTTGGAAGGAGATTAAAGCATAGAAAAATAAAAGCAGATGAATAGGACTTGTGGGCCAAAAGAGATATATTTGGTTCATTTTGTTGTCACTTCCAAGAAAGAAAGAGAGAAAAAGAAGGAAGGAAAGAAGACAGGCTCAAAAACTTAAGGCAATGATTTTAATGTTTCCTAAAACTATGCCTTAATCAATTACATCTATCAAATTCTTGAATGGACTTCTTTGTCTTAATATGTATATAAATACTACTCTGTTTTGTATTTTGTTGGGGCATTGAAGTAATTTTCTAAAGGGAATATTTCTAATGCTAACACTGGGATTTTATCAAGATAGGAACTATTGGAAGTTATAGTTTGTTATGTATCTAACTGGATGACCATTGGTTCATTAAAAGTACAGAAGATATTAGGTTTTGTCACCCAAAGGTCCAATTAAAAAATATTTGGTCACTAAATTCCTTCAGTTTAGGCATCATGGAGAATATTCACAAACATTTCGAAATGTTTGGACCTTGGTATGAAGCTGCCTACTGGGTTTTCTGAGTAAAAAAAAGGATTGACATGTACACACTGCTATATTTAAAATGTATAACCAGCAAGGACCCACTGTATAGCACAGGGAACTCTGCTCAATATTCTGGAATAACCTAAATGGGAAAAGAATTTGAAAAAGAATAGATACATGTATATGTATAACTGAATCACTTTGTTGTATACCTGAAACAAACACAACATTATTAATCAACTATACTCCAACATAAAATAAAAAGTTTTAAAAAATTAAAGGTTATCAATCACTTAAGACAAAACATGAAAAATCAGTATGTGTAACAGAAAATGATTTGGGGGGATCAAAAATTCCAAACTGTTTATTTTTCCTCTCAGAATGTATAAGGCGATTTCAAATGGCAAATTATTACACCTTAGGGCATGCGTGGAGGAGGAGAAAAGCAATTAAAAACCAGTGTAATAAAATTAGTTTCCATTTCAAGCACCTGATATATGCAGTGTGTTTTCAGGATATGGCTAATACTCACAAATAATCACTTTTATAAATCTAAGGACACCTAGAATGAAAGAGGTGAAATGAATTTCCTAAGGGACTTGAAAACTCTCTGAGTCTTAGTTTCCTCATCTGTAAAATGGAGCAGTAGCAGCAATTATTTTATTGGGTTATTATAAAAATTAAATGGAATTTGTATATACCTTGCTCTGACCAGTGAAAGCACTTGGTGTTTTCTCACCAAGGCCACTCAGTAGGGAGTTTGGTATTCCTTTCTTCCTGGTCCCAAGGCCCCACCCTCTTTCTGCCACACCACTCATAATACTCTGAGCACAAGGAATGGAAGCCTAATAGCTCCTGAAGACATGTAGAAACTTCAAATATTTTAACAGGCCCTAATTTTTAAAGGTCAAATAGTAAATTATGAGCTGCCACTTGGAATTCTAACTACAGTATAGAGTATTCCTTATGCTGAAGCATTAGTGAAAACAAACTCCTGCTTCCAACAGTGGGCAGGTACATTGGTGCTATGATGGTTAACTCTATAATGGGGCATCATTATTAAAGAACTCAAATAAAAATTATCATTCCATGGGGGAAGGTGCTAAATTCTATAAAATAATATTTAAATTATTGTTTATAGACTCTCCATGAGCCAGAGATCCCCATGAAATACAGAACACAGTAAGCCAAATTTACCAATATGTATTATGTGACTATGGGGTAAATCATGTCAGAGAGCCACTGGAGAATACTACTAGCACAGGCTCAACTACAAAAAAGTCAAAAGAAATTCTTATTGAGTCTAAGGTAGCTACAGACAAGATTACTCATATATAATTATCAACAAAGTAGAGGAACATAAAGTAAAATGAGATAGGTGTCTAATATTCCTCCTAACTTAACACACAAGTATATTTTGTGGATTTGAATGCACACTTTGTCACCTTTCAACAACACCAGGGCTGAGAACAATGGAGGGGCAGCTACAGCTGATGTTGACCAGCGGCTAGCGATGCAGTTGCCCCTAGGTGCATGTATGCAAACGCGGATGCCACTCCTGGTGGCGCAACTGCAGAGCCGCAAGCCCACATTTCAGCTTACAAACCACTTAATGACCATTTGAAAAAAGAATGAGACGCCGTCTGGAAACCTTCTGCAGTCAAGTAAGATCAAGATAGTACCAGCATCTAAACTCGTAGAAGGGTTTGGATGAAATCCAGAGATGACAGAGACGCTCTCAGACAGGCTGCATTAGCCATCCATCTTCCTGCCGACCATGACACTGTGAGGATGGACCCGAGTCTAAAAGTGACTCAGAAGAGTCTGCCTAGAAAAATGCTGAAGGATTACCTCATACTTGCTTAACTTTACTTTTATAGTTACGTATGTCTGAGTGATAAGTCATAAACATCTATGTATAAGTTAAGTCTAAGACAGCTCTGTCAATAAGTTGAAAATGAAAATCTTAATGGAAAAGCAGGATCGTGTACCAGCTGAACATTTCTTCTTTCTCAGTGGCACTTACTAGTGGTCTTACCCTTTATGGAACCTAAGACTTGCAATATATTTCACACTTTCTTCACCTTGTCTCCTGACCCCTCAAGCACTCCCTCTTTTAAGATAAACCCTACTCTCATCCTCCTGCCCTCTCCTACTTCTTAATTTATGGCCCTTATGTTTGGTCTCATAATAATTTGGCCCCATAAACTGTAAATAAAGGTTAAGGGGAGAGACTTAAAGTTACACGGCTGAGATTCAAACTCCGGTTTTCCTGCTTGCTGGCTGTGTGGCCTCAGGGAAATTATTAAAAACCTATCTTCACTTCAGTTTCCTGAGCTGTAGAGGGCAAATAATGATAACACCTACCTCATGGGGTTGTCGGGAAGATTAAAAGAGAACATACATGCAAAGTGCTTTGAACTGTCCTGGGTACCATATTAAATATCCTTTAAAATGTTGACAACTATACATTTTTGTTTGTTTGTTTTCTGTTTTTTTGCGGTACGCGGGCCTCTCACTGTTGTGGCCTCTCCCGTTGCGGAGCACAGGCTCCAGACGTGCAGGCCCAGCGACCATGGCTCATGGGCCCAGCCGCTCCGAGGCATGTGGGATCTTCCCGGACCGGGGCACGAACCCGTGTCCCCTGCATCGGCAGGCGGACTCTCAACCACTGCACCACCAGGGAAGCCCCTGACAGCTATATGTTTTAATGTTGTTGTCTGTAATCAAGTCAAGGCAGTAAGCTTTTTTCTAACAGATCTGGAATACAATTTTAGTTCACGAGTCACAAATTGTTCTTCTGTGTCCTGCATCTCTACTTCTTACCTGCCAGTATTGCCCACCGGATCTGTGGTAAGGACTCGTGTTCCTTCAACACAAGACCTTCTATCAGCTACAGGTTAGTTTGTTCAATTTCCACAAGACCTCTTTGAGAGGGTTTTATTAACCTCACGTTTCAGGTGGCAAAACAGACCTGAAAGAGTTCAATAACCTGCCTACAGTCACTGAGCCCATGTGGGGAACTGGGATTTGCATCCAGGTCTTTGTGACTCCAAAGCTTTAATGCTCTTCCTTTCCTTCCACGTGATCCACACGTATCAGCACAACAGAAGAAAGACAAGACATGTGACCATTGTAGAGTCACAAGTTTCCTTCTAGATCAAGTGACTGTAATTCTCAGTGCTCTCTGGGATTCAAATCCAGTCAGAACAACCCTGGAATGACTGTTTTTTCTAAATTTTTATTTTAGATTGGAGCATAGTTGATTAACAATGTTGCATTAGTTTCAGGTGTACAACAAAGTGATTTAGTTATGCATATACAGGTATCTATTCTTTTTCAAATTATCTTCCCATTTAGGTTATTACAGAATATTGAGTAGAGTTTCCTGTGTTATACAGTAGGTCCTTATTGGTGATCTATTTTAAATATAGCAGTGTGTACATGTCAATCCCAGACTCCCAATCTATCCCTCCTCCCACCTGTTTATATCACTCGTGGAATGACTATTCTTAAATACTCCACTCTTTTTTTTGCCTTCCTAATGGCAGAAGGTAAACATAATCTTTAGGGAAGAAATAATTATTTCCAAGGACAAAACCATAGGTCATATATTTATATTAAATATATCTAAAAGGCGGTGTGTCCAAAATGCAACAAAGAGGGAAGTTACTATTTGTAGGACAGGTTATCAAAATATCTTCGTATGTTGTCTAGTAGCACACCATACACTAGCTTGCATATGATAAGTATATTCATCATAGTTTGATTAGCTTTAATCGCAAGAATAGATTGATATTTTATAAGCTTTAATTGCAGGAATAGGTGATATCCCTCTCACAATTCAGATTAGGAAAATACAGCCAAAAGAAAATCACAATTCAAATACTGTGTCATTTTAATACTTCCAGATGCCTTCACAAATTATAATATTTAATACATTTCAGCAAAAAAACCCTAAATGAGCATGTAAATTTTTATGTTATAAAATATTTGCATTTATAGTTTTATATAAAAGGAAACAGGAAAGCCAGAGGACTTGAATAACAACAAAACTACACCCCAAGGTGGACTTCTGATAAAAAGAAATTTGGTTTCCCACTTCTTGGAGTGAAAGGCATGCTCTCCTTCAAACACAAAGGGCATGGAGTTCCTGCAAATTCCCTGACACCAGGAAATGCCCTGGTAGAACCAACGGATACAACTTCAGTGTTCAGTTTCCTTAGGCACGTGAGAAAGTTCACTTGGTTCTTCATTCATTCAACAATATTATTGAACACCTACAATGTGCCAGAAAATACACCAGAACTACGGAAGTACTAAGCCAGGAACAACTCTACTGGGGGTGAAAGAGACATGCTCACAGCCTCGGGGGGGTCATAGTAAAAAACCAGACCATGTTGCTCTGTGACTTTCTTCTAAAGGGCATGATGGTATTCACAGATACCATCTGTTTCCTAGACCTTTCACAGGGTGTGTTTAGGTAACACTGTTCACTGGACACTTTTACAGACGTGAGAGCAGCAAAGAGGTAAAAAGAAGTGGTTAGACAGCTACTCACCAAGAAAACCAAGACTGGATTGGATTTAGGGCTTCTGATTTATCAGTCAGGATTTAGAAAGAAATTAAATGTATATTCTTCACTCAAAATGGCTATTTTTGCAAATGCTATTTTGTAGATTGATTAATTTCCAAAATGAAGTTGAAGTTAAATTGATGGAGCTCAGTGGATATAAAAGAATGCACACGGAATATATACAGTTCATGACTGGTGCTCATTTTTCAACCAAGAGACAGATGAGATTCCACAGACATCCTGTTAATGGTACATGGACATAATAAAGTAGAGAAGGTGGGCCAAAAAAGTGTCCATAATTACATGAAGGCACTCTGTCCTCGGAGTAATTCTAGGGTAGGGGAGGGAGGGAAGGAAGTTTTTCACTTAAAATTGTTCAAGATTCCTCTTTTAAATTAAAAAGTCCTCAGTGGGACAGCGTATGACCTGGAATGAGATTAAAAGGTATTCATTTTCCAGATTCAGTTGACAGACTTTAAAGGCTGCCTTAGGTCAAGTGATTTTATTTATGATATAAACCATCCTACTCTTTATCAAACGCTCCTTACTCAGGATTTCTACTGCATGCTCGCATTTTCCCTTTTTTAAAAATACATTTTAGTGCTGTTCACCAATATTACTGACTTTTCTATTATTGACTTTTTTGTTGACAGATCAACGAAGTCTTGAAGCATACGATTTTAGAGCTGACAGATTAGGTTTTCATACCATAATGCTGGCCCCTGCAGAACTCTGGGGCTGGTTGGAGTTTTAGTTTATGAACAAAAGTATTCTAAGGCTATGTCTTGAAAACCATGAATCTAAGTTGAAATTTAGGACAGTATAGAAAGATGGTTCTTTTTTTTGAAGATGCCACATATCTTAGGTATACTTTCTAGGATCTGACATCAGACAAAAAGCTGGGATTAGAGGACCTGGGAATAACCTCAACTGTCTATCACCAGCCTAATGTCACGGCGGGTGTGCCACACACTCTAGGCTCCAGTGTCTTAACTACACAATTTCTGAATCCACCTAGGACATCCTCAGGTCCCTTTTCATTTCTAAAAATCAAAAATGTAGCTATTTCTTCCTAATATTTACTCCACATCTTCCTTGCTTTAAATTTACTTTCCTTTCATTTTGTATTCAGCGTGAATAAAAACAGCTATTCATCATCATCAAAACATATCACATGATGCCATTTATACAGAACCCAAAACACTATTACAAAACTTCTTTGAATTAATGTTCGGGGCTGCTTATCATGTGCTAATTATCGTGTTAAGCATTTACAGGAATTATTCCATTTGCTCAAGGTCCTGAAGGAAGAAAGTAGTAAGGCTGGGATTCAAATCTTTAGGTCTCATGACCCCTGAGATGTTGCTTATCTATAGTTGAATCACAACAACCTTTGGGTGGAGATTCAGGGACTCTGGCAGCCACAGCAGGATCCCATATGGAGAAACTCCACATACGACCCCGCCTACCACCTAATATACACCACCACGCCACCTCCCACTGCAGGGGGCCACAATTACTGGCACAGAATCGCATGCTACCACCCTCAGAAGTATTTTTTTAGTCAGAAGCGGGATGGGGGGAGAAGGGAGAAAGCCACAACATACATGTATATAACCATCACACAAAAGCATCCAAGCAAACATCATTAGGGATTTATTTGAATTTTGCAGGCAGTGTGTGGACCCCGGCTTTCTCCTTTCTTCTGGGTTCGCACTCTGATTTCCCATGCTAACCATAATGCTCCAGTACCATAAACATTTATATATTGTCCGTTTAAATAACGCACATACTCTGTCCCATTCACTGAAATGTAAACGATCACAAAAGAGTCAAGGCGGAAACCGCGGTGAAAGCTGTAACGTTTATTGAACAGAGGACATATGTTTGCAAATTACAGCGCTGCACGAGCACACAGTCCAGGTTTTGTAATGCTATTCCAATTCAGCTCTCCAAAGGGCCTTCTCACACAGTCCCTTTTTAAAACAGTAACTGAAAGGAAAAAGGTGTCAATTGCAGTTACATGCACAAAACCACATGGCAACTTTCATTTAGAATGAATCTCTGCTCTACTACTTAGATGGACACAAGGTGATTCTTCAGGTCCATGCACATGTTTTTGTACGGTCAGAACTTTTCAAAGAATAATGCTTTTGTAACCCATAGAATATCTCAGAATAGTGTCGAGTTTAGCAAGCAGGGCAACAGCTTCAGTGAACAACAGAATTTCTAACATTTGTCCCAATCAATATCCTACTTTGCCCTCAAGAAATTCAACACAGCACTTCATTTTTGGAATAACAAGGGAAAATTCATCTGACAAAGGACATGATATGGAATACACCTATAAAAGGTATTTCTCATCTCAAACAATGTTTAATAGTCGACTTCTTTCCTTTTGTTCCAGTGGAAGAAAGTCTGGTCAAATTGTCAAAAAAAAAAAATACCACCAGGTTCTTGAGGTAGACTTTAACCTCCAATTTTCCTCTAAAAGTTATCTTTTAACAACAAAAATTTTTTTAAAAACTTAATTTCCAGGAATTTAAACAATTTAAAACAAAATAACTATTTTTATAAGTAAAAAAAGTTACGTTGTTCAATTTTCTGAACTACCATTCTCTTTTTTTTTTTGCCTTTTATGGAAATATCTAAAATAGTGATCATGGAGTAGAAAGTTATTAGATTTTTATCTCCTTAGAGATTAATAATAGAAAACTGAAGAGGATTTTCTAATCAAAGAATCTGATAGTATAAAACATCTGATGTAGGAATACTTAATTGATGACGACTGAGACTGCTAATAAGAATAAAATTAGAAAATTCTAGAAGAGAAAGCCTAGCTGATTCACTTTGCTCTGCACAACTTATATGGTTTAATTTAATACAGCATCTATGATGATTTTATTCTAAGCATAAGATGCCAGCTGGTCTCCTAAGAATTCTGTTGCTCTGTCGTTGGTCTGAATGATGAACTGGCCATTTTAGAGCTGTAGCTCTTGCTCATTTCTTGCATATGTCTCTGGATATAATTTTCTACTCTTTATTCCTTATTCACTTTGAAATGCAGAAATCCTCCACCTGTCTGAACATATTTTGACACGTGATTAAATATTACACGTAAAAATTAACTATTTTGTTGAAGAATTTAATTTTCTTCAACCTTCCTTTTTGTTATTGTTCAATGCCCATGCAAAGGACCTGTTTACAACACGCAGATTCTTCATAGAGGACAATCCAGACAGGCTTATCTCAGTTTGCTGGCAGGTGCATCCCAGTCACTTGCGCATCTGGTTTCTCTTTGCACAGAAAAGAGTTTGCCATCCACCATCATCCGCTTCATGTCTTGGCTGGATTTATCCCAGAAAAGGCTATGGGGGAATGCCCATTTGCACTCTTAATTTGTAAATCACAGTCATAAAATCAGAGGAAATGCATATCTGCCTCTCTCTAATTTGCACACTAAATTTATAAATCTAAAACTGTTTTAAAAAGGGGCAACTTAAAGAATACCTTTATATATGTCTAGGTAACAATTTCCCCAGACTTGAAAAATGTTGGCCTTAGCTATTCAACTCATTGTTTTTAAAAATCACATTCTTTTCATTCGATCAAAAAACATTTACTCAGCTCCTACTATGGGCAGGCACTGTAGCTCTCCTTTATCCTTCCTAAAAGAAAGCAAAGGGCCTTATTCAGTGGGTTCAAGGCATCAATAAGGACAATTTATGCTTGAGTCAATTTATTCTTGAGCGTTCTGGTCAGTTTTAAGGTAATCTCTTTCATATAAGAGGGAAAAAAAGAAGGGAAGGGAGCGAGGCACTGCACACCTACTATGCGTCAACACCGAGCCAAGAACTGTGTGGGTGTATGTTGCAGAATTATTAAGCCTCTTAAGAACTAAGGGAGGGTATGTATTCTTCCCATTTTATGGACAAGGATAAAAAGCTTTGAAGAGTTTAATAATTGTTCAAGATCATTTCTCATGCTACATTCTTAGCTTATGTTCTTAACAGATTCATGACAGGAAAAAGCTATCAACGTGATTCTAGAATTTGAACTCAGATCTGAGGAACTCCAAAATAAAAATTCAATACTTATGGTTTCTGTTATTAATTTCACAACACCAAGATGCTGTAAATTTCTCTGGACTGAAAAACTGCTTGAGAACAGCTATTCTATGTTGCTGTAAATTCCTTTGTGAGGAAAGAGCCCTTAAAATCATGCATTCCCTATGCCAAGAATATGTGCGTAAGATCTTTCTTTCCTCACCTTAAAAATTTTGTTTTAAGATGAAATGAAGAAAGCATTGCTATAATCCTCCCATTTCCTCAATATTATGAAGTAAAAGTCTGTAATTAATGTCTCTTGATGTTCTAGGAAATACAAATCAAGATAATCCTCTAGTTTTGATAATATATTTATTTGTCCCTCCGCTATTTCCTTTACCTTAAAAAATTAAGGATATCATGAATGTTAGATAAAAGAAAAAAACACTATGAAAAAATTACTCTTCTTAAGCATAATTATCTCCAGATATAATTCATGGTAAGATTACTTCCTTTCTCTTATGTCTTATATTCTAACTCTTAACTCATCTTCATTTAATGCAAAAGAATTAATGGGCTTCCTTTAATGTTTCTACGCTTATTTTAAAGCTTTCTTCCTCTAGCTTTAGGTAAGAAGTCTTTAAAATCCATGGGCTATTTCACCGTTCTAGATTGTGATAGAGGATTGTTATTTTCAAATTCCAATTGCAAACACAAAGAGAAGATTTAAATTTGGCAAAATAATTGAAGCTAGACATTATATAAATAGAAAATAAAACTTGCAATGACCGAGCCCCCTTTTTGGTTGCAGTAGATTGCATCATAATGTCCACAGTGAAAATACTAGATTTTTCAGAAATAGGGTCCTCTCTAGCAACAATTCAACAAATGCATGTAAATGTACATCTGTGAAATAAATCTGCCACAGATCCTGCACCTGGAAATGAGGTCTCGAACAGGAAGCCATTTATTATCACAATAAATTATATCTATAATCTATAGAGACCCCCACTCCTTAAAAAAAAACAAAAACCAAAAAAAAAAAAAACCTAACTTGGAAATTTTAAAGACTCACTTGGGAAAAAAAAAATGATGAAAGGTTGATTGGCGTATAATTCTTACAAAACTGCAAGCAGTTTTTTTTAAAACATGCAGTTTAAAAGACAACGTATACATGCTTTTAGAGCTTAATTTCCTTGCATTTGTACTTAAGAATGAGACTGACTTTACCCAGTATCTAAATTAATCTCTAGAAGCAGCTAACTATGTCAACCTTAGATTTTTAAAGCAGTATTGTAATTCAAATAGCCCTTGGAGACCTTAACTGCCTACCCATTCCCATATGCACCAGGAAGAAATGAATGTACACCTATCTCTTTTTCTCCGAGGGTTCCTACTCTTGAGCATTACAATGTGATGTAAGCTTCAATCTCTTTTGTACTTCTAAGTAGTGCAGGGCAGATTCTGGAATACAGTACTGCCTAGCTGCTCTCAGAATCTGTCTGACCGTGGAGCTTTCTGCATGTCTAGATCTCTTTTGATGATCTCCTTTTAACTAAGTTTTGGGTTTGGTCAACATGACTGCATTTTCTAAGCAGAAAAGAAAACTGCCAACATCCAAAGGCAAAAACAATAGGAATTAGAAGAACTCCAGATTCATCTTAATTTCTTCCTCCCACCTCCTTCTACTCTCCTTTTTGGCTGTGGTTATACAGGGCTCTTAATGTCCACTGCCACGGCCCACCTCTCTGCACCCCCCACCACCAAAGGCCTGAAATCAGAATCTGGGGAGGGAATCTGGGCCATGGCAGTGTCCAGGGCTGAGGAAAGCTGGCCATCCAGTCACACAGCTGACCCTTGTTCCATGTACATCAGAGTAAGACACTCTTACTGGTCCTAACCCTCAGCTTCAGCCAGATGAAACTTAAAAAGAGAAGTTAGAAAAAGTTTCTTCCTTTGCAGATGTTCCTGAATTTGTCACCTTTATCATTGAACCTACATATGAAATAACTATATAAAGCACCTTAAAATAAGAATTCCTTCACCAAACTATTCTATAGAGAATTATATAAAATACTTCACCTATGAAAACAGTCCTATATAAAGTGAAAAAATATGTTAAAATACAAAATTAAAATGACTATTCTCGGGCTTCCCTGGTGGCGCAGTGGTTGGGGGTCCGCCTGCCGATGCAGGGGATGCGGGTTCGTGCCCCGGTCTGGGAGGATCCCGCGTGCCGCGGAACGGCTGGGCCCGTGAGCCATGGCCGGTGAGCCTGCGCGTCCGGAGCCTGTGCTCTGCAACGGGAGAGGCCACAGCAGTGAGAGGCCCGCATACCGCAAAAAAAAAAAAAAAAAAAAAAAAAGGACTATTCTCAAGTTAAAGGCTAATTTGGAAATGATGTAATTTCTAGCTATTGCCAGAAATCTTTTTGTCTTGTATTACCACTTAAAATTAGTCAGTACCCAAATGCCTTAGCCAACCTCACTTATTTGCAGCAAGAATCCATAGTACCGAGGGCAGAATCCCAAAATATGTAGAAGACTGTATCTCACAATGGTATGTCTTTAAAGAATGAACTCAGTACTTCTTTATGTGTGATATTTCACTGCCTTTTGTCTAGCTATTATAAGTTCGTTACCCAGTGTACTAAGTTGATTATTCCAGAATTTTTCCAAGCAAAAAGTTAGGCTGATGAGTATTTCCAGGGTCATCATCCATTTCCCTTTTTGAAAGAAGTCTCTAAATATGCCCTTTTCCAGTCTTCAGGCACCTCATCAGTCCTCCACGAGTTCTCAAAAATGATATCTAGCGGTTCTGTGATGACTTCGGCCAATTCATTAAGAACTCTAGGATGCAGCCATTGGGACCTGTGGATTTGAACATATCGGGGTTATTTAAGTTCTCCTTTACCCATTCTTCCCCTAGTCCATCATGGATTCCTGCTCCAATTTTTAAGTCGTACTTGTCCCTTTCTGGTTACCATATGGACTTCTGAAAACTAGCTTTCAGTCTCTGCTTTTTATCTATCAATTTTCTCTTTGAAGCTAATAAGAGAAAAATGTATTTTATTCTTCTCAAGCCTATGTTTTGTTTAAAAAAAAAAAGGTCTACTTCTCTTTCTTTTCATGTTTCTTATAAGAAAAGGAAAGTTAAAAAACGATAAATAAATAAAAGTATATCTTGTAATAGTTTGCCTTCCTAAATCACATCACTGAATTCTACATTCTGGCAGCCTTAGTCATAGGTAACAATCAACATACTGCAAAACATTTCAGAGGCTACCTAGCTCGTGCTCAGAGGGTACATATCTATCCAGCTTGTCTGTGCAAGTGCTAATTCAAAATGTACTTTCCAAAATAAAAAAAGATTCACAATCATCTTTAATCATGATTTGTATGCACATAACTTTAACACATAGGCATTTAAAAAGCATAGTTGTGCATGAAGTGGAAAGAGATGAAGAAGGATTTCTTACAAAGCAGTAACCTAGTTGAATTCATCTGCTATTGTGTGGTCATCTGCACCAGTGTTCTGGGATTGATATTACACTAATTATCTCCAAGCTCTGATCCGTGTTGACAGTTTTAACCCCTTCGTGGTCACCATGATTCCTCCAAAATTGAAAGACAGCAACAGATTACAGTTTCCTGCCCATCTGTCATAGTTATGCCCTGGGCCTAGAATCCCTTGACAGATCGAGAATGGACAAAGGAGAAGAAGGAAGAAAAAAGAGTGCAAAGGAAGACGGAGGATGCCTGGGTCTCTCCTATGATTCTTGATATGACAGGCAGCCTGTGCTGCTTGGATTCAACGATTTTCTTGTTGTGTTTTAACGGGAAAAGCTTTTGGAAAAGGTTGAATCAATTTTGCTCTCTTTTGTTTTTGTTTTGTTTTGTTTTGTTTTTCTAGTCTATATCTCTGCAGTGGTACCCCCAGTTTTATCTCTTGCAAAAAAGAATCATACTTCAGGCATTATTAAGACTTTTAAGAAACAATTCTGCATACTTCTCTAGGGCATAGTAATTTGTTTTAGCATGTGCCATCTTCACCCTTGCTCAAACCTGCCGATGGCAATATGTTAACTAATAGGTCACCATTAATTACTTTGGGTAATATCATTCAGCAGTTGCATCTAAATGGATAGGAAGTATTACTAGCCATGCTCAGGAAGTTTCTTTCTCCAGAAAATCAAGCTGTTTTCAGGCCTTTTTCGCCCCTGTAAGACCAAGTAATAATATCTTACTACTCACTAATATATTCACGTAGTCACTCAGATAAACCCATACCCAAGCCAATCAATGCCTCTATGAAAACCAAACTCCTGTTATAAACTATGTAAAAGTAATGTTCAATCTATCTTGACCAACTAAGCTTTTTTTTTTTTTTTTGAGGGGGGAGTGATCAAAGTTACCTTAACATGAAGAAGGCAAAACTGTTTCATTGTTAATGCTCTAGTGAATGAATGAATGAAAAAGCATTGCAACAAAAATTGTATTTGCTATAGAGTGTAAGATAACTTGCTATTTCTATCTGAAAAACCAGAAAGAGCCTCAGGTTACAGCATTAGGGTTACTAAGACTTCAGGAAGACTACAGCTGAATTCTGAAGGGGTCACAAAGGAAGGAGGAAGCATCTTGAGGACATTCTTATTAAAATGATTCTCAGATGTCTGCACTGCACCTGACAGGCTCTGCCTGAAGTCAGCAAGACGAACTTGTCTGCTGTTAAAGGTCATTTTATTCCAGGAACCTGTGGAACAGGTTTGTACAGACTATCATCTAGTAAATGGGCAGACACCCTCCACCTTAAACTTATCTAAAGATGTGGACCACGAAGTCATTCACAAATCTAGCGTCAACCTAACAGCCTCAGAAACCTCTTGTGTCTTTGGTTCAACAAAAATAAATCGCATTCATTCAACAAGCCCAGCCGTGCAATTTGCTACTTTTCCTTCTTTGGTGGAGGGGGTGGGAGGCAAACAGGATTTCCACAGTTGGGTCATGGAGCGTTTCAAGATGTAACAGCAGTTGCAGAGAACAGTCATTAGCTGAGCACATGTTGCTTCATGATCATAGGAAACGTGAGCCATTTCCATGCTAGGAAGGCTCCTTGGAGCTCTGGCGCCTGGCATGCATTGTGACATCCCAGATCCTTTTCCTTACAGACTGCAGCCCTCAAGCCGAATAGAAATGAACAGATGTTTACAACTCTGACCAGCTTTAAGGAGATAACTGCTAGAAATACGTCTTATGGGCAAACAAGTGATGCCGGTCCAGCCTCATTTCACAGAGCTGCTCCTACCACCCCACATTTTTTCCTTTCATTTTCCCCCCTAAATAATCCGGCATACTCCTACAATGAAAAAAGCCCCTTCTTGGTGTTATTTTTCCACCAAGAAAAATAACAATCTGTTTATATGTGTTTACAGCCGTCTTTGGATATGACTAGGCTGACTTCACAAATCATGAAAGGAATTGCCTCAAATCTGGTCCTTTCTCAAAATTCATAAAAGTCAACCTCTGGACCAATAAATAGCAAGTTATATTTTTGGTTCTACTAATGCTCCTGAAGTTTCCCTGTTTTTAAAGTTTGTGAAAATTGAATGCCAGTGGTTTGTAATATGCCAAATTATCATCTATGTCTACGGGAACATTACTAAAAGGTTTATACTCTGGTTTGGCCTAATTCTTCCCCAATCTGCCTTTGAGCCCACTCTCCGATAGTCCTACATCAGGGCCATACAAACCTAATTCTTGGGCTGAACTGTGACTTTCTCAGTTTTATTTGTTCTAAGCTCTTATGGGGGATGGGAGGGGTACGGACAGTCTTTCATTTCACAGGTATTTGGCAATTCTAATCTATGTTAGAGTTCCAATTAGAGAAACAGAGGGGGTGGGCAGGGGTGCAGAAAAAGTTATTTAAGGAATAAAGAAACTATTATCCTGTGGTTAAAAATTAAGTGTTAACGAGTTTACTTTTTTTTTTCTCAGTTGATTATTCTGATTTTTAACTGGCTTCCAGTCTGTTGCTCTTTTCAGCTTGTGATTTTCCCCCTAATTAAAAGGCAATCAGAGTTATATGCAGGCTAAACCATTTAGAAGTTATTTCTCTATTGTGATATTAGTTTAAAGGATGTAGCTCCATTGCAGATGTAGAACCAATAAATTCTCCACATGTGGTGGCTGAGATAAAAAAAAATAAAACTGGTGACTGTACAATAGGCCGTGCAATTTCCTTACGGCGGGGGTGGGGAGGGAGGGGGACGACTGTCTCATAGGAAAGAATTAATAAAGAACAATGGTGCAGATGTTGCCTTCTCTCCTCCTGGATGGCACAAGGCACACAAATCTGAACCTTTGGGTGGTTGGTGATAAGACAAGATTTTTTTTGCCGCATAACTTTCTCAACATTCAGCCATGTCACACTACTTACTGTTATGGAACCAAGGAAGGTTGGTAATTTGATAAGAGAGGAGGTGGGTGGGTGTAAATACAGCCTCATTTTAGCTGTAAATTTCTCCAAAGGCAGAAACCACATTTTACACTTCTTTCTATCTGCCTCAGGAATATTATATAGAGCATGTCACACACTTCTACTGCTGATTGATTCAACTGTCCACAGTATAATTTTTACATACAATTTCTCAGTAAACGAAGTTGCTATTGAGAAATGTTAGTCTAGCAAGTCAGATAGGAGTATAGTTTCCTTTGCCTACACAACAGAGAATAAAATAGCAATATGTTCACTAAACCCACCTGCATCTTCACAGTCATCTTTCAGTTCCTCGAAAGGCCTCTCGGGGGGGCACCTCTCAGCTGCTGGGAAGGCTGAAGCTGCCTCCCAGCCCTCAGGAGGCTGGAGGATGCAATGTTATGTTACACAATGAGCTGGCATATATGTCCTTTTTTCTACAGGAGTCTTACAGGGTAGGTTTCCAGGGATTCTATAGAAAAATGTTTGGCCTGCTCCAGAATGATCCACGTATATTTTCTTTTTCTGACTTTAAACACAAATACCCAGACGCATTATAAACCATTCTGTACAACCATCCTGCCTCCATCTATGGTGTGTACTTGGTAAGTACTGATTTACTATCTAATTCCTGGAACAAATTAAACAGGTTATAATAAACTGAGCGGCTTCTCGCCACCTTCTCTGGACCCACAAGAGTTCTAAGCTTCATTCAGGACTGAATCTGCAGGTTTTAAGCAAATGGAAAGTATACTGGAGAGGATGGAAAATTTCCTACCCCTTATTATTCAGAAAACTCTCAGGAACAAATTCAGAGGTTAAAAGACAAAAGCGTCTTTATTTATGCTCTCCTCAGGGCATTCACCGATTTTATAATTTTTCCAACTGAATAGCTATGTAAATTCCTCATTTCTTAAAAGCACTTTGTTATAGTCATCGTTGACATATTCTGAATATGCTAAATTCCCCCCATACGGAGGACAGCCCACAGGGCTGTGGTCGGCAAGTGGCAGCAAACTCCAGGAGACCACGCTTCAGAGGCCCGGGACCTCCTCACTGCTCAGAGTTGGGTCATGTCTTATCTCTACCAGAAAGAAATTATCAGGAGTTTAGCTGCTGGGAATTCTGAATTCTTCTTTCAACAATTTTATAATAATTAACAGCTGGTCACAACATGAAACTGGGGCCAGGTCACCACACTTTCAAGAAGTTTAATAGTATTGTTAAGGAGGCAAAATAGTAGCTGGAGGGGACAGTGCTTTGAAGAACAAAGAGGGATTCTGAGCATGTTTACAGATGGAGTGGAAGGATTCCATGGAGAGAGACCAAATGCAAGAAAATAAAGGCGTAATTATGGACCATAATTATGACCAGGGCCAAGGGTAGATACCCAGAGGAGGGATTAGTCTTAGAGAGGAGAGAGGCAATTCCTCATCAGAAACAGAGGGAAAGGAGAACAGATGGGCAAACATGTCAACACACTTTGAGATGAAGGAGAGAGCGAGGGAGGTAGCTCGTGTGCAACGGACATGCAGTTCTCAGGAACGACCTAGCCAAGGTCATCTGCAGAAGGGGAGGTGAGAGAGGAGAAAGGGTACAGTTTTAAGGTGCCCAGAGGCGGTAAGGG
The DNA here is from genome assembly GCF_964165515.1 of Mesoplodon bidens. Lineage (NCBI taxonomy): Eukaryota > Metazoa > Chordata > Mammalia > Artiodactyla > Ziphiidae > Mesoplodon > Mesoplodon bidens. Next base: position 76,255,351 of record NC_138168.1, on the reverse strand, counting down.
GGGCCTGAACTGGGACATGAAATCCGTTTGACAGCCGCAGGAGGGCAGATTCAGCTGGGCTGGACTGCATAGAATTACAGTGAAATGAGCTTTTAGAGTGTTTCTGTATTATGCTTCAAAGTCTCCAAATACTACCCAAAATAGGGATCAAGACACAGGCCTGGAAACGCGCAACAGAAGTCCAGAATAGAAATAATGATAAATGCTACAGTATGTTGTATATGAGCATTCTGTCTTCCAGTAAAGCTCTTTAAGGCATGTTTGATATGCCTTTGAATGAAACAGTGCTGTTGATGACTAGCTTGGTCTGTTTGGGCTGCTATAACAGAATACCACAGACGGGCTGGATTATAAACAACAGAATTATTTCTCACACTTCTGGAGGCTGGGAAGTCCAAGGTCAAGGTGCCCACAGGGTCAGTGTCTGGTGAGCCCGTCTTCCTGGTTCACAGACACCATCTTCTCACTGGGTTCTCACACGGAGGAAGGGGCAAGAGAGCTCTTAGGCCTCTTTTCTAAGGGCGTCAATCCCTTCCTGAGGGCTTTACTCATAATCTAATCACCTCCCAAAGGCCCCACCCCCAAATACCATCACACTGGGGATTAGGTTTCAACATATGAATTTTGAGAGGACACAGACATTCAGTCTATAGCATCATCTGTCTCTAACCAGGCTCCCTGGCTACCCATTTAAGGGTTTCTCACCTCTCTGGCCCTCCCTGTCTCCTTCTCTCTCATCTACATACTCACAGTAAAATCATCCTTTATTATGTACTAATGGTGCTTGAAACCACCATTAACGCTAACCTGCTAACTCTGATTACAATTATCACCAATGTAATTGCCATCAACTGTAGGTTTATAGTACATATTACAATTATTACTACCTGCCTACCCCGCCAACAGTAAACAGCTACGAACAGTAACTGAGCGACCTTCTTCTGTGCCAGGCACTGTGCTAAGGACACAGTATATTTAAACATAATCTCCTTTACTTCTTACCACAAGCCAGCGTGATGGCTATCATGGACTCGGTTTTACACATGGGGAATCTGAGGTTTTAAAGTGTAGATGCCCTGAGAGGGTCAAAGAGCTAATCAGTGGCAGAGCAGTCCTGTCCCACAGCAATGCCCAACCTTATAAAAGTATGTCTGGGCTTCCCTGGTGGCGCAGTGGTTGAGAGTCTGCCTGCCAATGCAGGGGACACAGGTTCGTGCCCTGGTCTGGGAAGATCCCACATGCCGTGGAGCAGCTGGGCCCGTGAGCCACAGCCACTGAGCCTGCATGTCCGGAGCCTGTGCTCCGCAATGGGAGAGGCCACAACACTGAGAGGTCCGTGTATCTCAAAAATCAAAAACAAAAACAAAATCAAAAACAAAATAAAATTAAAAAAAATAAAAGTATGTCTGCACTCCCCATCAATTTTGTTTTTATTTATTTATTTATTTATTTATTTATTTTGGTCCATGCAGCATGCAGGACTTCCTTGACCAGGGATGGAACCTGTGCATCCTTCAGTGGAAACGCAGAGTCCTAACCACTGGACTGCCAGGGAATTCCCCCCATCATTTTTGACTGTGAATGTATACTAGTTAAATAGCATCCTCCAAAATTCACATCCACCTGAAACTTCAGAATGTGATTTTGGAAATACAGCCTTTGCAGATGGTTTAAACTCTGGAGATGAAATCATCCTGGATTTAGGGTGGGCCCTAGATGCAGTCACTGGTGTTCTTTTAAGAAGAGGAGAAGACACAGACACACACCGAGAAGAAGGCCATGTGAAGACAGAGGCCAAGAGCGGAGTGATGCAGCTACAAACCCAGTAATGCCAGGAACCCCCAGAAACTGGGAGAGACAAGGAAGAATTCTCCCTTCGGGCCCTTAGAGGGAGTATGGCCCCCCCAAACCGTGATTTCATATTTCCGGACTCCAGAACTGTGAGAGAGTAAACGTCTGTTGCTTGAAGCCACTCAGTTTGTGGTACTTTGTACAGCAGCTCTCATAAACTAATATGGAAGCCTTTCACAGAAATACTTAATCCTCAAATGCTCTTGGGAGTATTTTTAATCACTCCATCATTTTTAGCAATACATGCAAATGTGATTTTAGGCAAAAGTTATTTTATTTTTATTCAGGATACAAAATGTTGCACATAATGCTTACTTAGATATTATATTTAATGTCATTCATAATACAAGAACATTTTAACTTTGTCCTATTAAATAAATGATGCAAACTGTTATATGATTTGTAAAAAATACATTAAGAACTATATACTGTGTTTATGCATCCTCCATGTATATTAAGATGCAGACTGAGATTTAACTATTTCTTACAGCATCAAAAATAGAAAATAATCAGGGCTTCCCTGGTGGCGCAGTGGTTGGGAATCCACCTGCCAATGCAGGGGACATAGGTTGGAGCCCTGGTCCGGGAGGATCCCACATGCCGCGGAGCAACTAAGCCCGTGCGCCACAACTACTGAGCCTCCCTGCGCTCTAGAGCCTGCGAGCCACAGCTACTGAGCGCGCACGCCTAGAGCCCGTGCTCCGCAACAAGAGAAGCCACCGCAGTGAGAAGCCCGTGCACCACAACGAAGAGTAGCCCCCCTCGCAGCAACTAGAGAACAAAGACCCAACTCAGCCAATAAATAAATAAATAAAAAGATTGGCTTATGATGTTTAAAAAAAAAAAAGAAGAAAGAAAACAATCAGCAGTTGGGATGATTGTTTTCATTTTGCTTGATGTCCACTAGTTTATTTACTTGAATATTTATGATTTGCTTTAAGTTGCAAGACCAGAGGGAAGGTTACAGTGACTATTTGTAAGCATTTCTCTACAAATAACACTCTATATACATGGACATTTTTATTTCCAATAAGTTAAAATTGAATGTGAACACCAGTATTTTTCTGTTTTGATATCAGTCATTGAAGAATGTGAGTTTAGTGTTCAATGTAAGCATATCTGAACTCTAATGAAGCTCTCATTTTACAGAGGAAAATATTTAAATAATTTTCATTGATATACTTAAAGATATATAATGAAACAGTTACTATTCCCAACCTGGAAAACTTTCTTGACTCTTTTGACAGCTCAGAAACCTCCAGCTAGATAACATGGCAGTTTTCTATATTAGCAGTTCTCAAACATTTGTTTCCAGGAGCAAACTGCATTTTTAAAAAACACTGAAGATTCCAAAGAGCTTTTGTTTATATGGGTTATAATTATCAACATTTACCATATTTGAAACTGCAACTGAGAAATGTTTAAAATATTTATTTAATTCATTTAAAAATTAAAATAGTACATGTATCATGTTAACATAACATTTTTATTAAAAATAAATATATTTCCCTCAAAATTAATAATAAGCATGACATTGTTTTGCATTTTTGCATATCTCTTTAATGGCTAGTTTCATAGGCTACTGAGTTCTCATATCTTCCACACTTGAACTGTGACAATATGTTGTTTTAGTTGAAATAGATGAAGAAAATCTGTGCCATTAGAAAAAGGAAAATATTTTAATAGCTTTTTAAGATAGATAATTGTAGATATTCTTTTGCTACCATGCCAAAATTTGACAACATATAGATTCTTAAATCAGTTACCATGTGAAATCTGAAACCATATCAATGAACTTTTTGTACTCCATCAACTACATGAAAATCTTTGGTCTGTCTTCTACTATTAACAGATCTCTTGTCATACGTGATTTGGCAACATCATGCATTAATCATCTGGAAAACATTAGGGGTCCTGAGCTATGCAGATCTTCTAAATGTTAACACATATCATCATTCAATATCAAAAAAGTAACATTCGTTACTATCACCACCCAGCTCATCAAAAAAGCCTTCAAGTCTTGGGAAACTGTCAAGCTCACTGTGGCAGACACAGGGTTTTTTTTAAATGTATTTTTACTTGAATATTCAAATTTTATCATTAACAAATATTATCCATTACTTTTCTTGAAATATTAGGTTCACTTTACTCACATTCAAGAAATTTAGCTGCCAGAACTTCCCTGGCAGTCCAGTGGTTAAGACTCTAGGCTTCCAATGCAGTGGGTGCAGGTTCGATCTCTGGTTGGGGAACTAAGATCCCACAAACCACGCAGCGTGGGCAAAAATAAAATAAAATAAATATTAAAAAAGAAAGAAATTTAGCTGCCAAATACCCAATCAGTAACCACAATTTGTTCCTCAGTTGTTCTTGTAAGGCAGAATGCTGTTCCATGACTAAAGCAGCTAGTTCAGCTAGTAACTTAACAGCAGAAGTGGTTAGTGAGGAGGCAAGGTTCACATGCACTTCCATTTGCAACAGAAGTCTTTGTGAGTAGTTCTCATTTTGTCACACAGAATATCAAAAAAAAATGTACTCAAAGGTTGAGAATTTAATAAGCTTACTAATTTCTACTGCTTCATCAAGGATATTTTAAAGAGAACAGCTATTTTTTGGCATGTGTGCAGGTGATGAATGCCGTAAGCACTAATGCAGTTTGATGCCACTTCCTTGATTGGCACTAATGTGCCAGCATTTTTACCCACTGTGGCTTTTGTGCTACCAATGCAAATGTCCACAACGTGAAAAAAGTAAATAATGTTACAGTATTGTTGTGAAATAATTATTACCTCAAAGACCCCTGGGACCCTCAAGGATCTGTGGACCACACTTTGAGAACCACTGTCTAAACCACTTCTAGATGGTACAGGCCACAAAATCAGCACCAGGAGATCTCAGACCAACTCATCAGTCTGGAATATAATTCTGCCCTTTGAAATGATAACTCCTTCTTAACAATCGCTCTGTATTTACCCTCCTGGCTCCCCACCTGCCTCAGCCCCATGAAACTAGAAAGTCGGCAGCCTTCCTGCCATGACGGTGAGTTGACTTTCCTCCTGTCAGGAGAGGGTTTGCAAAGGTAGCTGGGCTGGATAGGGGGGCAAACGCTTCTCGGAGGGACAGTGCTTGCTAGATTTGATGAAAGCAAGAGCTTTTCATGTGACTTAGGCAATTCTGATCAAAAATAATCCGTGGTCTCTTGGCATCCAGTCCCAGATCCCTGAACACTGAAGCGTGGCCTCCACTGGGCCTTAACCTCACCTGCCAAATTGGAATGGGCAGGGAAGCAAGACAACTGTCATAATCCTTTTTAGCAATTCCTTGGAAAGCACATTTGCATGTATAGTGGCAGCCAGAGTGAAGCACTACCCAGGGGATCTGTGCTGTTTTCCATTACTCTACCTCTTCTCTGGTTTGGCAGGGGAAAAGAGGGACATTTTTAAATGTCTCAAGAAAGCCACAAGCTCTGATGCCATCATTCTGGGTCTTAAGCACCATCAGCTAATTGCTTTAAAGAAACAGTACTGGGCTTCCCTGGTGGTGCAGTGGTTAAGAATCCGCCTGCCAATGCAGGGGACACGGGTTCAATCCCTGGCCTGGGAAGATCCCACATGCCACCGAGAAACTAAGCCAGTGTGCCACAACTACTGAGCCTGCGCTCTAGAGCCCACGAGCCACAACTACTGAGCCCGTGTGCCAAAACTACTGAAGCCCGGGCGCCTAGAGCCCGTACTCTGCAACAGGAGAAGCCACCGCAATGAGAAGCCCGTGTACCGCAAGGAAGAGTAGCCCCTGCTCGCCACAACTAGAGAAAGCTTGTGCACAGCAATGAAGACCCAATGAAGCTAAAAACAAACAAAAAAAGGAAATAAAATAAAATAAAGAAAGAAACAGTACTTATGAAGTCATCTGAATAATCCTCAAGATGCTGGCCTTGTCCAAATAAACTCTGAGGACATGTAAATGGGTTACCTGAAGCAGCAAAATATGTAAATAGGACTGAGTTTCATCATACACTGAAGGTCTTTACCACACACACACTTGCTGTTATGAAGTGACACTTCTAGAAGGTTTGGGAGCAAAACCCAAATCGTAGCCCTTCACATGGTTACAGTTCAAGGTAGCCTAATGTCACTGTGTCCAGAGTGAGCTCAGAGTGGCTGTGTGTGTGTGTGTGTGTGTGTGTGTGAGAGAGAGAGAGAGAGAGAGAGAGAGAGAGAGAGCGACAGCGACAGAGAGAGAGAGACAGAGAGACATTGAGGGTTGGGGGCGGGGAATGGAGGACATCTGGGTCTACCTCCTCCAACCAAACCAGCCTATCCTCCAGGTATCCTCAGCAGTCAGTGCATCCCTTCCTGCCGGGACAGAAGTGAAAGCCCCTGGCGGGAAGCAGTGCAGGGCTAGAGACCCATGCTCAGACTCTGGAAGGAAACCCAGGTTTACTACTTTCTGGATGGGTGGCCTTGGGCACATTACTTAACCTAACTGCTCTGTGCTTCAGTTTCCCAACTGAAATGGGAACAACAGTGGTACCATTTCAGAGACCTGTTATGAGGATTGAACGAGCTAACATTTGCAAGACTGTTTAGAACAGTATCTGGCACAGTGTAAGCCTATACAAGTGGATGTTTCTTCTAACACGTACCCCATAAAAGGCATGGAATTCTATTTCTTCATTCAATCACCGAGTGATATAAACCCACCCCTAAGGAGGCATAGATACTTAGGCACATCTTCAGAACAAAAACATAATGGATGTGCAGCAACATTATTAAGTTAGTCATCCACAAATGTTATTAGAAGAAATCATGAATAGTGTGTACGCTTTAAGCACTGTCTAGCCATTAAGTTTGAAAATTTTCATTTAGCTTTGTGAAGCATGCCCTATAGAACATAACTGCCATAGCAGTCGTTCTCAGCTTGTTCAAGCATAAAGACCCCTTTAATTGTTTTAAAACGTAAGTCACACCCCCCCGCCACAGGGCATGTGTGTGAGTGCAAGCATCCACACACACACACACACACACACGCACGCACAAAAGAGAGTAACTTCACTATTAAATTCTTCTTACTTTCCTACCACTCTTTGAGAAAAATTGTTGCTTTAAAACTGATCAAGAATATAAGAATACCTTCAAATAAATGTATATGAAACATATTATTTATGTACAGATCCGCTGAGGATAGTTGGTACCCAAGTAGGTTCCAACTGGTTTTTTTTGGCTGCACCGCGCAGCTTGCGGGATCTCAGTTCCCCGACCAGGGATTGAACCGGGGATTCCACAGCTGTGAAAGCCCAGAATCCTAACCAGTAGGCCACCAGGGAACTTGGTTCCAAGACTCCTGTATTAATTCCTCAAGGGTCTTGGTTTCTCAGATTAGAAGTCGCTTTCACAGAGGAATGGAATCATCAGAAGCTAAGATCGTGTTCTTGAAGAAATTCAAATATATTAAAATAAAAGTTGATTAACCAAGTGAAAGTCAAACCCCAGGATCCCGACTTTAATCTAACACCGAGTGGTCACTCCAGGCTTGCATTGTTTAGCATACGGCAGGCAAGAAGTATTTCAGTACATCTGAATACAGCCGTATTCCAAGGAGCTAAAGGCCAACATTTTTTACGACTTAAATCAGAATAGCTTGCTTTCCTCTCCACACAATCTTCCACAGTTGAGCCTCACAATTTTTCACTGTTTACTCCTTCAGGAATCTGACCCTCTGCAGCAAAGATGTTAAACAGAGAAACAGATAATACCATGTAGTTTCTACAGGAAACATGCCTGGTTCCAGAGATAATAGAAAGGACCCAAATTTCCTGGAACTAATACAGATCCATGGAAACATCCCCAGGCAAAAACAGAGAAGCTCAGTGGACTGGACATTTTTCAGACAATTCAAAACTAGGATAACAACAGAGTTTAGAAACTCCCTGCTGTTGATAGGACTTTGCTCTGTATGACATGGAATGCAATCCCAAGAGCTGACTTTTTGTCCCTCAGACAAAATAGTATTTGAAATAGGTATAAACGTCTGCTGAAATTACGTTTAGGAACAAGTTCTTCAGTTATTTTCTTCTGTGCTTCTCATTCCCTTTGAGAGCAAATGTAAAACAACCTCTCACATAATTGAATTTTGCTATCACTTTAAAGGCAGAGTTGTTTTTATTTTAGGACATAGTGTGCAAAATCAAGTTATTTGACACTACATGATATTCACAGATCATGCAAGCTAAATAAAGACACCTTGCTGATTTCTTAATATAGATTCAGCTAAGATTAGTTATGCATCTGACACCTTAACATTCAGATTGGGGGGAAGAAAAGCCTTAGTCAAAAATCACACTTGCATTGGAAGCACTTATAATTTCATGGTTCATTTAAGAGCATCACAATCAAGAATTTAATTATGTCAAAAAAAGAATGGTATCTTTTTAACAACCAGAAATGCATCCCCCTCAATTCCTCTCCTCCCCCACCACCAAAGTGGGTCATTCTTCTTAACCTTTATTGGCTTGTTTTCTGACCTAGGAAATAACGAGTGTGATTAGATGATCTCAATATGCCCTCTGGTTCTATCATGCTGTGATTTTAAGATTTCTAGGGAATAGTCTGAGGAGGAGGCAAAGGCGAAACAGAGCCAAGATGCTATGGGAACTCGGCCAATTCAGTTCCTAAACAAGGCAGTATTTCCCACGATGCAGACACACATCTCACTGGGCACTGTCAGTGGACTGGCAACTTGAAGCTACCACAGAACAACAGTTTCACCAAAACCTCAACTCCACATTAACATTTAAACACCTGCCTACACCCTTTATTTAATCCATTCTATGGTTAATGCAAGGATCTCTATGACACCTGTTAAAAAACAAAATATTCAACTGAATATTGGCTTTTTAAATAAGTAAATAAAAATGAAACAAACATTTGCCTAACAATATGCCATTCAATAAATCACTGAACCTCAAAAAAAGAAAAAAAAAAAAAAGAAAAAAAACCCATGGATTCCTCCCAACTAAGGTCTGTGTCACGGCATCAGAATGGACTGAGAACTAGTAACAGAAAATTAACTTCTGTAGCGGGGAAGGGGAAAGTCTTATTTTTGGATCAGCAAATCTAACAATAACTTCCAGGTTGAGTAACGAAGTGTTTATGCTTTGCAAATTTCTATAAATGCATAGTATAATCCTTTACACTGCTGAATTACTTAAATAATTCACTCTGGTGTTGGATAATGTTCTGATTGTTTCCATTAAATGAAGGTCTGACTGGTTCCCCCACCAAACAGAGCCTGAGACAAAAGCTTAGGTGCAGGTCGTTTATTTGGGAATGTGATCCCAGAGAGCCAAAGTAGGGGCCAGGGAGAGTGAAATAAAGAAGGGAAAGCCAACACAAGGATGCATCTGGAGTTGGCCACTCAGTGATGTGCTGTTCAATTCTGTAAGACCTTCAGGGGAGCCTTAGGAAATGCATCTCAGAGCCATGCATGTGAAAGAAGAAAGGAGGAACATTTAGACCTCATCTTCTATTACCCACTTGTCAAGGTTTTCCTGGTGGGTGGCAATTTTTCTGCACTTTGTATTTACACACGGTGAGAGCCTAGTCAGTTCCCATAGGAGTGAATGACAAAATCAAAGAAGCTCCTGGCTGTAAAGCAAGAAGCGCAGGCTTGAGCCAATGAGCCGTTAGGCTACACTTATACGCTACCTGTTTAAGCCTGTGCAGAAGTGTTCACTCAGCAGTGGGTGGAATAAGAAACAAGGCTAAGATGATTTGAATTAGTGCACACAAGCATCAGGCATGTCTATGAGTCATGATGGGCCAGTTATGCCACAGTAACAAATGACCCCACGATTTCAATGGCTTACAACAACAAAGGTTTATTTTTTACTCATGCTACAAATCCAAGGTGGGTCTGCTATGGCTCTGGGCCATTTTCTTCACTCCAGGACCAAAGCTGACAAATCAGTCTCCATCAAAAAACATAGCCAGGGCTTCCCTGGTGGCGCAGTAGTTGAGAGTCCGCCTGCCGATGCAGGGGACACAGGTTCATGCCCTGGTCCGGGAAGATCCCACATGCCACGGAGCAGCTAGGCCCGTGAGCCATGGCTGCTGAGCCTGCACGTCTGGAGCCTGTGATCCGCAATGGGAGAGGCCACAACAGTGCGAGGCCTGCGTACCGCAAAAAAAAAAAAAAAAGACAAAACCAAAAAAGCATAGCCAGTCACTGTGACTTGAGGGGAAATATTAAATTTGTGAACTATGCACAGTTTTATAAAGCTTCTGCCTGGAAGAGGTCCACATCACTTCTACTCACCTTTCATTGACCAAAACATGCCATCTGCCTATTAGTTCGAAGGGCTGGAATATATAATCCTCCTGCAAGGAGGGGTAATGTAGGAAGAGTGATTTGGAGTACAGTAATACAGCCTATTACTCTATATTTTCATTTTCATGGGAGAAAAGCCAAGGGTAGGAGGAACAATTAACTTTAAGGAATACTGTGAAAATTATTTCATAGCACCATTTTTCTTTGGGCACATGGCAACCAATATTTAGGAATATTAAGTCTCAGTCAAATAAAGCAAATCTTTTTCCAATGAGAAAAAAAAAGCATGGGGGATACCTCATGGGGAAGGATAAGAAACCATCTACTTCCTGTTTTGTGAATTTCTTCATTTTATAGATGTTCAAATGATTTTAAGAAATCCCAAATGAAGTGACTCCTGAGGAAGTTAATGACAGACCTGGGACTAGGCTTCAATTCTCTGTATTCCCATTCCAGGACAGGGTTGATAGAAAACATTAGTCATCATTTTATGTTCAAATTACCTGAAAAGTACATACATTTTACAGAAAATATCTGTTTCTTTTATAAAATTAACAACCTAATGTAACAATGAAACAATTTAAAATAGTGAGGTGAGCACTACACTGACAAGACAAAATTCAATTTAATTTGTTAATAAATTAAAGGAAGCATGTTACAGTTAGAGCATTTGATTTACCAGCCTGCTGACCAGAGATACCGAGTTCTTTGTACAAACTTAAGAACCATCAGAATTTTGTCAGATGAAACAACCAAGAGAGAAGAGGGGAGAGGTTAGACGAGCCTCATTTAAATAAAGGGAGTCCCTATTTGGGAGAGAAAACTGTAACCTCCAAGCCTTTACCTAATTTGATCTGCCTTAGAGGCCAACGATGAAAGCATGGCAAACTATTCCATCCGTTTATTCATTCAATCCGTTTTTACTGAGCGCCCATCCTGTGCACAGCACAGTTCTAGGCACTGGGCTGACAGTGAAGAGAAGGCAGCAATGTCCCTCCCCTCATGGAGTGTACACTTTGGGGAGGGGGTGGGGGGGTGCAGAGAATAAACAATTAGACATGTAAATAACCAAGATAACTTCAAATTAGGGTAGGTCTTTAAAAACAGTAAAACAGTGGTTTGATGGTGAGAGGTGGGAAGTCAATCTGTTAAGTGGTGGTCTCTGAGCAGGTATCATGTAAGAAAATTATGACCCTATTCATGTAAAATCACAACCCAGTTGTTAGTGACAATCAGCAACATTATCCTTTAAGGGCTATTGTTACTCTAGTAAGATCTTGGAATGGATTTTACCCCCTGTACTTTCCCTCCACTTCCCATTCCCCACTAAATCTCTCTTTTAATTGCCCATTACTATATTTTTCTTGTTTTATTTATTAAATGCACTTTTATGATTACAGACAATTTAAAAATGAAGTAAGCTATTTTATATCCCCATTACCCAAATTAAGTTGCTTTGTGTTTTCTATACATCATGAAGCCTTTGAAAGAAAATTCATCCTCCCTCCTCACCACCCTCCATTACCCCCTCTTCTCCTACCTGCATTTAATTCTTGCTGTAGAAAGATTTCTTACCTTTCAAGTCTGGATTTGGGCAAAAATACAGGTTCTGCTAAACAAAAAATTCCTTTCTTACCTGTCCCAGGTAGAAACACATACAAGAGGCAGAATTCTAAGAATGGCCCCAGTGACTCTTGCCTTTGTCCAAGTCCCTGCCCTTTGAGTAAGGGTGAAACCCATGAATACAGGATGTCACTCCCATGATTAGGTTACACTGTATGACAAAAGGCAGATGCTTCACGTTGGCTTAATCTAATCCTAGTCATTTAAAAGCATAGTGCTTCTCTGGCTAGAAGACAGGAAGACAGAGAAATTGGGAGCATGAGAAGGACTTGGCTCACCACTGCTGGTTTAAAGATGGAAGGGTTATAGGAGAAGGAATGCAGTCAGTTTCCAGACGCCCACCACTAACAGCCAGCAAAGATTTGGGAGCCTCGAATCTACAGCTGTGAGTGGAGTCCTAACCACTGGACAGCCAGGGAATTTCCTGCAAGGAACAGTATTCTCCCAACAACTTACCACCTTAGTAGCAGATTCTCCCCCAAATCCTCCAGATAAGAGCCCAAGTTGGTTGATACCTTGACTTTGGCCTTATAAGACCCTGAGCAGAGAACCCAGCCAACTTGCCCAGAGTGTTAACTTACAGAACTGTGAGATAACCAATGGGTATTATTTTTAGCCATTAGGTTGGTAGGAATTTGTCATGCAGCAAGAGAAAACTAACACAACATGTAACCAGATTTATCAACTGAGTGTTCTATTGTTAAACAGCTAAATAACGACTCTTTCCCACCTTCAGAATATGCACCATTAATTCTAATGAAATGAGGGGAATTATCTGGAAGAAAAGGGGGAGGAGGGTCAGTGATGGAAAAGTAGGACCCAATGTGGGACAGACTAATGGCAAACACTGTGTCATTTACCCTGCCCGGCTGCAGTGTCACATGTGCTGGGCCACCAACTCTAAAGGAAGGAAAGAGGCAGAACAGCTAGGATAAACTAAAATGTGCCACGGCCCAAAGTGACAGGACACTGGGTACAACCAACTGTTTTTCTTGTCAATTCTTAGTACATGGGGTGTGGGAGAGAGGGGAGATGACAAAATTGCTTAAACGATGTCATGCCTTTCTGGCATTTTTCCAATTATAAATTCACATGATTATATGCAGAGTTCAGAAGTATTTACATATTGCAGCAGAGGAAACACTGTGTGTTCACCTGATGCCCTTTCCTTTTCCTTGGCACAAAGGAAGGCTACCATTTCAGGCTCCCCTACAAATATGTTGGGAATACGATGGAGTCTGGCAGATGGGATGTAAGTAGAAATAACAGAAGTCATTTCCAGGCCACCCTCTTCAAAAATATCCTGAACCAATCTGAAGTTCTCTTGTCCCTGAAGAGGCCACGTGTTGAGGGAACCTGGATCTCTGAGTCACTGCATGGAAGAGGGTCTCTACCAAGGTACACTGGACTTTGTTGGAGCCAGAAATAAGTACCTGTTAAGGTTTTCAGATATGGGGGGGGAGGGTAATATTCTTATTACAGCACAGCTTAATGATATTCACTTATCCTAAATAATACAAATATATTTTCTCCTTGGATTTAATTTATTAACAGGTTTAGACAGAATCTCTTTATCTTAGACTTTTTCTTGATTTAGTGTAACACCCAAGCATTACACAAGGACATTAACACAGGAATTTGAATATCAAATTTAATTACTGTTACAAGACACTCACATTCCGACACATCTGATATTTACACTGGATAATTTCTGTCTTACGTAAAACTACAATTAGGAGCACACATATACATGCAAATTTACACATATACATGTAATTCTTAATAATAGGAATAATGCCAAACTCCTTCCTGCAATGCCAGTTTAAAGTATACTTAACCTCGTGGAGGTTATTTATGCAATAACAAGACTTTAAAAATAAAACTAGTGTAACAACAACAAAAAAAGTACACTTAACCTTAACCACATCTCCATCCCCCACTACCCCCACCCCCGCCTCAGAAGATGAGCCCAGAGCTCTGATCTTTTCAGCCTAATGTAAGCAATCAATGTCAACCTGGAACAAAGACAAGTTTAAAATGAAAACTAGCATTTGTTTAGCAGGCAGAAAGACTCACAATGAGAAGTCAAATTATTTTTCCTGAACATTCAGAAAAGGTGTTAACCACTTATAAACCAGGAGGCAGAAGTGAATATACCAGGCCTTCTAACCCAATCACCCATTTTGCCATTTACTTGAAATGAATTTCAAAAGACCTAAGAAGAGACAAAGGGCTAACACATATTCCTTTAATGTACAAGATTATAATTAACCCAAAGTCTGTTTCAAATTTACTGTTATCTATTAAAGAGTAACTAATTTTACAGCCCTCTAATACAGCTCTTAAGCTTTAAATCACTGACCATAACTAATAAGCAGCTTCATAGCAATAATACCCTAAATAGAGCAATTCACTGAGCATAAATCATCATCATTTTTAATGCAAAGGCAACAGCAAATCTCTGTAATTACTGGGTGCATTTTGAATCACTTTTATTATTACTGCACTGGCCCCATTAAAAATCCAGAACACTGAACTGCATGGAATATAAAACTGGAATTATGATACTCTACAAACTCAAATTGAAATCCATAAATTTTCTGCTAGTATTCAGAATTATTTTGTTGCCAAAGACTTTCAGCTATTCAGAAATAACTTTGAAAGCATTTGCTTTGTCTAGAGCAATAAGTAAGAGCATTTTACACTGCCAAACTGGGGGAGTTGATTTCGGAGCAAAACTATGTGGATGGTTTCTTAAGCACTCAGGATTTTACATTTCTAAAGCAAACCATAATATTCAAAAAGAAAAACAGAATAGAAAAAATCAAATAGAATCTACCATCCACGAAAGGATATTAAATGGTGCATCCCTTCCCAAATCACTTCCATAGCCCCCCTCACCCAGTGGGATGTGATGGGGGCTACAAGAGACCCGGCAACATCAGCATCAATCTCCTTACTACAAATGACCAGGGGGTGTCAGGACATTTACAAAAAGGTAATAACGACAACATTGTTATTTGTGTGCATATGAGCAAGGAACACAGGATCGGCCACCAAGCCACTGGGAGGGATGGTGATACTATGAATATAAGTGTAAGTTTAATAGCTAATGATCTAATAACTCCCTCTTAAATATATTCCGTAAATGCTGGAGTTCACATGAATGTATGTATCTATGTAGATACAGTATTTACTATTTACATCACATGGCTGAGTATGCAGTGTAATCATTCTATTAAAATTAAATTTCCTATATACTAACTCCTACTAATTTGCCTGAAGTCCACAATAGATGTTACAGCCCTGAAAGACCAACAATTTCCTTTCAATGAGGATGTGCCACCACAGAAAGCGCTTTTATAAATTATATGTGCTATAATTTTCTATTCACAGTGTACTGGCATCTGAAGGGCCTTAATCTCCTTTGAGTATCTTATTTTTGAATATACTTTTCTACTACCTTTCAAAAGAGAGGATCTTGCTCTCCCTTGAACAGTCCTTGCCCACTGCTTATATGTGTTCGCTTATATACATATTTTTTCATATTTATTACCCTTTATTAATGCAGTATATTTTAGTTTCTGTTTTATAACAAAGTGAATCAGTTATACATATACATATGTTCCCATATCCCCTCCCTCTTGCATCTCCCTCCCTCCCACCCTCCCTATCCCGCCCCTCTAGGTGGTCACAAAGCACCCAGCTGATCTCCCTGTGCTATGCGGCTGCTTCCCACTAGCTATCTATTTTACATTTGGTAGTGTATATATGTCCATGCCACTCTCTCATTTCGTCCCAGCTTACCCTTCCCCCTCCCCATATCCTCAAGTCCATTCTCTAGTAGGTCTGTGTCTTTATTCCCATCTTACCTCTAGGTTCTTCATGACATTTTTTTTTTAGATTCCATATATATGTGTTAGCATACTGTATTTGTCTCTCTCTTTCTGACTTACTTCTCTCTGTATGACAGACTCTAGGTCCATCCACCTCACTAAAAATAACTCAATTTCGTTCCTTTTTATGGCGGAGTAATATTCCATTGTATATATGTGCCACATCTTCTTTATCCATTTATCTGTCGATGGACACTTAGGCTGCTTCCATGTCCTGGCTATTGTAAATAGAGCTGCAATGAACATTTTGGTACATGACTCTTTGAATTATGGTTTTCTCAGGGTATATGCCCAGTAGTGGGATTGCTGGGTCATATGGTAATTCTATTTGTAGTTTATATTTTATTACGTTCTCCTGGAATGCCTCCTCTCCTCCTGCCGACTCATATCTAAACCTGACTCAAACTCCATCCTTTATGTTATAAATTCCCAGATCACCCCATCCTGAAGAATTCATTCTCCTTATTCTAAATTCTTAGTTCATTTAGCAGCCATCCTGCTTTCCCATCTTTGCTGCCTTAAGCTATGCATTTAACATTTCACAAATTTCTGTCTTTTCTTATCAACTATAAGTTCATCAACAGAAATTATGCCTTAGTGCTGAAGTATTTTTTAAAATTGTCCATAATTCTCAACACTCAAGAGTTTCATAATTTTAGGACTAGATGTTCTTTCTCAAGTTTTTTAGACCTAAATATTGTATATTCTGGTCATTATATCTGATTTGGCTCCAAGCAAATCAAACACACAAATGGCAAAACAAACGGCTAAAATTTTTTTTAATTAAAGTTTTCTCACTTCTAGATAAGTTCAACTAAGTTCTATAATTCTGACCTTGCTCTCACTAGAACTTTCTCCAGAGGAGTGAACAGAGGATGTTCTCATTTGAAACCATAAAAATGTTTCTAGATGTCAGAATGTATACATGTGTTTCATTAAGCAAATCAATGCAAGTCAGGCCAAATGACACAGCTTTCAAACAAAGAAAATAATTTTGCGGCCAGAAGGAATGTGACTTCAAATCTTGATTTTGCCATTCCACAAGCTTGGGACGTTGATTCAGTGGTTTAGAAAACAGGGATGGGAAAGCAGGGTTAGAATGACAGGGATCAGTGATTCTCAAACCACTGAACTCCCCAGCCTGCTGTGTGTTTGTTATCTGACTCTTAGTCCTTGCCCTAACTGTTCATTCAGACAATCTCCTTTTAACTCTGTTTGGGAATTCCTTATGAGATTTTTGCTTCAAAAAAGGCATCATAGGGCTTCCCTGGTGGCACAGTGGTTAAGAATCCACCTGCCAACGCAGAGGACACAGATTCAAGCCCTGGTCCGGGAAGATCCCACGTGCCGCGGAGCAACTAAGGTCATGCGTCACAACTACTGAAGCCCACGGGCTACAACAACGGAGCCTTCGTGCCTAGAGCCCATGCTCCGCAGCAAGAGAAACCACTGCAGTGAGAAGCCCGCGCACTGCAACAAAGAGCAGCCCCCGCTCACCGCAACTAGAGAAAGCCCGCGCGCAGCAACGAAGACCCAACACAGCCAAAAATAAATAAATTATTATTTTTTAAGTACTATAAGAAAAAAAAAAATTGAAAACCCCAGGCCTTTCACCTCTGACGTGGCATGCCTCTACAAATGTTTTCATTTGATATAGAAGAAAACGCAGGCTGGAAAGGCTAAAGGGCTCACCTCCCTCAGGACCCCAAACTAAAGTAGCCAATGGCAAAGCAGGGATTGGACCCCCATATTCCACTTGTGGTCATTCTGCTGCATTCTAGGTGTAGCAGGCCATCTCCTGCTGTGGCAGGAGGTGACCTGCCCTCCCCCACCCCTTGTTGTGGTCCAGGTTGAGAACTTGCACTGGGGCTTGTGATGATTAATTTTCTGTGTCAGTGTGGTTTGGCAATGGTGCCCCAAAACAGTCTAGATGTTGCTGTGAAGATATTTCTTAGATGTGTTTAACAATAGATAATAAAGCAGCTTTTCTTGTACAATGTCGGTGGGTCTCATCCAATCAGGTGAAAGCCTTAAGAGAAAAGCCTGAAGTCCCCCAAGAATGAAGAAATTCTGCCTTCAGACTGACTTTGGACTCAAGACCATAACATCAATTCTTCCCTGAGTCTCCAGCCTGCCCTGCAGATTTAGACACACCAGCACCCACAATCACATGAGCCAATTTCTTAAAATAAATCATTCTCACTGCCTCCTTCTCTCTCTCTAAACCTACATACACACACACACACACGCACACACACACACACACACACACCACATGCACACACCCTATTGATTCTGATCCTCTAATACAGAATACTCACCCTTCTGGATTTGCAGTAAGTCTCTCACTGTCTTCTGCCACCACTGAGCTTCCTGTGTAACCTGTCTTGCAATCCTATTGTCTGTCTTCCTGATCTCAGCCTGAAAGCTTTGCCTGATCTCTAAAATGTTCCCTTTGCTTGATCAAAGGCAGGTATACCATGAAGTAGAAGCCTCGAGGCTTCTTACCTGGGCTTTTCCCAGGCCTTTTACCTAATTGTGTATTTTGTTTCTTAAAAAGGGTCCTCTCAATTTGATAAACCTCATCTCCAAGAGAACTGGCTCCACCCCTGGGTTCCATGGATGTGTGGGCCTGGGTCCCTATGTTGGAGTCTGAGCTCTGAACTTGCCTGCCTCGCCTCTGGCGGAGCTGCGGGACTCTTACCCTGCCCAAGGCCTGACCATTCCTGGGACTAGGCTGCATGGCAGGTGTGTAAAATCTCAGCTCAGAAGAAATTAAGTTAACCTTGACTATCCAAAATCTTAGAAGTAACTCTAATAATAAGGCCTCCTCAGTGGAGTGCTGTTAATATTTAATAACCGGCTCCCCAGGGGGAAAAAATGTATACATACATACACGTTCATAAATATATTATAAATTTTACTGATATAAATGATGTGTAGCACACAATTTACAAAAAGATAAACTCTGTAATACCCCTTATTGTAATTCCATAATACCCAATTGATTCTCATAGAATGCTTCTGTTGATTTTGGCTGAACTCTTGTATTGGAAGCCAACCCATATTATAAGAGTATAGTTCTGACATGAATGTCGGTTGCTATGTTTGTTTAAATTAATGAGCAAGATGAAAATGGCGGCAGGTGTCCTCTTGGTGCACATTCCATTGAGTGGGTGCCTGCCAAGCACTAGGCATGGTGTCCGGCCTTGGGCCTGAAGAAGTAAATAAGACACGGGCCTGCCTTCACATCTCACGGAACGAAAAAGACTTAAAACAGCAATTATCCTGCTAATCATCTAAGATTACAATTAAATACTGTAATTTCAGGCAGAATATTTTAAATGCTGAGCCAAATTCACTTCTACAATTTATATAATCATAACTGACTATTATGACTTGAGTGTAGATTTCATGTGGACTGGACTTTATTCACATAAACAAGATTAAAGTGTTTTTTCTAAAACATTAGAACAAAAATTAATTGAGAGTTTTAGAGCCTAAAGAACCTTTTTGATCTCCAAATTTGAAAAGGAAAAAAAAACTATTATTTTTAAATCCTTGAAAGTTTAAATGTCCTGGGGTAATTGAAATACATATTCTGGTTTTGTTATAGAGATTTCTCAAGCCAGAAGGGATCTACAGTAGGAAAAAAGGCATATGTTTTATAAACAGAACAACTGTTTAATGTGCCATAGTCATGACAGTAGTTTACAATTTTAAATAAGGCTAATTCTAAGTGAAAGTAGGTCAAGTTCAGAGGGTAACCTGGATTAACCTGGATCTCTGTAACACAATTTGATAGTTCTAAGAAAAACAGATTAAGACATCCGATGACAGAAATTGCATAGAAGGCTGATTATGCAAAATGCCCAGGGCTCAGAACCCAGGACTTTTCTCCCAGTGTTTGGGAAATAGTGGCCTGGCCACGCATCTCACTAGTTCCTTAACTCCACCCCAAGCCACTCTGCACCCCAGCTCTCTGCCTTTTATTTGCTGATTCTTAGCGTTTACAGCCAATCCTCTGTAAAGTTTGCTTCTCACTGGTTGTTCTGCTTATTAAATTAATTTCACAATCCTCAACAATCACCACAAAGATTCAAAAAACAAAACAAAGCAAAAACAAAAACTACAAGCCAGCTGTGGTTGAGAAGGTGGGGGTAGGGGCTGGATGGCATGTCTCCAGGATGCCAGCTAAAGGAAGGAGTGGGCTAGCCCCAGAGGGCACCGTGGGCTGCTTCACTTTGCACTTCTCTGCAGAAGGAAATGAGAATTGACATGCCCTATCACTCATAAACAGCTGTCTGCACCTGCCTCCTGCACACTGCCCACAGGCCCTGCTCCAAAGTAAATGCCAACAAGAAAAATGTGCACGTGTGTGCACACACATGGCTACAACATGGTAGTAACTAACCATATCACCAAAAAACATTTCTCCACTAATATTGAAGTGATTCCTGTCCAGGTCACATTTATAGTATAAAAGCAAAAGTTAATTATTACTAAAGAGAAATCCCAAACACAAACAGCAAATATTTCCATTCCTGTGGCAGAACCTCTTCATATGTTTGCTGGATAGTTCTGCTTGTAGGTTTTTTTTTTTTTTTAAAGCAGAACCTAAATATTAGAAACGTACCATCACCATATGTAGTAAAGACTAATCCACTTTAAAGAAAAAAGAAAGGTCACCAAAAGAAAAGATGCTGAAGCATCCCAACTGTTGACAATATTTTTAAATGTCCTTTCAACCCGTCTCCAAAACTAACGAACCTTTCCCACTAACTTTATTCTTTTAAACACGCAATACAAATCTTAAGTATCTCAGTTATCATTTGTATTGTATAAACTGGGCAACCTCTGAAAGAATTATTTTGTGATAATATTCAAAACAGCCATATATTACAAAGTATTTATAAGTGCCTGACTCATTTTTATTGGATATTTCAAAATGTTCTAAAACAAGTATAGGACTAGCAACATAAGTGGTATGAAAAGCATTAATAATAAACTGCTTTACTCAAGGTGGGAAGAAGTAGGCAGAAAGTACAAAAGTCCAAGAAAATCATTACTGATGAGTTTATTCAGCATTTTCTACGAGTGCCACCCTTCCTTTATGCAAACCTCCTGGAAGGCTTCCTATGACATTATCTGTAATGAAATGATAATGGTGTCCAATTGTTTTGTGTATATTAACAACACAAAGAAATAACTTATTTGTATCTATACCCCGTAAGACAATTAAAGTTTATACTATTAACAGAATCCAATGTTCAGTTCTAGAAGATAAATCCACCTAAGTTACATCCAAATTGGTATCACTCAAATTGTTGGATTAAGGCCAAGGAAAGTTATTTTTCAATAATACTATAGTGTACACAAGAATAAGAAGTACATTTATTTAATAAGGGTATCAGAACAATATTTATATTTTTAAAATATATAAAACATAAAAAATTATTTCTGCTATTTGTATAAATATGGCTACAAAGACTAATATTTTGATA
This sequence comes from Mesoplodon bidens, assembly GCF_964165515.1. NCBI lineage: Eukaryota > Metazoa > Chordata > Mammalia > Artiodactyla > Ziphiidae > Mesoplodon > Mesoplodon bidens. The sequence continues at coordinate 76,234,149 of NC_138168.1, read as the reverse complement.
TAGTTCTATTGCTAACATGCCTATGAATAGATCCACCATTTTCACCTTTAATAGCAGCTAACATTGAGTAGATATTAGATTAGTTAACTTTCTGAGTGCCATGTACCAAGCACTGTGCTAAATACTTGACCTACATTTTCTCCTTTAACCTTTCTGAACAATCCTATGAGGTAGGAAGCATTATCTTTGATTTATAGATAAGGAAAGAGTGCCAGGGAAAGAGTCAGCCACCTGCCTGAGGTCACACAGATCAAAAATGATGGAGTCCAGTACACCTGACTTGACTCATCTCATCAACTATACTGTTTAGCACTTGCTTAGTTGGTGATTCTCTAGTAAATGTCGTACAACTGTGCTCTGGATTTATGTTCATCCTGTCCAAACTTACTTAAAACTATTATAATATGGACTGCTTCTGGATTTGGTAGAGACTGAGCACTTCGGAAGGGATCACTTTCACTAGGCAACAGTCGAGTTCCATCAGCTTCTGAGCAACTAGCCACTTACTTAGATTCAAGCTTAGATCCCAACCACATGTGACACAAATGGCCTTAAACCCCAACAGTATGATTTCCTGTCAGGTGGTAGAGTACGGATGTAACTCCTTAGGTCAGTGTTATGGGTTGAACTGTGTCCCGTCCAAAATTTACGTGTTGTAGTCCTAACCCCCGGTATTCCAGAATGTGACTGTATTGGAGATAGGGCCTTTAAGAGGTAATTACGGTATAATAAGGTCATATGGGTGGGCCATCATCCAATATGATTGACTGGTGTCCTTATAAGAAGAGGAGATTAGAAGATTAGGACACAGTCAACAAACAGAGAGGAGACCATGTGAGGACTCAGTGAGAAGATGGCCATCTGCAAGCCAAGGAGAGAGTCCTCAGAATGAAACCAGCCCTGTCCGCACCTTGATCTTGGACTTCCAGCCTCCAGAACTGTGAGAAAATAAATTTCCGTTGCTTAAACTACCCAGCCTGTGCCGTTTGGTTATGGCGGTCCCAGCCAACTAATACAGTCAGCAGTTAAATCCATGTTCAACCTCTGCAGGAATACCTTGTTCCTGAATTACATGCTTTTGACCAATAAAATAGGAAAATTAATTGATTACCATTAGAGCAATGTCGGAGATAGTCTTTTAAAACAAAGCCCCAATGATAGGGGTAGGGTGGAGCCCAATAAACTAGGTGCTTGTGGATAAAGAGATTCAGAACTCCTGAGGAGATAACAGGAAAGAAAACCAAGAATGGTGAAAGCATGAAGGAGCTCTGTAAAATAAATACGTTTAGGTAACTCTCCAGGTCAAACGTATCTGACAGGTCCCAGGCAGCAGAATAAATTCTGAACTCCTTAGCACTATAGCAAAGTCCCTCAAAAACCCAGCCCAGCACTAAGCTGCACCCTATACCATATAAACACTGGCCCCTAGCTGAGCACCACCCATGGTGGACCACTCACCAATTTACATTATTCCCCTCTTTACTCTGAAATTTTGGTGATGATGTTTCATGCATGCATTCATTCAATAAATGTTGTGTAGCAAGGTGCTGAATATTCAAAAGTTTATAAAATGGACAAGTTATAAAATGGACAGTCTATTTCCCTCAGTTTCCAATCCCTAGTCCCCACCGTGGCTCTGCCTAGTGAAACCTACCATTTACTCTCCAAAGATCCTCCCAACCTCCAATCAAAATGGACAGCTTTCTCTTTGGTACCCCCCAAAATTCTGTTTATATTTCATTTTGGCATTCATATCATACTGAAATATTATGTATACTTACATATATACATATTTACTATGTATGGATTTGTGGATGTATTTGTGTGTGTACATAGATATCAATACAGATACAGATATATCCATATAGATCGTCCTCTAGATTATAAATTCCATTAGAGTTTAATTTATACTTTAGTTACCTTTGAATTCCCCACATAACACCTAACAGTGCTTTGCACATTCTTGGTGTTCAAAAAATATTTTCTGAACATCAATTAATTTTAAAATATTAATGAACAATAATCAGTAATCAGTAATCAATAATCAGTAATATGCTAAGGTACAGAACTAAACAAAAATATGAAACTCACCAAATCTAGGCCCCCAAATTTCTAGGTTTACAATGTTTTCTCTGCAAAACACTGTTGCCCATTCCCTCTGCAAATATTTTTACTTTTTTTGAGCTGAACTGCCACAGCCCACTTCATGATGCCTGGACTCTGCCCCAGGAATTCATCTCTAGCAGGCCATCTAGAGTGTGGTGTGTAGGTGACACTAACAAAATGACAAAAGCCAGCCAGGTATGGTCTCTGTGGTAATCCAAGGATAATGGCCCAAAGGTTGGACCTGTACCTGTTTGCTGGAACCTAAGATCGGTTTAGAAATTGATGCTTATCACTATCATAAACCGTCTAGCTTTTCAGATGGCATACTGGCTTTCTTAGTTGTGTTTTTCTACCTGTAGGTAAGCATATCAACAGACTGATCCTTCTAAAGCATATTCAGGGACATTAACAATAACCAGTGCTTCTCTAACACAGGCTGACAGATGTCTCTCTCACCATCAGGCTTTGAGACACAGGCTTCAGATGATTTTGCCCATGCAGGAACCTACCACCATGGTTCACGCCTCAGTTTAAAAACCTTGACTGCTCTCTTCAGGAATTTGATCGTTGTGGTTTAAATGTGACAATTCCATTGTGACGAACGACAATGCCATGTCACAAATGGGAAAAGTCAGAATCTGATCCCTTGTAACCTCTAGCTACCTAAACTTTGGATATCAACTGATTTTACTAAAAGGTCAAATACTATTTATACAGATCCAGTTCTGTTTTTTAAGTTTCTTTTCCTTCTGTATCAGTGTTCCATGGGCCTTTAAAAATGTATTTCCACTCCCAAACGGCCAACTGATGACCAGCTTGCATCAGGGGTCAGCCACATCATCACCTCCTCCATAAAATCTTCCCGCTTTCCAGATCAGATACCCACTCCATAGAGTCCCATAACAGGCTCCCATGCCTACTCATAGTACTCATCCCAGTCAAAGCATTGTAATCCCCTACTGAGTGGTCTGTTTTCACAATAAGTTCTTGAGGACACGGACTGAGTCTTATTCTTCAAGACAAACAGTGTCTAACAGAGAGAGAGTGCCCAGTTAAAAAATTTCAAATGAATGCAGAAATAAGTCTGTGCAATAGCACAAGCAAACATCAGTTTTGAAGTAAAATTGTGTGGACAAAGAATGTCACCTGCCACTTCAGTAAACAAAGGATGTTGCAGCCATCAAGTCGTCAGCCACTGCAGCCACCCCTGATGGTGCACCTGAGGGGAACTCAGGGTGGAGAAAAACAGGATACTGGCCCTAGATAGTTAAGGTGCATATCAAAGGAATAATTTCAGTAAGCTCAGACTCCTGCATCTTCCCATACATAGAAAAGCATTAAACTCATTAACTTGAGATGTCTCTTTTTTCTTTAGTTAACAGTAATCTTTTGATGTTGACTATGTGGGTTTTGGGGTTTTTTGTTGGGTTTTTTTTTGGCAAAAATTCCTATATATCCTGGCTCCGCTCTTACCTCTTTGGAACAGTCCCTCAGAGCTATCTGAGAGGCTATATCTGGGGTTTAAGTCCTCAGTAAGTCCATCAAATAAAACATAACCCTCAACTTTTAGGTTGCGCATTTTTTTCAGTTAACGATGGTAATGTTTCTCTAAATCCTTACTTCAGGTTATCAACAACACATGGACATCTAAGTTTTCAGCCCCCTATTAGACACAGAAGCTAAAGCAGCACAGAAATAACATTATTTGAGTACTTACTATGTTCTGGGGATTTTTCTAAGTCCTTTATGAGTATTATTTAAATGCTCACAAAAAATTCATATAAGGTATGTAGGACTATCCCATTTTATAGATAAGGAAAATAAGGACCCAAGAAGTGAAGTAACTTGTTCAAGGCCCCTCACATAGCACAGCATTACTGTAGACAGAAAGTACCAAAAGTTCTTAAAATTACATTTTAAATTATTTTCTGAGAACTTACTGTATGTTTGTCTATGGTTTAATAGTGCCTTTGGACAAGTTTGTTGAAATATAATTTGCATACAATAATTTACCCTTTTTGTCTATTTGGCTCAATGAGTTTTGACAGATGTATACAGTCATGAAATCACAACCACAATAAAATATATAACATTTTCATCATCTCAAAAATTTTCCACGTGCCCTTTTGCAGTCATGCCCAGCCCACGGCAATCACTGATCTTTTTTCTGTCACTATAGTTTTGTCTTTTCTAGAATATCATACAAATGGAATTGTACACTATGTAGTCTTCTGTATCTGGCGTCTTTCATCTTGCAGAAGTCTTCTGAGTTTCATCCATGTTATTGCCAAGTACCTGTAATTTGTTCCTTTTTCTTGCTTGGTAGTATCTCACAGTATGGATATATGACAATCTGTTTATCCATTCACAAGTAGATGAAGATTTGGGTTGTTTCCAGTTTGGGGCTATTTTAAGTAAAGCTTCCATGTATATTCATGCATAGGTCTTTGTGTGGACATACGTTTAATGTCTCTTGGGTAGAGAGCTATGAGTGGGGCTGCTTGGCTGTATGGTAAGCTTACACATACCTTCATAAGAAACTGCCAAACAGTTTTCCAAAGAAGCTGGACCATCCTGCATTCTCAACAGAAACGTATGCGAGTTCTACTTGCTTTATATTCTAAACAGTGCTTGGTTTTGACAGGCTTTTTAATTCTAGCCATTCTAATGGCCTCTCACTGTGGTTTTAATCTGCATTTCTCTAATGACTAATGATGTTGAGCATCTTTTCATGTGCATAATTGCAATCCATAAATCTTGTTTGGTGAAGGTCAAAATGTTTGTCCATTTTCCTGTTGAAATGATTTTCTTACTGCTGAGTTGTTAGAGTTCTTTCTTTAATCAGACAGGCACTTTGCAAATTCTTTCTCTCAGTCTCTGGCTTGAACTTTTATTTCCTTAATAATATATTTTAAATGTATTCCTTAACAATATAGTTTTTAATAAACTTTATTTTTAGAACTTTCAGATTTACAGAAAAATGGAGAAGATAGTACAAAGAGTTCCCATATAACCCCATACCCGCTTCCCCGTTTTTAACATCTTACATTACTGTGGTATTTTTTTTATAATTAATAGCCATTTTTTAAGTTTCTATCTGATAGTTGCAACATCCTGGTCATTCCTGGGTCTGGTTCTATTGACTGCTTTTTCTCTTGGTAGGTTAATTTTCTTTTCCCTTTTTATTCTGCATATCTCATAGATTTTGATTAAATACAAAACACTGTATACAGAAAAGCAGCTGAGACTGAGGTAAATGAATCTACTTCTGGAATGGGCATATCTCTTCTGTTGTCAGGCTATTATTGTGAGTGCTTGAGTTAATCTAAGAGTACTGAGGTGGGTGTGTGTTTTGTTGATGCTATAGTAACTTTTGGTACAGCAAAAACTATGAACTCTTCTAGCAGTGGATTCCAGCCACCTTATGTTTAATGTGAGATCTGGGGTAACAGAGGGTTCTTCTTAGTGTTCCTGTTCCACACCAATACATGGTGGGGTCAAAGGAGTTTTCTTTATTCTCCTGCTGCAGCCTCTGTCTTTGACAGACCTTGTGCACCTGAGCTTCAGAAGTGAGGCTTTCTCAGCATCCCTTCCTCTTCTACCTATGAATGACAGCCAGTCTCTACCTTGCACCACTGGTGGATCAGTGGATCATGAATCCAAGCCTGCTCCTCCCCAGCTGATGGGATTTATCCAGCATCAGTGCAGGGCTGAGACAGTATATTTTCTATCCCTATTCCAACAATGTGCCAAACTTTGCCTGGATCCAGGTTTGGGCAGGTTTCTTGCCCACCCCCTGCCTATGACAGCTTTTGTGTCCTATGACAGAAGTTCTGGGACACTGGTGGATTTTGTGCCTGTCTCCGAGGGGTAGAGTTCGTCATCACCTACATGCCTGCACCACTGACAAGCTTCCTCTGGTTTCCTGCCCCACTCATTCTTTCTCATGAGTACTGAGTTGAAGGCCTATGGTAAAAAGTGGTAAGTACTGATAGATACAGATCCTCTTTGTATCTGGGGTTCCTGACAATTTAAAATTGTCATGCTAGCCCATACTAGCTTTCGAAAATTCACAAAAATTGTACTTGTTGTCTTCACATCTGCTTTGATGGCTGCTAACCCTCCTTCTCGGGCCCTGCTAAAGACAAAACAATGATGTGTCCCTTCTCTCCTTGGAATTTAGATCATCTGACTACCTTTAGAACTCAGGTCTCTGATGGGACCAAAAATAGGCACAATACTGTACATTATCCACCTTTTTCTCATGGTTAATGTGGGAGCAGCATCTTCCTGTGGCTTTCTACACCTTAAATGAAAGCAGAACTCTAGAGTTAAATATTATTTAAAACAAGTTAATGACCCTATAGGACTTTACAGTATAACCAAAGGCTTTCTCATTATTTTGAAACTTTCCTTTCCTTCTTTCCAACAAAATTAAGCCTCATATTCAGCATGTGAGTCTTTTTTCAGACTCAAATGATATGAAGGTATCCTAGGAATATTCCCATTAAGACACACACAGTGTTCAAAGATGTAACATGGGCTGAGTCTTACTGGAATTGAATATGTCAACTAATTCTTCAGAAGAGGCTAATTCCCTCTTTTATAATTAAGGCCTAGAAGACAGCCTGCTTCTCCAAGTTTATAATTGCTACTCAATTTCAAATATCTATTCTTAATTTCAATTGCAAAATAAGACCATTAAAACACATGAACCTAAGCAAAGGGGATACTTATTACAAATGATTAAATAGATTTTTTAAGCAAATAAATCAAGACTTACATATGACCCAAAAAGGTATCTTTAAAAGTAATTTTTGTAAATAGTGCTGCAATGAACATTGGGGTGCATGTATCCTTTCGGACTATTTACAATAGCCAAGACATGGAAGCAACCTAAATGTCCGTCAACAGAGGAATGAATAAAGATGTGGCACATATGAACAGTGGAATATTAGCCATAAAAAAGAATGAAATAATGCCATTTGTAGCAACATGGATAGACCTAGAGATTATCATACTAAATGAAGTCAAACAAAGACAAATACCATATGATATCACTCATATGTGGAATCTAATTTTAAAAAAATGATACAAATGAACTCATTTACAAAACAGAAGCAGACTTACTGATATCGTAAACAAACTTAGAGTTACCAAAGGGGAAACGTGGGGGGAGGGATAAATCAGGAGCTTGAGATGAACATACACACACTACTATATATAAGATAAATAACCAACAAAGAGCTACTGTATAGCACAGGGACCTCTACTCAATATTCTGTGATAACCTATATGAGAAAAAAATCTAAAAAAGAATGAATATATACATATATGTATAACTGAAACACTTTGCTGTACACCAGAAACTAACAGAACATTGTAAATCAACTATAACCCAATAAAATTAAATTTAAAAAAAAATTTTAAATAAGACATTTTAAAAAAATACGTTTTGTTGGGAGATAATGCTTATTACAACACTAGGGCTATGTACATGATCAAGATATTAATAAATCGTTTCTCCTGAAAAATGCACAGTTCTAAGAAAATCAGACTTCTCATGATAGTCACATTTTTGTTTTGTTTTATTTTTTATTTGACTGTTTGGTATTTGGGACTAAAATAGGACTACCCACTAACTAACTTGTTTACCAAAATGACTTTCAACTGTTTCCAAATCCCACCTCAAACACCAAATATGCCATTATGGATATTCAAAAACTGTGCTGGAGGCTAAGAAAGCAACTCAAATTAACTTCAAGAAGTGTTCCAAGAAAGAAAAGAATCATTTGATTAAATGCCTACTTCCAATACTATTCTCCACTTTGTCTAAAAGAAGAAAAGCCCTGATCTTAAGAACTTATCTTAAACTAAAATCACAAGTTATATATTTATTAGCAAAGACATTAATTCAGTAAAAACTCCTGAAAAGCAGAACCAAAGAAGACCAATATTTGCTCTGCAGAGTATGTACCACAGTAACAATCATACATAGTTAATGATGGCTACTCACTTCATCAGTGGATGTTCAAGATTAACAGGACTTCTGTCACCAAACTGGTGTGATTTAATTTATATATGACTTTCTTTCCAATCTCCTCTTGCCAATCAGTATTTGTAATGCATGTGGAAAGAATGGAGGAATTCTCCTTATCTTAAATCAAACACGAAATATGGATTCATTCTACCGTAAGTCTGTGAAATTTACACTTACTAGTATGGTATTAAATTTTAAAAATAAAGTAAAAATCTCTAGGACATATCCACTCCCTACCCCACAACTATGCCTCATTTTTCCCACCTATAAAACAAGGATAGCAAAAACAGCATCTTCCTCAGAGACCTGTGATGAGGATTGAATGAAATAATGTGATAAAGCACTCTTAACAAATAATATAGACTGTTTTCACTATTATTATCCTGCACGAGGGAGGTGGTTCAAGGAAGAAGAGAAACCCTCCCCTGATGCAAAGAGGAAAATCAGACATATCCATAAATAATTCATATAAGGTTGAATCAAGAATAAGTCTAAATTTCACAGTGAATGAAATCAAAGCACAGTGAAAGGTGTTCAGACTACAGGGTGAGTTCCCTACTCTAGGAAGCTCTTGCTTTTTCAATTTGCCTGCTTTCAAAAGAACACCATCCCTCTCTCCGTTGCCCTACAAATCACTCTTAATGTACTTTAGCATGTTCATCCCAAAACAGCAATCTTGGGGCTAACAAAGAAGATCATGCTTCCTGTCAGGGAGCAGGACGAATATGCCTCAGCAGGTCAAGCATGTCACTGTCACAATGTTTTAATAAACCATCAGAAGATTCAATTCACCCCCATTTTCAAGGTAAGTATATCAATACAAGGAACCATATTAACAGAGATAAACATAGGGCCTAAACTGCTGTGCCAAGAAGTGGCGGTGAAAACTCTGATTTAAAATGACACAGCAAGGGGCTTCCCTGGTGGCGCAGTAGTTAAGAGTCCGCCTGCCAATGCAGTGGGCACGGGTTTGGTGGCACAGTGGTTAAGAGTCCGCCTGCCAATGCAGGGGGCATGGGTTCGAGCCCTGGTCCAGGAAGATCCCACATGCCGTGCAGCAACTAAGCCCGTGAGCCACAACTACTGAGCCTGCGCTCTAGAGTCTGAGAGCCACAGCAACTGAAGCCCATGCTCCTAGAGCCCATGCTCCGCAACAAGAAAAGCCAGCCACCGCAATGAGAAGCCTGCGCACCGCAATGAAGACCCAGTGCAGCCAAAAATAAACATAGATAAAATAAATAAATTTATTAAAAAGTAAATAAAGGGCTTCCCTGGTGGCGCAGTGGTTGAGAGTCCGCCTGCCGATGTAGGGGACACGGGTTCATGCCCTGGCCTGGGAAGATCCCACATGCCGCGGAGCGGCTGGGCCCGTGAGCCATGGCCACTGAGCCTGGGTGCCGGAGCCTGTGCTCTGCAACGGGAAAGGCCACAACAGTGAGAGGCCCACGTACTGCAAATAAATAAATAAATAAATTAATTAATTAATTAATTAATTAATTAATTAAAAAAATGACACAACAATAAAACTCAAAGTTAATGTCACCAACCTAACTCCAACTCTCCACCACCTCTCCGTAATGAAGTAGGTCTCAAAAGAGTAAATTATTTTGCATACCCTCTGGCTCCACTCTAATCTATAATGGATGCAATATGCATATCCTGAATTTTTCTCCTACTGTGCAAGCCAGAGATACAGGGGGTTCATGCAATCCCAGATAGCAACGAATCCCCTCTTTTCTTTAGATGCCTTATCAATGACAGTGACTAGAGCACTGAACTTGGATGCAATTAACAATTCACTGAATTATCGTTTTTTTCTTTCACATTTAGGTAGAGCTATTTTTCACCTTAAATGGATCCTGTAGTTAGCAAGTCCTAAGAATTGCTCAACAGTATTTTATGTAAAATATTTTCCTCTTCATAAAGATTATCTACTGCTTTATTACTTTCTGGCCATGAAAATATTGCTGCTACTTAATGCAGTACTACTTTTGTCAATCAAGAGTTTCCCAAAGGAGCACTTCCTAATCCAGCAGTGTTCCATTCTGCATTGATATATGGTTACTTTAAAGTGCCTATATATTTATTGCGTGATTGATGGCCAGTTTGGGAAGCGTTGGGTGCATCCATTTCTACACACTGAGCTGAATTCAGCACCTGAGGTAGGTATTTCTTCCAGAAACATACCATTCCTGTACCCCATCTTTAATCCTTGCTTCAATGACCTTTTTAAAAAGTAATTCTTTTTGACCTGTCAACACATGTTTAAATGTAATCAAGGATTTGTTGTAACAATATTTCCTACAGAGTTTTCCAACTTCATCTTTGTTACAATTGGGCTATTGTTTCTATGCAAAGCCAAACATTCAAATTAAAATGAACGCCACTTCAATTTCTTTTATAAGGGTTTTCAGTTTAACATGGCATCTGGCAAGCAGCCCCCATCTGTATTTTCCACCAACAGGCCTTGGGTAGGGTGAGGGCAGGAAGGGAGCAGACTAGTTGATGAGGGAGTACAAGGGGGTGGGGGGAGTGGAAGAGTGGGAGGATGAAGGAGAAGAATATAATTCTAGAATCTGGGAGCAATTTCCCGAACTATACTTAAGGGGGAGAAAAGCCCATTTTGGCTGTGAAAACAGTAAAATCAATAAAGATTCAAGTTAACCCCTCACCCCCCACAGAGTCTCTGCCCTCTGGTTCAAAAACAAAATGTCTGCAAAACCAGAAAATTAAATCGTTACCCACGACTATGTGGCTGTTGTCTTTTGAGCAAGAGCGGGGCTGGTCCCCACGTCTCACTGCTGTCACTGCCTCTCTTGCTTGTCTAGACAGAGATGGCAATTTCCAAAAAGCTATTGGCAGGAAGTCAATTGTAATAATATCATGACAATAACTGCCATAGTAGTTACCAAACTGAAGGTAAATGTCAAACATCATTCATGAAAGAAAAGCTATGTAATGTAAAAGAATGTCACAATAATCTGGGAGTAAGATCACAAAATTCCTCGTCTCACACTCAGGTTGCTTCAAAAGAGAACACTTAAGGATGGTTTCATATTAGGAAATTTGTTCATGCAATACATCACAACATTAGGCCCAGGAAGAAAAAGACTTTCAATTATTTTTAAGTTGCTACAAAGATATTTAATATAATCAAATATCCATTCCCAATAAAAATGTCTACAAAATTAGGAAAACAAAGATGCTTTTCAACATCATGAAGAATATCTTAAGCTGAGAGCCGATGGCAGAATAATAACAAAATACTTGTAGCATGTCCATTAAAATTTGGAATAAGACAAGAACATTTAATTATCACTAATATTTAACAATGCTACATAAATCCTAGCCAATGCAGTAGGACCAGAACACAGAAATAAAAGCTGTAATTCTTGTAAAGTAGGTGATAAAATTATCACCTGTGTATGATTACATATAACATTAGAACTCCATCTTATATCATGTCCCAAAATAAATTTCAGATGAATTAGAGTTAAATGTAAACCTAAAACCAAATAAATTAATTGGAGATATAGATAAATATTAACTGATCCTGGACTAAAGAAGGGATTTATTATAAGAATAAAAGTGACCACAAAAATAGATTGATTATACTTCTCCATTAAACAAAAAGGTACAATACAATTCCTATCAAATTACCAATGGCACTTTTCATAGAACTAGAACAAAAAATTTAACAATTTGTAGGGAAACACAAAAGACACCAAATAGCCAAAGCAATTTTTTTTTAAATTGATTTGAGTCCTCTCCATTTTTTTTCTTGATGAGTCTGGCTAAAGGTTTATCAATTTTGTTTATCTTCTCAAAGAACGAGCTTTCAGTTTTATTGATCTTTGCTATTGTTTTCTTTGTTTTTATTTCATTTATTTCTGCTCCGATCTTTATTATTTCTTTCCTTCTACTAACTTAGGGTTTTGTTTGTTCTTTTTCTCTAGTTGCTTTGGGTGTAAGATTAGGTTGTTTAAATCTTTTAATTAAATTATTTGTTTATGGCTGCATTGGGTCTTCATTACTGATCACGGGCTTTCTCCAGTGTGGCAAGTGGGGGCTACTCTTCGTTGCAGCGTGCAGGCTTCTCATCGTGGTGCCTTCGCTTGTTGCCCAGCACAGGCTCTAGGTGCGTGGGCTTCAGTAGTTGTGGTACGCGGGCTCAGTAGTTGTGGCTCGCAGGCTCTAGAGCACAAGCTCAGTAGTTGTGGTGCACAGGCTTAGTTGCTCCGCGGCATGTGGGACCTTCTCGGACCGGGGATCGAAACTGTGTCCCCTGCATTGGCAGGTGGATTCTTAACCACTGTGCCACAAGGGAAGTCCCCAAAGCAATCTTGAGAAAGAAAAATGGAGCTGGAGGAACCAGGCTCCCTGACTTCATGCTATACTACAAAGCTACAGTAATCAATACAGTATAGTACTGGCACAAAAACAGAAATATAGGTCAATGATACAGGATAGAAAGCCCAGAGATAAACCCACGCACCTGTGGACACCTAAGCTATGACAAAGGAGGCAAAAATATACAAGGGAGAAAAGACAGTCTCTTCAATAAGTGGTGCTGGGAAAAATGGGCAGCTACATGTAAAAGAATGAAATTAGAACACTCCCTAACACCAGACACAAAAACAAACTCAAAATGGATTAAAGACCTAAATGTAAGGCCAGACACTATAAAACTCTTAGAGGAAAACATAGGCAGAACATTCTTTGACATTAATCACAGCAAGATCCTTTTTGACCCACCTCCTAGAGAAATGGAAATAAAAACAAAAATAAACAAATGGGACCTAATGAAACGTAAAAGCTTTTGCACAGCAAAGGAAACCATAAACAAGATGAAAAGACAACCCTCAGAATGGGAGAAAATATTTGCAGGCAAAGCAACTGACAAAGGATTAATCTCCAAAATATACAAACAGCTCATACAGCACAATACCTAAATAACAAACAATCCAATCAAAAAATGGGCAGAAGACTTAGACATTTCTCCAAAGAAGACATACAGATGGCCAATAAACACATGAAAAGATGCTCAACATCACTAATTATTAGAGAAATGCAAATCAAAACTACAATGAGTCATCATCTCATACCAGTCAGAATGGCCATCCTCAAAAAAATCTACAAACAATAAATGCTGGAGAGCATGTGGAGAAAAGGGAACCCTCTTGCACTGTTGGTAGGAATGTAAATTGATACAGCCACTATGGAGAACAGAATGGAGGTTCCTTAAAAAACTGAAAATAGAACTACCATACGACCCAGCAATCCCACTACTGGGCATATACCCAGAGAAAACCACAATTCAGAAAGAGTCATGTACCACAATGTTCACTGCAGCACTATTTACAATAGCCAGGATATGGAAGCAACCTAAGTGTCCATCGACAGATGAATGCATAAAGATGTGGTACATATATACAATGGAGTATTACTCAGCCATAAAAAGGAATGAAATTGGGTCATTTGTAGAGACATGGGTGGACCTAGAGAGTGTCATACACAGTGAAGTAAATCAGAAAGAGAAAAGCAAATCTCATATAATAAAGCATATATGTGGAATCTAGAAAAATGGTATAGATGATCTTATTTGCAAGCAGAAATAGAGACACAGACATAGAGAACAAATGTATGGATACCAAGGGGGAAAGGGATGGGGTGGGAGGAACTGGGAGGCTAGGATTGACACATATACATTATTGGTACTATGTATAAAATAGAGAGCTGATGGGAACATACTGTCTAGCACAGGGAACTCTACCTAATGCACTGTGGTAAACTAAGTGGGAGGGAAGTCCAAAAGGGAGGGGATATCTGTACATGTATGGCTGATTCATTTTGTTGTACAGTGGAGGCTAACACAACAGTATAAAGCAACCATTCTCCGATAAAAAATAATTTAAAAAAAGAGAAAGGAAAACCTAAAAGGCAAATAGTAAATTGAGTAAAATATTTTCAATTATTATAACAGACAAATTATGTATGTTGTTGTTACTTAAAGAGCTTTTTGAAATTATGGAAAGAATATTTAGCCTCAACAGAATCATAAGGACATGAACTAATAGTTTAAGATACGTCTTCATATTGAGAATAACTTCATAATCACAAGATTTTGTATTATACGACAAAGATTAGCCAGATGTTTTGAGGAGTTACTGTCAGTTATTCTTTGAGGCACTTTTCATATACAGTCTCTCTGATTCAACACCCTTAAGAAGTAGGTAATATTATACCCATTTATAGATGAGATAACTCAGTTTTAGAAAGATTAAATAATTTGTCCAAGTAAATGGTAAAAAAGAATGTAACTTCAATTCTATCTAAGTCTGTACCCTCTATATTCCTCCAGTCTGGAAGAAACAACTAAAATTATTGATAATGTGGAATACATAGGAGTTTTTAAATTTTGGACATCCAAAAATAAATCATTAAAATCTAAGGTAAACCACACTCTGAAAAGTGCAACCTCTATGCAACAATGATTATTTTCCTTAATATATAAAGAGCTCTTGCCAAGCAACTGGAAATGGTCTAAGACCAACAGAAAAAACAGGCAAGCACAGTGAACAAGCAATACATAATTATAAAAGCCACAAACATGTAATTATGTAAATCAATAATCTAAGAAATGTCATTCAAAGAATGATGAAATACTATTTCTCAAACATGACATTTTTAAATTATGAAGAAAGTAAAATAATCAATAATAACATGGGTGAGGTTTCAACCCAATAAGAAAATGGTTAAATTAATTATGGTGTTAAACTAAGATGGAATATGTCTTAGCATTAAAATCATTTTTCAAATGATATCTGCCAACATAGGACTAGCCTTATCCTTACTCTTATCCAATACCAGATTTATGCATGTGTACAAGACAGAAATTCTAATTCATAGGTGATTTTTAAAGAAATACACTGTAGTGTTAGAAACTGTAAAACAGACCATTTTAAATTTCTTCTCAGTCTGCCTCAGTGTTCTCCAAATTTTCTCAATTCAGTATATTTACTTTTCACCCAGAAATGTTTTCAAAATTGTATTAGAAACAATGATTTATTCACTATCGGTAAGAACACTTCAAATTTGTAAAGTTCTTTTAGAATTTACCAAACAACCTCATAAATATTATCCCATTTAATTCATACTACAACCTTTTGAGATAAATACTGGCATTATTTTACAGAAGAAATAACGTTTCCTTTTTTTTTTTGCGGTACGTGGGCCTCTCACTGTTGTGGCCTCTCCCGTTGTGCAGCACAGGCTCCGGACGCGCAGGCTCAGCGGCCATGGCTCACGGGCCCAGCCGCTCCGTGGCACGCGGGACCCTCCCGAACCGGGGCACGAACCCGCGCCCCCTGAATCGGCAGGCGGACTCTCAACCACTGCGCCACCTGGGAAGCCCCGAAATAACGTTTCTTAAACTAAAAAGATCACATTTCCTTATGTCTTCCAAGGACAGGGCAGAGAGAAAGGGCAGGCAAAGAAGGGGCCCTTAAAACAAAATGAAATTTTTAATTATTAACAAGACCTATAGAAACTCTAAACAATGTCAGTGATAAAACACTTCTCCCTGAAAAAATCCTTTTGTTGGCCTAACTTCTAGCTGTCACAGTTACTGTCGAGTTTCAATGGCATTTACATTTGCTTCAAGTTAGCATCTTTTATTACCTGTGCTTTTATGGGCATTGTGTTCTACCTGGGAGTTAATTCACAGAACTCCTGGTTATATGGTTGGCACCAACCCACAAACTTGGTTATAAGAGTCCTTTCTAAAATAAGTTTGTAGGACTTCCCTGGTGGTGCAGTTGTTAAGAATCCTCCTGCCAATGCAGGGGACACGGGTTCAATCCCTGGTCCAGGAAGATCCCACATGCCGTGGAGCAACTAAGCCTGTGCACCACAACTACTGAGCCGGCGCTCTAGAGCCCGCGAGCCACAACTACTGAGCCCGTGTGCCACAACTACTGAAGCCCGTGTGCCTAGAGCTCATGCTCTGCAACAAGAGAAGCCACTGCAATGAGAAGCCGGTACACCACAACGAAGAGTATCCACCCCTCGCTGCAACTAAAGAAAGCCCGGGTGCAGCAACGAAGACCTAACACAGCCAAAAGTAAATTAATTAATTTAAAAAAAAAAACTTAAAAATAAATGAAATAAGTTTGTAAAAGTTGTCATGTCTCTCCCATGGTACTACATGAATAAGTTAAATTGTAGAATGAAAATAAACAATGATAGCATCGTGATTTGTAAAAACAAAACAGAAAAACGTGAAACTTGAGTTAGTTCAATTCCATTATACTTATGACCACTTAGAGTTTTTATATGTGTTGAAAACTCAAAACAGTGAAACAGAGTACAAACCGCAAGGTGCAATATGTTAGTTTGGTTAAGTGCAAATTCTATTTTATAGATGAAATGTTTTTACTAAATTTGAATTTTAAAACTGAAATATATTCCTTATTTTAACTGTTAACTGTTTAAAACTACAGAAGAAATCAAGAAAATAATTGCTGTGTATTATTCCATGACTTTTACTTAAAATAGTTTTGTCAAATAGAGGTAGGGTGTTAAAAAATATGGGTGTCAAGTACAACAGGTACACTTCTAGTCTTATAAAATTATGGTATGCTCTAGGGAAAATATCTTAAAATTCAGATTTTGGTAAAGAATACATGCTGATTGTTTTCCTCATCTTTTGGACATGTTCCAAATGAAGTAGGTCTTATTTTGTTTGTATTTATAACTTTATGGAAACATAACAGTAAGGTTTTAAGAGCTCATCAGACCATTTATTTCAATTAGAAGCAGTAATGAAATCTCTTTAAACTATTAGATGTCACTGAGTCTCTATGTAAAACGGATTGTATGCTTAATGCCTTTTGGCATGATCCACAATTATTTGCCCTTAATACTTTTTATATTGACTGAAAACAAGGATTCCCTTCCTACTTCTCCCAGGCGTCCTCAAGTCCAAATTAGCAGACTGAAATAGCATTTTTCATAAAACTTAGAAAATAACTGTTAAAAACTTTTTAACTCAAGTGCTAGCAATAGTATAATAAGCCTTAGCTATAGCTAAGGACTCGATGCTGTTTCTAGCTCTACACAGACTATAACCTTGAAAAGTTATACCGATCATGGTCCTGGGTGTACTTTCCCTTACCATGGTCAATGTTCTTCCAAATACCTTAGGATATCCCTTGTTAATTTCAAGCACCAGCGTTGGTTGAGTCCGTGTCATCTGACTTACCTTACTTCAAGAAAATTCATTTCAGAACATATTTCTGGTGAACTGGAATCTAATTACTTACATAATCTGAAAAAATGTGCTTTTTAATCAAAATTTCTTTCTTATTTTTCATGGCATGCGTTAGACAACTACCTAAGAGCAGACGAGGTTCATGAGGCTGTCCTTAGTACTGCTAACGCTGCCTTGAGCATCTTTTTTTCACTGAACAGTGAGGAAGGAAGAAGAAGCACAACTGAGACCCCTTTAAGACTGGAGATGCCAGTGCAGAGAAAAGAGCTTTCTTTTTTTTTTTTTTGACCTTTTTAATTTTAATAAAAATATGAAAGTAATAATACATACCAAGAAGGAATAGCTGTATTTTTCTTCCCATCCACAGAGGCAGTAGTTAAGAGTGTGACCTTGGGCAAGTTGTATGACCTTGGGCAGGTTGCTTAACCTCTCTCTTTTTTTTGCTCTTTTTTATCTTCTTTTTTTAAAAAAATTTTCATTGCAGTATATTTGCTTTACAATGTTGTGTTAGTTTCTACTGTACAGCAAAGTGAGTCAGCTATACATATCTATATCTATATCTATATCTATATCTATATCTATATCTATATCTCTCTCTCTATATATATATCCCCTCTTTTTTGGATTTCCTTCCCATTTAGATCACCACAGAGCACTGAGTAGAGTTCCCTGTGCTATACAGTAGGTTCTCATTAGTCATCTATTTTATACACAGTATCAATAGTATATATGTCAATCTCTCACTACCAGGTGACAGTTTTGAACATTACAACTGAATTTTGAAAATCTAATTTTTGAAGTTTTTACAAATAATTTTCATTATTGTATCCTCAGGCCTGCAGAAATGACTGGGTATCACTTGTACTAAAAATGTACTGCTGATTAATTACCAAATCCCCCTATTATCAGGAGTAAGACCTGGGCCAACAGTACACAGCCAAGACATGACCACTATGATGGCGGCTGAAATGTCCAAGCAAGGACAGGTACGGGGTGACAGGAGCCAGGCTACCCATATGGCAAATGTTGTTTGCTCAATGCCTGCTAATATCCACAAACTTGGTTATAAGAGTCATTTTCTAAAATAAGTTTGTAGAAGTTGTCATGTCTCCCATGATACTACATGAATAAGTTAAACAACAGATTGAAAATAAACAATGATAGCACCATGAAGGCAGAGGAATTCTTGGGAGAAGGAATATTTACTGTCATTTCAGCTTCTGCCAGGACCCAAGGCACAACTCCAAAGAATGTAGCATATTCTCTGTCAACCTCTCTCTTTCCTTTCTAAATATTTTTTCTATATCCTTCACCCTGGCCCCAAAAAACAGAAGCCCTCATGCCACCTGTCTCTCCAAACACCTCCATCCCAAGCCATCTCTCCCCCAAATCCATGAATAACCCTATTACCATGAGAGTCTTATTACTTACAGTAATTAAATTCACACTGAGGCGTGAATGATGCTTAACACTCCTACAGCATTGTTAAATAACATTATATTAACTCAGCTCTACTTGGTAGTGTGTGGCAAGGAGATATTTTCCAGTGAAGAAGTCTATACACCATCCCCATCCACCATCTACCCTAGAGCCTGCCTTCCGCTTTTCCAAGTCTGCTAGAAAACAGGATACTTTTACAGTCCCATACAATCCACATCTACCACAACCCCCATGCACAAGCACTGCCAAACATAGGCCACAATACAACATCACACATAGCTTGTAACCTGCAGTGCAAACACAGGAATGGTGATGGTACTTTCTATTCACGTATAGCTATATACATCCTACAAGCATTACTGTATAATGTTTACATTTAGGCATAGCTATAAACACCAGATGCATAATACCTAGTATTTGTATATTAACGCAATACGCTCCGTAAACCTCTCATCTCTCCAACTCCTCCCTCACTGGTATCATGTGAGCAGACAGGGAAATGATGGCTCTTCAATGCCATCCCCACAAAGTTCCCAGTCTCCTCATCCGTCCTTCCTCTCCACCCCTCTGTCATGGAGAAGGCATCCCCCCCACTGGAAGTGTGTCCCCCTTTTTTTTTCCAGTGCTCTGGACACAATTCCCTCCCACCTCCTTGATCTCTTGGGTGGTCTTCCTTCTCCCACATCTTCACCCGCTCCCTCTCTCTGGCTCCCTCCCACCAACACTTAGACATGCTGTAGCTTCTCTCATCCTTAAAAAAAAAAAAAACTTATTCACAAAACTCTTCCTTTGACTCAAATTCTCCCTTCTTCCTCCAGCTATAGTTCTCTCTTCTCAGTCTGACCTCATTAAAAAGTTGCCTATAGTACATCCAGACAATGGACTATTACTCAGCGCTAAAAACAAATGAGCTATCAAGCCATGAAAAGACACAAAGGAATCATAAACGCCTATCACCAAGTGAAAGAAACCAATCTGAAAAGGTTACATACTATGTAGCCTTTCCAAATATGTGACGTTCTAGAAAAGGCAATACTGTGGAGAGAGCAAAAAATCATTGCTTGCCAGGAGTTGGGGGAAAAGAAGAATGAACGGGCACAGCACAGAGGATTTTTAGGGCAATGAATATACTCTGCATGACACCATAATGATGGCTACATGTCATTCATTATACATCTGTTCAAAGTCAAGAATGCACACCACCCAGCTTCCCTGGTGGCACAGTGGTTGAGAGTCCGCCTGCCGATGCAGCGGACACGGGTTCGTGCCCCGGTCTGGGAAGATCCCACATGCCACGGAGTAGCTGGGCCCGTGAGCCATGGCCGCTGAGCCTGTGCGTCTGGAGCCCGTGCTCCGCAACGGGAGAGGCCGCAACAGTGAGAGGCCCGCGTACTACAAAAAAAAAAAAAAAAAAAAAAAAAGAATGCACACCACCAAGAGTGACCCCCCTAATGTAAGCTATGAACTTTAGGTGATTATAACGTACCCAGGTAGGTTCATCAATTGTAACAAATGTCCCACTTCCAGTGGGAGTGAGAACACCATGCATGTGTGGGGCAGGGGTATATAGGAACTCTCTGGACCATCCTCTCAATTTTTCTGCAAACCTAAAACTGCTCTTTAAAAAAAATTAAACCTTAAAAAAAAAGTTGTCTATGCTCCCTGTTTCCATGTCCTCTCATTGGTCCAGCACTTGAACCTGCTATTTCAGAGGTCCCCACTGGCATGGCTGCTACTTCCCATGGCATGGCTACATTTAGTGCTTGTCCTGCTTGATGGGTCTCCGACCTCCTGACCAGTCCCTCCTCCCTGAAGCATCACTGCTTCCACTGACTCACGCTTTCTGCCTCCCTCGAAGGTTCTTCGTCCTCTGCCCATCTCCCAAATCCTGGTGTTCCCCGAGGTCTGTCCTGGTCCCTTCTCCCTTCTCCCTCTACCGATCACTCATATTTGTGGCTTCAATGTGCAGACTACTCCCAAATCTGTATCTTTTGTCCCAGCATCTCTCCACTGCTCCACAATTGTATTTCCAACTGCCAACTAGACAAATATGTTCAAATATGCCTCTGGCATCAGTATATTTAAACTTGAAGGCAACATCTCTGTTTCCAAACTTGCTCTTCTCCTGGGTCTCCTGCTCAGGAAAGGGCATCGCAATCCTAAATCAGAAATCTACACGTCATCCCAACCTCTCTCCCCTCTCATCCCTGTCATCCAAACAATCATCCAGTTCTGGCAATTCTACCCCTCAGTTACCTCCATGGCACCTACCTCCCAGCCTGTCGCCACGCAGTCCAGGCTGCCAGCAAATCTCTCCTGACACTGCAACCTCGTCCTAATCATTTCCTCTATCTCTGGTCAGGATCCATCAATAGCTCCCCTCTCGAGATACACTCCAACGTCTACATATTACTCCAAGGCCATCCAGGACCAGCCCCTGCCTGTCTCGCCATCTCTTGCCACTTCTTCCAAGCATTCTGTGCTCCAGCCAGACTGAATTCCTTTAAATTCCCGGTGCCCTGCTGCACTTCTTCCCTTCCTGGCCCTTTGCACGCACTGTTCTCTATACCTAGAACACTTGTTCCCTTAGGACCCTCCTCTCCTTCAGGCTAAACCCTTCATCCTTCAGTTCTCACACCAAAGGCCAGTTCTAGAAAGTCTGCCATGATCCCCCCTCCCCGCAAACTAGGTTGGAAGCAATCACTATACTTTATCATTGCTGTTCATTCCATTTTATGTCTTCCCCGCTAGATCCCAAGTTCCTTGAAGGCAGGGCTCCGGCATCCTGCCGATCACAGTAACCTGGAGCCTGGCAGAGCCTCAGCATAGAGAAGCTTGGTAAAGTATTGAGAACATGTACACAAAGCTTTTCCTAATCCTTATTTTGTGAAAACATATCCCCACTTCATCAAGGTAGAAATCACAGCAGTCGGAGAAGCTACAGGGCAGAAGAGGGATTCATCCAATGTTTTTAGATTTCAAGCAGCGCTCTTTCCAAGCTCCTGGTTTTCCAAAGCTGGATTGCCTTGGTACAAAGAGAAACTTACTTTTTTTTTTTTTTTTGCGGTACGCGGGCCTCTCACTGTTGTGGCCTCTCCCGTTGCGGAGCACAGGCTCCGGACGCGCAGGCTCAGCGGCCATGGTTCACGGGCCCAGCCGCTCCGCGGCATGTGGGATCTTCCCAGACCGGGGCACGAACCCGTGTCCCCTGCATCAGCAGGCGGACTCTCAACCACTGCGCCACCAGGGAAGCCCAACTTTCTTACATTTTAACTCACCTAAAAGAGGAAAGTGGCAACTGTTGATAAGACAATGAACACAGCACTGCAGCACAGTTCCTGGTACCATTAACTGTTATTGGGGCAAATGCCAAAATCCTGCAGTCCTTTCAAGTAACTCCTGGGAAAATTCCTCAACTTACTTTCCTCTGTAAAGATTCACTATTCCTGCCTTGATCACCCTACGTAAAATCCGCTTTCAAACCATCTAATATACTCACCAAAGTACAAAAAAATTACAAGGATCAGCCATGCAAAGACTATAAAGGAGACGTGACGCCTCTCTAACAAGCAGAATTCCAAATGCACGGAATGAACACTGTGTTCTGATCATGACAGAGCCAAGGAATCTGGAGAAATTAAAAAGTGGCTCACACTTTAAAGAAGAGTCCTGGGCTTCCCTGGTGGCGCAGTGGTTAAGAATCCGCCTGCCAATGCAGGGGACTCAGGTTCAAGCCGTGGTCCGGGAAGATCCCGGATGCCGCGGAGCAACTAAGCTCGTGCGCCACAACTACTGAGCCTGTGCTCTAGAGCCTGTGAGGCACAACTACTGAGCCCGCGTGCCGCAACTACTGAAGCCCGCGTGCCTAGAGCCTGGGCTCCGCAAAAAGAGAAGCCACCACAATAAGAAGCCCGCGCACTGCAACGAAGAGTAGCCCCTGCTCGCTGCAACTAGAGAAAGCCCATGTGCAGCAACAAAGACCCAATGCAGCCAAAAATAAATAAATAAATATTTTTTTTAAAAAAAAGAGTCCTAACACTGTTGCAGAAAACGTCTTAGATCATTTAAAATCCAAAATTTAAGAAGCAATGCATACGTAAGCAACAAATTCAGAAAAACTAACATGATCTGGCACTATACATGTGCATGCTCAGTTTGGGGTACATTAATTGCATTTTAGTTTCTATTTCAGTGTGTGTTTTTCTTGTAACAAATATATGAAGTGACAGAATTTTTTTTACACTTAAATTCGTCAGCTCCATTTTTTTGGTCCCCACTTGGAGCATCAATAAAGGAGGTACAAAAACACTTCTGGCCCCATTTTATTCTTCATCAGTTTGAGAAATTACATATGTATAGAAAGTGAATGAGGGTATATTTTTACTATCAACCATTATTGTTATGGGACTTATATAGAAGTTGACAGAAATTATTATTTACACAAGCAAATAGTACTACAATGTAAGTCGAAATTTTCTTCGATAAATTGCACTTACTCAAATGCACTACCATCTCACACACCGATCTAGGCAAGAATGCACAGTCCAAAGCCAATGCCCAGACATTCATGTCCTTAGAATCCTCTTCCATTATCCTTTTCAGCTTCTGACTTTGATATCAAGGCCTTTTTAAGCATCAGAATCAAAATGTGTTACATCATCCCCACCTGCAGCCCACACTCTCCTCTGCCCTCCCAGCCCTGTACCCAGCTCTTCTCTTGAAGAAGAAGCAAGCCCTAGTGATATTAACTTGTTCTGGGCATCCCTTTCTGGCCAGGGCTTGACCTCTGCCCTCACCATGTGCCCAGGAGCTCACACTCTCTCAGCCTAAGCCCGCCTCACTTCCCAGGATGTAATCACAAAAGTCTGACTCTCCTTGAACTCCTTTGACCTGCCATCTCCAGGAATGAGCCTTTATTTTACACTGATGTCAGAGTCACTGTATACACACTACACATATCTCCACCGCTACCTGTCTGGGAAAACTGTTCTCCCCTTCATCGCCCTGTTTGGGGCACATATCAGAAACACAGTCAGAGTGGGTAACTGGAACATGTGTTTAACTTGAGGCAAACTGTCCTCCGGACTTGCCCTCTTTATATAGTTCTTGTAAAACAAATTTGTACTCTTAAGCAGGTTATCTCAGTTGCCTGTCCTACAAGGTAACCTATGGATAATATTAAACTTTTTATTCTCATCTTCCCTAGATATTTTTATCTACTTTTTGCAAAGTTTTCTCTTGAACTTCCTTAAATCCAGACATTATGACCATAACTTAAGACTATAAAGCAATGCAAGTGCCCCAGACAAGCACACAACATTTGGATTATCCGCACACAACATTTGGATTATCTGCATGTCTCTGTTGCAGTGCTGTGTCTACTCCCCTCCAGCTACAGCATCCTTGCCGTCATTTTCCGCTGGGCTTCTCTCTATGTCTTGAATTTCCCGCTGAGGTGCTCCTTTTCCTGGGCAACTCCAGGCAAGCCTGAGGATTACATGTACTGTTTACCTCTCCCTTTCAAGTCAGGACCCTCTACCTGGATGGCTGCAGAAGCCTGAACTGAACAGACTCAGCTGGTGGCCGAGCTCTTGTAAGAAATTAAGACTTTCTGTAGTTAATTATTAAAGGCCCAAATCCACAGTTCAGCCTTCCTCACAGATCAGCTGCCATACTTTCCCAGCTTCTCCCCAGGGAAGTCCTCACTGGTGACGGAAAATCTCACTTCCTTGTGTTGTGCTCTCCTTTCCTACATGCGAATCCACTCAGGCTTTCTAGAAGTCACAGCTGTACCTGCTTCATCTCATCTGGATTAATAATCAACCAAACCGGTGACCCAGCACAGAACTCAGCAGCACGCCCTCAGTGACCCCATTACCACCAATGTCCTTAGCACCCATTACCTCCCTATACTTAAGCTGAAGGAACTTATCCCAAGCGGACTGACTTGTGTTTTGTTAACTTTTCCCCTAGACTGCTCATGTCAGTCGTTCACTTTTCAAATTTGCAGCTGGGATTCGACTTTATGGAATTGAAAGCAACAGGGTATCATTTCTCACTCTTTGAAGAAAAGAGTCGGCCAGTTTCCCTTGGGAGCTTCTCAAAAAGGTGAGAAAAAGAAAGATCGAGAACAATGTGGGTTTTAACCAGTCTTCTGGTACCTTCAGACACAAACACTCCCACGGAGGGTGTCATGACTGTCCTGTGCTCCTGGAGAAGCACCGCGCGCCCAGTTCCTGACCGAGACTACGCGGACACTTGGTCCTAGTTTACAAGTAACACCTGGGTGAGGGATCCTGTCTTATCAACCGTTGGTGGCACCGGGAAGCAAGGAATAAAAGAGCGAACACGGAAAGAACCCAGAAGAGAATCCCAAATACCCAGAGCCTCCTCGTCTCCCGTCGTTTCCTGGGAAAAACGGGCTGCCAAGCCTGGGCAGGAGCGGCCGGGCCGCGCCCCTCCCGCCGCGCGCCCACGCCGCCT
The DNA here is from genome assembly GCF_964165515.1 of Mesoplodon bidens. NCBI lineage: Eukaryota > Metazoa > Chordata > Mammalia > Artiodactyla > Ziphiidae > Mesoplodon > Mesoplodon bidens. The sequence goes on along the minus strand of NC_138168.1, from coordinate 76,208,809 downwards.
CCTTACCTTGCGGGAGTACGGGGGCTTGCTCAGGTGGATGCCGTCGCGGACGAGCTTATCCCTGATCATGATCTTCAGCTTCAGTTTCGGGTAGCTCACCAGCTCCCTGCCGCGAGGGGCGGTCGTCTGGCTGCGGGGGTCCCCGCGGGGGCCCTGGGCCTGGCCGCCGCAAGGCTCCCCCCGGCGGCGAGTGGGGACGGCGCCCGCGGGCGGCCCGGGTGGCGCGGGCGGCGGCTGCGGCTCCAGCGTGAAGTAGAGGCCGGCGGCGGCGGCGTCCTGTTCCCGCAGCCGGCGCACGGCCTCCAGGATGCGGCGCCGGTGCGCGGGCGCCAGCACCCCGATGGCGTCCAGGTCCGGGTCCCCGATCTGCTTGCACACCTCCAGGTCATCGTAGCCGTTATCCACGAAGGACTCAGCGTACTGCGGGAGCTGCAGCGCTTTCAGCCACTCGTAAACTATGTTGGTGCACATGGTGGGACTGGAACCCCCGCCGGCAAACGGCGTCCCAGCGCCCGAGCGGCACGGGCGGCACCAGTTCTGAGAACTTTTAATCCTCTCCTCCAAAGGGAAAGAAAAAATCTCAGTGAAGTTTTCCTTTTAAAAAGGATAGGGTCGGAAATAGAAAGCCATCAGAAGCCTGAAGAGGGAGAAGCGGAAAAGCGGCAAAGTGAATTCCCCAAGCAGCCTGGAGCTCGCAGGCACTGGCGGCTGGGGGAGCCGCGCCGCGCCGCCCTTAGATTCTCCGCCGCCGCCGCCGCCGCCGCCGCGGGGAGGGGCGCGCGGCGGGCGCGCGAGGGGGCGGAGGCGGGCGGGCGGGGCCCGGGCACACCCCTCGGACCCGCGCGAGGTCAGTGGCGCGTCGCGCCGCCCAGGACTTTCCGCAGCCCGGACCGTCCTGGGGCTGCGCGCCGCATCTCAGTTTCTGGCCGCCGCCGTTGGCGTCTGAACGCGCGCCCCGCGCTGCGGAGGCAGCTATTCGGCGCAGATCCGCGGCCGCCCAGGAGCGCCTCGTCTTCGCGAGTGCGAGTCACTGTCGTCCTCCTAGCCGGGAGGGGGTGTCTTCTAAACTGCCGGGCTCCCGCGGATGCCTTGGACTGCTTTTCACATTTGTTTTTAATCCGCTTTCTCTAGCTCGTGGAAATCTCTGCGCTCACTTCTTCCCGAACCTCTCTGGCTGCAGCCTGCGCGCTCGCCGGCCGCCCACGGGCACTTCCCCAGGCTGGGCGAGGCTGTGAGGTCAAGTTTCCCTTCTCCTTTTGCGATCCGTGTTGGATCCCCCTTGCTCGGAGCCCGCGCGCAGGCCGGAGCCCGGCGTTCTGGCTTCTCCCAGGGACGGCCGCTCGGCGCCCGGCCGCGGCGCTTTGGCTCGGCGGGTGGGCGCGACGCGGGGACCGCCCGTTTCCAGCCGGCGCTGCGTGCGGCCCCTCCTCGCTGCAGCTGGGCACTCTGGGCGGCGGGAGAGCCTGGTGCTTCTGCCTGGCTCTCCCTTCCTAGGCCCCCGGGTCCGCGAAAGTTTGGGACGGGTTGTACGAAATTTCCCCTCGGCTGGCGCATTCCCTGCCGCCCCGCCCCCCCCCCCCGGCGACTTTCTGCCGGGTCCTCTCACCCTCGTCTCCACTGTGCTTTCTTTCCGGTTCCCCCCCGCCCCCAGCATTCTGCCCTGCCTCTCCGGGTGCTCTGCCCGCCAGGGCGACACTTCGAGGCGTTCAGTCCAGGAGCCTGGGGAGCAGAGCTTACGCCTCCCGCCCCGGGATCGCGTGGACATCGATACACCAGCACCCAGCTCGCGTTAGAGGAGACGCACGGACCTCCCCCCGCCACACTTTCTCTCTAGGGAAGAACACAATCTACCGATTTTCCCTTTCGTGCCCAATGCCTGAACAGGCGCCTGGGGCGGGGACCCGAGGAGCAGGTGGAACCGCCGAGTGCCTCGCCCGAGTTTCCCTAAGTGTCTTGACCTCTTCTTGGGCCTAAGGGAATTTTGGTCTAGGTACTCAGTGGGGCAGGTTCACTGCCTCCACTCTTTTCGCGGAAGGGCGTTTCAACTTCGCACCTGAGCCATTTCAGGACCTGAACTGGACACTTTTCCTGGAGTCGCCGTGGGGCGTGCCAGCCGCTAGCCCCGACCCTGGAGGTGGACAACGATGATTTCACTGTCGTTTCCAGACCTGCTCATTTAGCCTTCAGGGCAGGGAGGGGATCCTCTTTCCTAAATCAAAAGAGCTGAACACCTTTGGGGACGTAGAGCCCTTAAAGAATCAAATGACAGTTTTGGCCCTTTGGGCGGGCAAAACAACCCACCTAGGTGCACCCAAAATATTATCTATAGCTGGGGGCAGGGGGAGAGGGTGGGCCGGGTTCCCAAGCCTCCGAACTCGCGGATACCACATTAAGAACAGTTGCCAGGAAGGATCTTCCAGGAAGGAGCCTGGTGGGCGTGGGGAGTCGAGCGCGAAGAGCTGTGGGGCTGCATGTAGCCCGTCCCCCACCCCCGCTTGGTCGCCCGGATCACGCCTGACGGAGCTCGACCTAGAGTCGCCGGCTCTGCTAGGTTGCGTTTCTCCTGCGCGCTTAGGTGCTGAAAGCACCAAGCCCCTTCCGCCCGGCGCAGCTCGCCGTCTCTCTCTCGCCAAAGCAGGCTCACAGTGCCCCCTAGCGATCGCGCGGCCTAATTTTAACGAGTTGTTCAAGCACCCCTCCCCACAAACTTACTCAGCCAAAGAAGTGAGCTTCAAGGCTTTATATTAGTTCCCCGGCCCCCTTTTAAAATACAAATGTTTACAGCAGGTTTACCTTTGTACCCCGACACTGTTTCATAAGGACCTTTGACTTTTAGGAGGAAAATACTCCAGCAGTTTGAACTATGCTGCTAAGAACAGAAGTTACAGCAGGTTATTTATTTGTAATTTACCATACGCCAGGCACCTACACATATCTCCTTATATATGGCAAGCCGTATTATTATCCAGCATCTTACAGAAGAGGAAATGGAGGCACCGAAACACCAATTTGCCCACCCACCCCACCCCAAAGATGTCACTGTTCACGATAGAGCAAGGGCCAGAACCCTGGAGGAATAAATTCAGCGCCTGTCTTCCAGCCAGGAAACTTCCTCGTCTCCAGCGTGTGCTAGGTAACGTGCAGGAAAAATTGGTCTGGTTGTAAGAGGGGAGCGCTTTTTGTTTTTAGACTGTGAAACTGAAAGCTGCAGGGTTTTTTAGTGCTGTGTTTTTTTCCTTTCCCCAGTTGTGTGAAAAGTCCAACAGTGTTACCGAGGGCTTCTTTGCTTCGTTATATACAGCTTTTTCCCCTCTGGGAGCTTGAAGACATTCACCTTGCTCATTAATCCTCAGTGACGGCAGCAAGTGTTTGTACTTCCGTTTTATAATTAGGGAAACTTGTTTGGGGGAAGATAAATTACTTGTCCAAGGTCATACAGTAAATCAGGGCAGAGACAAGAAGAAACCTGCCATGTCAAAGTGTCTTCCCAACCGGTGGCCGGGATTCTCCCTTTATTTATGTGCAAAGCCACTATCCAATTAGGAAATAAAGCATCATGGTGCTCTCTTTGGAAGGGAAGCCTTTTATAAATCGATCGCTGTTAATCAGTCATAAATAAAACTTACTGTTACCTGTAGAGAAAGCCTGCTATGTGGAGACTTCATTAGTCTGAACTACTGAGACACTTTTTCCCTTCTACTTCTCTTATTTCCTACACTTGCTCAAGTCTTTTATTTGTGAGCCCTCAAGGCTACTATCTTTCTTCTGCTTTGCCTTAGCATACTGAACCGCTTAGTAGATTTAGTTCCAGAGGCAACTACATATAATCGCAAATACAAAAGTTTTATAGGCTAAACAGGAGGGAGAGACACAAGGCTAAAGTCCAAAGTACAACAGGCAGTTTTAAGATTTAGAACTGTAGTGTTTTGGAGCTAGAAGGCCATTCAAGGTCATCTCAAACATCCATATTTACATGAAGGAAGTTGAAGCTCAGGAAGGTCAAATTACTTACCTAAGGTCACACCGCTAGTTTGTGACACATCTAGGACAGGAACCCAGATCTGTTTCCTCCTATGTTCTTCACAATGCACTGCATTACCTCATTTTTTGCTGTAAGCGCCTGGCTACTGTCAAAAACAGTCATTTACTCATCAAACGTTTATTAAGTAGGCATTTCAGTGCCAGGCACTGAAGCCAAAAGAGATGAGTTTTCCTTCATTCATTGGAACTGGAGAGATTTCATCATTCTAAATATGTAGAGAATAAACCCATAGTTTTTTGTATGTGAGTTCATGAATTAAGATTACAAAGGTGATATTTTCTTCTATCTTTAATTAATTATTCAAATTCCAGGAATCTTTACACTAGCCAAAATTTGTAATTAAACTATTTTACATCCAGACAGAAATGTATTTAAAAAAAACAAGTGGCTATTATACTTCTAGGCACAGCCTTAGAACACCAAATTAATTTACTCAACATACATTGTCAAGTACCTATAATTTTACAAGTATTTTCAAGCGGTATTGCTTTATTAGAATCTTTTTCTTTTTATAAAAATGTTCAAAACATTTATGATGCTGATTATTATTTAATGTGTTTGGAGCCAGATGTTTTTTTGCAGAGAGGACTCCTTGCCTGATGAAAATTAATGGGAAAATAGGTTGTAGACAATGTTTCTTTGTAGGCATTCTTTGAGAACTGTTCTGTAATGGTAATAACTATGGCAAAATGCCTGTTGATACCCAGTGTAATAAATTAATGATAATTATATTCAAGTTTTAAATTCTAAATCTCAAAAGACAGCTTTTCTACTTTGCTCAGACTCTGTAACCTGATCTAAGGATATAGAGTGAAAAACAATTTGTTATGAAATTTTCTTGGTGCCACTTAAGGTTTCATACCATTTTTTTTCAGAATAAATTGTTCGCATGTAGGGTGTGTAAAAATTAATTTCCATTAACATCTATTAAACGTCAGTCCCCAGTGTGTCTAGGCTTGTAGAAGTCAAGGATATATAATATTAATCTTAAAATGCAGAATATATGAGCTAAAAAGCATCTAGGAGGAGCATATGCCACAGGGAGAAAGGAGAATAATGGACTTGAATGATGTCATAGGCAATGTGTTCTCTGGTGGCTGGGAGTCAGGCGTTGGGTTGGCAACTTAATTGAGGGCAGGCTGGGCGGGGGCATCTGTTAATATGTCTGAGCTGTATACATTATACTTGTTTGTGACAACATGTATATGAAAGAAGGAGAGACACGAAGCAGTAGGGGGTAACAGCAGGATTCCATTAGATTATTCATTTATATTATAACAGGCCTTTCTTTCTCTAAGGAAGGAACAAAGGGTAAAAAAAAAAATATTCAAAAAAAGTCAGAGACCTGGAGATCACTAACAGAAAAAGCCAAGCAAGAGACTAATAGTGATAGAAAATAAAATGAGATCCATTAAAAATAAATAAATCTATGCTCTTATCTCTGGTAAGCCCGAAACATGCTGTATTTTAAAATTCACTCAAGAAGAGGAGGAAAGGATTGATTAGTTCAGTGTTTCCTAAAGTAAAGATGGTAGGTGAGGTATTTTGTTAAATGATAGGCTGCTCTTAGGAGTACCTTTTTTTTTAAATCTAAATCAGCAAAGTTAACTTACCGCCTGAAAGTTAGGTTACATAATCTCGTACAAGTGAAATGATATTGATAAAAACTATTTCAGACAAGTGCAAGTTATCTACTTAATCACAAAAATGAAATCACTCCATTTATGACCAGGTGTCAAAACTGAACACATACTAGCTGTTCCCATCTAACACTTCATTTCCCTTCAGGTGTTAGGACAAATGATTTGGTGAGGCTACTTCCTGAGATCTATTTGGCTCCCATGAGTGAGAGGATGTAGGTGGTCTCTTTTGAGACAAAGTAATTTTATGTGTTTGTTTTCAAATCTTTCTTCCTCCTTATTTGGTTCAAATTTGCTATTGGAATATACACTCTAAAACCCTTGAACCCTTAACTTATAGGAAACCTGCAGTAATTGGGGCTCCTATGGAAACCTTAGGCCTTGTTCCTTTTCCAGCTTTAGAGGGAGGCAGGTGGACTGTCTGTGAACTTTGAGGTCACTTTGGATATACATATGCAAACTCAGACCTCATTTATGGGTGTGTTAACATCCTATCTGAGTGCAGCACCAGATTCTTAAACCAGCAAAGCCCTATTCCTAGAAGTGTGTTGGACAAACCCGGGAATAGTAGATGTTTTGAATGCATCTTTAAAACTTTTCAGCCTATCAATTTCACCAAAGCCAAATTTCAGACTCTTGGGGTTGTTCATCTGTCTTGTCTGAGTGAGCCCAGACCCTCACAGCTTGGACCATGGCCATGGTCTTGGCAGCATGCTCTCTGCCAATGTGTCCTGACTTCCCAGGACTTGCTGGTTTCATGAGCAAGGAGGGCGGGGTCTTCAGGGACCTGCCCAGAAAAAATATAAATGATACATTCCTTATACTGTACATCAGGATAAATTCCAGATGGAGCAACAATTTAAAGATAAAGGTGAGCCCTGGGAGGCTAGCGGGGCTGCTGTTAGGAGGTCGCTCCGCAGACTTGGTGCTCGCCGGCTCCCTCTCCGCGCTCTGCGGCCGCCGCGGCGAAGATGAAATGAGTTTTCACTTGGAGTTGTCCTGCTTCTGAAAGCTGTCTTCTGTTCATTTTGCTTGAAATTTTACATCGGGAGAAGCATAGAAAAATAAACATCAGGAGAGACCCTGGGAAGATGGCGGAAGAGTAAGACGCGGAGATCACCTTCCTCCCCACACATACATCAGAAATTCATCTACACGTGGAACAACTCCTACAGAACACCTACTGAACTCTGACAGAAGACCTCAGACGGCCCAAAAGGCAAGAAACTCCCCACATACCTGGATAGGGCAAAAGAAAAAGGAATAAACAGAGACAAAAGGATAGGGACGGGACCTGCACCAGTGGGAGGGAGCCGTGAAGGAGGAAAGGTTTCCACACACTACAAGCCCCTTCGCGGGCGGAGACTGCAGGTGGCAGAGGGGGAAAGCTTCGGAGTAGCGGAGGAGAGCACAGCAACAGGGGTGTGGAGGGCAAAGCGGAGAGATTCTGGCACAGAGGACCGGTGCCCTCAGGCACACACCAGCCCGAGAGGCTTGTCTGCTCGGCCGCCGGGGCGGGCGGGGCTGGGAGCTGAGGCTCGGGTATCGGCTTTCAGTCGGAGCGCAGGGAGAGGACTGGGGCTGGCGGCAGGAAGAGAGCCTGAAGGGGTTAGTGCACCACGGCTAGCCCGGAGGGAGTCCGGGGAAAGGGTCTGGAGCTGCCGAAGAGGCAAGAGACTTTTTTCCCTTTTGTTTCCTGGTGCGCGAGGAGAGGGCATTAAGAGGGCTGCTTGGGGAAGCGCCGGAGACAGGCGCGAGCCGCGGGTAAGGCGCGGACCTCGGAGATGGGCGTGGGACGCTGGGGCTGCCGCCGCCGCCGCCGCTGCCGTGGGGCCTGTGTGCGAGCGTGGGTCACTGTCCGCCCTGCCTTCCGTGGGGCCTGTGCACCCCGCCACTGCCGGGGTCCCGGGACCCGGGGACGGCTTTCCCGGGAAAACGCACGGAGCGCCACGGGCTGCTGCAACGTCACGCCGGCCTCTGCCGCCGCAGGCCCGCCCCACACTGCGCGCCCCTCCCTCCCCTCTGCCTGAGTGAGCCAGAGCCCCCGAATCAGCGGCTCCTTTAAACCCGTCCTGTCTGAGTGAAGAACAGACGCCCTCCGGCGACCTACGCGCAGAGGCGGGGCCGGTCCAGGGCTGAGACCCGGGAGCTGTGAGAGCAGAGAAGAGACAGGGAAATCTCTCTGTGCAGCCTCGGAGGCAGCGGATTAAAGCTCCACGGTCCACTTGATGTGCCCTGCATCTGTGGAGTGCATGAATAGACAGCGAATCATCCCAAATTGAGGAAGTGGACTTTGAGGACAAGATTTAAGACTTTCCCCCCTTTTCCTCTTTTTACAACGAATTATCCCAAATTAAGGAGGTGGACTTAGCAAGATTTCAGACTTCTCGCCCTTTTCCTCTTTTTACAACGAAGTAACCCAAATTGAGGAGGTGGACTTGGAGAGCAAGATTTTTGATTTTTCCCCCTGCTCTCTTTTTGTGAATGTGTATGTGTATTCTTCTGTGTAAGAATCTCTCTGTATAGCTTTGCTTCCACCATATGTCCCAGGGTTCTATCGGTCGGTTTTTTTTTTTTCAATAATTACTTTTAAATTTTAATAACGCTACTATATTTCATACTTTATTCTATTTTACTTTACCTGCTCTTTCTTTTTTTCCTACCTTCCCTTCCTCCCTCCCTCCCTCCGCCCCTCCTTTCCTTCTTTCTTTCTTTCCTTCCTCCCTCCCTCCCTTCTTCCTTTCACTCTTTCTTTTTCTTTCCTTCCTCCCACCCTCCCTCCCTCCTGTCTTTCTTTCCTTCTTCCCTCCCTCCCACCCCTCTTCCTTTCACTTTGTTTTTCTTTCCTTCCTCCCTCCCTCCCTCCTGTCTTTCTTTCTTTCCTTCCTCCCTCCCTCCCTTCTTCCCTTCACTCTTCCTTTTTCTTTCATTCCTCCCTCTCTCCCTCCTTTCTTTCTTTCTTTCGTTCCATCTTTCCTCCCTCCCTCGCTCCTTTCTTCATTTCTTCCTTCCTTCCTTCCTTTCTTTCCTTCTTCCTTTCTTTCTCTCTCTCTTTCTTTCTTCTACTAATTCTTTCTTTCTACTTTTTCTCCCTTTTATTCTGAGCCGGGTAGATGAAAGGCTCTTGGTACTGGAGCCAGGAGTCAGTGCTGTGCCTCTGAAGTGGGAGAGCCAACTTTAGGACACGGGTCCACAAGAGACCTCCCAGCTACACATAATATCAAGCAGCGAAAATCTCCCAGAGATCTCCATCTCAACACCAGCACCCAGGTTCAGTCAACGACCAGCAAACTACAGTGCTGGTCACCCTATGCCAAGCAACTAGCAAGGCAGGAACACAACCCCACCCATTAACAGAGAGGCTGCCTAAAAACATAATAAGGCCACAGGCACCCCAAAACACACCACCAGACGTGGACCTGTCCACCAGAAAGACAAGATCGAGCCTCAACCACCAGAACACAGGCTCTAGTCCCCCCCACCGGGAAGCCTACACAACCTACTGAAACAACCTTGGCCACTGGGGACAGACACCAAAAACAAAAGGAACTATGAATCTGCAGCCTGCAAAAAGGAGACCCCAAACACAGTAACATAAGCAAAATGAGAAGACAGAAAAACACACAGCAGGTGAAGGAGCAAGATAAAAACCTACCAGACCTAACAAATGAAGAGGTAATAGGCAGTGTACCTGAAAAAGAATTCAGAATAATGATAGTAAAGATGATCCAAGATTCTATTTCCAAGATCCAAAATCATGGAAATAGAATAGACAAAATGCAAGAAACAGTTAACAAGGACCTAGAAGAACTAAAGATGAATCAAGCATCGATTAAAAACACAATAAATGAAATGAAAAATACTCTAGATGGGATCAATAGCAGAATAACTGAGGCAGAAGAACGGATAAGTGAGGTGGAAGATAAAATAGTGGAAATAACTGCTGCAGAGCAAAATAAAGAAAAAAGAATGAAAAGAACAGAGGACAGTCTCAGAGACCTCTGGGACAACATTAAATGCACCAACATTCGAATTATAGGGGTTCCAGAAGAAGAAGAGAAAAAGAAAGGGACTGAGAAAATATTTGAAGAGATTATAGTTGAAAACTTCCCTAATATGGGAAAGGAAATAGTTAATCAAGTCCAGGCGGCACAGAGAGTCCCATAAAGAATAAATCCAAGGAGAAATAAGCCAAGACACATATTAATCAAACTGTCAAAAATTAAACACAGAGAAATCATATTAAAAGCAGCAAGGGAAAAAAAAAACAAATAACACACAAGGGAATCCCCATCAGGTTAACAGCTGATCTCTCAGCAGAAACTCTACAAGCCAGAAGGGAGTGGCAGGACATAATTAAAGTGATGAAGGAGAGAAACCTGCAACCAAGATTACTCTACCCAGCAAGGATCTCATTCAGATTTGATGGAGAAATTAAAACCTTTACAGACAAGCAAAAGCTGAGAGAGTTCAGCACCACCAAACCAGCTTTACAACAAATGCTAAAGGAAATTCTCTAGGCAAGAAACACAACAGAAGGAATATACCTACAATAATGAACCCAAAGCAATTAAGGAAATGGGAATAGGAACATACATATCAATAATTACCTTAAATGTAAATGGACTAAATGCTCCCACCAAAAGACACAGATTGGCTGAATGGATACAAAAACAAGACCCATATATATGCTGTCTACAAGAGACGCACTTCAGACCTAGAGACACATACAGATTGAAAGTCAGGGGATGGAGAAAGATATTCCATGCAAATGGAAATCAAAAGAAAGCTGGAGTAGCAATTCTTATATCAGACAAAATAGACTTTAAAATAAAGACTATTAGAAGAGACAAAGAAGGACACTACATAATGATCAAGGGATCGATCCAAGAAGAAGATATAACAATTGTAAATATTTATGCACCCAACATAGGAGCACCTCAATACATAAGGCAAATACTAACAGCCATAAAAGGAGAAATCGACAGTAACACACTCATAGTAGGGGACTTTAACACCCCACTTTCACCAATGGACAGATCATCCAAAATGAAAATAAATAAGGAAACACAAGCTTTAAATGATACATTAAACAAGATGGACTTAATTGATATTTATAGGACATTCCATCCAAAAACAACAGAATACACATTTTTCTCAAGTGCTCATGGAACATTCTCCAGGATAGATCATATCTTGGGTCACAAATCAAGCCTTGGTAAATTTAAGAAAATTGAAATTGTATCAAGTATCTTTTCTGACCACAATGCTATGAGACTAGACATCAATTACAGGAAAAGATGTGTAAAAAATACAAACACATGGAGGCTAAACAATACACTACTCAATAACGAAGTGATCACTGAAGAAATCAAAGAGGAAATTAAAAAATACCTAGAAACAAATGACAATGGAGACACGACGACCCAAAACCTATGGGACGCAGCAAAAGCAGTTCTAAGGGGGAAGTTTAGAGCAATACAGTCCCACCTTAAGAAACAGGAAACATCTCGAGCAAACAAACTGACCCTGCACCTAAAGCAATTAGAGAAAGAAGAACAAAAAACCCCCAAAGCTAGCAGAAGGAAAGAAATCATAAAGATCAGATCAGAAATAAATGAAAAAGAAATGAAGGAAACGATAGCAAAGATCAATAAAACTAAAAGCTGGTTCTTTGAGAAGATAAACAAAATAGACAAACCATTAGCCAGACTCATCAAGAAAAAAAGGGAGAAGACTCAAATCAATAGAATTAGAAATGAGAAAGGAGAAGTAACAACTGACACTGCAGAAATACAAAAGATCATGAGAGATTACTACAAGCAACTCTATGCCCATAAAATGGACAACCTGGAAGAGATGGACAAATTCTTAGAAATGCACAACCTGCCAAGACTGAATCAGGAAGAAATAGAAAATATGAATAGACCAATCACAAGCACTGAAATTGAAACTGTGATTAAAAATCTTCCAACAAACAAAAGCCCAGGACCAGATGGCTTCACAGGCGAATTCTATCAAACATTTAGAGAAGAGGTAACACCCATCCTTCTCAAACTCTTCCAAACAATTTCAGAGGAAGGAACACTCCCAAACTCATTCTATGAGGCCACCATCACCTTGATAACAAAAGAAGGCAAGGATGTCACAAAGAAAGAAAACTACAGGCCAATATCACTGATGAACATAGATGCAAAAATCCTCAACAAAATACTAGCTAACAGAATGCAACAGCACATTAAAAGGATCATACACCATGATCAAGTGGGGTTTATTCCAGGAATGCAAGGATTCTTCAATATACGCACATCAATCAATGTGATACACCATATTAACAAGTTGAAGGAGAAAAACCATATGATCATCTCAATAGATGCAGAGAAAGCTTTCGACAAAATTCAACACCCATTTATGATAAAAACCCTGCAGAAAGTAGGCATAGAGGGAACTTTCCTCAACATAATAAAGGCCATATATGACAAACCCACAGCCAACATTGTCCTCAATGGTGAAAAACTGAAACCATTTCCACTAAGATCAGGAACAAGACAAGGCTGCCCACTCTCACCACTCTTATTCAACTTAGTTTGGGAAGTTTTAGCCACAGCAATCAGAGAAGAAAAGGAAAGAAAAGGAATCCAAATTGGAAAAGAAGAAGTAAAGCTGTCACTGTTTGCAGATGACATGATACTATACATAGAGAATCCTAAAGATGCCACCAGAAAACTACTAGAGCTAATCAATGAATTTGGTAAAGTAGCAATATACAAAATTAATGCACAGAAATCTCTGGCATTCCTATACACTAATGATGAAAAATCTGAAAATGAAGTCAAGAAAACACTCCCATTTACCATTGCAACAAAAAGAATAAAATACCTAGGAATAAACCTACCTAAGGAGACAAAAGACCTGTATGCAGAAAATTATAAGACACTGATGAAAGAAATTAAAGATGATACAAATAGATGGAGAGATATACCATGCTCCTGGATTGGAAGAATCAATATTGTGAAAATGACTCTACTACCCAAAGCAATCTACAGATTCAATGCAATCCCTATCAAACTACCACTGGCATTTTTCACAGAACTAGAACAAAAAATTTCAAAATTTGTTTGGAAAATCAAAAGACCCCGAATAGCCAAAGCAATCTTGAGAATGAAAAACGGAGCTGGAGGAATCAGGCTCCCTGACTTCAGACTATACTACAAAGCTACAGTAATCAAGACAGTGTGGTACTGGCATAAAAACAGAAAGATAGATCAATGGAACAGGACAGAAAGCCCAGAGATAAACCCACGCACATATGGTCAACTCATCTTTGATAAAGGAGGCAGGAATGCACAGTGGAGAAAGGACAGCCTCTTCAATAAGTGGTGCTGGGAAAACTGGACAGGGACATGTAAAAGTATGAGATTAGATCATTCCCTAACACCATACACAAAAGTAAGCTCAAAATGGATTAAAGACCTAAATGTAAGGCCAGAAACTATCAAACTCTTAGAGGAAAACATAGGCAGAACACTCTATGACGTAAATCACAGCAAGATCATTTTTGACCCACCTCCTAGAGTAATGGAAATAAAGACAAAAATAAACACATGGGACCTAATGAAACTTCAAAGCTTTTGCACAGCAAAGGAAACCATAAACAAGACCAAAAGACCACCCTCAGAATGGGAGAAAATATTTGCAAGTGAAGCAACTGACAAAGGATTAATCTCCAAAATTTATAAGCAGCTCATGCAGCTCAATAGCAAAAAAACCAAACAACCCAATCCAAAAATGGGCCAAAGACTTAAATAGGCATTTCTCCAAAGAAGATATACAGACTGCCAACAAACACATGAAAGGTTGCTCAACATCACTAATCATTAGAGAAATGCAAATCAAAACTACAATGAGATATCATCTCATACCAGTAAGAATGGCCATGATCAAAAAATCTAGAAACAATAAATGCTGGAGAGGGTGTGGAGAAAAGGGAACACTCTTGCACTGCTGGTGGGATTGTGAATTGGTAGAGCCACTATGGAGAACAGTATGGAGGTTCCTTAAAAAACTACAAGTAGAACTACCATATGACCCAGCAATCCCACTACTTGGCATATACCCTGAGAAAACCACAATTCAAAAAGAGACATGTACCAAAATGTTCATTGCAGCTCTATTCACAATAGACCGGAGATGGAAACAACCTAAGTGTCCATCATCGGATGAATGGATAAAGAAGATGTGGCACATATATACAGTGGAATATTACTCAGCCATAAAAAGAAACGAAACTGAGCTATTTGTAATGAGTTGGATAGACCTAGAGTCTGTCATACAGAGTGAAGTAAGTCAGAAAGAGAAAGACAAATACCGTATGCTAACACATATATATGGAATTAAAAAAAAATGTCATGAAGAACCTAGGGGTAAAACGGGAATAAAGACACAGACCTACTTGAGAATGGACCTGAGGATATGGGGAGGGGGAAGGGTAAGCTGTGACAAAGCGAAAGAGAGGCATGGACATATATACACTACCAAACGGAAGGTAGATAGCTAGTGGGAAGCAGCCGCATAGCACAGCGAGATCAGCTTGGTGCTTTGTGACTGCCTGGAGGAGTTGGATAGGGAGGGTGGGAGGGAGATGCAAGAGGGAAGGGATATGGGAACAGATGTAAATGTATGACTGATTCACTTTGTTATAAAGCAGAAACTAATAAAAAAATATAAAGTATAAAAAAAAATTACTTGGGTGCTTCCCTGTTGGCGCAGTGGTTGAGAGTCCACCTGCCGATGCAGGGGACACAGGTTTGTGCCTCGGTCTGGGAGGATCCCACATGCCGTGGAGCGGCTGGGCCCGTGAGCCATGGCTGCTGAGCCTGCGCCTCCGGAGCCTATGCTCTGCAACTGGAGAGGCCACAACAGTGAGAGGCCCGCGTACCGCAAAAAAAAAAAAAAAAAAAAAAATTACTTGGGAAGGTTGCAATGTATCTTCCCACACTACCACAAAATCTCGTTATCATTCTGGACTCAGCTCTCTGGGGAGGCCTCTCCAGTAACCCCAGTCTCCCACAGGGTTTTGTTTTTGGTTTGTTGGTTTGTCTGTACTCATTTTTATTGGAGTATAGTTGCTTTACAATGTTGTGTTAACTTCTGCTGCACTGCAAAATGAATCAGCCATACATATACATATATCCCCTCACTTTTGGATTTTCCTACCATTTAGGACACCACAGTACATTAAGTAGGGTTCCCTGTGTCCCACAGGGTTTTATTATGGACCCTTTACCAGAGCACCTACTATGCAGGACTGGAATCTTTGGGGAAGTGGGGTACAGAATGGAAAAGTATCTGAGCTTTTAGCTACTCTGCCTGGTTTAGTGTCCTGACCCTGAATCTTTGTAGTTGCGTGCCCTTGGACAAGTTATCGAATCTGTTGAAGACATGGGATTTCCTCTTTAAAATGAGATGATCTTGAGCTTCCCTGGTGGTGCAGTGGTTGAGAGTCCGCCTGCCGATGCAGGGGACACGGGTTCATGCCCCGGTCCGGGAAGATCCCACATGCCGTGGAGTGGCTGGGCCCGTGAGCCATGGCCGCTGGGCCTGCATGTCCGGAGCCTGTGCTCCACAACAGGAGAGGCCACAACAGTGAGAGGCCCGCGTACCGCAAAAAAAAAAAAAAAAAAAAAAAAGAGATGATCTTGCAGTACCTACTTCATAGGGCTGCTGGGAGGACTAACTTAGATAAGTCAGATAAAGTGCTTAGAATGGTTTTTGGCACATAGTAAAAGAGTGCCACAAATGTTGGTGAATATTATTATCACTGCTGTTGTTAGTATACTTATTATTAATAATAATAGAGTTAATATTAACTTGAGAGAAAAATTTGACTTTTATAGCTTTGTATATTTCGCATCAAGCCAAGTTCACTTAATATCTGTTGATGAAGTTGAAGTAGGTCTTATGCTTATTTTTCTCACAATATAGTTCAAGTGCAGGAACTAATGAGGCCTGAAGAATAAGTTAAACCACAGTCCACATGCTTTCTTCCAAAGTCACTTTCTTTGTTTTTTGTACCGTCTGATTCCAATGTCCCGCCCAGAAATAATATTCTCCAATTTTAGACAATTTTGCAATGGGTATAATCTCATTATTTTATGAGTCAGTGACTACCAATAATTTACTTTTTAATTAATCTATTTACTTATAATGCCACAGTATCTACTAATTTTTAACAAATTTTGGCATAAATAAACAGTTCTTTCTGTGTGAACTTGAATGACTGGGGCAAGTATCAACAAACTTGTGCTGTAAAGGCCCAGTAGTAAATGTTTTAGTCCTTGTGTTCTGCATAAATATCAGAAAACATCCTGCTCGATGATTCCACAAAGAGTCCAAAATACATTGCCCCCTTTAAAAAAACTTGTCACCTGTGTACATTTATATTGTGTATTTCACACAAATGTCTCTGATGTAAATGAAGCGGAAAAATGTTCACATATTTCCATGATTCAAAGTCAGCCTTCTTTTGACAATCCATAAAGGGATTTGCTGGGGACCACCTTGAGGACCAAGGTTGTTGAAGGTCCTTGCACATTTTAGGGTTTTTTGCAGAGCCCAAGGCCGTGACCGCCTTTGCCTTGTGATAGAGCTAACTTCACTCATTTTATAATGGAACTGACTATGTGGGTTGATATTCACTAAAGAGAACACAGCAAAATAAATGTGACCAAGAAAGAACAGGTGACAAGCAAGACATGACAGAGAATTCTTTTCCTTATTTGTTCCTAAGTTGTGGCAATGAAAAATACTTTGAGGTAGAACAGTAAGGAATTTGAAAAGGTGGGAGTTGCCGGGGTTAGTAGAGCCTACCTACCTGTCTTCGGAAGCGTTATCACCAAACCTCTTTGAAATCTCTTTTATTTATTTATTTATTTATTTATTTATTTAGTTTTGGCTGTGTTGGGTCTTCGTTTCTGTACTAGGGCTTTCTCTAGTTGTGGTGGGCGGGGGCCACTCTTCATAGCGGTGCGCGGGCCTCTCACTATCGCGGCCTCTCTTGTTGCGGAGCACAGGCTCCAGACGTGCAGGCTCAGTAGTTGTGGCTCACGGGCCTAGTTGCTCCGCGGCATGTGGGGTCTTCCTAGACCAGGGCTCAAACCCGTGTCCCCTGCATTGACAGGCAGATTCTCAAACGCTGTGCCACCAGGGAATCCCCTCCTTGAAATCTTTTAAACATGTCGTTCTGCCTTTGAATTTGACAAGTTCCTTAAGCACCTGAAAGACGAAAGGGTTAAGAGACTGTGGATTTCCAAATACACATGTATTTTGTGTGGAGCGGTGTAGAACCGTTTTGTCCTGTGGTGATTCTTAGCTATCCTACAGGCATAGAAGAGGAAAGGTCAAGTTTGAATTCCAGGAGTTTCTCGACTGCAAAATGGAAATACATGTGGTAAAGATAACACTTCTCTAACAAAGAAACATAGATTTGACAACTTTTAAAAAAATACAGTAGGTTCAGTTTCTGCCATGTTTAAAAAAACAGAATAGGCTAAAAGCACCACCAGAGATCATAAGCAAAATTGAATAGAAGTGTTAACTTTCCTATAAAGAAGTTTGAGAGTAACAATTATACCGCGACTTCACTGAGGAAAAAAGGTAAATGCACTGAAAACACACCAGAAATAATATGTTATTAATTTTTTATAATTTTTTTCTAATAATCAAACTAATCCATACGGGAAGGAAATGCACAAAAATGGTCACTGTGGTTATTTTAGGATGATGAGTTTATGAGTGAATTTTTATTTCTGTTTTATACTTTACTGTATTTTTCCATTTGTTTGCAATTTTAATATATTTACAAGCAGACACAAAAGATAAATAGTGAGTCCGTAAATACTCCTTTCCTAATATTCATATTATCTCTGGCATTACCTTCTCCAGGAAAGCTTCCGAACCTTTAGAGGACCCTATTCCTTTAAAACTGGGTGAGGGACTACAATAAAGAGTCAGACTCCAGTTTTGATGTTTGACTGCAACAGCTTCTAAGCCTCACCCTGCTCTCCTTTGTGTGCCACATCCGGGCAAGTTGATAAGAAAGAGCCGGTGTGCCTTCCTTTGGATCCAGTGAGAGATTCAGACCACACAAACCCCGACCGCTCACAAGAATTCTGCCCGAGGCTCCAACCCTCAGCCACAATAAAAACCCAGAGTTAGTTTCCTTTCCTTCCTCTTTCAAGCCGTTTCTGATCTGCTAGACGAGCCTCCCCTCCCCTCCCCTCCCCTCCCCTCCCCTCCCCAGAGAGCTCAATTATGTAAGTAATAAACTTTTTCATACCCTCTCAAGGTGTGTGTGGCATTATCAGTCTTGACATCTGAAGCAAAATTTAGGCCGGGTCCCTCCTGCTTTTAAAGGCTAGCCATGGGGACGTCCCTGGAGGGCCAGTGTTAAGACGCCAAGCCCCCATTGCAGGGGGCACGGGTTCAATCTCTGGTCGGGGAACTGAGATCCCACATGCTGCAGGGCCAAAAATGATAATAATAATAATAAATAAAAATTTAAAAAGCAATACATATTTTTTTAAAGTGTAGCCACACTCACTACTGGGCATATACCCAGAGAAAACCATAATTCAAAAAGACACATGCACCCCAATGTTCATTGCAGCACTATTTACAATAGCCAGGTCATGGAAGCAACCTAAATGCCCATCAACAGATGAATGGATAAAGAAGATGTGGCACATATATACAATGGAATATTTAAAAAGGAACGAAATTGGGTCATTTGTAGAGATGTGGATGGATCTAGAGACTGTCATACAGAGTGAATTAAGTCAGAAAGAGAAAAACAAATATCGTATATTAACACATATGTGTGGAACCTAGAAAAATGGTACAGATGAACCAGTTTGCAGGGCAGAAATAGAGAAACAGATGTAGAGAACAAACGTATGGACACCAAGGGGGGAAAGTCGGGGGGATGAATTGGGAGATTGGGATTGACATATATACACTAATATGTATAAAATAGATAACTAGTAAGAAACTGTTGTATAAAAAAATAAATAAAATAAAATTAAAAAAAAAAGTGTAGCCACAGAAGGGAACCCCTGTTATTTTGTGTTCCCACAGTAATATCTGTCACTGCGCTGTACATTATCTATTTATGCAGCTGTATTCCCCCACAGCTTTGAGATTCTTGAGGATGGAGGTGGGGGGCTATTTATTATTACCCATTTTTAGTCTTTCTCCAGCATCCCAGGGATGCAGTAGGTATCTGTGAATGTACAACAGGTAGGAATTGCTCCACAATTTCCAAGAGCGTGAAATATCCTTTCCTTTGCTTCTCAAAATCAAATCAAATCTGGCCCCTCCCCATGAGCCAGAGGTAGCAGGAAGGATAAAACATTTTTCGCGATGCTCTCATCTCCCAAGTCCAGGTGCAAGAACACTAAGCCTTCTGCACGCCAAGAAACTGGAGAAAAGCCACAGCCTTCAGTCCACCCTGGCTGCCTGTCCTCGTCCAGGCTCCTGGGAGCCATCTGAAGGTGACATCTGTAATGCCAAGCTCAGTCCGGGTGTGCTCAGGACCCAGCTAAATACAAAATCTCCAAATGGGGTTCACCACCACTTTCTGGCATTCCAGAGGGTGGCGATTCTTTACCTCTGTGAGAATCTGCCACCAAACAAATATGTTTCCCATCCTACCTCTTCCCACCATTTCCTTTGCTATATCCCCTCTTTGATCAAGAGAGCCCCAATCTCAAAGTCCTGGCTTGCCTTCTTGGTCAGCAATTAATTTTCAATAAACCTTGTGACAAATAATTGTTTAATGAATAGAGGAAACATTAATTACTTTAAATTTCTTCACCCAAGCTAAGATTCTGCTTTTAGTATTGCCATAGTAGAGGGGAAAGATAGAATGATTTATTGTGATAAGTAATATCGTTTAGTCCAACTTTTGCCACCTTCTTTTATACATTTGTGGGATTTCCTTTCTGTTTAAAATTTTAAATTAGCTTTAATTAGGTACAATTTACATCCAGTGACATTCACTCATTCGAATTGTATGGTTCTATGAATTTTGTCATACACATACCACCCTGAACCAGCACGACAATTAAGATACAGAACATTTCTCTCACCCCCAAAGTTCCTCTTTCCCCTTTGCAGTCAATCCCTACTCCTATCCCAGCTCCAGGCAACCACTGATGTGCTTTGTATCATGGATTCTGCCTTTTGTAAAATTTCTTATGAATGGAATTCAAGCTATGTGGTCTTCTGTGTGTGACTTCTTTCACTTAGCAAAATGTGTTGAGATTCAACCATGTGGTGTGAACCTGTAATTAGTGCCATTTTATTATTGAGTAGTAATTTATCATTAAGAATGTACTGCCGTTTGTCCATTTAACGATTGATGGACATTTTGGGCTCTTTCCAGTTCCTGGTTTTCATGAATATTGCTGCCATGAACATTTGAGCACAAATCTCTGTGTGGATTGATGCTATGCTTTCATTTCTTTTTGGATAAATACCTGGAAGGGAATTGCTGGGTCATATAGTGACCATAAGGAACTGCCTTCTAAAGTGACCATATACCTTTATATCCCACTGGTGATGGAGGAGAGCCTGATTTGCTACTCATGTTCTACAACGTTTGTCATTGTCAGTTCCTTTCATTTTAGCGATTCAATTTTATATGCAGTGGTATCTCACTGTGGCTTTAATTTGCATTTCTCTAATAACTAATGACATTGACCATCTTTTCTTGTACTTATATCTGGTAATTTTATCTTTGGTGAAGTGTCGACTTTTTGCCTGTTTTATGTTATCAAAGTTGTTTTAATATTGAGTAGCAAGGGTTCTTTATGAATCTGCATAGATTTTTTTTTATCAGATATATGCTTTGCAAATAATTTCTCTCAGTATGTGGCTTGCCTTTTCATTTTCTTCATATTGCCTTTTGAAGGACAAAATCCTTAAATTATGTCCAATTTATCAATTTGTTCTTTCAGGGTTCATACTTTCTGTGTTTTCTTTAAGAAATTTTTGCAAAATGTAAGGTCATTAAGGTTTTCTCCTCCGTTTTCTTCTAGAAGTTTTGTAGTTGTCACTTTTACACTTGGATCTATGATCCATTTCAAGTTAACTTTTGTATGTGGTCTGAGGTAAAGGTCAAAGTTCATCATTTTTACATATAAATAATCAGCTTTGCCAATACCATTTATTGAAAAGATTATCCTTTCTCCATGGCATCTTTGTTGAAAATCAGTTGGGCACCTAGAGGGCATTATGCAAAGTAAGTCAGAGAGAAAAAGACAAATACCATGCGATCTTACTTATATGTGAAAACTAAGAACAAATACAAAAACCAACAAGCTCATTCATACAGAGAACAGATTAGCGGTTGTCAGAGACGAGAGGCAGGGGAGTGGGCAAAGGGGGTCAAAAGGTACAAACTTCCCATTATAAAATAAGTAAATAAATCTTGGGGATGTAATGTATAGCATGACAACTATAGTTGATAATACTGTATTGCATATTTACAACTTGCTAAGAGGGTACGTCTTAAATGTTCTCAACAAAAGAAAATGTTCTGCAACTATGTATGCTGTGGATGTTAACTAGATTTATTGTAGTGATAATTTCATAATATGTACAAATATTGAATCATGTTGTACATATGAAACTGATATAATGTTGTATGTCAGTTATAACTCAATAAAAATAATATTGAGGGCAAATAAAGATATGTTTATATTAAAAAGAAAACCAATTGGTCACTTATGTGTGAATCTATTTCTGAACTATCTATTCTATTCCATTGACTTATATGTCTATATCTATGCCAATACCAAACTGCCTTTACTGTTGCTTTACAGAAAGTCTTGAAATCAGGTAGTATAAATCCCCAAATTTCATTCTTCTTTTTCAAATTTGTTATGGTTATTATAGGTCCTTGTATTTCCTTTGAAATGCTAGAATGAGTTTATCAGTTTCTATTCCTCCTCCTCCTAAAGCCAGCTGTATTTCCTTGAATGTATAGATTAACTTGGGAAAATTTGACATTTTACAAATATTGAGTCTAAATTTATGAGCAGGGTGTATCTCTGCATTTATTTCTAGTTTTAAAAAATCTTCATTATCACTGTCTTTGTAGTTCTCAATGTACAGGTCTTTTGCAAATTTTTGTAAAATTTTATCTAAATATTTCATATTTCCATTGTTATTGTAGATGTTTTTTAAAATTTCAGTTCCTAACCATTCATTAATATTATAAAGAAATATGACTATTTTTTATATTGATCTTGTATCCTGTAACCTTGTTAAACTCACATATTAGTTCTGGTAATCTGTGTGTGTGTGTGTGGTAGGTTCCCTTGGATTTTTTACATAAATGGTCATGTTATCTGAGAATAAAAAAAGTTTTATTTTTCTTTTCCAAATGGTATGTCTTTTGTTTCTTTTTCTAGTGTTATTACTCTGGGTAGGGCATCTAGTGCAATACTGAACATAAGTGATGAGAGCAGATATTCTTGCCTTGCTGCCTCATGAGGATATAATAACTTCTTGGTCCTTCTTCCTGCTTTAGAAGTCTAGCAGAGACTCAGACCTCTTGGAACGCTGAGAGTATGTCTGGTTTTCTCCACGAATTCCTCTCCTTCTTCCTATATTATAAATATAGGCATTTCTGAATTGAATGTCTACTGTCCTCTCTGTCCACCATCTTGGAATGATTGTGATGACACTTTCAGGTAATCTCAGAATTGCTAGCCTGGTCCAGGCTTTTCATCATTTCTTGCAATAGCCTTCTAACTGTTCCCTTTGCTTCGGCCCCTGCTCTCCTCATGTCTATTCCCACACAGCAGCCAGAGTGATCCTGTTCAGATTAAGTCAGGCCATGTCACTCCTCTGTTTGATACCCTCCATGTTTGTTCATCTTTTCTCTCAGAAGAGAAACCAGTGACCCTACGATGTTCTGTAAAGCCCTACAGCATACATGTATGGCTCCAGCAACCTTCCCACTTATTTACTCCACTCCAGGACACTCATTTCCTTGCTGATGCTCAGATGTGCCAGGCAAACACACTTGACCTCAGAACTTTAACACTTGCTGCTCCCTCCATCTGGAAGACGCTTCCCTGCTTGATCTGCCCAGTCTGCTCCCTCACTACCTCCTTCATCTTTTCTCAAGTGTACTTTTTCTGGCCACCCTAATTAAGGTACCAAACAAACAAGCAAATAAATAAACAAAAATTCTCCCTCTCATGCACAGTTTACTCTCCACCTTGATTTTATTTTTCTCCCTGGAACTTATTATTATCTAACATAATATTTACTGTAGGTTCAATGACAGCAGAGATTAGGGGTAGGGTAGTGGCTGTTCTGTGTGCTCATACTCATTGCCTAGAACGCTGCTTGGCATATGATAGGTGTTTAATGAATATTTTTGGAATGAATGCAGAAATGATGAGCAGTGGTAGATGTTCTTAGAAAGATCAGTAAAGACATACATGGTGGAAAAGTCCATAAGGCACTTCTAGACCTAGCAAGCTTATGTGAAAGAGCTTGCATAATTTCTGCAATTTCTTGGTAAAGAGAATACTTTCATTATATGCCCATAATGGAGTAATGTATATTACTCCAATCATTTGGAAACGTGTACAATAGTAGAATTCAAAGACACTTAGCTGTTAGGACTTCTAAAGCCTCTAAGTTATCTGGCTCTCTTGGCCTATTCCTTTGGATTATTTTATTTGGAAACATTCATTGTCTATTGTGTTTACAGATTTGTAGCAGAATGATTAGAGCAGCCTCAAAGAACTTTGAAAAAAAATGAAAATTTGTCTCGTTCTTACTAGCTCTTCCTAACAGTTTTCTAAGTTATCTCTGTCATTCCATTGTTTAAAGTTAAGCATGCCACATTGCACGCTCCTCTGCCTAGAACCGTGCCTGTGCCCTATAGATAAATTGGGAAAGAATAATGTGCTAATTTGTGGGCTCCAGAGCATGGTTGCATCTAGGTTTTAGCATAAACTTTAATTTTAACAAAGAGAAAATAGCAGATTCAATTATAGATGTGGAAAGCCTTGGAGACAACTAGGAGTAAAGGAAGACAAAGTCAGAACGATTACAGTCTTAAAATAACAATAGCGTTAGTATTTCACTGTACAAAGCACTTTATCTTTTGTGCACCTCATTCACTATAAGCCTTGGAAAAACTATTTTTATTGCTTTAAGATGTGGAAACCAGAGCTCAGAAAGGCTGTGGGCTATTTCTAGTCACATAACTATTAAGCGACAGATAAAGGATTATCAACCCCACGTCTCAGTTCCAAATTATATGTTCTTTTCACTGCATTTCATTAACATATAATCGATCCTTGATCAAAAATTATCAAAGCACCTGAAATAATCTGATTTTTAAAAACGTTCCAAAGGCATCTGTGTAAAAGCAATGGCATAAAACCTTGTCAAGGGTAGGTCTTCCATAATTGAAGAAAGAGGTTGAGATGCAGAGAGCAAACCAATGGACAGTGTCAAAATCAAAAGAAATGTCAAAATAAAGTAAAAACCAGAGCCCTCACAGAAAGAAAGAAATGTAGTAACGATGGAGATAAATGGACTCTCCATGTACCATCAGCATTTCTGTGGAGCCACAGTGAACTGCTAACATTCAAAAAATGATTGTGATTATTATTAAAGATATAAGGAGCTTAAAGTTCAGTGAGACCTTCCGGGTGGTTGGTAGTCAAGCAGTATTAATAAGGTCACAGTCTATTGTGTTATTCTTTATAGCAGTCTTTTGAAATGTTTCAGATTTTGTTTTTACATTATAAAGATATTTGTTTGGTTTTTAGCTATCGTACTTGAAATTGATGCTCATAAAAATAAAGGATACATGTTATAAATTTGGACATAACCAGAATTTCAAAAATAAAGTCAGTGCTTTGAAGACGGGAAAAATATTTCACTAATGAATTCAATGTCTTGTGAATTTTTTAAAATACAAGAAAATAAATAATACCTTATAAAAAATAAAGTAGCAGATCCTGCTGTTATAAATTATATACCTAATATAACGTCTTTCTTCTTTAATATTTCAGGGAAAAAAAATTGTTCCAGAAGATAATAATGAAAATTAAATTAAATATAAAATTGTGTTGTTTGTGAAACCACTTACAATAGAAATGACTTTTTGACATATATATGGGCTTATTTCAAAATTTTCAAAGCAGAGTGTATCATAAATTAATTATATACAAGGATAAATTACACATTGGTATTCTAGGCATCTGTTTCATCATCTGCTTGACTAGATTCTGAGTTTTAAGCTGGACAACCTGCACATGGTAGAATTATTACGCTTAAGATATTAACAGAAGTATTTTTTTCTTTCTCTCTTTTTTTTTTTTTTTTTTTGCGGTACGCGGGCCTCTCACAGTTGTGGCCTCTCCCGTTGCGGAGCACAGGCTCTGGGCTCACGGGCCCAGCCGCTCCGTGGCATGTGGGATCTTCCCGGACCGGGGCACGAACCCGTGTCCCCTGCATCGGCAGGCGGACTCTCGACCACTGTGCCACCAGGGAAGCCCCAAATGTGTCTTTTAAGGCTTTATAAATGGGCGACAGTCTTACGAATGTAGCTTAGACTCATAGACTTTGTCTGGAATGTCCTTTAGGCACTGACCATAATTCAGGTTCAAAGTCTGTTTCTGAACCCACGTCGTCTTAGACCATCCTGTTGTACTGTTTATACTAGATGCTGTTATTGCACTAATATATCCTAGAAGCAAACTAATTAAATGCCTTTTGATTTGAATGAAGTAAGTACAGTTAAAGAGACTAGATTCTAATTTGCTTTTAAAGTTAACGGAGTCACAGACTGGAGGGAAGCAAAGGTGTTGATGAAGAAGCTCAGTGGGGACAGAAAGGCTCCCCCCTCCCCCCAAATTAGGCTGCTTTCTTTGCTGGAGAAGAACACTTGTTAATTATGAAATACTCATAAATTTGCCTCAACTTAAGTGCTCACGAGCCGAGGATAATGGAAGGAAAAACAATTTAAATCACATTATGTAGCAAGCAACTGAATAATGTATTTTATACTGTCTCAGTGCATTTCATCTCCTCAAGGCCACAGAGGTGCTCCTGCAACTTCAAATGGCAGAAGGAAAACTCACTTTTGGTTTATACTGTTTTCTATGATTCATGGGTTTTTAGTAGTAAACAGTTTGCTTCAAGAAGATTTTTCCTTTTCCATGCCTGCTGCCGATTTATGGTTTGTTTTTCTGAAGGGCTTTGAAAGTGTTGAAGCTGCTAAATATACAGTTATCTCTGAATGTTATCTGAAATTTTAGGGGAATTTCTAGGGCCAACACTTTTAAAGAAATCCAAACCATATCTTAAAAAAATTTTAACGGCATGAACAGTAGTTATGGAATGTCTTACTTTCAAGGATAAAACATTGTTATTTTACCTCTTATGGGTACTATTAAAATCCAAGGGAAGAAAAAAAACAATTTTTTACTTTGATGTATTTTGTTTTACTCTTCTAATATTTTAAAGTGGAATTACAATAGTAATCAATCAGGTGTGCAGGCCCCGATATAAGAACTCCCACTATCAGAGAGAAAAGGAATGAGCCACTCAGGTCAGAGAAAAACTATACTTTTGAGTAGAAAATCTCATCCCTGCTGATGTAAAATAACTCCTTGAATGTGATTAATAACTATTGAAGTTCCTGTACAATTAGGAATTATTGCATCTAAGAGTCATGGACATTTACAGCTGAAAGGGTCCGTAAAGATAATTTAGCCCAACCTCTTCATTTTTCATAGATGGAGGCACAGAGAGAATGAAAGACTAACCAAAGGTCATGCGGCTAGAACCAGAATCAAATTCCCTACCTTCACTGGAGTGAAATTAAAAAGACATTAATTAAATTCTATTGCAGGCAATATTGCAGACTAAATGTTCAGAAGAAAGGAAAATTGCTGTATAGTTTTGTTTTAAGTATTTTATAATGCATGGTTGAGCTGGCAGAAAAGTACAAATATTAAGAAGGGCAAAAATGATAAGAAAGTGTGAGTTTAGAGTGGCATGTAAGTGCTGGAATCGGGTGTTTGTCCATGGTATTTGCCAATCCCTGGGGGCCAAGAACTTGGGATTTAAAGAGCCACATACAAAATCTGGAGCTTTGAGCAGAGTGGGGATTTGGACAAGTCTTTTTCAATACTTTTTGGTCACATAAAGCTAGAACTTATAAAGGATGTTAACCTCAGTAATAGGGTAAAATAGAAGACCATCACCATCTGAAGGGAGAGAGCTAGCAAACATCTCAAATTTGACTCTGAGTGTCAGAGGAAACACAGGTTTCCCCAGAAGATTCCTAATATTCAGGTAGGTGTGGTATAAGAATACATACTTCCTGTGTGGTAAAATTTATTTCCAAGTGATCAAGGGTTGGCAGTGTCCCCAAGGATATAGCAGAAGCAAACCACATGCTCTCTGAACACTTTCAAACCAAGCATTCCTTACATCATTCCTGCAATTAAAGTTCCAAGGAACTAATCAAAGGAGGAAAGAAATCTCCACAAGAGAGACATAGAAGAAGACAAGTGAGAAAAACATACTTGAAGTGACTTCAGATATTGAAATAATCACATACAGAATAAGTTCTGTATCTGATGGTTCCAGATCTGATCTTTACTTATGTTAAAAAAGATATTAAAGCATGAATGATTAGATCAATATGAAAAAAAAATATATAAACAGGACTTTCAAGAATTAAAAATATAGTGCTTGAAGTTAAAATTCAATGGAACCATGCAAAAATGAAAGTAAGAGGAAAAGTCCCACTTACAATAGCATAAAAAAATACTTAGGAATACATTTAACAAAAGAAATGCAAAACTATAAAACTCTGAAAACTATAAAACATTGCTTAAAGAAATTAAAGAAGACCTAAATAAGTGGAAAGACATCCCAAGTTCTTTGTTCAGAAGACTTAATGCTGTTAAAGTGGCAATATTCCCTAAATCGATCTATGGATTCAATACAAGCAAAATTATGGCTGGCTTTTTTTGCAGAAATTAACAAGATGATCCTAAAATTTGTGTGTAAATTCAAGGGACCTAAAATAGACCAAAAAGTATTGAAAAAGAACAACATTGGAGAACTCTCATTTCCTGATTTCAAAACTTATTACAAAGTTACAGTAATAAAGACAGGGTGGTACTGGCATAAGGGTAGACACAGAGGATAGAATAGATCAATGGAACAGAACTGAGAGTACAGAAATAAATCCTCACATTTACAGTCAACTGATCTTTGGCAAGGATGCCAAGACCATTCAATGGGGGGAAAAATAATCTTTTCAACAAATAGTGCTGCAACAACTGGATATCATATGCAAATGAATAAAATTGAACTCCTACTTTATACCATATACAAAAATTAACTCAAAATGGTTCAAAGACCTCAATGTAAGAGCTAAAACTTTATAGTCTTAGAATGAAACATAGATGTAAGTGCTTCATGACCTTAGGTTAGGTAATGTTTTCTTAGATATGACTTTAAAAGTACAAGCAACTGAAGAAAAAATAGGTAAGTTCATCAAAGCTAAAATTTTTTTGTGCTTCAAAGGACACCACAAAAATGAAAATACAACCTATAGAATGGGAAAAAAAATTGCTAATCACTTATCCGATAAAGGATTTGTATCTAGAATATATAAAGAATGCTCACAATAATAAAAAGACAAGTGACAATGAGCAAAAGATTTGAACAGAAATTTCTTAAGGTGTATGATGACATGAAAATATCCTCAACAAAAGAAACCACTGGCCATCAGGGAAATGAGAATAAAAACAACAATGATATACAACTTTATACCCAAAATTATGGCTACAATTTTTTTAAAAGGTAGATGCTAACAAGTGTTGGTGAGGATGTGCAGAAACTGGCACACTTACATAATGCTAATGAGATTATAAAATAATGCACTTGCTTTGGAAATGAGTTTGGGAGTTTTTCAAAATATTAACATAGAATTACCATATGATCCAGCAGTTCCACTCATAGGTATATACCCAAGAGAAATTAAAATATATGTTTACCTGAAAAGTTGTACAGGAATTCTCATAGCAGCATTATTTGTAATGACAAATAAGTAGAAACAACCTAAATATCCATGAAGTGATGAATGCATAAATAAAAGGGCTTATATCCCTACAATAGAAAATTACCCAGCAATAAAAAAATGATGTACCAATATATGCTACAACATGGATGACTCTTGAAAATATTATGATAATGAAAGAAGCCAATAACAAAAGACTATATTGAATGATTACATTTATATGAAATATTCAGAATAGGAAAATTTATAGAAGCAGAATGTAGATTGCTTAGGACTAGGCCTGGAAAGATTGAGGACATGGGAAATAACTGCTAATGGATATGGGATTTCTTTGGGGGATGATGAAACTATTCTAAAATTGATTGTGGTGGTGGTTATACAACTCTGCGAATATAAATCAATATAAAATCACTGAGTTGTACACTTTAAATTGGTGAATTTTATGGTATGTAACTTATATATCAATAAAGCTGTTAAAAAAGTCAGTGGATGTAGAAAGGCAAAGAGGATTCCAGTTCCAGGCAAAATGGAATAAGTACATGCCACTCTCTCTCCTCTGCTAAATGCAACTATAAAAACTGGGAAAATGCATGGAAAATCTATTTGAGGACTCTGAAAAGTAAATAGTACTAGGCAAATTGGAGAAGAAGACCAGAATTCTAGGTACCACCAAAAAAGCAGTTAATTCACCGTTTTTCCTCTGGTATCTTCCAGCCTGAAGGCAATGCAGCATGAAATCCAGAATTGGGAACTGAGGACCAGATGGCACACCTTCAGAAGAAAACTTCTACTTCTGCCTCAAGGAGCAGAAAGAGTACAGAAATACCCATTTCTTTTTCTTCACTTCCTTCAATCACGCTCGTGCCTCCAAATAACAATCAGGTGGCATACAAATGGGATAATGTGAATAGAACTGTAAAGACTTTGAAAATAGAGCTGACATTAGAACCCATCCACAGAAAGCAGGTTGGACCCTGCGGCCTGAATGTAACCAGGTCAACTGCCTACTGACACAAAAATGTCAACATTCTCCACAGGATTTAAATGAGACATAGAATCTTGGAACATAATATTAAAAATATCCAGGACACAACCTAAAATTGTTCAATATGTGAAGAAGCAAGACAATTTCAACTTTCACAGGGAAGGAAAATCAACAGATGTCAATGCTAACGTGACACAGATGTTGGAAGGATCTGAGGAAGACTTGAAAGCAGCTACTATACAAATATCCCAACCAGCTATTGTGAACATTCTGGAAACAAATGGAAAAATAACTTCAGCAAGGAAATAGAAGATATAAAGAAGGACCAAGGTGAAATTTTAAAACTGAAAAAATAAAGTAATCAAGAGCAAGGCAGGGATGGCCACTCTTACCATTCCTATTGACCATAGTACTGGAAGTCTTAGCCAGTACAATAAGGCAAGACAGATTAGATATAGATAGATAGAGATAGATAGACAGACAGACAGATATAGGAAGGTAGCATACCGATTGAAAAATAAGAAATAAAACTGTCCCTATTTGCACAAGGCATGATTGTCTACAATAAAAATCTCAAGGAATGTACAAAAACATGTCTAGTACTCATATGGGAAGTCACAGAATAAGATACCAGGTCAACACACACATAACTGGGCTGCCTGCTCTCGCAGAAGCGCCTTCGTGGGACGGGGTCGGAGCGGGGTTGGGTAGGGGGGATTTGGGGTGGGTGGGCTCCAGGTGCCAGAAGCGGCCCCTAAACTCCCCTCTGGCAATTGCTGATGTAAAAAAGAAAAACGTACTACCCAGAAGCGGAGGGAATGTACTGTGGGTGGATGGGCCGGGAAGACGGGTTCATACAGGAAAAGCATTTGAGCTGTGGCCTTGGAAGAGGAAAAGGAGTGGAAAAGTGCGAAGGGCGTGGCGAGCAGGAGGGACAGTCAAGGAAGGTGCTGGGGAGGTTATGGGGGTGGGGGGATGGCTTAGGGATGTGTTAGGAGATGACTGTGTATTTTAACACTATTCTAGGCATTGGGGCCAAATGTAAGTAAGCAAAAAGTTTACACTCTAAGGGATAATCCTGGGCTTCAAGGAATTTTCCTTTCCTTAAAAGTACTCGCTATTCAGTACTAAATGTGTGGTTTTAGCCCCAGTGTGAGCCTAAGCTGCACTCACCCTTAGCTGCAAACACCACCGGCTCAAAGAGTCAGGGTCTGAAATTCCCGCTTAGCCTCAGTCTTTTGGTTTTATTCTGGCTGTCAGTGGGCTGGAAGATCCCACACACTTAGGGGTAGGCAGTCTGCTTTACTCAGTCTGCCAATTGAAGTGTTAATCTCATGTAGAATCCCCCTCACTGATACACGCAGCATAATGTTTGACCAAATATCTGGGCATCCTACGGCCCAGTCAAGTTGACACATAAAACTAACCATCTCAGGGCTTCCCTGGTGGCGCAGTGGTCGAGAGTCCCCCTGACGATGCAGGGGACACGGGTTCGTGCCCCGATCCGGGAGGATCCCACATGCCGCGGAGTGGCTGGGCCCGTGAGCCATGGCCGCTGAGCCTGCGCGTCCGGAGCCTGTGCTCCGCAACGGAAGAGGCCACAGCAGTGAGAGGCCCGCGTACCGCAAAAAACAAAAACAAAAACACAAAAAAAACTCTAACCATCTCAGAGGTATCTAGTCTGAGACATTGGCTCTTTTTGGCAACTGAATGATACCTAGAAAACTGTGTCAAGAAAGGTGTTGCATGAGTTAAAAACAAGACAAAAAAACTCAAAAGTTAGCTTGAATCAATTATACTTTATATTCATTTAGAAACACCCTATTAATTATAAAATAAATCATGCATTTCAGTGAGCAGAAGCAGAAGTGAAATACGGTAGTTGACAAGAATTCTATTGGACCAGAGTCATAATAGGGGCAAAGTACAATTTGTGCATTTTGCTCTTTTGGCAGCTCCATTAGAAAGAAGCACATCAATCAGCAGGAGGCATGCAGGGAGTCAGCAGATCTGAGTCTCAGCTGAGAGATTTGAGGGCTCGACAGTCTATAATAGATGTAAGAATTGTGAAGAGGCACAGACACTGAAGTGCAACTAATAAAGGAAATATTTTTAAAGGAACAGATGTCATCCCTGAAGATAAATGAAGATTGTGTACTTTTTTTTTTTTTTTTTTGCGGTATGCGGGCCTCTCACTGTTGTGGCCTCTCCCGTTGCGGAGCACAGAATCCGGACGCGCAGGCTCAGCGGCCATGGCTCACGTACCCAGCCGCTCCACGGCATGTGGGATCTTCCCGGACTGGGGCACAAACCCGTGTCCCCTGCATCGTCAGGGGGACTCTCAACCACTGCGCCACCAGGGGGGCCCGTAGCCCATCTTGATGAAGTCGGGCATGGTGCTGACACCCGTGCATTGGCGTGGCTGCTAGTGATGTTTCTGAGTGGTGGTTTCTGACCTGACTGGGCTGGTGCCTGTTCAGGTAGGATGATGACCCTACCCCACCAGCGGTAAATATTTTGAATATGGTTTAAGATACACTCAAGTCACTTTCCTGCGTATTGAATGCATTCTCACCTAGTTTTTGTCTGCATAGTTTCTATTTCAATACAGGAGTTAACCACACGTGTCAATTAGCTAAGCACATGAGAAAAAGAGACAGCGCTTGTTAACATGCAATCAGTCTTGGTTCTATTTAAGTGACAAACTAAGTGGAGAGTTTTTCAGGGTTTTCTATCAAATGAGAGTATTAAAAATGCTGTAACAAAGAGATCAGTTAGAGCTATATATTAATTCAACTTTTAAATTTTATAGATAAGGACGTTGAGACCACATTGCTCAGGATAACTCATTTGTATAGGGATATACTTCTACTTATAAAGCACTTTTACACAAATTATTTGCTTTTTTCTCTCAACAGCCCCACAAAGAGGCATTGTTATCCCTATTCCAAAAATGAGGATACGGAGGATCACACCATTTACGACTTGCCTAAAAACCAAAGTGCCTTCTTATCTGTTCACATCCTAAGGGGCTGTCAAAAATGTGTTCATAAATGCTCTGTCATGACGTATACGAGAAAGTGTAGAAAAGAAGTCTAGACTGTTTAAAAGCTAGTTTGGATTTTTAGTGTATTTGTATTAATTCATCTTATAAGTTCACTTTCTCTTTTACATTTAACCCATGCTTTTGAGGTAGTCAGAGTGGATGAGAGAGCCAGAGCTTTGTAAATCTGTGCCTGAAGGGCTTCCCTGGTGGCTCAGTGGTTGAGAGTCCGCCTGCCGATGCAGGGGACACGGGTTCGTGCCCCGGTCTGGGAGGATCCCATATGCCGCGGAGTGGCTGGGCTCGTGGGCCATGGCTGCTGGGCCTGCACGTCCAGAGCCTGTGCTCCACAATGGGAGAGGCCATAGCAGCGAGAGGCCCGTGTACCACAAAAAAAAAAAAAAAAAAAAAAAATCTGTGCCTGAAACTCACAAATCCTAATACCTGGTGTGGAATCCTACAAGGTTGCAGTGATTTTTTTTCCTCCCTTGCATCAGTTGAAACGACATCTAAACTATGGTTTAAAAATTATAGTTTAATATCAATTATAATCATAAATAACAAGTCAAACTTACATATGGAGACAAAGCAGGACTTTCTTAGGAACAGTGTTACTACCTAGATTTTTAACACCTAGGATTATGGAAAATTCTAGTCAGCTTAAGTAACCGTGTGTTATGAGTCCTACCCTCACCCTAACCCAACAAATACATCTGAGTTTTGTCACTTGCGAAGTTGTGGTTTGTTAAAGATAAGATAGAGCTAGTTAGGTCACTACTTTGACCCAGCACAAGATAACAACTTCTTATTGGTTTACCCTATTACAGTTTCTACCTTTCTTTAGACTATATGTTTCAAATGAGGATCTCAAGTCTTTACATGTGAAATGATTTCACAGACTAATGAGAAAAAAAGATGACAGAAATAAGACTAGAATAATCTCCTGGGGATTATAGTATTCTAGTTTCTCATCTGAAAAGCTGAATTTAAATGTTCTTCTCTGAGTGGTTATATAGTGATCATGAAATAGACTAAGAATCTGACTACTTACTTCAAACCATTGTATCACTTGATTTGGCATTGCCTAGATTCCTCCTTCTGACTTATATAGTTGACTAGTGTCTTATTGACCATGTAGGCAATCTTATTTAATGTAAACAGAGTACTAAATATAATACACAGTACAGAATACAAAGCGTTATGGAATTAATAATAAGCTTTCAGGGACCAGTCAACTTTTCAGAAATGTCAGAACTATAAACGCCTTCAAATGTAATATTAGTCCATTTAAAATAAAGGACAGTTTTCTATTTTATATTTATGGAGAACTTCAAAAGAAATAGCAGCTACTGAACATTTATGGCAGAAATACAGAGATATTAAAGTTTAGCTGAAATATAAAATATATAAAATATGTGCATGTGTGTATATATGAAAGCTTATGCATATGTGTAAATATGTTATATGTGACAAAGCTCTTGAGTTTTGTCAATTTAGCAACAAATATTAATTAACACCTCCTACTTGACAGGTATCATGCCAGATACTGGAGGAGTTACAAAGATGGATAAGACAGTCTTTTCTCAAGGAGCCCATAATCTAGAGAGGAGATGGATGCATGAACAAGTAGCTGGACCACAGTGTGATAAGAACCCAACTAGTGTTATGAGGAAATGGTTACTGCAGCAGAGAGGAGAGAGCAATTAATCATTCCTGGGGGCATGGAAAGCTTCCAAGGGAAGATGACATCGCGGTTTAGCCATAAAGAATGAGTGGGATTTTTCCAGGCCATGAATGAAGGGTATTTCAAGCATGAATGAGAGCCTGGAGAATTGACAGCACGTGCTGTGAGGGCAGGAGGAAATGTCAGGGAATGAGTTTGGAGTGGTACGTGGTACCAGAATCACGGAACATAGAAGGGAGACTGTTCAGGAGCCATGTTGCCAAATTAAAGCTTTGAACTTCACCGTCAGTCATCAGAGGAGTCTTTGAAAAATTTAAAAAGAGAACGGCTTGATTGGAGCTGGGATAGAATATACTGGAGAAAGAGGAGGCTGAAAAAGAAGACCAGTTAGGAAAGGAATCAATAAGATGCTGACAGAGGCAGTCACTGAGCAGGAAAGAAAGAAAGAGGATACATTTGGGAATCATTTGTGAGGTTAGAAAGGATGCACTGGTGATGAATTAGACGTGGGTACTGAGGTAGGGAGAAGAATAGGTGTTTAATAAATATTTATTATGGTGTTTAATAAATATTTATGGTGGGATAATGTGGTGATGTTTTAAATGATGTATTTCCTCACCCCACATACAAAATTCCTGTTTTCTCTCACTCAGGCGGCAAAGGCACTTCACCCTCTGTGTCCTCAGGTTAGTGTTATTACTGAAGAAACAGACAGAAAGAAAAATGGCAGTGTCTCTGGATGTAAACTCCAGGGCAGGGTCTTCATTTTGTTCACTTTTCCATTTCCAATATTTAGAGCAGAATCTGACATATTCTGGTGTCCAAAAAATATTTGTCTAATTAAAAACAAAAGTCAATAATTTGAATGTCAAAATGGAAATTTGGAGCTCATGGTATAGAGAGCAGCTTTCAGGCAAAAAAAAGGATTTTTGAGTAAATGACAGCTTGGGTTTCAATGTCAAGAGCTGGTGTTCTGGCCTAAACAGGAAGCAGACAGAATGATTTTCTCCTGTCTGTCCAGACTAGGTGTTAATCTTAGATGCTGGGCTGGGAAAAGAAGACGGGGCTCTGAACCTGACACCCTTTAGGGACTAGCTCCAAGGACGGTAGAGGAAAGATGGAATTGGCTGAAAAGTTTCAGGGTGTAAGAGTAGGGAGAACTGAGACCCCGCTTCCCTTTGGAATTTGGAGAAGCACCGCACACCACGCTGGCGTGGCAGCT
Organism: Mesoplodon bidens; assembly: GCF_964165515.1. Classification (NCBI taxonomy): domain Eukaryota; kingdom Metazoa; phylum Chordata; class Mammalia; order Artiodactyla; family Ziphiidae; genus Mesoplodon; species Mesoplodon bidens. Next base: position 76,173,053 of record NC_138168.1, on the reverse strand, counting down.
GAGATGCTGGGATGTCATGGGCCTGGGAGAGCTCCCCCAGTGTCCAGCAACCAGAGGGACACAGGAGAGCGTCTTACCTGAGACTCAGGAGGGGAAGGGAGAGCTTAGACCATTCTTCCTCAGGCACATCTGGGAGTTAGAATCTAAGGGGAAAAAAAGCGGGATGAAACATATGAAGAAAGTCTTCGGAGAGTAAGCAGTGATGAAAAATTTGAAAGGCAAAGGGCTATGAGAAGAGTTTTGGGGTTATGAGTTGGGTTCCTTTTAGCATCTTCTGAGAGAGTTGAATCAAGCATGGGATCCTTCTAAAATTATTTTTCATCTGTTATGTTGTGTTTCCTGGAACACCACCTCCCCTGAGATGCAGCCGTGGGAGTTCTAGCTTCAGTAGGTTCATGTGAACAAAAACTGTGCCGATGAACACAGCAAAGAGAGGAATTTTTAGAAGTTCTTTCCTGCACATCCCCGTGGTTAGTCTAGAATTGCATGTGATTACGAGTAAGCAGAGGGGGTCTCATTTCCTAGTTCTCTGAAAAAGGGTAAGCATTTGAGTGCTGACTACCACATTTCATCAATTCTTAGACACATTTTCACATAGTTTATATCTTGGAAATCAGGAGAGGTTATTCAAATATACTTCTCAGCATTTTTGTTAGTGGTACAAACAGTGGTGTATCTTACTTTCAGGGGCATCTTAGTTTAATGAAATACTGTATGCATCAGATACTGTCCTGGGCACTTCACTTGTATTAACTTAATAATTGCTACCATTGTACAGACAAGGAAACTGAGGCATGGGTAAGTTTCATAACTTGCTGAAAGCCAATCATATCATGCAGGAGGGATTTAAAATAGTCTCCCTCCAGAGCCCATGCTCATCTGTACACTACATCTCTAAGGCTGCAGAGCAAAGGGTGCCCTAACAGCAACGTCCCTCTGCTGTTACATTATATTATGACAAGCTTATAAATTGGTACTGCTTTCATTCTTATTTAATATCTGAGGGAAGTAAGTGTTTAAAAGAGGTTAAGTAAGGTGTGGTCACATTGTTGGTAAACAGCAAACAAGGACTTGGACCTTGGCCTGATCCAGTCTCTCTCTTACCAGCTAAATGGAAACAAAGTCTTTGAAAGGTAATCTGCCCTGTAAAAGGACAGGAAAGCAACATCCTAATTTCAGACAATTTTTATTTTTATTTATAGAGGTATTTTATAAATGCTCTGTGAAAATATATGTTAACTCTGCTATGACTAAACCCCCCCAATGTATTTATTCTCTACACCAGTGAGAAAAAAAATTACGTTTATAAATTTGAACATAATTATTACAAAAAAATTCCCAGGCACTGGGATTCTGGTTGTAGTATTTTGAAAGGCAACTACATATTAATTTTAATCAGATCTTATATCTTGATGATAGTTGGTGATAAACGCATCCTGGATTGGCTCCCCGGGGTCCCATACCACAAAGATGAAATTTAGTTGAACTAAAGGTGCTTATTAAGTTCAAACATGTTTTAATTCATTGATTCTCCATTAATTACTTTATTAAAGACAAGCTATCAATTTGTTTTTATCCTGATTATAGCAGTTTTAATATTACCTGACTTGCTGATCCTGGTACTAGATTTGCTACTTGTTCTTTCCTGTTCACATATAGTTTTGATTCACAGAGCTTCTAAGGGACTATTTTTAAGGTCATAAATCCTTGTGTTGTGTAGTAATTTTGTTTTCTAACCATTTTCAGAGGTTATTTTATTATATCCCAACAAGTACTCTGTGAGGTAGGTAAGGCCAATATTTAGAGCCTAGTTTTATACACGAGGAAACAGGCAAATAGAGGCTGAGTAACTTGGAAAGTTCACTGGCATAACTAGTACCAAACTTAGGGATGGAAAACTGGCCTTCACACGCAGGCCAACGTACTAGGCTTTTGAAAGGAGCTACATATAATGCCCACTTTTGCTAAGCTCGGAATGAAATGAGAGGCAAATCCACTTGCCTAACATTTAACCAATAATTACTCATTGAGTTTGGGTGATATCAGGAGGAGTAAATAAAGTTTCCAACAGACTAACCATTAGAAAAGTTATGCAATGAAATCTTATAAATGGATTCACTGCTCTATCTTATCATGAGGAGTTTTTGTTAGGAGAACCACACCAGGTATTAAGGTTTGTGAGCTTCGGGCACAAATTTACAAAGGTAAGTCCGGGCTCACTCATCCACTCCAACTAGTTCAAAAGCATGGATTAAATGTAAAAGAGAAAGTGAACTTATAAGAGGAATTAGTGCAAATACACTAAAAATCCAAACTAGCATTTAGGTAGCCTAGACTTCTATACTTTCTTATCTACACCATGGCAGAGCTTTTATGAACATATTTTTGACAGCCCCTCAGGAATTCTCTGGGCCAGTGGTTCCCATGGTAGAGGGTGGGAGTGAGTTCTAGAAGGGGAGGGAGGCCAGAAAAAGGGACCACCCTACTGGGGAGTGTTTTGGAAATTTGTGGGGCCTTTTTTTTTTGTAGTTCTTCTAGTGTATAACCTTAAGATTTACATATTAAAAAAGTTTTTAAATTATAAATCACATTTCATATGTCTAGTGTATTAGGTTATTAGGTCAATTTTTAAAAATTACATATATAGGAAAATATATTATCTATGAATTTCATTAAAGGACAGTAAAGGAAACATCCAAAACAACTGTGATATAATTGGGAAACTGGCTCTAGGGCACTGCTCTAGATCAGTGTTCTCAAAGTGTGGTCTGTAGATCAGTAGTATCAGCATCACTCAGGAACTTGTTGAAAATACAAATTCTTATTACTCCAGACTTACTGAACATGAAATTCTGGGCGTGTGGCCCAGCAATCTGCGTTTTACCAAGGTTTCCAGGAGATTCTGATTCTCAAGTTTGAGAACCACTGCTTAGACTAATGGTACCTGTAGTCACATTATTGTTAAAGGGGCATGGAGGTTACATTTTCTGAAATGTAGTTTTCTGGCTTTTACACCCATGTGATGCTAATGGTTTCTTGGAATCTTTGATCTCAAAAGCAAAGTCATCATCTGGTTCACCACTCTAGGGAAGCGGGTGGGCCAGCACTGAGGGCTGCCTGCATGTCCTGTCACCTCACACCCCTCCAGCGTTTACGTTTTAAAAATCTCTGCCTCAGCGCAGGTCTTCTGTGTGCTAAACTGTTTTTACTTTATCTGCTGAGATTTTGCAGGTCTGGAGGTCACAAGGAGTCCGGATGGCATTATTGCCTTTAAAAATTATTTACAAATTCACCCAGTATTTAGGGGGGGACCCCGAGAAACATTAAGAAATTATAGTCTTTCTGCCCCAAATTGGCAAAGAACTGTGCGGGGTTAAAATAAATATTACTAAAGAGTAAAGAGATTTGGAGTGAGAGGCATTGGGGATAGGGACAGGGAAGAAAGACAGAAAAAGAGAGGGAGGGAGGGAGGGAGGGAGGGTGAGAGAAACATTCAGAGATAAACTCAATTAGGGAGAGATGCACAAAGGGGTCTTCTGCTTGGGAGCAGACACACACACACACACACATACACACACTCACTGTGAAATAGTAACACACCTGTTGAGAGCTGTACCTTAGGCATTCCATGGATGACAGAAATCTGCAACAGATAAATAAATTAAGGACTTGAGTTTGATATTTAAATGAAGCTCTCAGACTTCTAGACTTTGCTAGTAACAACATATTCTGTATTACCTGAAACTGTTTTTATTAATTGTGTAGCTTAATGTTATGTTGTTTTTAGAAGCAGTTAAGAAAAACTATGGGGTTTTGTTTTGTAAAATAGAGTACAATTGGATAATGTGACCAAAACTAAAGGTCAGCATATTTCCATAAGTTTTGAGTGAACACATACTAGAGTATTGATGTAAATTAAAATTTGAAAAAGTAAAATGACTTTGAGAAATCTTTTCTTCTTTAAAAGATCACATTTGTACAAAAACTAAAAAAAGCTTTATGACAGAGCAATCACATTATCTTTTAAAGTAATGGAAGAAAATCTGAATTGTCTTATAAACACCTATGAAGAGTTACAATGACAAATATATTTCTATCTAAAACAGTGGACAGCACTGTACCATTTAAACAGGACACACCCTAAATTAAGGTTCTTTAAAAAGCCATGAACAGAGATACATGAAGACAGTCTCTCTACTTTTTAAAACTTTATCACTTTATGCCTATATTTTCTGGAAAAATACTATTTCTTTTGATAATATAGCAGATCACTACCAAAAGATCTACATCACTTTACAACAAATAACTTAGACATTTTGTCAGTTCCGTATCTAAGACTTTAATGATTTTCTGGATGAAAAGTATCAATCATAAAAGTTAACCTTTACAAAGTCTGCAGTTTTCCCTTGTTACACCATACTGTAAATGCCTCTTGTTAAAGGCTGACAATAAGGTGACACATGACTGCCACCATGTGGGCAGTAAGATGATACAGATTTCAAAATCAAAGAAACCTTCAACTTAATGAGAATTACCATATTCTTTATTCTGAAATGCAGTGGAAACAATGATAAACAAGGACGTTCGGTCCTCTTTGAGCTACATTATTCTATATCCATTAATGTGCTGTTCATTTTTGGTACAAGTAGTTGGACACTGATACTGATAATATCAACTAACAAAAGGCCATTTATAGAAATTATCTACAACCTTGCGACTCCAAGTATGTTCCATAGGCTAGTGGCATCTGTAATGACTTGGGAGCCTATCGGAGATGCAAAATCAGGCCCCACCTGAGACACCTGGAATCCAAATCAGCATTTTAACAAGATGCTGTGGATTTCCGTACACACCCAAGGCCAAGATGTCTTCATCTACAGCTGGTGCCTACTGTCTGGATCCTCACCCTTTACTGTACTTCCCACTTAATGTAGGGGCAGGTAACTTTTACCAAAAAGTCCAGATCGTTAAGAAAAATATAGTTTGTTTTACTTGAATTACCTGATTAACTTGACTTTCCCTTTGCAGATGTAGAAATCTATTTTATCTATTATTTGCTGAGGTTAAACTACTGGATTAATCCCACAATTCAGAGAAAAAAATTAAAACAAATTTTCCAGAAAAAAGGGCTTATTTAGTTTCAGGAGAGATTAGAATATTTTATTTTGCCCAATCAGAGCCCTTCAGCATAAAGAGACATTCATATACATATATATGAACATTTTCCAGAAACATTAATTTATAATACATTATTTTAAAATACCAGCTTAACGGTATTTATTTACAAAAATATTTCATTACTTAATTTAAACCTTTTGCTGTGATGACAGTTGTAAAGTACAGGAATGCAAAATAACTACAAAGTTTAACACGTTTTTAGCATTTGCAATAGTGCTTTTTTGTTTTAAATGAAACAGTACACAGAGATGGGTTTTTAAATCATATTTAAAATGCATATTCCAGCAATCACCTTTGAGATAGTTACTGGACTGAGCAAGATTAAAAAAAAAAAAAGTGCAGCAACTGAAAACTACCTGCATGTACAGTTTAAGGTGTACACAAGTTTGAGCTCTATACCAACCATGCTTGCCCCTGAAGTGGACAATGTTAGAAAAACTTAATCTTGCTCTTTTTAATATTGTTTTTGGTGTTGCATTTACAATGAACCAATAGTATAACTGGAAAGCAAAATGTTTTTCTGGTTCTAACTACCACGTTAAGCAGAGGTCACACCTAAAGTATCACAGTACCATTTATTTACAAAAAAAATTTTTTTAAATTTAAAACATGATTTACCCTCTTTTCATTGCTCTCTATTGCTATGATAAATCTGTTTCCACCTCCTTACATGGTCCTCAGTTGAAGAAAATTTAAACAACACAAAACACATTGCAAAAGTATAAAAAAAAACCCCGAACTCCCAAATAAATAGGATTCCATTGTCATTAGCCTATATCCATTTTAAATGCCTGAGTCAAACAACCTACAATAAATTAATACTGATTTATTTACAACTCATACAGTATAAAATTTTAAACTATAAGCCTCATTGTGAAATATTGGCAGAACACAGTCACGATTTTTCTGATGCAAAGAGTGCAATGAAAAGAGCAATTTAATTACATGTAGCCCTGGACTACTGTACTCAATTTGTAAAGGAATTGTGCCTAATAATTTAAGACTGTGTTAGGAACTGAAGAAAGCAATGCTATAATCCTGATAATTGGGAAGTTATTAAAACCATTTAATTCAGCTGAGAAAGGTAAGCGAAAGTTTCCCCTTTGATTTTTGTCCGGGTTGTTACAACTATTTTCTGTCCACAGAAGCTTTAAAACTTCTGTGGTAACAGTAAGATCATTCAGAGTCACAGGAAAAATCATCCCCATAGCACTTTACAAGAATTGATCAGAGTGATGAAAAGTATAATTAACAAAAGCTGTAAACAGTATCTTCACATTCATTTTCAAATGAAAAAAAAATAATTTGGGGGCATAAATTTCAATTCAAGAGAACAAACACCCTAAAAGGGAAAAGAAAAAAAGGAGGACACTTAAGATAGAGAAGTGCTCTTTTTCAAAGTAAATACAGATTAAAAAGTCTAAGAATATTTGATCAAGTATCAAACTGATAAGGAACAAATTCTATAAACTACAAAATAAAAACCATCATTGACAAAAATACATAAACTCTGTTTTCATTTTTGGAAATTTATTTTTAAAAAAGGTAGAAGAAAATATCTGGAAAACTATTTTAAATATATATATTTTTTAAAACAATAATTAAGGTAGGCATCCAACAGCAAGCTGCAGCTATTGAGAAAGATCTTGTAATTACTGTTGTGGGCATTTCCCCCAAAATAAAATTAATATTTGAAAATGCTCAATAGAGGGTTTCTTTTAAACCATAATAATGGTATATTTCCTGTCATGTGTGAAGACTTTTGAATGATGTATGATTCTTTAAAATTAATTGTATCTCGATATGAGATACCAATATTTCTTATTATAAGCGTAAAACATAACTTTTTGTATGGATAATATACATACTTTTTAAGTACTTTGACTTAAACTTAACAAGTTCACCATTTTTAAAATTAAAGAGTACATTTATAAAAATTCCATTTTAAAACTAAAAGTATATTCTCTAGCAGTATGTATAAATATAACATGTTACTGTATGATCTCAAAACAAATCTGAAAGTGTTGAAATAATTTAAGACCTAGAACACTAAAACAAACAGCAAATGATTTTACTATTTTTTTATCCTTCCAAACGATATAAAACCTTATTGAAGGTTTTAAAACTATGATCATTTAAGGTGCAGCTAGCAGCATATTCACAATTTTGGTATGTTTTATACATATGTATCACTTGATTTGAATGGAAAAATGTGAATTAAATGATAATAAAAAGTTTTCATTACCTAAAAAAGTACAGAAAAAATTCAAGTTTAAAGTTCAGTGCTCTTTATTTTGCAAAAACAAATAAACAAAATCCCAAAAGTTAAAATGTAAAACAAATTTTTGCCACAAAAAATTTACCTTTGGATATAGCTTTTCTAATGTCACATGAAAAAATGCCTTAAGCAAAACATATATGGAATACAGAACTCAGGGTAAAACTTTGAAGTCCATGGTATCTTTCACATATTTTTCCTTTCCTCAGCTGTTTTCTCACCACCCCCTGTAACCTAAAAGTATGTAACACTTTCAGACTTGTTTAAAACACATACCTACATGAAATAACCTCAGAGAAACCTACAATTAAAAAGTTCTAAGCAAAAGACAATGCTTCTTTCTTTAAAGTACTGTACTTAAATTGTAATACAGTACACATAATAACATAGACAATTAGCAGCACTTTTTCCCATCCATAAAAAAATCAAATTAAGAAGTTAGTAATAGCTCAGTTATATCTATAACCATTTTTGGAAACACCTTGTACAATTGAAATGCAAACCAAGGGAATTAAGATAATTGAAAACTTCAAATGATGTAATATACAGAAGTTGTCAGAATATAAGGTTTCAAATAACGTTCTAAGCAAATAAATATGGATTTTAGTTTGAAGAGTGAAATGAACCAGGTATGTGGTACATATAGGGAAACCACTTCCTACTGACAAACTGCTACTCAGTGAATACTTCAGTGATTTGAGAGTCAAGGACACAGGCAACAAAGAATAATGTTTGAAGATATGGAGGAAGCACACAAAAATCTTTCACTTTTCTAATATTTTCTATTTTGACTACTTTTTTAAATTTTTGGTTTGTTTTCCTGAAATCTTGGCTTGCTGGTGACTGTAACTTTTTGCATTAGAAAAAAAATAGAGATGTTACCTCTCAAATTACAATAAATTCCCTGGGTTAGTTTATTACTGCAGACTGTCTCTTATCTACAGACTGAATCAAGTATAACTCTGAGAAGCTTATTTCCTATTTTCAAAAATACTTCAAGCTTTCTAATCCTAAGTGAGTTTCTAGTTTGCTGTGCATAATTTGTAGATTAATTTAAAAATGAAATAAAATAACTTGAAATATTGATTTAAGATTTTCTTATAAAATCCATCTCAGGTAAATGTATCTAACTTCTCTATTTGAAAATAATTACAAGATTGGTTCATTTTATATACAACAGGAAAAATGACAGTTGATATAAAAATTAAGTTGATATACAATTAACACGAAATAACACAGCAAATTAAATAATTGGAGCTAATATGCCCTTACACATGAATGGGGAATCAACCAGTATATTACTTTACTTAGTGCTTCTCAACTTCAAATTCATTAGCTACTGATTTTATTAATGACATTCACAAAACTGTACCTTTAAAAAACGGCTTAATACTTCCTGTGACATATCATGGAACAATGGGTTTATTAGATAATATATGATACAAATTAAACAATTTGTAAACTGCTACATGTTCATCATATAGCTGACATTAACTAACAGAAATGTTACTCATAGGTACTTTCTACAAAGTCAAAAACTTTTGAGAATGACTATTTTTAAAATATTTCTTTTGGCTTGATCAGTTATCTCCATCACATATATTTAATCCCTCCCTAATGATATTCAAAGTACATTTTAATGTAAACTTTCATATCCCATAGTGCACGTTATAAAATGTAAACATAAGAGCTTTAGTAATGAAAAGAGTAAAGAGGAAAAATGCATAACAGACTGTGTGAAATTAAGGTGTTCTACAATATACCTTTAATGATCATATGGAATAGAAAAGCAACCATCATGTTTGCTATCAATTTGTGCTCTGATTATCTCTTAATGACAAAAGAAAACTGTTTTAAACTATTTTTTATAGAAGAAAATATTTAAATTTCATTAATACTAAGTATAATGTTTCTATATTATTCGTCCTTTGTTGCTTTAAGAACAATCAGTAATAATCTCAGATGACCCTGCAGAATGAGCTTACCTACTTCAGATCTACCCCATCATCTCTTTTCTGTCTGTGTGCTATTCTAGGGACCAATCATTTATTGTCCACTGATGGTCTCATCTGCTTTATACTCCAATACAGGAATAATTTAGTTACCAAAATGCACATATTTTCCTTTCCTTTTGGCTTTTTAAAACCTTGAAAGGACATGAACAATTTTACATTATATTTCTACAGAAAATACTTTGTACGTCATCAGACTAGACTTTTACATAGATAATTATTGACAAAGGATGCTTGTGATTTTTTCCATGCGACAGCATGTGCACTAAGATTTAATTGGCTCATCACCTGAGTGTACTGGAACTGTTAGCAAGTAAAGGGCATATTAAAAAGGGAGCTGAACATTTTACTGAAATAATGAAACTTTTTTTTTTAAGCAACTTTAATTAAATAATGCAAAGGTACATTGGGTTAAACATTTTATAAAAATTCAAGCAAAATTAAAAACTTAGCCAATTTCAACATTTCTACAAATTTAACCAGTAACTATTTTGGTCAAATCCACGTTTAGCTGAATTAATGAGAACAAGGACAAGGGACATTGAAGTATTCTCCTCACCACAATGGAGGTTTTTCTCACTTTCCACACTGCATAGCCATTACATGGAAACTCCCAGAATGATGAGCAGTTCAGTCATGCTCTACACTTTTCTTTTCAATGAAAAGTGATGTATCGCCTTGTTTTGCTTTTGACAAAATATGGAATAAACACAAGTATACAATAACAAGAATCCAAGAGTAGCCCATACACAATTCAACTATGTGTATGTTTTTATTATTTAAAGCCCACCATTCAGCTTATCTGTCTAAAGATATGGTAATAAACAGTTTGTTTCTTTTTCACTAATGATACTGATGACCAGTCAGTTGAAGGGAGGGAAAGTCCAAGACAGCCGTTTATAATTCAGTCAGTGACACAAATATAACTATTTCAGCTTCAGGACTTCTGACTTATTGCCTCTCCCTCAAAGAGGTCAAACAACGATGGCAGGTAACGACAGTACAGAAGCTTCTGGCATGTGAAAGTTTAATACAGGACCAACCCAGGAAAAGTCCCTGCCATGTCTCCTCAACACCCCTCTGTTTCTTCATTTGTAACATGTGACCATCCTAGTTCCCAAACCGTCAACTCGTAGCTGGCCCACAGCATATACTCCATGTTGAGTGTGTGTGAATGCTCCTCAGTTAAAGCCGCATGACTGAGGTCAAACAGTGCATGATTGTGCTAGGAAAGAGCAAAATCCAGTGATGAACATCTCGTTAATGTTAACTTTCCTAAAGTGAAATCAGTAAAATAAAATAGGAAAATTCTTTTTCCTTCTGGCTAAAGTTGGACTTAGTTGGATTTCTGGTTATCAGAACTGGTACCACTTCTTATCTTTGTATTTCAACATCATCTAAAGGGGAGAAAACACGAAGAACACATTTTAAAAATGCCAGAATAACAACACTTACAACTGGTTGCTATACTTTTCCAAAACATGATATTCTGAAACATTCTCTCATTTTTATATTTAGTATTTATATGGAAAGCAGGAAGCAGGAACTGTTCCGTTTCAAGGAAAAAGGAATGTAACTATGAAGAATTAGCCTAGAAGGTCCTCACATTTCCTAAAGACATGACATAAGTAAATTTTGGCTCAGTGCATTCTTTGGTGACCTAAGCTAATAACTTAAAAAATAAAGTAACTTTCAGTTCTCTAAAGTGAATTAAAAATAATGCTTAAAGAACCTGGAGAATGAAAGGCTGAAATTACCACTGCTGCCATCTACAGTTTACTGAGCACTTAACTCTGGGCCAGGCACTGTATAACATACTTTCTCTACATGATTTCACTTGGTCCTCACAACAACTCTGTCTGTTAGGCATTATTAGTCTCCCTATTTTACCAATGAAGAAACTGAGGCTTATGGGGTTAACTGCAGTAACACAATGGTGAAACTGGGATTTGAACCCATGGAGTCTAATTCAAAAACCCATGATATTAACCACCTCAACGTACTGTCTTCCTTAGACTCTCAAATATGGCTCAGGAACGTCTGGTAGAAAGGAAGAGCGAACAGCTAGGGATTGAGCTCCTTGCTAAATATTTTGACTGTAGATATATCTGAGGATAACTGAACTGTTATATGCCTTAGAGACCACAGTCAGGGGCAGGGTTATGCCAACAAAAGGCCTGACCTAGATTGAAGGCACTAGCCTGCATCTGAGGTGTGTTGACCTAGTACAAGGACCCACAAAAGATCTCTGAATCTCTCTGAAAGCCTGGACAAATCTCTCCCAAGTCAAGTTACCTCTGATACATTCTAGGTGTCAACATTATTAAGCAAGGAGGAGATGACTTTTGACTGAAAAGTTTAAAGAAGAGCTATTACTGACAGAGTGGGTACTCAGATATAAAAATAACCTTAATATGGCTTCTTCAGATAATACACTCAAAATGCCTTTGAGGGCTAGGCTAGGAACTAAATGTGTGAAGTAGCCCAGTATAAAGCATCAAGGAGTGGCAGAACTGTGTGTCCAAATGAAGAACGTGTATTCCACCTGATGGCTTTTAAATTCAGTTTTTCAAGGGTACTATTCTGTCTAACAAAGTGTATTTGTAAGAAGGCCAGTTAGGGATCCCCTACTTTAGAGCATTGGTTTTTAAGCTCCACCACAACTTCCTAGTTCATCAAGATGAATTCGTTGCAAAAATGCACATTACTCCTCTGTGTGAACTGGTCTACAGACAGACTTAGTATTGTTTCATTGAATAAAAACATTGGCCAATTTCAGTTATTTAGCTCTACCTAAAGATCAAGAGGCAAATTATTTCCTTCTCTAGGAGAAGTTAGTAGTAGAATCTGAGGCATTTAGGAAAATTAGCTTTGTTTTTGTTATTGTATCCCCTAAGAAACTGTTTGCGAAGCCACTGGCTTTGTTTACAAAAAGCCTGAAGGTGAGCAGGTACCTTCAAAATTTATAAACTTCAGTAAGAGACCAAAGGCTATATTCTTGTAATGGTTCCTGCTGGCGGCAAAAATTAGGAATTTGCAACCATACTGAGGATACATGAAAATTCATGTGTAGAAATACAACAGCTATAAAAATACAGTAATTTTCATGCTCGCTTTACCTAGGCTTTTTGGCTTAAATATTTGACAGACGTACCTCGTGAGCATGTTTAGAAAATGAATCTGCGCTGGATAACATAGCTGCAGTTCTTTCTTCCAGGTCACTAAGTTTCTGCCCTCTTTCATCTAGTGCCAACCTGGCTCGTGCTAATTCACCAACAACTCCAGATGCTGCTCCTTTCACGCCTTCGATGCCACCAGGGCCAGGGATATGCTGAGCGAGACTTCTTGAAGCCTTTCCCGAGGATGATTCTCCAACTGAACGATTTGATAAATGAAAGAGTAACCCAGAAAATGAAAATTTTTTACTAATAAAATCCTACTACCTGATAGCATTAAAACACACTTGATTGACAATATAATTGAAGTATTTATTTATTTTACTATATAATTATTACTTTTTTATTATGATTGTTTTAATAATTTGTAGATACTTTTCAAACATACAAAAACATAATGTACATTAATAAATATTCTATTCTATACTAGTTCATATAATAGAACTTGAGCAAAAAAGTGACTGGTAATTATTTGTTGAAATGAATAATGGGTATACTGATACCACTTTAATAACAGTAAAAAAATCACTCTTAAGTGTCCAAAAAATTAAAGATAAATTAACATAAAAATATTTAAATTCAAAGACATAGATTTAAACATACATATTTATTTTAGTTTATTTACACCACACTTCCTCTTACTTGAAATACTATGCTTACGCTTAGAAGGAAAATGTAGAATTTATTCAGTATTTCTTTTCAGTCTCCAAAAGTTGTAGATAGCCACATCCCTTTCTTTCTTTCTTTTTTTTTTTTTTTTGCTGTACGCGGGCCTCTCACTGTTGTGGCCTCTCCCGCTGCGGAGCACAGGCTCCGGACACGCAGGCTCAGCGGCCATGGCTCACCGGCCCAGCCGCTCCACGGCATGTGGGATCTTCCCGGACCAGGGCACGAACCCGTGTCCCCTGCATCGGCAGGTGGACTCTCAACCACTGCGCCACCAGGGAAGCCCCAAATCCCTTTCTTTCTATCCATTTATCTTGTCACTTATGAAATAGATCAACTTCTTCTTTCAGAAGATCTCAGGAATTCATTGCTTCCTTTCCCTTTATAACCTAGACCCTCATCACCTAACACCTAGAAAACTGCAAAAGTCTTAAAATACGTTAAAGACTGATGTCACATTCCCTCTTTCTTCAGCATACATTTCCTTCTTTAGAAATGTAACTCATACCATAAAATTTGGCCTTGAACAATTCAGTAAATTTTAGTTTATTCAGAAGGTTGTACAACTACCATCACTAATTCTCGAGCATTTTAATTACTCAAACACAAAACAAAACACCCAAACAAACCCATGATTATTAGCTGTCACTTTCCATTTCCTCCACTTCTTAGTCCTTGGCAATCAATAATCCACTCTCTGTCTCCATATATTTTCCTGTTCTGAACATTTCATACAAATGATTCACACACTCTGTGGATTTGTGTCTGGCTTCTTTCACTTACTGTCAAAATTCAACCATATTGTAGCATGTATCAGTACTTCATCCTTTTTAATAACTGAATAATATTCCATTGTATGGATATGGATATATGACATTTTGTTTATCTGTTCATCAGTTGATGGACATTTGAGTTGTTTTCACTTTTTGGCTACTATGAATAATGCTGCTATGAACACTAGTACAAGTTTTTGTGTGAACATGTGTTTTCAATTCTCTTGGGTATATACTTAGTAGTGGAATTGTTGGGTCATATAACTTTATGTTTAACTTCTTGAGGAACTGCCAGAGTTTTCCAAAGAGGTTACATTATTTTACATTTCCACCAGCAACTTGTGAGGGTTTCGATTTCTCCATATCCTTGAGAAGATTTGTTACTGTACATCTTTTTGATTACAACTGTCCTAGTAAATGTGAAGTGATATTTCATTGTGGTTTTGATTTGCATTTCTCTAATGACAAGTGATATTGAGCATCTTTTCATGTGTTTATTGGCCATTTGTATATTTTCTTTGGAGAAAAGTCTATTCAAACCTTTTGCCCATTTAAAAATTGGGCTATTTGGTTTTTTATTGTTGAGTTGGAAGAATTTTTTAATATTCGATATTAGACTCTTATGAGATATCAGACCATCTTTTTTGACTTTTAATTCTGATGAAATCCAATTTATCTATTTTTTTCTTTGGTTGCTTATGATTTAGGTGTCATATCTGAGAAACCATTGCCTAATCTAAGGTCACAAAGATTTATACTTAGGTTTTCTCCTAAGAGTTTTATAGTTTTAGCTCTTACATTGAGGTCTTTGATCCACTCTGAGTTAATTTTTGTGTATGGTGTGAGGTCGGGGTCCAATCCATTCTTTTGCGTGTGGATATCCATTGTCCCAACACCATCTGTCAAAAAGACCACTCTTTCACCATTGAAGTTTCTTGGTATCCTTGTAGAAAATTAATTGACCATACATGTATGGGCTTACTTCTGGACTCTCAATTCTATTCTATTAGTCTATGTATCTACCTTAATGCCAGTACCACACTCTCTTGATGATTACAGCTTTGTAGCAGCTTTGGAAATCAAAATGTGTGAATCCTGTATCTTCTTTCTTCTTTTCAGATACAATTGTGTGTGTGGCTATTTTGGATCCTTTCCATTTCCATATGAATCTTAGGAACAGCTTGTTTCTTTCTTCAAAAAACCAGCTTGGACTTTGACAGGGACTGTGTTGAATGTATAGATCAACCTGGGGAGTACTGCCATCTTAGCAATATTAAATATTCCAATCCATGAATGTAAGATATTAATCCATTTATTTATGTCTTAATTTCTTTAAATGATGTTTGAAGTTTTTAGTATATGTTTTAGTATATGTTTTCCATATATTTAGTATATGTTTTAGTATTTTTTCTTTCTGATGCTATTATAAATGAAATTGTTTGCTTAATTTTTGGTTTGTTCATTGCTAGTGTACAGAAATGCAATTGATTTTTTATATGGATCTTGTATAAAATCTTGCTGAACTTGTTTATTGGCTAGAATGTGTTTTAAAATTTTTTTTAATTTAAAAAATTTTTTGGCCACGCAGTGCAGTTTGTGGGATCTTAGTTCCCTGACCAGGTATTGAATCTGGGGCTACAGCAGTGAAAGCACCAAGCCCTAACCACTGGACCGCCAGGGAACTCCCTAGAATGTTTTTTTTGTGTGTGTGTGTGGTTTCCTTAAGATCTGCTATATGCAGGGTTATGTCATCTGTGAAGAGAGGTAATTTTACTTCTTCCATTCCAAACCTGCATGCCTGTATTTCCTTTTCTTGCCTAACTGTCCTGGTTAAAGCCTCTAGTATAATATACTCACAGAAGTAGTGAGACCCTTTGAATTCCTATATAAAATTTAGAATCAGTTACAAAATTTGGGGGGGTGTTGATAAGGACTTCATTAAATGTTTGTGTACATGCATATATCAGTTTTGGGAGAAGGGATGTTCTTATTGCATCTTCTACCACACAAACATGGTATATCTCTTCATTTATTTGGGTCATTAACATCTCTCAACGAAGTTCGATAATTGTCTACCTTCCCCATGGAGGTCCCTGAACATCTTCTGTTAAGATTTATTTCTAAGTATTTGATTTTTTTGATACTCTTGTGGTAGGTAGAATAATGCCCCCCCCCAAACCCCCAAAGATGACAACACTCTAATTCCTGGAACCTGTGAATATGTTACCTTCCCAGGAAAAGGGACTCTGCAGATGTGATTAAGTTAAAGACCTAAAGGTAGACTAATTATACAGGTAAACCCAATGTAATCACATGTGTTCTTAAAAGCAAAGAGCTTTCCCCAGCTGTGGGCAGAGAAATGTGGCTTCAGAAAAACAGAGAGATGCAAAAAAGTTGCTAGCTTTGAAGATTAAGGAAGGCATCACCAGCTATGGCCTCTAGAAGCTGAAAAAGGCAAGGAAACCATTCTCTCCTAAAGCTTCCAACAAGGAACACAGTCCTGGTAACACACCAGTGAGACCCATGTTGATTTCTAACCTATAAAACTGTAAGATAATAGAATTTTTATTGTTTCAAGTCACTAAGTTTGTGGTAATTTATTATAGCAGCAATGGAAAACTAATACAAAGAGCAATTTTTAAAACTTCATTTTTTACTGTTAATATGATATGAATAAATTTTATTTTTATATGCTGATTATATCTAGTCAGTTTACTAAACCATTATTTCTAACGATTTAGCTACAGATTTTTTAGGCTTTCTAAATATGTCAACATATCAAACATTCACAAGTGATTATTTTGTTCTCCCTATCCTATTATTGTACCTTTTCTTTCTTTTTAATTCCTTTTCCACACTCTCTAGGGACTTTTTTTTTTTTATTCTTTATTTTTATTTATTTATTTATTTAAATAAGTTTCTGCTTTATCTCTAGGGACTTTAATACATTGTTGAATATATGTGGTAACAGAATTATATATCTCATACCTTATCTCAATGGAAAAATTTAAAATATTTTTTAATGTTCCTATACTAAGTGTGATATTTGCTATAGAGTTTTGGTAGTTAAATGTTGTATCATTTGTAGCTATAATTTATCAAATTACTTTCTAGGAATTTTTATCATGAATGGATACTGAATTTTAACACATCTTTTTTGCACTTATTGTGGTGGTGGTATGGTTTTTCTCTTTAATCTGTTAATGTGGTGAACTACCAATTAACTTTTTAAAAAATAAAAAATCAGCTTTGAATTCCTGGAACAATGCAAACTTGGTCTTGACACATCATCTGCATTGTGATTAGATCACACACTCTTAATTCTAATCCATTGAAATCTGTTGATTTTTTAAAAAAATCATCTAACATAACGTAAACTTAAAAAAAACCCCTAACTTTTTATAATGTAAGTTTCAAACATATAGGAAAGTAAAAAGAATTGTATAATAAACATCCATATATCCATGATCTAATTTTGGTAATAGATAACACTTTTTTTTTGCCATTTGACTGTGTCTGTATATATATAATTTTTGAATGGAATACTTAAAAATTTATTATAGAAATTGATATTTTACTCCAAAATACTTCAGTATTCATCTATAATTTCCCTACAAATATCAATAGAATACATTTCATGAACATTCTGTATGTGTTTGAAAATGTATATTCTGTAATGTTCTTTAGGTTTAAGTTCATTGTGTTGTTAATATCTCTGTACCCTTGCAACCTATTTTTTATCTGCTGTTATATCTCAATTAATGGATATATTTTAGAAGTCCCCACTATGATTGAGAAATTGTCTCTTCTAGCAGTTATGTCCATATTTGTTTTTTATATATACTGAAGTCAAAATATTAGGTATACTTAATAATGCCTTAATGTTTACTCTTTCTGATATTAACATAGTCATACCAGGCAGATGATTCATTTGCGTTTGTGCTTTTCTAACTTTTAAAATTTCAATCTTTTTTTGCTCTTATATTTTATTTAAAAATTTTTTAACATCTTTATTGGAGTATAATTGTTTTACAATGGTGTGTTAGTTTCTGCTTTATAACAAAGTGTATCAGCTATACATATACATATATCTTCATATCTCCTCCCTCTTGCGTCTCCCTCCCATCCTCCCTATCCAACCCCTCTAGGTGGTCACAAAGCAAGGAGCTGATCTCCCTGTGCTTTGCAGCTGCTTCCCACTAGCTATCTATTTTACATTTGGTAGTATTTATCTCTTATATTTTAAATGTGTCTTCTGTAAGCAATAAACTTATCCTTCTTTTAAAATTTAGCCTCATAGTCTCTATCTTTTAACTAGAGTATTTATTCTACCTACATTTACTATGGTTATTTATATTTAAGTAAATCTACCATCCTTCATGTGCTTTCTAGTTATCTCTCCTGTTTTGTGTTCTTTCTTCCCTCCTTTTGGAAGGACTGTGATCTTCCTGCTATTCATCAAGTTATGTACTACTTTTCTAGGTTACAGAGGTCATCCTAGAAATGACAACAAGAATCCTTAACTTATTAATGCTAACAGATACTTTTTACAAGTCTCTCAAAAAATGCAGGGAGCTCAGATCACATCAAATCCATTTATCCTTTCTAATTACCTTGATTTTATGCAATATTTTGGATCACATTGTTTATTTATGTGTGTATACACATACCACAAGACTTTGCTTTATAGTTTATAAAGATTTCAGTAATTATAATTATGCATGTATTTATTACTTTCTTTCCAAAGCATTGTTTCCTATATTTCTGACATTCCATTAAGATTATTTCCCTTCTATTTGAAGTACATCCTTTAGCATTACCTTTAGTGTGATAGTGAGGCTTATTTGTTCACTTGTCTAAAACTCTCTTGTTCTTGAAGAATATTTTCTTTTCAGTATAGAGTTCTAGATTAAGTACTATCTTCTGATAATAGGTCGATAGAAGATCATCCTATTACCTTGGCTGTTGAGAACTCAGTCCATAACTTGTTAAAAGGTACCTATCATTTTTCTCTAGCCACCTGAAAGTTTTTCTCTTTATTTTTGATACACATTATTTTCATGTGACCTATCTAGTTGTGGATTTTTAAAAAATATCTTTCTTGGAATTAATTGGCTTCTTAAATGTGTGAATTGCTGTCTTCTATCAATTCTGAAAAATTCCCAGCCATATCTCTTTACATATTGATTCTCCTTCACATTCTTTCCTATCTCCTTCTTGAGAAGGTCTAACATATGTTAGCCCCTCTCACTGCAACTTCTATTTCCTTTATCTTCTCCTATGTATCTTACATCTTTTTGCTTCTCTGTGCTACATTCTGGATGTTTTATTTTGACCTATGTTTAAGTTATGTAATTCTTTGTTCACTTGTGTCTAATTTGTGGTTAAATTCATCCACTAAGCTTTTAATCTTGGTTTCTGAATCTTTCATTTCTAGAATTTCATTTTAGTCTTTTACACATTTGTTGTATTGATTTTATAGTTTTCAGTTACCTGATAAAATATTCAGGCATGGTATTGATACTTATCCTCTTGAACATAATATGAATAATTATTTTATAGTCTGTGTCTGATGATTCCAATATTTGAAGTACCTGTGATTCTGCTTTGGCTTTTTCTGTTTTATTGATCATGGTGTTGATTCCTAGTATTCCGGATTACCTGACTACATATTTGAAAAATTATTTCTAAAAATGATTTGAGGACTCTGAATATGTTATCTTTCTTTAGAGAACATTTTCATTTGAATCTGCCAGTTGCTGGGGACTTTAGCAGTTTGCAAAAATCTTAATTAAAGTTGAAAGTTTTCTGGGCCACTCAGATCATCTCAAGCTGAGCTGAAAGTCTGTGTGTCTGTGTGTGTGTGTATGTGCTGATTTACTTCCAGTTCACCTTTACTCTTAAGCTGTGGCCCTTTGGGGTCCTTGCAAAGAGAAAGAATTATTTATCAGGGTTCCCCTCTTAGCCAATTCTGAGAGCCTACCTTGCTAGTCCTAACACAGTTTAGAATCTCAGCTTGCTGCTTTAGATTAGCAAAGTACTCCAGGGTAAAAGTGGCCTCAGGTTGCCACGCTCACCACCTTTCCCCACGGATACTGTCTTCACTATACTGTTAGCTCTTCGATGTTTTTGAGAAGTCAAAAATGTACATATGTTTGAATTTTGTATAACTTTGTCTATTAACCTCAGTAAGAATGTTATTCTAAAATATCTGTCCCCCATGACTTGAAGAACAGTCTTCATTTTTTAAATGAATTAAAACTGACCAATCCTCATTACCCAGATGACTGAACAGTCATTTGGGTAAGTTTTTAAAATGAACTTGTACTACACACTTACTTGCTGGTATTTAATCTTACAGTCTTTCTAGTCAACCAAACAGAAAAGGAAAATTCTAAAATATTCTAGCAAAAAAGAAAGAATAAAAGAAAATAAAAATTCAAGGATAGCTAAGAGCTCCTATTTGAAAGAAAGGCCAGACATTCATTGATTCATTCAATTTCTGATTTGTGCCAATTCTATGGAAGGTAGTAGATGAACCAGATTTTATATTTTAAATAATCTTCTAAGTGCAATGAGACTAGTTCTGGAAGTTATGTAAGATAAAATAAATGTTTAAGTAAAAACTTTTTCAAAGTTAAGGTCATCAACTAAAGTCAATTACACAATTAAAATAATGAAGATCATATTTAATGAAAGTCAAAAAATACTTTTTAAATTATTCATTTAAAGCTGTGAATATTCCTTTTTAGCCACCTGAAGCCATTCTGATTTTGGTTTCCAGAGTAAACTATTCCCCTGACTTGAGTTAGAATATGGCAGAATATCATTTTATGTATTTTGCTAAAACATGGATTTATCAATTGTTGTGACAGAGAGGATAAAGGTGAACATAATTTATACATGTAAGAAAAATTCATATGGCTTGGATGTTTCTGTTTTATAGACATATTATCCAAATTAAATAAATCAACTTACATAGTTCTTCTCTATCAAGAGATTGTGCACCACCTCCAAACAAGCCTTTAAAGAATCCCCTGTTTGGTGCTTCAGGTGTTTCTACAGGAGTGAAGAGTTCACCCAACATTTCCTTTAAAATCAAAACAAATTGTAATTGTTAAAGCTTCAGGGACACTAAACTATAATTCACAAAACCATCACTGTAAACTCTTTAACTCAAACTTACATTACCCGTTGAGGTTCACAAACAATGAGTACACTTCAAATGATCAGATCTAGGACATTCTGACTTGGTCAAACAGTAAGTTATTAAGACTAACTTGACTAAGAATAACTTGCTGCTTGCTACTTTGGCTAGATTACTTTTTTCACATTTTAAGCAAAGATGATATTCCTGCTTAAATTGTAAGGAGCTTCCAATCTTAATGACAAAGTGTTCATATAACTCTTATCAGGAATTGGTAACTGGATTAATAACTAGGTCTTCTTACATTAGAAAGAAGAAAATCTATTAGCAAGTTGAAAACTCCAGTGTAATGATGATACACAGTCTTGGAATTATCCAAAATAGCTGAGGCCGAAAATTAGTAGTTTAGAAAGACATACATACTTCTTTTTTCATAAACAAATGCTGGGAAGAGAATTATGCCAACATAAACCTGGAATTTCAGAAATCTGGCAGGGAGATGGGAAGCCTTCTTTTTATATTGTCAGAGTTTTCTGAAATTTTTGTCAATATTCTTCAGAGCACAGAAATGGTAAAAGTAAGTCAGGAGACAAGAAAAATTGCTGACATCTAACTGACTTTGTAGATGAGACATAAAGAGGGAAGAGGAGTTTCTATAAAAAAAAAGGATGGTAGCAATATTATTTGCAAGGCAGTTTTGGGAAGCTTTAGAAGCAAAATAAAAGTATAGTGAGTCTTTGGGATTGCATTTCTGCCCATTAAAGAGAAGTAGCTATGATACAAAGGACAAGTACACCACTGCTTCCAGGTAGTTCTGTTGTATTCTGATATTACATTATTACAGTTGGAGCTAAAGTATGTATTTTTTAGAGTTTCTTCCTTAGGGTTGGGCTAAGAAAGTTAATAAAGGATGTCCAAAGGTTTTACATTTAGATATATCTGTACACATATATATATTTTTGGCTGCACCGCGCAGCTTGTGGGATTTTAGTTCCCCAACCAGGGATTGAACCCGGGCCCACGGCAGTGAGAGCGCAGAGTCTTAACTGTTGAACCACCAGGAAATTCCCAGATATATCCATATCAATGTTGTCTCTCCAACCAGATTATAAATGAAAGGAGATAATATTAACACTATACAACACAGAGTTGCATTTATAATGTTGAAGTGGATTGAAGGCTTTACATTTTCATTCTCTTCCTCTGGATTTCTATAAAGTGGAGTAAAAGTAGAACAAAAAACTTCCTGAAGTCAATAAATCAAACTTGCTAAAACCCACCACAGAATATACTAATACCTATTATTTAATTCAAATTCATATTAGCCTATATAAAGAAGATGATTTTAGGCATATTTCCATTCTTTTTTATACTGTACTTAACAGATTCTAATTTAAACTGTATCTATTAAATTGATAAAACAAATGGCAAATAGCTACCATTTGAGTGTCTTTTATGCTAAATCAAGAGTAATATGACACACACATATATATATATATACACACACACAAAGAGTCACAGCATAAAAATGTTTTTTGAAATTTACCTCACTTTAGAATTATGGTTTACAGCTCTTAATTTATTTGGTGTTTAATGAGCTTGCAATCTTACAAATGTAAAGTTAAGAAATTTAAAAATCCAAAGATTACAGTTATAAATCAAGAATCACCAAAGTGTACTGGAATGAGTATAAACTTTGGAACCACGTGGACCTGGGTTTGACTCTCACCTCTGACTTTTACTTGCAGAGCAATCTTAGGCAATTCAGTCTCCCAGGGAACTGGTTTCCTCAACTTTATAAAGAAGTGATACAAATACTTACCTCTCGGGAATGTTACCAGGATTAAAGATTAAAGATAATGAAGGATTAAAGATTAAAGATTAAAGGATACCAGGATGAAAGATAATGAAGATTTTCTTTAATAAACTGAAGATAACATACAATTCCAAGATCAGACACTCAATGATATATACACTAAACAGAAAAATCTCCTTTCACACAGAGATGAAACAAATTAGAAAATATGCAAGTCATTTATCATTAGATTAACATTGTGAATAGATATCTTTGAAGGAAGTTTAAAATTAGGTATTTCTTAATGAGTCTAACTGTCTGCAGTTAGTATTAGGATTGGGGGAGAAGTATTGATGTCAAAAATGTATATATTTCAGCAATATAAAATGGTATCTATAGGTATTTTTTCACTTGTATCTAAATAAGGATTTTAATTATGATAAATTTACTCTTTAGAACACTTAACTTTAATGACTAATAAATGTTGGTGAAATCAAAATAGATTTGTACTATCTGTGATATTTCTCTACATCTAGTAATAGGAAACTGTATGTCTGAAACGATGTCTGGAACTTTTAAACTACTCTAAAATATGAATATATAGAAACAAGTATACTTGTTTGATGTCAGACAGTTGGATTTCATTTGTCATTTGCGTTTATAAGCTTAAGTGCTAAAATATAGGACTAATTTCATGAATGAGTCAATGTAAGTGCTTTGTTCGTCACTACTCTTTTTCTTAAATTGAAGTATAGTTGATTTATAATATTATATTAGTTTCAGATGTACAACAGAGTGATTAAATATTTGTATAGATTATACTCCATTTAAAGTTATTACAAAATATTGGCTATATTCTCTGTACTGTAAAATATCTCCTTAGAGCTTATTTATTTTATACATAGTTGTTTGTACCTCTTAATCCCTTACCCCTATATTGTCCCTCCCTTCTTCCCTCTCCCCACCCGTAACTACTAGTTTGCTTTCTCTGTGAATCTTTTTCTGTTTTGTTATATTCATTCGTTTGTTTTATTTTTTAGATTCCACACATAAGTGATAATGTACAGTATGCTTTTCTCTGTCTGACTTATTTCACTCAGC
The DNA here is from genome assembly GCF_964165515.1 of Mesoplodon bidens. Classification (NCBI taxonomy): domain Eukaryota; kingdom Metazoa; phylum Chordata; class Mammalia; order Artiodactyla; family Ziphiidae; genus Mesoplodon; species Mesoplodon bidens. Next base: position 76,148,927 of record NC_138168.1, on the reverse strand, counting down.
ACAACACCCTCCAGGTCCATATGTGTTGCTGCAACTGGCAAAATTTCATTCTTTTTTATGTTTAAGTAGTACTCCATTGTATGTGTGTGTGTGTATGTATGCATGTATGTATGTATGTATCTATCTATCTATCTATCTATCTATCTATCACATCTTCTTTATCCATCCACCTGCTGATGGGACACTTAGGTTGCTTCCATATCTTGGTTGCTATCAGAATGGCTATCATCAAAAAGCCTACAAATAACAAATGATGGTAAGGGTGTGGAGGAGAGGAAACCATAGTGCACTCTTGATGGGAATGTGAATTGGTGCAGCCACTATGGAAAACAGTATGGAAGTTCTTCAAAAAACTAAAAATAGAACTACCTTATGATCCAAAATTCCACTTTCTTCAGTATATATCTGAAGAAAATAAAAACACCAATATTCACAGCAGTATTATTTATAATAACTAAACTCTTTTTATTACATCAAATAATCACTGATTTTAATAACTTTGATTAAGAAAACTCTGTTATAAGAATATTGAGACTACATGAATATCTTCCAAGATAAGCACAGTAATAAATTTCAGTATTGCTGCATAATATATTCAAGAGAACCTAAACAGTTCAACTGTCATCAATTTTTTACAGTGAATACCTGGAGTTTTGTTTATAAGTTACAATCTTGAGGTGCTTAGAACAGTTATTAACTTAATTGTTTAAACTGAATTAATTGGTATGTTCCACCTCTTTATGATTATGGTAAGTTTTATTTAAGTTTCACAGATAAATCAAGTCATCAATTTGAAAGACAACTTGTAAATTTTCCTTGTGTTTTCACTCAAGATATGGTTAGAATAATGCTGTAGAAAGAAATTTAAGTATTTCGATCCATAAACATATACTTTTGACTAACTGCACTTTAATGCCAATAAAAAGTCCTGAAATCCATTAATTTTTAAAAATAGTTTTATTGAGGTAATTGACATAATAAACTGCATATACTTAAAGTGTAAAAACTGCCAAGTTTTGACATACACATATGCCCGTAAAATCATGACCACCATAAAGAAAGTGAATATCCATCACTTGCATTTCCTTGTGCCTCTCTGTAAAATCTTCTCTCACCCCCCTTCTCGACCTCCTATCTCTAAGTAACTGCCAATCTGCTTTCTCTCACCACAGATTAATTTGTATTTTCTTTAGTTTTATGTAAATAGAATCATACAATGTGTACACTTCTTTGCTTGGCTTATTTCACTCAGCATAACTGTTTTGAGATTCATCCATGATATTGAATGTTACCAACATTTTGTTCCTTTTTATTGCTGAGTTGTATTCTACTGTATGGATATACTATAATTTGATCAAGCATTCATCTGTTGATGGACACTTGGGTAACTTCCAGTTTCTGACTAGTACAAATAAAACAGCTATGAATATAAATTTACTTCTCTCTTGAGTTAAAAAACTAGGAGTAGAATGACTATGTCTTTGGTTCATTGATGTTTGACTTTTTACAAAACTGCTAAGCTGTTTTCCAAAGTGGTTGTACTGTTTTTGTTTTTTCATTCCTATCAGAAATGTATTAGAGTTCTAGATACTCTACATCCTTGTCAAAACTTAGCATGGTATTCTTTTTAATTTTAGCCTTTCTAGTAAGTGTTTAACAATATCTCATTGTGGTTTTACTTTGCAGTTCTCTAATGACTAATGATGTCAAGCATCTCTTCATGGTGAAGCATCTGTCCAAATATTTTGCCCATGTTTTTACTGAGTTGTCTGTCTTCTTTCTATTGAGCTTTAAGAGTCCTTTACATATTCTGGATACAGATCCTTTAATAGACATATTGCCAAGATTTTCTTCCAGTCTATGGATTATCTTTTTGTTTCTTAAGTGTCTTTTGAAGAGCAGAAGTTTTAAAATTTGTTGATGTTGAAATTATCAAGTTGTTCTTTTATGGTGTCATAGCTAAGAAATCTTTGCCCAACTGAAGTTAACAAAGATCTTCTCTTAGGTTACCTCTAGAAGTGTTACAGTTTTAGGATTTACATGTAGGTCTATGATCCATTTTGATCCATCAATTTTTGTATATAGTGAGAGGCATGGATCAAAGCTCATTTTTTTTTTTGCCTTTTAACATCCAATTTTCTGGCATAATTTGTTGAAAAGGCAATTCTTTCTCTATTGCATTGTCTTTGTGTCTTTGTCAAAAATCAGTTGTCCATGTGGAGAAAAAGGAGCCCCTGTACACTGGGAATGTTGGTGGGAATGTAAATTGGTACAGCCATGGTGGAAAGCAGTATGGAGGTTTCTCAAAAAACTAAAAACAGACCTATCATATGACCCAGTAATTCCACTCCTGGTTACATATCTGAGAAAAACAAAAAACACTAATTTGAAAAGATACCTGCATCCCAATGTTCACAGCAGCATTATTTACAACTGCCAAGATATGGAAGCAACCTCAGTGTCCATTAACAGATGAATGGATAAAGGAGATGTAACACACACACACACACACACACACACACAGGAATACTACTCAGCCATAAAAAAGAATGGAATTTTGCCATTTGCAGCAACATGGATGGACCTGGAGGGCATTATGCTAAGTGAAATAAGTCAGGTAAAGACAAATACTGTATGATATCATTTATATGTGGAATCTAAAAAATACAACATACTAGTGAATATAACAAAAAAGCAGACTCACAGATATAGAGAACAAACCAGTGGTTACCAGTGGGGAGATGGAAGGGGACAGGGGCAACATAGGGATAGGGGATTAAGAGGTACAAACTATAACGTATAAAATAAGCTAAAAGGATATATTGTACAACACACAGAATATAGCTAATATTTTATAATAACTATAAGTGGAATATAACCTTTAAAAATTGTGAATCACTATTTGTACACTTATAACTTATATAATATTATACATCAACTATACTTCAAGAAACAAAAATAATCAGTTGTCCAGGTATGTGTGGGTTCACTTCTAGACTCTCTACTCTGTTCCATTGATTTATTTATCTAATTTGATGCCAATATCATGATCTTTTTATCACTGTAGCTTTATAATAGTTCTTAAAATCAGGTAGTGTTAGCCCTTCAACTTTATTCTTTTTTGAGTTTTTCTGCTATTCTGCCTACTCCCATACATTTCCATGAATTTTCGAATAAACTTGTCAATTCCTACAAAAAAAAAAATCCCACTTGGATTTTGTTTTGGATTGCCTTGAATCTATAGGTCAACTTTGGGAGAATCAATATCCTAATATTGAGTTTTGTGACCCAAGAACATATTTCAATTTATTCAGGTTATTAACAGTTTCTTTCAATATTTTGTGAATTTCAATGTAGAAGTCATTCATATATTTTTGTCAGATTTATCCCAAAGTATTTCATATTTTTCGTTCCTATTATAAGTGGTGTTTTAAAAATTTTCATTTCCAAATGTCCATTGCTAGTAAAGAAATAAATTTTTCCCCATATTGATCTCATACCCTGAATCCCTGTCAAATTCTAGTAGTTTTTAGAAGTAGATTTCATTGGATTTCCTATATAGATGATCATGTCACCTGTGAATAACAACAGGCTTATTTTTCCCCTTTCGATCGAGATGACTTTTCTTTCTTTTTCTTGCCTGAATGCACCGGCTAGAACCTTAAGTACAACACTGAATAGAAGTGTTGAGAGTAAACATCCCTTTCTAGCTTCCGATCTTAAGGAAAAAAGAATTCAGTATCTCAACAGTGAGTATTATATTAAGTGTAGATTTTTCCTAGATGCCCTTTAAGTTTCCACTTATTCCTTGTTTGACTATTTTTAAATCAGGAATGGATGTTGGATTTTGTCAACTGCTTCCTATTTTTTTAGTTTACTAATATGGTGGATTCCATTGACCAATTTACAAATGTGAAGTCAACTCCATGTTCCCGGGATAAATCCTACTTGGTCATGATGAATTATCATGACCAGAATTATCCTTCTGATATACCTTTGGATTCAATTTGCTAAAATCTCCTTTAGAATTTTAACATCTATATTTGTGAAGTATATTGGTCTATAAGCAATTTTCTTTACTTTAAAATCTTTGTCTGGTTTTGGTACCATATTCTATGAACCTACCATTAACAAGTTGGGAAGCATTTCCCCACTTTAATTTTTGGAAGAGTTTTGTATAGAACTGGTACTATTTCTTCCTGAAATGTTGATAGAATTCACCATTGAAGCCACCTGGGCCTGGAATTTTCTTTGTCCAAGGTTTCTAACTTCAATTTCCCTATAGTACTCTTCAGGTTATTTATTTTTTCTTGAGTGAACTTTGGAATATGTGTCTCACAAGGAATGTGCCCATTTCATCCAGGTTTTTGAATTTATTGGCCTAAAGTTGTTCATAATATTTCCTTATTATCCATTTTAACATTTGTAGAATCTATAGTAGTCACTTCTCTCATTCTTGATATTGGTAAGTCACTTCTCTCTTCACAATCAGTCTGGCTTGAGACCAATTTTACTGGTTTTAGAGCTCAAGCTTTTGGTTTCATTGATGTTTTTCTACTGTTTCTCTGTTTTCTGTTTCATTGATTTCCACTTGGATATTTATTATTTTCTTTCTTCTGTTTACTTTGGGTTTAACTTGCTCTTCTTTTTCTGTTTCTTAAGGTAGAAGCTGAAGTCACTGGTTTGATGAGAACTTCTTTTCCAATATAGTGTTTTATAATATAGGTGTTTCAGTGCTATAAATTTTCCAAGTCTAAATGCTCAATTGTTTTTTTCTATTGCTGCGCTTTCAAGTTACCTAATCTTTTCTTCTGTAATGTCTATCTGTTGTTAATTCCATCCAGTATATTTTTCAACTCTAACACTGGATTTTCATGTCTAGAAGTTCAACTTTGGCCTCTATATCTTCTATATTCCTACTTAACTTTTTAAACACATGAAATACAGTTATAATTGCTTCAATGTCTTTCTGTGCTAATTTTAGTGTCTGTGTCAGTTATGGCTTGGTTTCTATTGATTGATTAGTCTTCTCATTATGGGTCATGCTGTCCTATCTTTTTTTTTTTTTTTTGCGGTATGCAGGCCTCTCACTGTTGTGGCCTCTCCCGTTGCGGAGCACAGGCTCCAGACGCGCAGGCCCAGCAGCCATGGCTCACGGGCCCAGCCACTCTGCAGCATGTGGGATCTTCCCGGACCAGGGCACGAACCCGTGTCCCCTGCATCGGCAGGCGGACTCTCAACCACTGTGCCATCAGGGAAGCTGCTACAAGTGTCTTTTTAAAAAGAGAGGCAGAGGGAGATTCAACACACACAAGAGGAGGTGGCAATGTGACCTTGGAGGCAGAGAGTGGAGTAATGCGGCCCCTAGCCAAGGGATGCTGGCAGCTACAAGGAGATGGAAGAGGCAAAGAACAGATTCTCCTCTAGAGCCTCTGGAAGGAGCATGATCCAGCCAACACCTTGATTTTGGCTTAGTGAAACTTCTTTCAGACCTCTAATTTTCAGAAGTGTAAGAGAATAAATTTATGTTGTTTTTGGACACCAAGTTTGTGGTGATTTGTTACAGCAGCCTTAGGAAACTAAAACACTCATAAATGAATTATAAGTTTTTCCCATCTGGCTGTTGGGAAAAGGCACCTTTCCCTCTAATCCTCTATTCCTTTCAGATGGTTCTTTCTCTGACCAAAGAGTTTATCCATACGTATATGCTGAACAAAACTCTACTGAGTACTCTTGCACCCTTTGTAGATCTCTAGTGTACTCTCTCTGCACAGCTCTCTCTGCAATGTTCTGGAAACTCTATCAAGGCATGAATGCTGGGGCACCTCTTTTGTTTCCTGTCTCTCAGGGATTACTTTCATTTCACTGCCTAATGTCTAGGATCTTGAAAACTATTATTTCATGTTTGTGTATGCTTTGTTGTTTCAGGCAGGAGGGTTAATCTGGTTCCTGTTATTCCATCTTGGCTAAAAATTCCATTAATGTTTATAAACATCTTCCTAATTTTTTTTTGGTTAAAGTTAAATAAATGCACAGTGTAATAGGGTACTATGGAAATCACAGAGTTCATGGTATTCATTAGTCAACAGGTTTTTACCAAGGCATTATTTTTAGGCACTGAAAATACAGAGGTAAATAAAATGCCAATATTGCCCAAAGAAAACATTCTATCACAAGCTCCTTGAACAGAATTCATTTCTCACTTACCATATCATGAAGGCATATAGCAGATAGTTATCAAGATAAATTGAGTATACTATTAAGTGACTAGTTCATTTAAACATAAATAGGTAAAGTTGCTGTAGCTGCTATTGATTTTTACTAAAATAATAAAACACTGATCCAAGGATAAGATAAATTGATTCTAGAAAAGTGATGAAGTTTAGAATTTTGAGTAGTTGAATTAAGACCACATTTCAGATTGAAATGAATTAAGAATATATTCAATTGTCCATATTATTTCTTCATAGATTAACATTTTACTAATGAAAGAAAACACTACAGGAAAATTTTACCTTTCCTATAAAAAGCAAAATTTTAATTCAGAAACTTAGGAATCTTTAAAAAAACACATCCACCCAAATGTAAATGGGAATTTAATATATCAGATATGTAATTTTGTTTCACTCTCAAGATTTATGATATCATTTAAGAGTATGTTTCTAGTATAGTCTACCTTACTGAAATAACACAAACATCTGACACTGAACATATATTCAGTACTAAGCACTGTGCTAATAATAAGCACTTTACGTGTATTGTCTCCTTTAATTTACATCAGGCCCTATGACATCAGATATTATTTCTATCCTCATTTTAAAGATAATGAAGCTCAGACACAGAAACTTGTCTAATGTCACATAATTGTGTAACTAGCACGGCTAGGACTTAAATTCAGTCATCTTGACTCTAAAGCTCATGTTCTAAAATAAGCCACAAATTCAAATTTATAAACCAGGAAAATAGGGCTGATTAATTGCAAAAACTTTCACTATGAAGTTCCCTTAAATAACAGTTTCCTCTAAATATCAAATATCGATTAATATTTTAGCTCCAATATTTTAAGAGCACTTTTATTTTAAAAGTTGAAGCTAAGCCGATCATTTCTAATATATATGCAAGCAAATAAAGCACTCGATATTTAAAAAAGATATAGTTTTGTATTTAAAGAATTTGTAATCTCTCACAAATAGATTAACAAAAATATTCAGAGGAAACCTATACAATCTTATTTTTTCTTATAATGCATATACATCCTCATAACTACAGAGTATGAGAAGGAATGACACATTTGCTCTAAAAGAGATACAATTATTTTCACATTAACGTAGGTCTTTAAAAAGGATTTTTTTGTTTCTGTATAATAGATATTTATTCTATGTGGAGAGTGGGTATAAAATGTATGTAGTATTTTGTATTTCTTTGACATCACTGGAGAGAAAAAATATGGATCAAGGAGATGGAGTCCCTCTTATAACAAGAGTCTGATGAAGACACTTTATCACCAGTCTCAAAACATGTGCTCTCAAACTCTCAAGAAAGGCTTTGAGTTTTCTCATGTAGGCTCATTTGTACACTCCTGTGAGTATAAGGGATGGACAATATAAGGGACCTTAGAAAATGCTTCACCTCTGAAGAAATTATAGTAATATTTTTGTTATTTACCTGAAGATTTTCACAGGTCTCTTGACTGTAAGTGAGTCTCTGGATTTCTGTAGGTGAAACAAGATATAATGCTTGTCCATTGTTGGTGAAGCAGAACGTTCTGGCTATCCGCATATTGGTAAGGGGCAAGTAATACACATCCAATAGAGGTCTTAAACTCGGCAAACTTGAGAAAAAAAATTAAAAACTTGTTAATAAACAGGTAGGTTTTAGTCTTGAACAAATACTAGAGGAGGTAAAAATAGCAGGGAACTTATAAACCTTATGATTTAGTGTACCTGAGTGGGAGATAAAACTGATTTGTTTTCCTCACATACTTGTTCGCTACGAACTGAATGAAAATAAATTCTCAGTGTATAAGACTGTAGACAAATAAAAGCCTTTCTTTCAAACTGAACATAATTCTGCAACATTATGTAGTAAGGGAGGAAATGTTATGTCTGTGTTTAAAAAAAATAATCTAACTCTTACCTAAAAGTCATAATGTGTCCATTGGCACAGAAGCAGGCAAGGCAGATACTGTTACTCAATGATACAATATCTCCACGAAGAACGAATGAGGTCTCTGTAATGTTCTGCTTATAAGCACAGTTCTGAGTTGGCAGTGAAATTACTTTTGCTTGCTTTTCAGAACATATCACTGCATACTGGTTTTCACTAATTTCCTGAGAAGAGGAGGGAGATACAGAGACAGGTCTTCGTTTTTTCAGTTTCTCCTTTTCATCCTTCTCTTCAGGAACATTGTGTTCTTTCCAGGATTCATATGCGGGTGGTATTAAGCAGCCTGTGGAATCCAGGAATGCCATTCTCAGGACTGCCCCTTTTAACCTCAATATAGTACCTAAAATTGTAATTTTAGTAAATAAAAAATATTTTAATCCCACAGTAAATATGTTTATTCCAACTCTGACACATACTAGACACTAAAAAATATGTAGACTGTATACTGAACCGAAATTGTACACTGGCTCACTGATAGGATTCAAACTTCAAGCATGATATTTGAATCTGAAAAAAGATATCAGTAAGTGCTACCAAATAAATAAGTGCTACTATAACTGCTACCAAACAGATAAACGCTAGGATGTCTGGAACTAGGTCTCATACCTGGTAAGTGTACTACCATTGAGTATGAGAGCAAGCAGATGGCATCTAGAGCTGCACGGTCCAATATGGCAGCCACCAGCCACTTGAAGTGTGCCTGGTCCAAATTGTGGCATGTTGTAAGAGTGAAATACATGCTGGATAGGAAGGCTTAGTACAAAGAAAAAATTACAAGAAAATACCACAATAATATAAAAATACTGATTACATGCTAAAATGATAGTATTTGGATAGACTGGGCTAAATGAAATATGTTACTAAAATTAATTTCACTTTTTTTTAACTTTTTTAATATGGCTACTAGGAAATTTAGAATACCATATGTGGCTCACACTGTATTTTTAACGGACAGAACTGATCTACAGGGTCAATGAGGAAAAAAAAGTTTCCACATATTTCTAAACATTACTTCAAAAAAACTATTTACCAGTGAATGTCAAATACACTCAAGACATTGCTTTGGTCAACTTACAGTCTTAAATTAGTAGTTATATTTCTTGATTTACTTTAATTAATGGGACTCCCTTTCCTCCATATCCTTGAATAGGTAAATATGAGTTATGCTCATTTCTAAGTAAGCTAAATGATACTATTAAGAATTTGGAAAGCAATAGAAGGGAGGGTATAGAACCGATGTAGCATTTCAGTTCTTATTTTAGAGGATTTTTTCATATTTTATTACTTTATACTTATATTTTATAGTTTGCAAAAAATTATCCATATATTATATTCTTTTGTTTCTAAGAGGAAGAGATCTCAGTGTTCTGTCAAAATTTTTCTTAGAAGACAAAATTTTCCTTTCCTCTTCACATTTATATATTTTGTCTATTGCAGGGTGGCCAGATAAAATAAAGGATGCCCAGTTAAATCTGAATTTCAGATATACAATCAATATTTTTTTTTAGTATAAATGTGTCCCAAATTCTGCATTATTTTTCCAAAGAGAAAGATGGGACATATTTATATTAAAAAATATGTTATCTAAAGTCCAAATTTAACTGGGCATCCTGCAATTCATTTGCTACATCTGGCATTAGTCTATTGTCCAGGTTTGGCAAGTAGACAATTTAATTATTTTAAATGGTTTGCTAATTTGTAAATCAAACTGTTCCTTTAATGTAAAGGTAGTTCAGAAATGGTAGAACTAGAAATCATAATTACATTTTAATTCTAAATTCTAAGTATTGTTAAAATGTACTATATAAACAAGAAATACACTAGTGAGCAAAACCATGTTTTTGTTTTTGTTTTTTTCTATCTAGATCATCGTAGATTAGTAACGGAAACCAGAATTCTCAATTATTTCAAGACCTATCAGATTCCACATACGTATGATAAAATTCAATCTCATTTTCAATACAGGAAGACTGTAAATTTTTTCTTCTTAAAATTTTTTTAATTAAATCACCTTTTCTAATTCTTCAAAGAAGAAAATTAATGTATTTTAAGACTTCACAGAGATTAAAAATAGCCAAGTGTATAATGTTTAAAAATATACTTTTCTGTTTTTTCCCTAAATATGTACCATCCTTTTGCTTACAGAACATATTATTCTGAGGTATCCTAGAATGCAGTAAAACAACAGTGGGTTTTTTTTTTTTTTTCATTTTGTTATGTAGTAATCATTTTAGACATGATCCTAGGATTAAAAAGATATAAAACCTGAATGGCTGTATAAGTAAATGATATTCTGGAATCTTATTCCATGTATTCCTTTAATTAAAAACATAAGACTAATCACGAGATGGAATAATATATTAAAAGCTCTTTTTGGGAAAACAAAGCAAAACTACTCAAACTGGATTTTAAAATGAGATAGTTTCAAGTTACTTCAGATTTCCATCAAAAAGTAAATTGAGTTTGGTAAATGTGAACCTTTCAAGTTTTTCAAAGTGGACAATTACTGCTTAACCTGCAAGAGGCAATTAGAATTGGCAAGCTGTGGCCTTATTTAATACCACATTCAGTCAAGGACTCAACAGCGTCTTAACGCCCCTAACAAATCCTCATATTGATTCTATGGAAAAGGTATTGTTGTAATTCTAATTCTTAGCTTTGAACATGAGGTCAATTCTTCTTTTCAAGGCATGTAAGGCAGTTGCTAATGGTGGAATAAAATAAAAATGAAGTAAAATTATTGTATCCATATATAATATTTCATCTTAGTTCATAATGCCAGGTTCATCTCATGTTCTTTCAACCTAGGTTTACTTTGTATGCAGATTAGTTAGGCCTAAGAAAAACTGAGCCATTCTTTTGAATGAAGCTAAACTTTTTTCATTGTTGTTTTGTTTAGAAAAAAAAAGTAATAATGATAAAGAGTGAAAAAAAAGTAAAATATTAACCTTGGGCTGTAGGATCTATATTCCTATTCCTAATCCTACTGGATTATACCAGCTTCTTGTCCAAGTGGGACACGTCACAATATCACATTTCCTTAAATGTTTAGAGGAGAGATGAATATAATAAACGTCTAGTTAAGATTTGTTTGCTGTAAGATGTATTTTACAATACATTTTTGAATGGAAAATTCAAAATGGTGAACTCAGTGACATCCCTTGTATGGATCTACAAGGAGATGGATCTACAATTGTATGGATCTACAATTCAGATCTGCATGGAGCTTTGCTTCTCTACTGCAAAATTCCTTAAGAAAATTTTACTATTTGTCAGCCATGCAGACCAGAAATAAATACTTTTTGCAACCTAATTTAGTCTTCCCTCTGTTAGCACTATGCATTATAACTGATAATTATTGCTGAAATATTTAAATATACAGATAACTTAAGGGCTATTGAAAAACAGGTATTATTTGGAAGGAAAATAAATATTTCATCTGCTTTCAAGGAATCAACAGCAGATTCCTTTCTAAAGTAGTGTATTTTGGACCCTAGCAAAAGTTCTGAAACAATGGGTAAAAGGGGAAAAAAGGCCATGTTTCTGTTAATATAAGAAAGAGTTCAAGAGCTTGGTAAGATTCAAGAAGGAATGGTCTATCCATGAAGCTTTTGGAGTCCTTACCATATTGAAGTCCTTAATAATTTTAGCTTAGGATGAAGATATATGTGTAGTCTAAGGGGCTTGAACATCTGTGGAGCAAATTCCTTACAAGTACTTAAATCACCTCTCATAATATTAATTTTGTAACCAGTCTGAAGTAACATATAAATCAGAGATGGAGTTAGGGTAAAAGAAAGATAGAGCATGTTTATTATATGCATCACTGGTTTTAAATACGCAATAAAATAGCTTATATTAACAACAACAACAAAAAAACAAAAAAAACCCCATAAGACTATAACTATCCCCATTTAGACTTGGATTGATTCAAAAATGAAAAGCAAAGGCTTCTATTAAATTATACTAAAGCAAACCTTCAATAGAAGTATAGCACCAGAGCATACATACCACTTGGAGACACAATTACTGGCTGAAGAAGTCTTTGCTCTCCTCCTGGGGGAAGGTTCAGTGCAATGACAAGCACTGTTCCCAATGTAGTACCAACCCACAAACATGGGGAGGGGGCTGAATCTGCCTTTCGAGTAAAAGTTTCACAGAAATGAAGAGCAGAGATTGCTTCTCGGGATTCTTTATCAATGCTGGTTACACTTGAACTCCGTGATCGGCTGAAGGAATTATCTTTTATATCTGAAATGATTTAAAATGTTGTGAGATTGCTCAAGTTATAAAATATCATGTTTTTTGCTTGGTATAAGTTTTGCCAAATAGTTAATCTGCAAAAAGATAAAATCTACAGCATATTTAATTTTAAGTTTCTTTTAATTTAAAAGAAAAACAATTTACTTTCATGCTAACAATTTTTTCCTTTGCTTGTATTTGAAACACAGAGGGACAAATCCACACTTCTCAGAACTGAGCTGAGGTCATCCCAGTGAGTTTTTGGATGTATGATCTCTGTGGTTTTGGTGCAGCTCTCTGTTAGTATCCTGGCTGCTTTTCCAATCTTAGCCCTTACTACCCTTTCTCATGGTGCTGTTTCTTTCTTTGGTAATATAATTCATGATTAGGTAGAATCAGGAAAGTGGGTATTTTCAATTTTCTACGTTGAAAAAAATGCTTTTATAAGTACTCTGATTCTACCTTCAAATTTATTGTATGATGGACTTTCTTCCTTCAAATCTGTCCATATGAAAGCCTTAATCCATAAAAATTTAGCTTTTTTTAAAAAATGCGATTTTAATTGTAACCAACGCTCATCTAAGGCATTTTTCATTAAACTGTACAACTGGTATCTGGCTCATACTTAATTTGATGCCAGGTATATTCCCTTTACCCGGCTCTGTCTGTAATGACAGGGATACTTGTAAATTATACTAATAAACCCTCTCTTGTCTTCAGCTACCTTCTCTGTGGCCAATCTCAAGTCTGTTTCAAGCCCTGGCCTCTTTTCTCTTGGAATGCATTTCCAAAGGCTTATAAAATTTTTTTCCTATTATGTCTCACGAGGCAAAATCAAAATACATAATTTACCCAAGGCTCTAAATTCTTCTAATGGCACTACTTATATTAATGACACCCCTGTTCTCCTAGGGAAACAATACTTGAAATGAGTCCCGATTTCGGTTCTTCCCTTTCACTTTACCTACACGTCTCTGATGGGATGCCAAGCCCTACGCTATTCTAATGTTTCTGTTTCCTTCTTTCCACTACTAATCAACTTCCATCACCCTATGTTCAGGCCTTTATCACCATTCACCTAGACTACAATTCCCAAGAGATCTCCCCACCTTCACTCTGTCACTGTTCTATCACAACTCAACTAAATTTTACAAGGTACAATTTTAATTCTATCACCTCTATCTTAAAAATCCACAACAGTTCCTCTTATACTCTTACTCAGAGTAGGCTTTTAAGACTCCACAAGATATCTCAACCTACCCTCCCGGCCCTACCTGCCAGAGTGCTGCTCTGCTTCAGTTCACTGTGCGAAATAAACCGAGCCATTCAATGTTCTCCAAACATACCTGGAGCTTACCTACTTTTTTGCTTGTAATTTTCTTTCTGATTCGTGCCCTTGCCTTTTCTCTACCTATCTAGATGGTGTTTATTCTCCATCTCAAGTACTGTCATCCTCATGAAGTTTATCCTGATTGCTAAAACCATACACAGTTTTTCTCTTTTGAATCTTGATAGCTTTTTATCTTCCCCCGGCATGAATAGTACATTTGTTCTGTAGTTATTTCTGACTTGTCTTAGGCCTTGTTCTAATGTGACTGTAAATTTCTTGAGAACAAGGGCTCTCTCCTTTTGATGCCCTGCAGAATTTGGCATAGTGCCTTGCATGTGAAGGTATTCAACATATACTTGCTGAAGACAGACCTACAGTTCGAAGTATCTAAAGCAATGTGTTTCTGCTACACCACTGGGATATATTAAAATTTCCAGTAGCTTCTGCTGTTCACATCTAATAAGTCATTCCTCAAATCACATGTTTCCAATGCTATTGTGAAAGAAATGACTTCATAATGTTGTGAAAAATGAAAAACACGTTCAAGTCTTCTAAGTTGTATTTTACTGAATAAAAAAGGCATAATTGATCCTACTTATACCCCCCAAAAGCTTCTTGTAATCAAATTTAGATTCATAGATTAAAAAAAATTCTCCCAAACAATAATTATATACAACATAATTTTGATTACAGTTAGCCTCTGAAAACAATAAAGCCACTAGTTATGACAACAGCATGGGTTATTTCTAACTATAGTTTCTAAAAATGCTTTTCTTTTGCCTGAGATTGTGCTTCCTGTTACAGATTATGACACAGTAGGAAAGAACTACTTAATGTAAATAAAACAAATTTCTATAAGCAATAGCTCATTACTGGATGAGTTTGTAATATGATATTGATTCCAAATGTTAACTCTTTATGTTCCCAAAGTTATTTTAGTAAAAAAACAGAAATTTAAAATTTATTTTCCAATGATAAAAATATTTGTTACTTTGATAAGACATACACATAACAAGATGAACAGACATATTCACCTATATTATCAGTTGTGACCTAGTGATAAAAATGAAAATCAATGATACCAGAAAATTTAATATTATAAATTTCAATGTAAATTAAGCTGTATGAAAACCTTTACTGTTATCTATTAATATTACAATAGGTGATTCACAACAATCTATACTTCAAATGTTAATTCACAGGCCAAGTAAACATTATTTTAATTTAATAGACTAATTTAACTATATAAAATTCATAAACTGCAACTGTGTTTTTTTTTGTTTTGTTTTGTTTTTTTGCGGTGTGCGGGCCTCTCACTGTTGTGGCCTCTCCCGTTGCGGAGCACAGGCTCCGGACGCGCAGGCTCAGCGGCCATGGCTCACGGGCCCAGCAGCTCCACGGCATGTGGGATCTTCCTAGACCGGGGCACGAACCCGTGTCCCCTGCATTGGCAGGCGGACTCTCAACCACTGCACCACCAGGGAAGCCCTGAAACTGTGTTTTTATTTTATGACTTCTCTATAAAAATTAGATTACAGAGAAACTCCTATGGCTAGATCAATATGGGAAAATGAACTGAATCAGAATCAACTCTGAACTTAGAGAATTAGGTTGCTTATTTTATCTGTGTAGAACTGTCTGAAAACAAGTTAGAATCTTCAGCAGTTCAAGAATTGTAACTACAACTGACTGCTCTTAAGTTAGATGTTGTGGGTCTTTGTGGCTTAAATTTTAGAAATTGGGCAAGCTTAACAAATGGAATAGAAATTTTCATTTTCATTCTACTAATAAGAGCAGAAATGAAATAGCTACCACTAAGTAGGGCCTACCATGTGCTTCATACCATCATAAACTTTACATTTATCATTTTATTGAATCTATATAATAACCCTGAAAAGTATTATCACCATAATTTAACAAATAATAAAGTAGAGGCTCAGACAGGTTAAATGACTGAGAAAGCTAGTTAATGGAAGAGTTTGTATTTGTGCCCATGTTCAAGTCTAAAACATCTGTTAGGCAACTCCAGATAAACATGGGGTCAGTCATATCGCCAATATCATACGAGTGGAGTGTTCTAATTATTATTGAGCATTAAAGTTCAGTGTTTAGATTAAAAAAAACAAAACTGGAACACGTGGTCTTTCTGGCCAATCTAAACTCAGAAAATAATTGTCATTAATGCCTTCATCCAGCTCTAGTGATACAACCATGTCATAAAATCATTGCTTTCCTGTTATTCTCTGGATGCCTAGAACATTCCACCTGTGTACATCACACTCTCCTGTCACATAGAGCCTTATGCAACAAAATTTTATATCCCCCAATCAAAACATAGTGCCAAGAGGTAAATTTGGTCAGGGTAAAAATTAGGACAAAATACTTACTCACATAAAGATACATAACAGTTTGATATTTTGCCTCCTGTTCTTGACACTTGAAAAGTGACATCAGCAGTCTAACAATATCGCCCATGATTCCTGAGTTGTGGGCCATGGAATCTAGGGTGAAGCTATGGTGAAAGTACAATGTTGCATAATTCCCCTATAAACAAAAGTGAGTTCTATTCACAGAAGCTTCCACAGCTGCAGGAAAATCCAACAGCTCAGCTACTTTAGCAACATTTGGCAGTTTGAGCCTATGGATAATAGTTGTTTTTCCCCGTTGACTCTCTGGCCAATGTAAAAGAATTACCAGCTAAGAATCTCTATCAAAAAATAGTTCAGTAGCACAATGACTTAAGGGGAAATTATTGAGGCAACATGGGTATTGTTTCAACATATATATTAATCAAAGTTATAATTAGCTTAGGGCATTGAGATACACGGGCACACAAGTAAAAGATAAACTGAATAAAGATGATCTATAAAAGCACACAGCACACACTTTGATTAAATTACTTAAATAATTCATAAGTGTGAATATTCTTTTAAAAAGTAACTGACATCCTATTTTTACTAATTTAAAAAGTACTTCTACATGTGTTTTCTCATCAGATTTTTAGGTACTAAAAGACACAAAACCATTTTTAGTGGTAGTATTCAGTGTTACTGAAATCATGGGCATCTTCGAGAGTCTGAAGAAAACTCTGGATCCTCTTTTTGGGGGAAAAAATGCCTAAGGGTAGCCTCAGATACACGTGGGTTCAAATGGCATCTTTCATTTTTATAGTGAAGGGAACTATGCTCTTCTCAAAACATACGTTATCCAACATTCTAGAATTTATTTCTGGCTCTCTTAACAGCAGGGGTATTACAGGGTTCTACTAAACTGTTTTTCCTATGTTCAGGAATGGAAACTTTCACTGATGACAGTGGGAGATATTATGCCTACTCACTCATAATAACATGCTATCAGTATAACTGAGATAAGACTATGATTTGGAAATGCTAAAATCAGTAAGGTGAAATGGACCAATACCTAAGTCTGTATTATGCATAAGAAGATAGTCAAGGAATCTAGAGAATTAACAGATGAGGTGGGTGAGCAAATAAAAAGGAGAAAATCTAGTTGTTTCTAAGACAAACATGGGTGAAATCATCCGTATGCAGTCATACTTCTTATCCACTTAAAGGCAATAGAAATTCTAAAATTAAAATGGAAATCCTGCTTTATATTTACTACATGGAATCTTATTTTTGTCTTTATTGAAATGTCATTTGTCCCTATCCTGGGATATCAGGGAGCTAGCTGTTTTGGAGCTGGATGTAAAGCAGAAGGAATGTGTGAATATATTCACTCTGCTTTCCTAAGGATAGGTTGCATAGAGAGTGCTACAGAAAAAGATATATTTTCCACCTTATTACCGTCAAAAAGTAATAATGATTCTTGATACGAGATTCACTGTAATACAGAAAACTAGTCATTTATTTTGAAAATATTAAATTCTCATAAAATAAGTTTATAAATAATAAAGTTGAAAATAAGTTTTCAGGCGGTTAATAGAAATTAATCTAAAATCACACATATCTTGATCTTACACTAAATTTTGTTTAGATAAAGTATGAGAGGGCTGAGGAAATATATTATTTTGATTTGCTTAAATTTATATTATAATTATCCTTTACAATTCACAGAGAGCATCCTGAAGGCTATTAATCCTTAAACACTTAGTCATTTTAAACTTGATTTTCAATGAAAATCTAGTCTATGGTCATTTTAAATCTCCTGATTTCCTTGCCTCCCCATTAAAGAGAGTTTAACTACTATGTATTTTCATTTATTTCTTTTACTTACCTAAGTCAGGCTTTAGGTCAGTAGGCAAGCTTAACTTCCTTGACATTTTTGCTGAAAAATAAAATGCATTTTTAAAGTTCTGAAGAATATCTGATTCATGCTTATTCATACCAACTGCTCTTCAAGACAGGAGTGAATATTTTTCTTACTAGGTCTAGATGCTAAGATATTTAAGATATGATTAATAATGTTATGGGTGGAAAGTAAATCTTATTTTCAACTTTTTAAAAAGTTTGTACTTACTTGATTGTAACATCTTTGAGTGCTTGAAGCTCTCACTTCAAGGAGGCCTTTTAAATTCTAACTGTTAATTATTTCTTAGGCTCACAAAAAAGGGTTAGGCTTTTCAAAGGAAGCAAAATCATTGCTCAGAAAGAAGGTGTTGCAGATAAGGACAATAGAGGCATAAGACTGAATTTGGGTATGTGATACAATAAAACCTTTCCAGCTGCTTGTCTCAGGCTCATTCTTTTTTAAGTTAATCTCTTGAATATAGGACATCCTATATCTACAGTCAAATTGAAGTATTTGATTACTTCACAAAAATATTTGGCTCATCCATTTCTTCATATATGTCAACTCAATTTACATTTTAGTGAAAAACAAAAAACCAAAGTCATGCTCAGTCTAAAATTAGAGTATTTACAAAAATATAAACTACAGATATTTCTATTTTGGATTAGAATAATACAAAAGCCTATGTAAAAACCTACTGAAATTCACTTTCCATCCTGAAAATCAGTCATTGCCTAAATCTAGGAAGTGATTTAAAGTTAGGAGGTGTTTAACTACATCTATTACGTTAGTGGCAGTGCATGCATAACAGAATAGTGCTTCCTATGTGAAATTTTGAAAAAGCATTTGTTTGTTAATACATGAATGTGTATACTGGGTTAAATTTTGGACTGTTAGGAGATATTTAAAGAACAGACCCTGCTAGTCCATAAGGGCGCCATGTAAACAAAGAGAAATCCAGTCATAGTACATAACTTCCACATCTAAAAAAATGACAAATCCAGTGTTAGGAAAGAGGCATTAGGCAAACTGGGAAGGGATAGGGGGAAATCAAGTATTTATTTCTAAGCTTCATTAATCTAATTAGCATCCTTTAAAAAATAGCAACAATGGGTCAAATATATGAATCAGTCTTATCCCATTTTCACAAAGACTTAATCTCAGTTAAAAGATAAAAAGTAACAGAAAACGAAAATAGCCAAATCTATGGTTGGTTGATCTCATATAAATAGCTGCTCTTGTATTTAATATCCAATTCTCTTAAACCTAGAAGATACTATACCCCTCTCAAAATGTTTTTTAAAATGCAATATTAAACTTTTGAAAGAATTCAGAGGTTTTCACCAAATATCAAAGGTACAATGTACATAGACTGATAAATAATATCTATACAATATCTGAAGGAGAAAAATCAGTCAGGTACAGTCTAAAGATACTCTTTCAGAATCAGATGAGGTGGATGCCTCTCTAGATCCTGCTACTCTGATTTGATTAAGTTATTC
This sequence comes from Mesoplodon bidens, assembly GCF_964165515.1. Taxonomy (NCBI): domain Eukaryota; kingdom Metazoa; phylum Chordata; class Mammalia; order Artiodactyla; family Ziphiidae; genus Mesoplodon; species Mesoplodon bidens. Next base: position 76,129,436 of record NC_138168.1, on the reverse strand, counting down.
TGAAACTTAATCAAGTGCTTATAAATCTTGAATGTGCACACCAGTCACCTGGGTATTTTGTGATATCAGATTCTTGCACTTCTAACAGGCTCCCAGGAGATGCTGATGCTGCTGTTATGTGGAACACAGAGAGCATCGAGGTCCCTAGACTAAAAGCAACTTCAGGATAGGGAACAAGACTAATTCATCAAACCCAGTACGTAGATACAATAAGTCCACAGCAAACATTTCTTGAAGAAGCTTCAACATCTAGTTTGTACAATGTGGAAGTGTAAAATATGGTGGTTAGGACTGGATTTGGAATCAGACCAAATGAGTCTATATCTAATTCAACCAACTACTAGGTGTGTGACCTTAGGCCAATCACTTTGCCTCTCTAAACCTTAAATTTCCTCATCTATAAAATGGGAATAGATATTAATGACAATTTCATAGTTGTGAAGATTATATAAAATGACATAAGCAAAACATTAGGCATAATACCTTATACACAGTGTGGACTTGATAAACATTAGTTATTATTTATTAATAAACAAAATGACTTTTTCATAAACTGTAAAATGTTACACAGATGAGCTATTAATATACTTGTAAACAATCCAATATTTCTTTATTCTAATTCTATGGTAATATTCTAATTAACTAAAACAAGAAAACGGAGAAAAACTTTTAGGATATAAATATAGAATGGCATGCATAACTATAAGCTCAACCTCTTTTTAAGTTCATTTCAAAAACTAAGTTCTATATCTAAACATAAGAAGTGAAATAAACCTGAGTAATTTATAAGATATTTTTATGAGGAAGCGGTGGAGGGGGGAAAAGATTTAATTCCTTGGCATTTCCTGTGTAATTTATATTTATGCCTTCAGGTTCCATAGCCCTTTCTTCTGTAGTCTCCATCTAGTGATACTAAACCCATCTGATGAACTGATCACATAGTTTCAGATACTGAACTTTTCAGTACTAGTATTTCACTTTGTTATAAAATTTTCTCTGCTGATATTCTCCATCTGTTCACTCACTATGACCATGTTCCCGTTTCAGTACCTGAACATATAATATTATAGCAGCTGCTTTAAAACTCTTGGCTGCTAATTGCAACATCTAGGTCATCTTATAGTCTGTTTCTACTGATTTTTTAAATTCTTAATTATGGGTAATATTTTCTCATGATTTTGAATTTTTATTTCACTTGTCTAGGAACTTTTGATTGAATGTGGACATATGTTTTGACTAAATAGTAGATAATATGTTGAAAGAAGCCTGGATTATACCATCAACCTTAACTGGTGTTGAGTTTTGTTCTGCCATGCAGTTAAATTACTGGTGGATAACAAGCTTGGTTTTATTCTTTGTTAGGGTGGGTCTATTTCAGTTAGAACTTTGTTCTAGGGTATGGCTCTTATGCTAAGAACTGATCCTTACTCTTCAAGAGTGGTCTTGCTAGGATATAAACAGAATGAATAAGGTGCTCAGCAAGGTCTCACTACGTCTACTCCCAGCACCGCATGACCTCTGATATCACTGGCCAGCTCTCAGCCTCACAGCAGGTGGTTGTTAAGTAGGCCTACTGAAGTCTTGACCAGCTTGTATGTGGCCCAGCTCTAAGGCAAGGACCTGCATTGAATCTCCACAGGGACTTCTAGGAATACCCCTTGAAGCAGTTCCTTCTTCTCTAGTGCCCTCCCTCACAAATTCCAGTCACTTTAGAAGCCCAGAACTGCAATTTCTTCCTCCTTAGCTTAATGAGACTGCAACTCCACTTGGGTTCTAATCACTCTGCACTGCAACAGGAAAAGTATTCTCTGGCAGAGAACTGTGTTTCACCTCATGTTTTTTCTTTCTCTTGAGGATGACAGTCCTGGACTGCTCAATGCCTGGAAATAAGAGCCTCATGTAGTTTGACTAGTTTTACTGTTGTCTTCTGTGAGACGCTAAGTTCCAAACCCAAGGTCTAAAGTTGAAAGTTAGGCTAAATGTTTCTATCTTTCAGTTTTTGTGACGACTTCAGAGGAATATCCTTGTTTTCAGGTCTGTTTAATCAACCTCCTTGGTGGCAGGTCCAGGAGAGGCAGATCCACTTCTGGAGAACCTCTAGTTAGTCCTCCTGGCTTATAAACTGTACTCTGGTTGTAATTGTGTGAGGAAGCAGTTGCAGACTTTATCCAGCATTTTCTGAAGCTCATATTTTTACTCCTCAGGAGTCTCAGAAGCACTTCCCAACACAATTACCTTGTCACCTGATTTCATCACACTGAAAAAGAAACTTCTGCTCGTGCTTTGAAGTTACTCAGCTTCCACTGAGGTTTTCAAACTGAAAACATATGATCTGAATGAGTTCTTGGAAGGCAAATTGCCTGTTTTTCTCTTCTTTATCTGTGTATTCTTCAACTCTTGCCCTGGTACCCAGTATCTTCCTTGCTTTGAAATCCTCTGTCACTAGAAACTATAAAATAGCTCTCTTTTTCTATGCCTTTGTCCACAGCAGAAACAATGGGAATGACAGTAAAGAAGTTTCTTCGGTCTGAAGAAAACTGGAGTCAGAGATGGATCTCGGGAAGCTGTTAACCTGAGTCTTTGCTCTCTCTTCTTATAAACCTGAATGAGAAGATCAAGCTGGCTGGCTGAATAAGCAGTAAAGAGCTGCGTTTCATTGTAAAGAATAATGAAGTTACACTTAATCACAACAATCATGTCTGCAATGGTAGTTTCAACATCAAGGAAAGATGCATGATGTTCAAGAGAAGCAAATCTTACGGCAAGGGGACTGCTTGGGCCATTATACCATAGATGACAGTTTCGTCACGGTTGATGTTTTTTAGTTCTTTGCAAAGCAAAGTTTCTCAATTATAGAGTTTCTTACTGCTTCTCTGAAATTAAACAGATGCTTTGAAAATTTCCTTTAGCTTTTCTACCCATTGTGTTGCACATCTTATTTTTCTAAGGAAGGTTTTTTAAAGGAAAACAGAACTATGACTTTTATATTAAACAATGTACCAACAATAAAAGGTAAAGTGACTTCTTATTATGACAGTATGAAGAAGATGCCAAAAAAGCAAATGGATCTTTGTTTACATCGAGAGCAGTTCAATAGTTAGAATAAAGTGACAATATCACTTTTCTCACCTGCAGAGATCCAATGCAACTCTTTTCATGGATAATGTCGACATGTATGCATATTAAATAAAAGCAATCAGAATAAAAAAAAAGACTAAAAATCAGCTTGTAGGATAGAGCAAGCAATCCAAGGGGGAAAGTGGGACCAAGAAGTAGAAACTCTCCTATCACACACTATTTTAATAGTCATTTGAACGAATAATGTCAGTTTCTACCTCCCATCCTAGAATATAAATTCTATGAATTTGGGAACAGAATTTATTTCGCAAATTACTGCACCTATGCATGTGTCTAGCACTTAATGTGTATGTTCAATAAACATGGAAATGAATGAAAATATAAATAAACAAAAACGGTTATTGGAATTTTTAAAAAGAAGCTGAATTTCTTCACAAAATGAAATAGAGAGAAAAAAGAGGACAAATTAAATATAGGCTTATTAATCAAAAGGACAACTTTTGGAAATACAAAACACTTATCCATTACCTAAGATGAAGGAGAAACTTTAAAGAGATACTAATACCTGTCTGGTAAAGATCTGGCTATTACAAGTTCTCTTAATTCTTGAACTCCTAGAGCTTTTGTCTTCATTATTTTTCCTGTCCTACGTACTTTCCACAAACTCATAAAACTTAACGTCTAGGATATCACCATAATTAAAAACATCTCAAAGCATTTCCTATAGAAGGTATTACATAAGCTTAACATAATAAGTGCTGCATGCTGAATTATTCCCCCCGAATTCATATGTTGAAGCCCTAACCCTTACTAACTCAGAATACGACCTATTTGGAGATAGGACCTTTAAAGAGGTGATTAAGTTGAAATGAAGCCACTAAGTGTGGGTGCTCATCCAATCTGATTGGTACATGTAAGAAGAAGAAATCTGGATACACAGACACACTAGGGGTGCACGTGCCTAGAAGAGCAGACTATGTGAGGACACAGAAAGAAGGCAACCATCTGTAAACCAAGGAGAGAGGCCTCAGAAGGAAAAATAAAAACCTGTCAATGCCTTGATCTTGGACTTCTAGCCTCTAGAATTATTCTAGAGAAAGTAAATTTCTATTGCTTAAGTGACCCAGTTTGCAGTATTTTCCTACGGCAACTCTAGCAAATAAATACAATAAGTAATGACAGAAAATAAATTGCCACATCAATAGTTCTGTTCAAACGATAGTTGACGAAAAACTATTTCAGTAACGTAACTTTAATTTGGACTAATTTTCTTTATGTTAGGAGGCAAACAGCAAGTTATTTCTAGAAAGATCACTGCATATCCTTCTAGATTCTATAGAGAGACGCATATACAGTAAGTACTGGTAATAAAACACAAACAGACTTTGCTGAGCAGATTTTATTATGAAATTTGACAGAAAATACACTAAGAAATAGAATTAGAGTTTGAGTACACAATATGCCATACTCTTCAGATTTCAGTCATCCTGAAAAAGAAAAAAGAATTCATTTAGAGGAATTCCTACTTGTATAATGGTTTTAAAGTACCTGTCTGTGAAATTTCATTCTTGACAATTAAGAGTAAGTAATACGCTTTTTTCAAAGTGGAAAATATTAAAGTTACCTGTAAAAATGGTATTACTGCACACTTGACTCATCTTCTCTTTCAAGATGAACTTCTGTTCTTTCAGTAGCCACATTGTGGATTAAATGTAAAGATGAACTTCTATAGATGTAGCAGCCACATTTTGGGTTGAACATTGGGGAATATAAACTAGAAATATCAGAACTAATTTGTTTTATAATGAATTAGAATAATTTTAAAATGTAAAATTCTACTTAATTTCATACATACCTATTCAAATTCATATGGCGAGCTCCAAATAAACCTCTGAGAACTTATTTTTCGAGTTGTAAATATAAAAGAATTGGGAAGACAGCACAAGAAGAGACCATACACTATAAGAGCAGGGACATGCTACAGTGTATAGTCAACAGACCGGGATTCGGATCTTGACTAAGTCATGATCATGGGATATTACTTTTCTTTTTTTTTTTTTTACATCTTTATTGGAGTATAATTGCTTTACAATGGTGTGTTAGTTTCTGCTTTATAACAAAGTGAATCAGTTATACATATACACATGTTCCCATATTTCTTCCCTCTTGCGTCTCCCTCTCTCCCACCCTCCCTATCCCACCCCTCCAGGCGGTCCCAAAGCACGGAGCTCATCTCCCTGTGCTATGCGGCTGCTTCCCACTAGCTATCTACCTTACGGTTGGTAGTGTATATATGTCCATGCCACTCTCTCACTTTGTCACAGCTTACCCTTCCCCCTCCCCATATCCTCAAGTCCATTCTCTAGTAGGTCTGTGTCTTTATTCCTGTCTTACCCCTAGGTTCTTCATGACATTTTTTCCCCTTAAATTCCATATATATGTGTTAGCATATGGTATTTGTCTTTCTCTTTTTGACTTACTTCACTCTGTATGACAGACTCTAGGTCTATCCACCTCATTACAAATAGCTCAATTTCGTTTCTTTTTGGATAGGCTCAAATTCTTTTCTTGAAAAATAAAGGGGCTTGAGCTGCTTTAAAACTGTAGGATTTAATAAGTTAGTGATTTAGCATATAATGGTTCAGAACAGATTTAAGTCTGTTAGAATGCTTTAATATAAAAAAGGAATCATTGGGACTCATGTATAGGAGAACTCATGAAAACAGCACTTGGACATTATCTTCATTTAAGTAGACTTCAAAAATTACTTCAGTTTTTGCTAAGAAAGAAAATTAATTATTCCCCAACTAACTGTTAATTCAGAAATTTGAGACATGAAAAGGGCCCTGGAGGTATTATCTTTCCTATATTAATAAATATCATATGACAAATATCTAGTATAATATCTAGAACTTAGGAGGTGTTCATTAAATAGAGCTACTGGGGTGGGATGAATTGGGAGATTGGGATTGACATATATACACTACTATGTATAAAACAGATAACTAATGAGAACCTGCTGTATAGCACAGGGAACTCTACTTAACGCTCTCTGATGACCTAAATGGGAAGGAAATCCAGAAAAGAGGGGATACATATATACGTATGGCTGATTCACTTCGCTGTGCAGCAGAAGCTAGCACAGCACTGTAAAGTAACTACACCCCAATTATTCTGTTTGTTTTGGCACAGCACTAATTAAGTCACTATACTTTTGAATCTTTATTCTTTCATCTCCAGTATTATTTCCCCCTCACAGTTTCATGTAATCAATTTGATAATCATTCCTTCTATATGAAAATTAGTAATAAAATGGGGCATGGGCAGGGTTGTAGACTATAGAATCCAGCTAGAAATCTACTTTCAGACTGAAATAGACTCATAATGAAATAGGATGATCTTTAGAGAAGTTTAATTGTGTAATTTCAAGATCTACCAAACAATGCTAACATCTGGACCATATTTTATTCATAAGTATATCAGGAAAAATTTGTTTAATACTTTAACAAAGATACATATTTTAGGACTATTTTTATATAAACTTAGAATAATGAAAAGCTTTATATATTTCTGAAACATATTTATAACATATATATATAAAATATATATATTTATAAAATATAAATAATGAACAAATAAAAAATTGATAAGCAGTCTTATTTTCGAAATGATTTACAGAAATTGCTAACTAACTACAGGAAAGTTATTGATTTTGGAAATGTTGGCCATTAAGATTTTACCAACAAAAATTATTCATAAGGTATGAACAGGCAAAACAAATCACTATATGTGTATTACATGCATAGGGATGCTGCAGTTGCATTATACTATGCTATATTTTTACTGTTAAATTCACAAGGCTAAAGTTATGTCTTTTTAGGCTGCTATTCTTATGCACGAACAATGAAGTCATTGTCAGTATCGTTTACCTGAGCTAGCTGTTGGTCAGGAAACAAACAATGAAGGCAGGCTTTGGGTAGATGGGTTCGGGAACCCTACTGCCCACTCTAGTTACTTTCACTTGAGTCTGCTCTTTGAGGAAGGTAGACTTCCAGGCACTGTATATTATATTTGCGTGATGGGTACATGATGGCCCCCATAACCTAGTGCTTGGACAGAATTTAACACGAGCCACTGTTTTTCCAGGTTACCATGTAGATAGAACAGGGTCAGAGCCAGATTATCTAGTTTCAAATCACAACAGATTTGTGTTTGAATCCTTACAGCCTTCAGTAAATCTTCTTAAGAGGTAATACAGGATATCGTTGAAGAGGACAAACAGTGGAGTTGGACAAGCTCACTATAAATCATGGCTCCGACATTTGCTAGCTGTGTAACCAACAGATACTCTACATACTCTTTAACTCTTAGTGTCCTCATCTGTGAAACAGGGAAATAACAGTAAGTAGCTAACTGAGGTTACTGAGTGGATTAAATAACAAAAAAATATTTATAAATGGTTGCTACAGTGTGCTAGGAAAATTGTAATTGTTAAGTATATTTTTAAAAAAATTGTTACCGTTTCAGCTATTTCAGCTGTACTGTCAGGCAGCAAAAAACAGTTGATTTTTCCACGGTTGGGTCAGATTGTTAAAGTGAGAATGACCTCCTGTACACCCCCTGGCCCCGTCCTCTCCGATATGACACAAGCAGCAGTTACTTTCAAAGTGTAATTGAAACTTAGGGACAAAACTTCAGAGCCAATACATTCTGTCAGCCTTCCACATAAGGTCGTTCTTTCACCAGTGACGATCTTGGAGGTTCGAGGCTTAATTCTTATGCCTTCCCTTATTAGGCCACAGCATAACTGCCTAAGCTAAAGCAATAAATGTCTGTAGATTGAGGAAGAACAAGGTGATAATTTTATGAGGTTCAGGATCCTTTAGAGCAAGTATGGGATTGGATGATAGGGAACATAGTGAGGTCAGAACGCTCAAGGAGTCGTAGCACATTTGATACTATTAAGATTTAAGTACTGATAGAAAAAAAGAGAAGTCTTTAGGAGATGTTATGAATTTTTTCCCAATGTTTCATTGACATTTTATATGTTTTTCAGTAGCATATTTTATGCTAAGTCTTATTATGAAACCAGACACTAATGTAGGGAGATAAACTGTGTTTTTGTTTTTGTTTTTTTTTTAACTGAAAAAACTTTACAATCTAAAATGGCATAGTCTCCATCTGAATGAAGAAAAAATTGAGAAGTAAGCTTGCCTTCTATATACCTTGGGATATATGTTGGAATTAAAAAACTACCAGTAATAAAGTAAGTCAGTCACAGGGATGTAATGTATAGCACAGGGAATACAGTCACAAATACTATAACTTTGTATGGTAGGTAATGTATAAAAATACTGAATCACTATGTTGTACACCTGAACCTATTATAATATTGTAAGTCAATTATACTTCAAAAAAATACTGAAAGATTCCAACTGAAAACAATTAAAATTATATATAAAATAGGAGATATAACAGTGGTTTCTGGAGATGAAAAATAATTATTTATAACTGTATAGCTAACATAAATTTGAAAAGTTGAATAAAGTTAATGTTTCCCAAAAAATATAACTACAGAAAGTGGCATGACAAAAAAACTTTCTGATAACATTCTTGCTTTCTTTTTATGTTACCAAAGAACTATCCTTCCAATAATGTTCTCAATCCTAAGAAATTTATTAAAGTCTTTCAAATAATCACGCTCAGATATTCTATGTTACATATTCTATTCATAACACAGAAAAAAAAGGAAAGTGAGTCAAAACATTTAACAAAGCAAACATAACCCCAGGATTGAAAATCAAACAGATAAATTATTTGAAAAATTTAATTATGTACAAAGTAACTTTCATGCAAGGTAAAATTCCTAGGTAATTAAATTCTACAAGTTCTTTGATAAATTATAGGTAGAAAAGTCCCTTCTAACTTTTTACATTACATGACAGTAAAAGAACCTCTAAAGTACTATTAAGATAGTATATACTAAAAAGGAAATTGGTTGAAAAAGAATTATGCAGTAGTGCTCGTAGATAATGAAAGTGATTTAAATGTTACCAAATGATTCACTAAGGTACCACAAATACAAGAGATAAATAATTGATACTCCATAAATGAAGAGCCCTTTGCCCAAGAATAAACCACATTATTCAAAAAATGACCAGAGGTGCTAAAATTCTGCCAATGTTAATATGACTAAACAGGGTTCAATTTACAACATGCAAACAATATGGATGCTACTTCTAAGAATTTTAGAAATTTACCACATATTAAACTTTATCAGTTGAAAAGATGTAAATCTATTCCAGTTGCCTAGAAATTCATCTAATTTAATACAATTCAATGAATATATGGTGGGAGTTTCAGGGGAAATAAGTAATATGTTAACAGTGTAATAAAATGTTTGGATTTACATCAAAGATTAAATGTATTCTCTTTTAGTAAAATGGTGTTTCTCAGGCTTGTAAAAATCTTCAGACAAAATTCAAATTTTTATGACTAAAAAACCCTAGTTTAATTATGTCCCTAAAGTTTAATTATATATTTTATCCCCCAGTTTGAAACTTTGAAAATCTTGGGCTGAGTAATTAATTTCAAAGTATCACTCAGTTTTACTTGGGGGGAAGGAGTTGTAGAAAATTCCCATTTAACCCAAGGGTAGTACAGATTATGGACTAGAAGTCAATATTTTAAAGAACCACTTCCTTGAAATCTGGAGTCTGGATAATGTGAGGATAGAAGACAGGTAGGCAAAAATACAAATAAAACTATAAAGAAAAAAATTTCAAAACTTTGAAGTATAATACTGCTATGTATGGCATAAATTGAACCCTGCTTTATTTTAAAATAAAGCAAAAATAAAAATTAATAGAACAATTCACACTGTTAAGTCAGAGGAAGAACTGTAACCCCAGTTTAACTGATTTTTAATAATTATTGCCCCAATGAGTTTAGAAGAAACACAGCCCAGGAGATGATTGTTTAGCATAGGAATAACAAATTAATATATACAAAATGCAATGCATTAGATAATTTTCTGGTATTGAGTTAGCATTGCAAATAGCAAGGATTAGAAACAAAATAGAAATGTCTCTTTCCTACCTATATCACTGGCTACCATCTTGGAAAACTTTCTGCTTTTGATCTTCACTGAAAATAATATTTTGATACAAAATGTCAAAATCTATTCAAAGTAAACTACATGAATTAAATGTAATTAAAAGAAAATACTGTAAAATAAAGATACTATACCCTTTTCTATAAAATTATTCACTTTTTGTTGATCATCTGAATTGTGTGGTGATGAAGAACCTACACAAATGAAGACAATGGAAGGAACAGGCACATAGTCAGTCACAAACACTGAGCTGTCACAGGGAAAGGTACAAAGTAATCTGGTAACCCCTAAAACAAGTTCCCATACTACTGGCCAGAAGAAAATATCATGTATATAGTTAATAATAATTCTTATAATGTTACAGTAAGAACAGCAATCCGTAGTGCATTATCTTTCATTGACCAATCTCTAGTATATATAAATATTAACCCTAATGTATAATAATTTTTCCGTAAGTTACAACCATTTGGCAAAATCTTGGTATATATTATAAGTTAGAGAACAGATAAAGAAAAATATAAGGAGTTATCTGTTTCTGAAAGAAAATGTAAAAATTCTTGAAATTAGTTAACCAAATAAGGTTTATCTAGTAGCACTTAGAGTCCTGTATAAGTACTATACTGGTAAAGTTTATTTTAGAGTTAGCTTTCTAGATACAAACTTTAAAATCATATATAAATTCTACTAGTACCATAGAGGTCTTTAAAATACTGAGGATGATATTTATAATTTTAGATATATTCAAATATTTACTTAAATTTAATGAGGTAAGAAACATTTTATTTCAACTGTGACTTTCAATGTTTATCTAATATTTTTATAATTAAGATTTTAGTCCTTTTTCCTTAAAAAGATGTTCCTAATTTTCATTGTATTTCTTTAATTTCTAACACAAACTTTTTATTATAAAGGGAATCCTAAGTAGTATTCTAGTTGACTTTATTATTAGAGTCAAACTACCTATCTTTATAACACATTTCAAATGATATCTCACCCAATAAAATTTTCACCATCTCTCCAGGTAAAAATCACCTCCCCTTCTTTGAATTCCTGTAAAAGTTCACCTGTTACTTCTCTTATGATGTTAATCACTTAATGCCTTATATTTTAAGTTTACATACACCTGACCTTTCCCACTGAACTGAATTGAGAAGCTGGGACCCTATGTGATTGATATTTGCATCTCTTTTGGACTCAGTGGAGTGTTCTTCATGTAGGAATCTCTAAGTAAACATTTGCTGAACGAATAAAGCTTTTCTGCTAGAAGTGACTATCTAGAACATAACTGGAAGTAGATAAAATGGTTTTTCTATGCTGTTTCTTTTTTATCCCAGTGAAACTATTGAGCCTTCATAAATAAGGTCAAAATTTGACCTTCCCCCACAAAATCGTACTTTCTTTCTGTGGCCAGGTGGAAAACATCCTTGAAGTATCTTCTCAGACCAAGTAAAGCCTGTCAACATTGGCAGGATCCAATTACTTCTAAAACAGTCTTATAAAAATTGACCTTTTAAAACTATGTTATTTTTGCTAAATAGCATTTATAGATCCTCATAAATCCCACATCAAAAAATATCACATAAGTAACACTGAGCTCAGCAACATTTTCAGGAATAGAAATAGGGTACACTCCTTTTTCACATAATATAATTCAGATTTAAAGAAGATAATGGTTATGAGAAGATGTTACATATGCTTTAAAATATTATTCATCTCTGATACTACATAACCACATGGATGTACAAATATTTATTAACACTTGTTTTATTTGATATATTTCATATCAGACTAATAGCAAGGTAGCATATCTGAACACGAATATAAAATTATGAAAATGTCCCATATTTCTAACATAAAAATAGGCAACACAATCCATAAATGTGAATAAAAGAAGCAGATATATTTTTTCCCGAACTGAAAATGCCTACTACCAGTTGTCATAACTTCTGTGACAGCTCATGAAAAGGTTCCAAAAATGTTTTTAGCATTTCCTACTTGAATATATTTTTAAATTTAGATTAGATAAACACAGAAAATACATACAGCTTTTGTCTTTTTCTAGGGTACACAGAAACTCCTGAGGGCACCATCTCATGGTACGTAGCCTTGGGTTTTCTTCAATTTGAAATGTGTATATACATATACATACATACATACACACACACACACGCACACATAAATTTTGGATGCAGCACTAAAATATATCCCAACATTAGAGAAGTGCTCAGTGAAGCAATCTGAGTTCTTTGAAATAAAGATCAAATGAAGATGGCAGAAATAATTTTCTATGTTAATTCAGGATGGCAGAATTAATTTTCTATTTCAGAGAGACTGTTGGTTTATTTAAAGATAAATGGAAAGGGAAAACTATATTCATAACTTGGATTTTCTCAGGATGATTTTTGAATAGAGCTTTGATATTAGTTGGCTAAACTGTTCAGATCACAAATCTTGATTACGGGCTTTAAAAGCTTTTCAGAAAAGTTTCTCTTCAATTATACGTATTATTTCAAATGAACATATTGGTTTTGATAAAGGGCATATGGCTACTTTTCATTTTTATAATAGAGGTCCTCTTCTTAGTATTTATTAGGAATTCAGTTGAACTCCCAACCCAGTTTTTATACATTTCTTCTCTCATAAACACAAACGTTGGTTTCTAATAACTATTTCCAGAGCTTTATTTTAGTTTCTATGGTAGTTCTTAGTACTTATGCATGACGGAAATCCATCTCCTGGTATATGAAACATGTTTTAGGTACAACTATTGTCTACCAAAGTGTGGTCTGTTTTTTGTAAAAGCAGTCTTTTCTGATATGCATGAATGAATACAACTCTTCAGATAACTCTTCACTCTTTCAGAGCATAATCAAAGACTAACCTAAATAAACTAAGAGGTTATATCTAAAGATGAGAATTTGTGATTTATCAATGATTTCTGAGGTCACAATTTTTACTTTGCATTTCAAACTCACCTAAAAGGATGCCTGGTGTCATACATATTTCTGCACGTTAAAACTATATTTTCTTTTCATGTGAACCAAAGAGCACAGTATATTTGAAAACGTTGAATGATGTCTGAGTTTCTCTGGTACAAGAGAGAACCTGGAGGGTTTTTACCAGTATGCATTTTTTATATTTATCTATTGAATAGTTATACTGAAGTGTACTTACATATTTATCTATAATTACCTCTTGTTGGGTTATTCCAAATTGCTAGAAATACACACCTATTGAAATTCTGACTTAGGGTGAAAAGGAGTATTAATTTATTTGGGCTGAATCTTGTTAAAACACATTTGATAGTCATTTAATATATTGAAAGACAATATATCAAATGTCCAAGTTATCAAATGTGGCTTATAGTCTTAACATATTGACAAGTGCATTCATATGGCCTTTAGAGAAGGTGAGAACATCAGAACAGTACTGTATATGGTTGGAGGGAGAACAGTAATAATTAAGAGATATTATAATTCTAAATCATATTCAGAAATAACTCTAGTCCTGTGAGATGGGAAGTATGTATTGCTCCATATTATTCGTTCAATGTTATTCTACCAACGTTCAGCCTTAATATTAGGTGCTAATGATGTGAGTGAGTCCTGTATTCCATATGTTTTATTGGTGTAATGAGTGTACTTAAATATGACATTTGAATATTAAGAAAACCAGAAGGTGCATATATTTTAAGAAAAGAAATGATTAACCTGAGCAATATCAGGAAAATGCAATTTTAAAAAGAAAACCTCACAAAAGTTCTATTGGTCCTAGATCTAACAGAATGGTAAACTGAAATATGAGGGAGTAAAGTAAAATGCACCTCTCAATTTTTCCCATTCTTAAAATTATTTCTGATGTAGAACTACCTACACAAGGATCAAAATCTGTCTAAGAACAGTGTTACTTTATGTTAAGAACAATCTTTCCAGTAGAAAGCTGATGAAAATTCCCAGCCAGAATGATTTAATAAATACATCAGTTAAAATTATGAAGTTAACCTTATTAAATTTTAGCAAAGTTTCAATCCACTAAAAAAAATAGTGAATTCAGGATCCTCTTAATTGTAAGGAGACTCAAAAAGTAATGTTACTCTGAAATATTTATACATAGGTTACATAAGACTAATATACGGATAAGAAAGGACAAATGCTTTAATACAGCTATAAAATTATATCTCATATTACTTTGATCAAAAACAAAAACAAATGTAACTAGTCTACAATTATTCTAACTGTCCACAGTCACCATTAGATAATAAGTGTTAAAAATCTTTCATAACATTTAGGTGAACATTATTCATGGATTAGAGCACTATTCTACCAGATGACTCCAGGCATGCTGAGAGCAAAGACAAAACTGCAGATGACGAAACCTTCGATCCAATGGTAAGAAGTAAAATACATTTTCCCAAAAAAGTGTAAATATTAGAAAGCTAAGTAAACAGTTACACGACTCTTAACAGGTAATAGCTGTAGATTTTTATCTAATGCATTTCTTTCACTTAATGAGAATGCAAAGAATACAGTTATGATTTTAAGAATAAATATGTGACACAAAAGTTCCCTGTAGGTGTGTTTTAAACGCTTATCTATAAAAATTTGACAAGCTGTATCTTTTGTAGAATTATAATTATTAATAAAATAAAAAGCAAATTACCAGAAGTTGGAGATTTGCAGCGATCTTCTGGGACTACAGTCCCTTCACTAATATCGCACAGACCTGCTAAAAAACAAAAACAAAACCAAATCATACCACAAGTTTATGTAAGTGCAGTTTTACCTCCTATTTACAGTATGTATTTAATGACAGTCCATTAAAAAAAAAAAAACCCAGCAGGTTAGCAGACTACGCTGGCATTGATACTATGCTCATTAGTTTTGAAATCAGAATATAGGAGTATTCTGATATTAAAACACCTCAAACTAACACAGCAGTCATCAGTTAAACAAATAAGAAACAAGTTCCAAAAGAGATAATTTGCTATTTTTCAGGGACATTAGATATAACACAGGATTTTGTTTAAAGTCGGCAATTTGAGGGCATATGACATACTTCTTATTGGATTTCACTTGAAGGAGAATAAATACTTGGTAATAAATTTGGTGATTTTTACATCATAAGGACTCTCAACTCAAACCTCAAAGTGGTTTCCCCTAAGTATATCTCAAGTACCTCCCTTAAATATCAGTGAATAATAATGAAGAAAATATTGTGTACTTCCAAGTTTGAAATATTTAAAATACAAGAATACCTTGTTTTACTGCACTTTTCACTTTGCTTGTATTGCATTTTTTTTACAAATTGAAGGCTGTGCACTGAGAAAGCCTACAAGCACCGTTGTTTTCAACAGCGTTTGCTCACTTCGTGTCTCTATGTCACATCTCAGTAATTCTCATAATAATAATAAAAAAGTCTGAAATATTACATTGGTTATGGTGATCTGTGATCAGTGATCTTTGATGTTACTATTTTAATTGTTTTGGGGCACCATGAACCACGCTCATGTAAGACAGTAAACTCAGTTGATAAATGTGTGTGTTCTGACTGCTCCACTGAACCGCCCTTCCCCCATTCCTCTCCCTCTCCTCAGGCCTCCCTATTCCCTGAGACACAATATTGAAAGTACATCAGTTAATAACCCTACAGTGACCTCTAAGTGTTCAAGTGAAAGGAAGAGTCAGTCAGTCGCTCTCCTTTCTCTTTAAATCCAAAATGAGAAATAATTAAGCTTGGTGAGGAAGGCATGTCAAAAGCCCAGACAGGCTCAAAGCTAGGCCTCTTGAGCCAAATAGTTAGCCAAGTTGTGACTGTAAAGGAAAAGTTCTTGAAGGAAGTTAGAAGTGCTACGCCAGTGAACACATGCATGATAAAGTGAAACAGCCTTAATGTTGATATGGAGAAAGTTTCAGTGGTTTGGATAGAAGATCAAATCAGCCACCACATTCCCTTAATCCAAAACCTAATCCAGAGGAAGGCCCTAACTCTCTTCAATTCTATGAAGACTGAGAGAGGTGGGGAAGCTGCAGAAAAGTTTGAAGCTGGCAGAGGTTGGTTCATGACGTTTAAGGAAAGAAGTCCTCTCCATGACATAAAAGGGCAGAGTGAAGCAGCAAGGGCTGATGTAGAAGCTGCAGCAAGTTATCCAGAAGATCTAGTAAGATAATTAATGAGGGTGGCTATACCAGACAATAGATTTTCAATGTAGCTGAAACAGCCTTCTGTTGGAAGATGCCATCTAGGACGTGCATAGCTAGAGAGGAGAAGTTAATGCCTGGCTTCAAAGCTTCAAAGGACAGGATGACTCTCTTGTTAGGGGTTATGCAGCTGGTGACGTGAAATTGAAGCCAATGCTCACTTACCATTCTGAAGAATCCTAGGGACCTTAAGAATTATGTTAAATCTACTCTGCCTATGCTCTATACATGGAACAACAAAGCCTGGGTGACAATACTTCTGTTTATAACATGGTTTATTAAATCTTTTAAGCCCACTGTTGAGACCTACTGTTCAGAAAAAAAGGTTCCTTTCAAAATATTACTGCTTATCGACAATGTACCTGGTTACCCAAAAGCTCTGATGGGAATGTACTATGAGATTAATGTTGCCTTCATGGCTGCCAACACAACATCTGTTCTGCAGCTCATGGATCAAGGAGTAATTTCAACTTTTGCATCTTATTATATTTCTTAAATAATATTATATATTATATATATATTACATATAATATATTTCTGTCATTTTGTAAGGCTATAGCTGCCATAGATAGCGATTCCTCTGATGGATCTGAGCAAAGTCAATTGAAAACCATATGGAAAGGATTCACCATTCTAGATACCATTAAGAACATTTGTGATTTCATGGGAAGAGGTTGAAATATCAACATTAATAGGAATTTGGAAGAAGTTGATTCCAACCCTCATGTTTGACTTTGAGAAGTTCAAGACTTTAGTGGAGGTAACTGCAGATGTGGTGGAAACAGCACGAGAACTAGAATTAGAAAGGGAGTCCGAAGATGGGACCGAATTGCTACAATCTCATGATAAAACTTTAACAGATGAGGAGCTGCTTCTTATGGATGAACAAAGAAACTGGTCTCTTGAGATGAAATCTACCCCTGGTGAAGATGCTGGGAAGATTGTTGAAATGAGAACAAAGGATTTAGAATATTACATAAACTTAGTTGATAAAGTAGCGGCAGGGTTTGAGAGGGTTCGATTGTGAGTAAAATCGTGAAAGGAAGAGCCAATCGATGCAGCACACGTCACTGTTGTCTTATTTTAAGAAGTTACCATACCCACCCCAGCCTTCGGCAGCCACCGCCCTGACCAGTCAGCAGCCTTCGACACTGAGGCAAGACCCTCCACCAGCAGAAAGGTTATGACCTGCTAAAAGCTCAGATAATGGTTTGTTAGATTTTTTAGCAATGAAGTATTTTAAAATCAAGTTCTGTACATTGTGTTTTTTTAGACATAATGCTACTGCACACTTAGACTACAGTATAATGTAAACATAACTTTTATATGCACTGGAAAACCAAAAAATACATGTGACTCGCTCTACTGCCACATTTGCTTTAATGTGGTGGTCTGAAACTGAACCTGCAATATCTCCGAGGTATGCCTGTACTGCACATTACTTATCTTCTAGGGCTATAACTCTTAAAAACTATACTATCACATTTTTAAAAGAGCTCTAGGGCTTCCCTGGTGGCGCAGTGGTTGAGAGTCCGCCTGCCGATGCAGGGCACACGGGTTCGTGCCCCGGTCTGGGAAGATCCCATATGCCGCGGAGCGGCTGGGTCCGTGAGCCATGGCCGCTGAGCCTGCGCGTCCAGAGCCTGTGCTCCGCAATGGGTGAGGCCACAACAGTGAGAGGCCCGCGTACCGCAAAAAAAAAAAAAAAAAAAAGAGCTCTAAAGAAATACTTTCTTTTTGCAGATATATATGAATCATATAAAACTAATCTATCTTATAGGATGGCCTCAATTCTCAGGAGAAATCCTAGCAAGGTATTTTACGCTATAGACAAAATCTTATAAGACATGGCAAAATGCAAAGTAAAAAATATGGAAATTAATTTGCTTGGAGATTGAATTGAAAAGAATTCTTCCGAAGTATTTAAAAATTACAAATAAACACACACCAGGAGCTTGGGATAGCTGGGCAACAGACAAGAGGCTGAATGACTAGGCCTCAGAAGTTGTCAGGTATGATAACGACATATGTGCACATATGACCAGTATCTGCTTTTCTATTCCTCTGGTAAAATTCATGATGTCACAACCTCTACAGTCCCTAAGAAAGCTCTTACAGTAATATTTAGAGAACACTGAGTACTGAATTGGGTTTATGAGGAGTGTTTTCTATTTTGAACTATATATTATTTGTCTTCATTGGATAGGAAGCTTTTGAATGACAACAAGTAGTTTTTTTTTTTTTTTCTTTTTAACTTTCATCACACTAAAGATTTTGAAAAAAAACTAGTCTTTACAGTTCTAAGATGACAGATGTAATTACAGGTATGCATTTATTAATCTCTGACAAAATATCTGTATATATAAATAAACTTTTTCTTGATAAAACACTAAGATAGTAGGTGTTTAAACAGTAGTGATATATAGAAACAATCTAAGTGTCCACCGGTGGATGCACAGATGAAAAAATGAGTTATACATATACAATGGAATATTATTCAGCCATAAAAATGAATGAAATTTTGCCATTTGTGACAATGTGGATGGACCTTGAGGGCATTATGCTAAGTGAAGTAAGTCAGGAAGAGAAAGACAAATGCCATATAATCTCACTTATATGTGGAATCTAACAAGATAGATGGTTGCCAGAGGTGGCAGGGGATGGGAGGAGAAATGGGTGAAGGGGGTCAAAAGGTAGAAACATCCAGTTATAAAATAAATAAGCTATGCAGATGTAATGAATACCATGATGACCACAGTTAATAACACTGTATTGCATATTTGAAAGTTGCTAAGAGAGTAGATCTTAAAAGTTCTTATCACAAGAAAAAAATTTTTTTAAACTACATAAGGTGATGGTTGTTAACTAGACTTACTGTGGCAATCATTCTGCACTGTATACAAATATCAAATCATCATATTGTATACCTGAGACTAATATAACATTACATGTCAATCATACCTCAATTAAGTGAATAAATAAATAGTAGTGATTATATAGTCCAGTATTACAATGAGCCTGGTACTAAGTAAATTTTGAAATTTAAAGCCTTTGGTATTTTGTCAACTGCTACTAAACTCTATAAAAATGTAGTATGAGATGTAATTCCCAGTCTTAAAATAGCCTAGGAAGAAACATTTAAGAAGCTAAATTAAAGAGTGTGATAGTGATCATTTAATTTAGATATTAAATTATTGAATGAGATAAAAGCCCCTTCCATGCCTTCCATCTGACTCAGGGTAAAAGCCGAAGTCCAGCTCCACATGACTGGTTGATGCATATGATCCTATGGTATATGACTGCGGTATATATTATGTGACTATTGTGTATCCTCTCTGACTTTATTTCCTCTCCTTCTACGTACTTCCCCATCTCCCTTACTCTCCCTACTTCAGCCACACTTACCGTTCACTGTAACTTTGAACTCACCAGTTACACTGCTTCTGAGCCACTGTACTTGCTCTTCTCTGCTTGAAATGTCCTCTCTACAGACATCCTCATGGAAAGCAGCTGTCTCCTTTAAATCTTTGCTCAAGATATTTTATTTAGAATGTAACACCCTTGTTACTGATTTTTCAAATGCCCCTCATTTAATTATTTTTCCCTTTGGCACTATTATGCAACTTACTGTACATTACCTATCTTTTAAAACTTCTGTCTTTTCCAGTATAATGTGAGTTCTATGAGGAGAGAGATTTTTGTCTGTTTTGTTACCTGTAACAGTGCATAGCACATGGTAGGTGCTCAATAAATATTTTTTGAATAATTGAATGAATATATATGAAAGGATTTCATAGCATATAATCTAATCCATTTTCTCTGTTGCTGCCAGATTCCCTTCAAGCAATATTCCTAGCAATACAGTTATCTAGGTTTTGCCCAAATGTATCCCAACCCAGTTAGCTAGCTGCTAATAAACGAGTTACAAAGTTCTTGACACATTTAACTCTCACTGAAGCGAATGAGGTAGACAGTATTATCCTCATTTTACAGAAGAAGAAACTGAGGCACTGAGTGTTTCAGGTATCTTATTCAGTGACAAACACCTAATTACATCTAGAGGCAGTCAATTTCATTGTCATTGTAATAGATATTTTACTGGCCAGAAGTTCTTGAGTACATTTGGGCCCAAAATTGTTTTCTCTACAGCCTGATTTAAAAAGAGGAAGAAATACAATATAAATGGATAACTTAAAGTCTTCTGTATCTCTCACACTAGTATATTCAGCAGTTATGTCATATTATTGGCATACCTTAAGCTGTGGTAACAGAACAACCACTTGAACGCCAACAATATTCCAGTCACAAGATGAGGCACATTACATATGCCCTTTCACTTAATAACTACACTAACTTTATGAGGTGATCACCCCGATTTTGAGGACTCTGAGCCTCAGAGTAGCATCTTCTCTAATATAACACACATGAAAAGAGGGCTGAGATTTAACACAAATCTGCCTAAACTAACAAAACCTCCAAGCATGTTCACATGCACTGCTTGAGCCAGTTCTTTGTTCTGTATACATGTAATTATCTTTATAATCTAAACACAGGACTTAACATTTATTGCTGATAAACTTCATTTCCCTGGTTTAAGCTTATGATTTCTACCTATAATGACCTTTGGGGTTTTTATTCTGCCATCAAATGTATTAGTTATCCTTTAAACAGCAAATATAAGCACACCTTCTCTTTCAATTGTTTAAACAGGAAGTTTAACTATTTAAAATGTTCAACAAAGCATAATCATATGTTATTCAGTATTACATATCCACTAACTGAGGCACACTACATCAAATTAGTATCAGGCCACAAACCGACCCACTAGGTACCATGCTTTAACCCAGGAGTTGGCAAATGTTTTCTGTGAAGGTCCAGATTGGGTTTTGGGGCCAATTTGTCGCAACTACTCACCTCTAATATTGAAGCACAAAAGCAGCCATAGATAACACCTAAGCGAATTAGCATGGTGCTGCTCTAATAAAACTATATTTTAAAAAATGGCAGTGGGCCATGGGCCAGATTTGGCCCACAGACTGTAGTTTGCTGACTCCTGATGTAATCTTGCAACCATCGAATTGAACTAGGTATTTAGGTCACTTCCACCTGTCTGGTTCACAAAAGTATCATGGAATTCTTTATCAAATACCCAATTAACTTCAGGAAATACTTTGTCAACAGGCTGCCATGAACTATCAATGTAGCTACCAGATGCTGATTTTGGAACAACTTACTTTTAGTGAATTCCTGTTGACTTCTACTATTATCTCTATTTTCAATATGCATGTGAGGCATCAACTACTTAGCAAATCATTCTAGAATTCTGACTGGTTTGTAAATCAAATTTACTGATTTGTAAAATATTTGACCTTCATCAATTGGGAGTACCATTTACAAATTTTCTTTACAAATTCTCTTGATACCTTTCCATTATTGCTTGGTTTGACTTATTTGCATAATGTGGCATAAACTTTAATTTCTCTTTATTATTTTTCATCATTTCCAGAGAGAAAAATCATTCTTAATGGAGAGTTGAGAAACAAAGTGATTTAGTTCTATACTCTATTTTTCAACTATCATTGCAAATCATCCTTAAAGTGGTGTCCTCATCCTTCCTTAACTATATTTTCACTGTAACCAAACATTTTGCTATATTTCTCATTTTGGGGAATTCAGCCTTAACTCAACACAGTACTTACTGATCTATGCAACATTTTTATCCATCCTTGACTGTATCCCTTATTTCTTATATAGTCTCTTTCATTTCTTATAAGAAACACAAAGACAGAAATTTCATCTAGTACTACTGGGCTATTTCCCTTTTACTGTCTTATTGAAAATATTGACGACTTGACTAACTGCAATTGTAGAGCCCAAAACTTCATTTTTAGAGCCTCCTCTCTATAACTTTAGAAAATATCTTTCCTAAAGTCTAGATACAGCTTTGTGCATCTAATTTCCTTCTTTATTAAATTCTATATTTATCTATTTCCAAGCTTAAGTAAGCACTTTTTCTCATGTGTCTATTACTTTCACATCATTAATTAGATATTATATTCTGAATAGAAATTTCCTTTTTGTGTCCTTCACTGAGTGAAAAAGTGGCCAGCAAACCAAGACGTATATTATCACATTTCACTTTTAACAGAATTAAGACTATCAACAGATATATATATATAGGTAGTTGAAATACTATATCACTACCTGTCCCTGTGACAGTTTCATAATTTTTATTATGAAAATACTGTAGATATTTTATACAGCTATAAAATATTTAAACTTAAACAGTAACATTTTATCTTATAAAATAATTTGAGTGCCATCTTATTCTTTAAGAAAATATATTAGCACCTATTAGTAGAAAAAAAAAATCTCTCCATTCATTCTGATCTATTACAAAAGATAGAAGGACAATTTCATGGTACTTGGGCTACACTTCAAGAACATATTATAAAATATACACTTCAGCAAAAATATTTTTGTATCAATGCAATTAAAGAATTTTAGTACCAATTATTCTACATTTGATTTTATTTGAAATATAAATAATATATTTTAGAAGGCACAAATATTCTTAAAATGTTAAAGTATGTTTTAAAATAATGTTCTTTTAATTTTTATTTAAAACAATACTAAATATTGTTCAAGTGAGCATAACAACAATAAGTAAATATCTTAAACTGATGAAAACTCAAGTAGTTCTCTTGTGCCTAAATATGTAACTCTTCAATGCAAAATGAAGCAAATAATAAAATGAATAATATTGTAAGGTTTACTACAGAATAAAGTAGCATGCAATGGAATTCAAGAAAAAAAATTGAAAATTACACGGTAGAACTGGTCTCTATCCTTGGATGAATTTAGGTATTTAATTTCTAGTAATTTTATGTACACTATGATGAGGTACCAACAAGAAAAGAAATTAATTAATTTCAGGAGTAATAAAACTTCTACTACTTCTCTGTCAAGACAAGGTTTAACTTTCTGACACTAAATGTTAGTTCCTTTGCTTTATAAAGAAACTGGATTGTGACACAAACATTTCAATAGCTGTTTTCATATACATATTATGAGAGGAATTTAAATAGTGAGTATACTACTTTCGATATAGGATGCTTTAATAGGCTCTTTTAAAAATAAATGAGAAAAAATAATTTTACAGACAAAATACACTGTCATGACTTTACAGACATGGAATAAATAACTTACTTAAAAAAGAAGAACGGAGTTGTTTCACAGATTCAGAATATAAGCTAGAAACGCCGCACATGCAAGAAGTCACAATCAGCATACCTTAGTGAAGCAACGAAAAGCAGAAGGAAAAAAAAAGGAGACAAAGATACTAGAATGGTATGGTTGGGACAACAATTTCTGCTGAAGATTACACATGACAAAATGATCACACAAACAAAAACAGAAAAAAATATTCAACTATCACCAAAATGATAGTCAGGTCTACATCCCATCACCTTTTTCTTTTCTTCTCTCATGAATTATGAGAAGTATTTAGTATCAGCTAATAATGTACTGGAAGCAACTGAGAAATGAATCTCAGAAAGAATTTTAATTCAGAGAGATTGAGTTAGGAAGTATAGATCAGAGCTTCCCAATGGCACTCTGCAAATAGGTTAGGTTAAGTCTGCCCCAGATGTAGTTTCCCTCAATCCCTGGTCCAGTTGGGCAGGTCCTGGGGAGTCTGGAGCCCAGAGGCCTCATTAATATATCCCTATACGCCAGAGATCCAATGCCATTTTCTGTGTGTGCCATGAAGTTTGGGAAAAAAAAGGTGAGGAGTACTATTATAAACAGCTAACTATACATGTGTTCCATGAGGAATAAGTATTAAAACATTTAAAATAAGACTAATTACCTAGCAAACACAAAAGAATGCTATGGAGAGAATTCTTAATGGATCTGGGCTTGCACTGAATCAAAGCTATCAGAGAACGCTGTATTTCATAGAGTTCAAATTCACTTTTGCATCTACATTTTTTTTCACATGGGAAATGATTCCTTTGAATTAAATAGTCAAAACAATAAACTTGGTCTCACAATACTAAACAATAAAAGGGACAGAGCTGTGAAATTAACTTTTGTTCTGTAATAATGGGATGAATTTTCCTGTCATTATAAATTAGCTAAAGAAGTCTGAAACAGTGCGTCTTTCCCAATGTTAAATAAAATCCTAGAATATTAAAAACAAAAGCATAAACTAATAACAACACAAAACAAAAAAGAAGGCTGATACGGTTTATACAAACAGATGAAATCAGACAAGCTATCTACCTAATGGAAGTACTTATATTCACAGAAGTAACTCAGAATTTATGGAAATCCTAAAGCTCAGGATTTTTTTCTTCTTACCTCCTGAAGGTTGTCGAGATTTACGAGGAGATCGGGGTTCTCTCCGATAAGGATCACTGGAGCCGCATAATTCAATAGTGCCCAGGTTGAGGAGTACTGCTTTCTGGAGGTAGTCAACCATTGCAATGCCACTACAATTGCCAAAAACTACCCTAGGAATAGGGAAAGAGCAAATATTTTAGCACAAATAAACAGCTACAAGAAAACATATTGCAGTCTACAGGGCTAAAAAATCATGATGGGTCTTTAAGAAAATTCCTTTTGAAACAAAACACTATTACAGCCATGCAAATGCAGGTTACATATGCCTTCTGATGGAACTGTGCAGATCTTCTGTAGATATTAATGATTACAAATTAATAAAGAAAAAATTTGGCATAGGAGTTGAAACTTAACCAGGGACATAAATCTCCACACTAGGCAATATGACATCTATTTTTCTGACTTAGGGGTATTTTGAACGCCTCAGGGGAAGACATTCCCTTCCACTAGGGAAGTAGGGGATTACACCTTTGGAAAAGTTTTGGTAATCCTTATAGTCAAGAATAAAAAGTAGAAAGCATAAATCTTGGAGGCCTCCCTTTGGACTATTCCAAATACCTTCTCAATTATGAGTCGGGAAGTACAAACCAACTATGAATAAAGCAACTATGAATAAAGGAATTTTATTCTTTTAAGATCCCTTAAGCCAGGAATCGAAAGCTAAAATATATAGAGGGGCTATATAAGTAAGTAAAACAGGCCAACTAAGGACTGTGGTGAACTGGAGAGTGGACAACCCATCTAAAGAGGGGAAGCTTCAACTCAGTTCCTGCTGACTACTGCCGACCAGAAATGGAGACATGGGCCAGATAATCAAATTTTTCAATTAAAGCTCTAAAAATGGATTTTCACATTAAATAGTCTTGGCAACGAGTTCAAATTTAAAAAATACAAAAAAAAAAAAAGGCTAAACAAAATACAACTGTGAGCCCAATGGGGACTGTGATCAACTGATTTGCAACTTCCTTTGAATCTTTCTATTGGTTCCTTTTCTTATTCCCTGTTTGTTTCTCTTATGGCTGTGGGCAGTAAAATATTAAAAAGGGGAACGTTTGTGTTCTTACATGGTGGTGCCCAAATAAAAGACATTAGAAAATACTATCTCAGACTATAGAGAGTCTTAGTTGGGTGCACAACTGCAAGAGATAGAGTAGGTGGTAGTAGCTATAAGGAGGAAGAAGAAAGATGAATGAGTCCCTAGGGCTAGAATCAAGGAAGGTGACAGCGACCTACACATAATAAATAGCTCTGGACTGAACAGTTAGCATGTGGCTTCTCTTATACCACAATGTTGATTTTTACTATTTACAATAGCCAGGACATGGAAGCAACCTAAGTGTCCATCGACAGATGAATGGATAAAGAAGATGTGGCCCATATATACAATGGAATATTACTCAGCCATAAAAAGGAATGAAATTGAGTTATTTGGAGTGAGAAGAATGGACCTAGAGACTGTCATACAGAGTGAAGTAAGTCAGAAAGAGAAAGACAAATACTGTATACTAATACATATATATGGAATATAAAAAAAAAGAATTGAAAAAGAAAATGGTCAGAAGAACCTAGGGGCAAGACGGGAATAAAGATGCATACCTACTAAAGAATTGACTTGAGGATATGGGGAGGGGGAAGGGTAAGCTGGGGCAAAGTGAGAGAGTGGCATGGACATATATACACTACCAAATGTAAAACAGATAGCTAGTGGGAAGCAGCCACATAGCACAGGGAGATCAGCTCAGTGCTTTGTGACCACCTAGAGGGGTGGGATAGGGAGGGTGGGAGGGAGACACGAGAGGGAGGAGAAATGGGGATATATGTATATGTTTAGCTGATTCACTTTGTTATACAACAGAAATTATACACTATTGTAAAGCATTTATACTCCAACAAAGATGTTAAAAAAAAAGACCCAACACAGCCAAAAATAAATAAATAAATAAATTTATTTATTTATTAAAAAATAAACCAATCTATCCTATTATAATAAAAAGTATGTACTACTAACACTATATACTTGAAGGCATGAATTGATAAATAAAAATACACCTGCAGTATAGATGAATACTTTACTTAACTATTACTATACCTTTACAATTTACACAAGTTAACTATGGAAGGAGAAAGAACAAATTATACAGCTATGGTTCAACATTTATAGAATCAATTTAGAACATAGTTTTCTGGGTTGATATTGTTAGACCTTCATTATACCAAACATTAACAAGGAAATTATTTCTCAGAGTACTTCCAGGAGAGGATAGATTCACCGGTCCATAAGATATTTAACTTTAAATCAGGAAGCAGTATAAGCATATCCAGAGTAAATTATTCAAAACAGAACTATGTTGCAAATAAACACTGAGTTTGGTCTGAAATTAAAGTGATACAACATCTTTTTAAGTGATATAGTAAAGATCATCCATTCTGTTTTTAAAAATATAAAAATGCATGGAATACGATAAAGAGACCAAGAAACACAGAAATTATACTTACAATCCATAGGAAGAATTAACTGCCAGACTGGTTATTTGTTGCGGTGGTTCTCCACTCACCCATACCAACTGAATAACTAATTCTGTCTGATAACCTGGAGACTGTTTAAGTGGAGAATTTTTAACTCTGTAAGAAAGGAAAACATGTTACCTGTTAACCTATCTTCAATTATCTTATTAGCCTATGTAATTATAAAGTCATGCATAAATAACTATATAAAAAATAACTTTATATATAAAATTGTAAAATATAAAAAATGTAAAAATCAGAATCCTGTCCTCTAGAATCATTTAGTCTAATTGGAGATGAAACACCTAGATAAATCACAAAAATAAGAAATTATATATAAGTTCCACATATAAACTGGGGAGGCAGGGGAGAAGGGAAGGTGGAGAAGGGGAGAAGTGGGTAGAGAGGGATGAAAGAAGAACAGGGAAGGATGGGGAGAAGAATGAAGAGAAGAAGCCACTTAGGTATTAAGAGGAAAAAAATCAAGTTAGAGAAAAAAATCCAAGTTAGAAAAGTAGGCTTAAAACTTGAAAAAGGTATGGTATAACTAAATGAAAACTGGCCCAAAACATAAGGAGTTAAGGAAAAAGTATAAAAAATGTGAGCAATTTATTTTTGCTTGTATAACCACTTTTACTATTAAAAAAATTTTTTTTGACTTTGAGTTGGTAGTAGTTTTTTTTTTTTTTTTTTGCGGTACACGGGCCTCTCACTGCTGTGGCCTCTCCCGTTGCGGAGCACAGGCTCTGGACATGCAGGCTCCACGGCATGTGGGATCTTCCCGGACTGGGGCACAAACCCGTGTCCCCTGCATCGGCAGGCGGACTCTCAACCACTGCGCCACCAGGGAATCCCGAGTTGGTAGTAGTTTTGATTGCAGAATCTTCCCCTAATAACTGCTGCATAGTGTTTAAAATATTGCTTTTGCAAAAAATATGCCAACAAGATAAAGAAGTAGGAAAACCCATAGTCAAAAATTAACAAGTGTCTAAGTTTGGTCACAGTGGAAGGTGTGTGTAGTAACAGTAAAAAAAAAATCACTATAGTGAAACAGGCCAGGGCCAGACTTTACAGGGTCTTTAAGGTCCAGCTGCAAAGGTTTGATGTTGGTAGAAAGAACTCAGGGCTTTCAAAAAAGCTAGAGTTTGAGTCGTGGTTCTGCCCCTTACTAGTCGTCTTCCTGTCTAGAAGTGGGAATAATATTACCTAATCACAGTATGACAGCACTGTGAATGCCTATGAAAGAGTTTTGTCAATGGTCAGGTTATATAAAAGTAATATATTTTCATTATTAAAGAATTAAAAGTGGGCTTCCCTGGTGGCGCAGTGGTTGAGAGTCCGCCTGCCGATGCAGGGGACACGGGTTCGTGCCCTGGTCCGGGAAGATCCCACATGCTGCGGAGCGGCTGGGCCTGTGAGCCATGGCCGCTGAGCCTGCGCGTCCGGAGCCTGTGCTCCGCAACGGGAGAGGCCACAACAGTGAGAGGCCCGCGTACCGCAAAAAAAAAAAAAAAAAAAGAATTAAAAGCCAGTGAAGATTTATAAGAAATATTTTGGAAAGATTAACTGTAGAGGCATGCAAGACGAAGTACAATGAGACCCATGCGGAAGTTCCTGTGATCCTTGTGATGCGAAATAATAAGGTAGATTTCCAACACATGAAGAAAGTTCTCAAAAGGGCTCGTAAATTCCATTAAGGTAGACACCTTGAAGTTACTTTTAATACTCCGGCAGAGGCAGTACTCAATATTTACTGAATGAATGAATGAGCTGGAGGCTGATTAGAGATAGAGGAGGGGAGAAAAAGAAGACAGTGATTCTAAGTTCCAAATAAAAAAAAAAAGAAAGAAAAAAGATGTCAAGATGAAGAGCTAGTTTTAGAGGAAGATGTGGTTAACTTTGAGGTGACGGTAGGATCTTCAAATGAACTATTCAGCAAACAGTTATACTCACTTGTACTGAGTGAGTTCATACAAAACTTATACTGGTTAAATTTGTTATAAGCATGTTAGAGGGAGTGAAGGGGGGGTTTATAAATGTGAGACTTTCTAAGGAATAAAGTTACTTAGATATGATACCTGGTCATACTTGCAAACTTCAAGTGATTTTGGAAGATAAATTTTTTTTAAAATGTGAGCCATTTATTTGTGACTACTTTTACTATTAAAAAAAATCTACTTTTACTTTAAAGTGAGACATTTTTGATTGCATAGACTCTCTCCAGTAATTGTTCTTGCAAAACATATATAAAGCCTGGTTACTCCAACAATTCTTGGGGCTTGTGCTCTGGAGTGAGTGTATAAAGGAAGGACGGCAGCAAGTCTATTCGATGTTCAATCTCCTGACACTAAACTCAGAGAACCCTTTGGATCATTTACTTGGTGCTTTTAGTACAGAACACCATGACACCAGACTTTTTGCTGTCCTACTTGCTAGACTCACTCTAGGTAAGACAAGGGTCAGGATGTTGTCCAAATTTCAGAGTAAACGTGAATCACCGAGGGTACCCCTAAAACAAACTGAGTTGCGGTCACATCTGCCTGTGCAAAGTCTTCAAGTTAATACACTCAGAACAGTACACTGGCTGATGCAGAAGTTCTGATTTCCCTCAGGGAAACACCCACTGCTTGGCTACAGCCATCCCTCTTGAAAGACAAAAATAAAGACTGAGTAGCATTTCACCTCCACCAGAGACAGCCTCTGTTGACATAAGCACAGCCTATAGAGTCTGAGTGTGCTATTTTCTCCCTGTATGAATTAGATAAGGTTCAAGGAAGTGTCTACCCTCCCTCTGGCATATTTAATGTGCACATTAGATTAGATTCTCAAGAGCAGGAACAGGCATTCAGAGATAATTTTAGAAGTGCATGTACAGGCACATTTAAGATGTAAGTGATGAAGACACACAGAAGTCATGGAATTCTTATTTTACTTAGTATGAAGGAACAAAAAATTTCTTAAGCAAAAATAAGTCAAACTTGCTGAAAAATCCCCACTTGGTAAAAAAATTAGAAACCGAATCAAGAAATGAAGAAATATGTTAGATTTAAAAAATACAAAATGGGGGCTGGGTGGGCGTTAGGTTTAATGTCTATAATGGTTATATGCAAGTTACCATTTTAATGTTTTTAATATATACAAATTAATTTGTTTACTTTTTAAAGATAAAGGGTTGAACTTTCATAAAAAGTTCTGTAATTTGTACAAATGTATTTTAAATGTCAAAATAACGTCTGGAGGCTTTGCAGTTTCAAAATAATTTGTAGGTTTGGACTAATATCCTGCAAAAGCACAACTAAAATACTTAAATAAAACCAACATTTTATTGGTAAAAGAAGTAAATTGAATAGCTGTTTTTAAAATGTTTCTTCAGAAAAACAATTACGTACAGGGAAGGATGGAGTGGGAGGCTGAGGTTAGCAGATGTAAGCTCTTCTATATAGAATGGATAAACAACAGGGTCCTACTGTATAGTACAGGGAACTATATTCAATATCCTATGATAAACCATAATGGAAAAACATATTTAAAAAAGAATATATATATGTATGTATAACTGAATCATTTTGCCATACAGCAGAAATTAACACAACATTGTAAATCAACTAGACTTCAATAGGAAAAAAAAAACAAAACTCCCCAACCCAATTATGTACAAAAACATTTTGTATAAAAACAAACAAAAAACATCTAAGTATTAGTTATTTTCACATCCATTTAGCTATATTTCTGACTTTTAAAAATTGGCTTTTGAGATTGTGGACTAAAACAATGTGAAGTTAATAAATAACTGCATTAACCTGAAAACTATTAAAATGGTTAAAAAAAAGAAATATAACTCAAATTGCCTATGATTTTAAAAAGTCACTAGTGAATGTGTGGATTTTAGACAAAAATCTCAAACTTGTTACCAGAAATACGTTACCAAAATAAACCTCAAAGACAAATTGTACTTTATATGCTTATAAAAATTAAATTAACAAAAAGCAGGAGAAATACACATTAAAATCAGAAGAAATGGCATTAACGAAAATTTTACAAATTTAAGTTTAAAGTAAAGTAGTACAGAGTAAGTAACAAAAGGGAAAGATGTAGAATTCTTTTATTACCAAGTCTCATTCTATCTAAACATATGCCGGATTGTAGCAGAAAGGAGGTGTGTGTATATATACCTGAGAGAGAAAGGAAGGGGAAGGGGGAGGGGGGAGAGAGGGAGGAGAAACTTGAGACCTTTCTGAGAATGTACTGATAGGTGCTTAACCTCAATGCTTATATTCGTTAGGTCAGATCAGTCTCTCATCCTTGGCGTTACTGACATTCTGAACCGGGTCATTCTTTGTCGGGGGCACTGTCTTGCGTACCGTAGGATGTTTTGCATCATCCCTGGCCTCTACACACTAGATGCCAGTAGCACCCCTTCTTCTCATTGTGACAAATATCTGCAGACATTGCCAAGCATACTCTGAGGAGCAAAGTCATCCCCGTTTGAGAACCACTGGCACAGAACACACAACCTCAAATTCATGTAAACATATAAAGCAGATTTAAAAAAACCAAACTCTACTTTTCTATAGATTTATATTGCAAGTGATTGTCACATAAACCAATCTGTCTTATCTCTGGGGTGAATGCAGTTTTGATTACATGGATATTCTCCACAGGAACTGCTGAACCATTCACCAATAAAAGATTCTAGCAGATCTAAAGCCAAAACAGTATAAAGCCCGGTTCTGTTAACAAATGCAAACTGTCTTTCTTGCCACCGGCCTCAGCTTGAACCTACTACAGCCTGGTTTCTGTCCCCCTCTTGTACTGAATCTGACGTTTTCCACGACCAGTTTTCAGTCACTGCCCTAACCGACTTCTCTGTAAATCTAATACTTTTAATAAGTCTTCATGAACTCCTTCAATGATTTTAACTCTTTCCTCTTTTCTTTCTGTGCCATATTTAAGGCAAGTATGCTTAACAAAATTTAACCACTCAATAATATAAAATTGGACAGAAAAAAAGGAAAAATAGACTTTGTCCAATTTATTCCTGTAAAAAAGCAAAATGTATTCAAATCTGGATTTCCACAATAAAGGCATTTAAATAATGATACTGAGATGCTAGAGAAGATTCAGAAAAAGACAAGAAAATGATTACCCAACAACTGAATCTCTAAAGACTGAAAAAACAGAATTTTCAGAGTGGAAGAAAGCAGCCTAAATATACATTTGATCCACATATAAATCCAGACTATAAAACAATGAAGGATTTAGAAGACGAAGCTTTATATAGAGGAAAGATCCATGCTCATCTACCAGTATGTTTAGAGATCAAATCTTCGTACTTTAAGGATAAAATCATGGAATGCAATCATATTTCTCTTGGTGTCACAGAAAAAAAGAGTTGAATTAACCGCGGCGAAATACAAAAAGAGATGTGGTTATGTCAATTTACTCCATCACAGGAAGATTTTACTTCACTTTACGAATGCTTACAATTTATCTAAATTAAAAGATAACTTCCAAAACACCCGTATTTTTAGATAACTTACTTCAAACAAGGGACATTATCACGAAGCCCATCAGATGAACTGCTACTGGTAGAAGGATGAGACTGAGGAGGAACGGGCTGAGGATTGGCACTCCCAACTGGCGTTGGCAAAGGTGGTGCCTGTTCACCCTCTGGAGATTCCACATCACTTATCTCATATAACAGTCGAACTTCAAGCATCTGTTGTAAAAGTAAAAAGTTTAGCCTCTCCTAATAATTACTGTTCATTTTATAACAGTTTATACATACACACACGTACACTACAGTGGAAAGAACACTTTTAAAGGAAAAACTTAGTGAGCTTTCTAAAGGTAAGGATTTAGCAAAGGAAAAAAGGTTCCTGACTCAGCTTTTTAAAAATGATCGTGTGAATGTGTGCAAGTACATGCACACATGCATTATGATTTTAGAATTTATGGCACTCATGTTAATACTAAATTAGAGTATGCTCATACTTATATTAGCTTTCCTTAAATGAAACAGAATATATTTAAAGATTTAAATGTTCAGTAAGAAGATATACAAAGAAATATGACTTTTTGTCACAGAAGACAGATGGCAATGTAAATACTGAGGTGTTTTAAAACTGACTGCAAAGAACCTCCTAAATAATTCTAAAACGTTAAGATGTCAGACATCTGACATTGAAACTAATTAAGAGACTACTACCGGAATGACTTCTGTAATCACTTCTTGTTTGCTGAATCTATAAATAATGACATGAGCTGAAACTCCAGCTATGCACAACATTCGACTTTCTGGACACCAGGAGATGATCTGAATGGCATACGGATCTTCATCTACAATGTCTGTGTTTGGCTTGTCATCTTTATTTCTTGACTTTTCAAATACTTTAGACGTCTTTAATTTATATAATACTTGTAGATTTACTAAAAAAAAGATAAAATATGATTTCTTAATATAAAAAGAACAAATATCAGGTAATATTTAATCAGTCATACCATGTAAGGAAATAAACTATATTTTTTGAACCACAGTTTTATTCCTAGATCTACATTTCTCTACTATTCTTTTACATAATGCATTCACTGTACTCACTGACCAAAAAAGGTGTACTCATTGTATTCATTAAAAAGAAAAAAAATCACCATTATGATGAATTTAAATTATCTGAAAAAAAGGGTAACAAAAAGATTTTGTAAAAAAAATTGCATAAATATAATAAAAATAATAAGGCACATATTTTGCTTTGCAGATTTATTTTCTACATATTTTCTCTCTGAAAGGTACCAATATTATCTAACACTTCTATATGGTGAAACATAATATACCCTCAGTTAACTGGATTCTAATTGCAAACATTATTCATTCAAAGCATTCTTTCCTTTATTGCTAATGTAGCGAACATATATATTTTGCAAAGACAACACAAATTTTTGTGACATAAGTTTAGAATCAGGCACTAAAATTATTCAGCAGATTTCTGTTGATTTGAAACATATTCCCACTTTCCCTATCTCTGAGTTAGGAAGAGAAGGTTTGAAGAAATACTGAAGAAAGGACTTGGGTATTTCTGCTGAAAATTATTCTTGACTTACTAATTAACATCCTTAAAATGTCTTACTCTATTATAAATTCTAAACTCATATATTTGATAAATCAGGTATTAAATTTATAGTCTCTAAATTTCAAATTAAATGTTGGTTAGGCAATCATTACAAAACAGGCTATATAAAAGCAATGATTGTAGGGCATGTAACAAACACGATTCAGAATACTTACTCGCAGAAGCATCCCAGAACTTAACTGATCCGTCAGCGTGCCTGTGAAAAGCAAATGAGTTAAGTATGTGTTGAAGAAAAAAAAAATTAAATTATTTCTCTCTTTGAAGTTAAATATATTGTTACTTAAAAAGACAGTCACCAAAATGAGAAAAAAGGTAAAATTTAGGGTAAACTGGCAGGTTCTATACAATAACTTATTTCTTATTATGTTACTGCAAGCACTACCTGCCCAATTAATTTTCATGTAGTCTTAATCATATTTAGTTATTATTGATTCATTAGGTGAAATGGACTTTTACTTACCCTGTAATAATTATTTCTGAGTAGCTTTGAGCACCCAAGCCCCAATTGCCTCCATTAATGGGCCATTCCTATAAGAAAAGATTATTGTATAAAGCAATTTCCAAGGATACTATATATCTTCATAACACATCTATGACAAGAGTAAACAACATATTTCATATTCAAAAAGGATTTTAATTTCTCTAGAAAAGGTATCATTATCAACCACTCCAAGGTGATAAATATAAAATGCTGAAGTGTAACAGTAATTACTAAAACTCATGTTCAGTACCTTTTTGCTGTAACCTTGACGTTTCTGTCTAGCTCCAACAGAATAAAGTGCAGGAATAAGGTCCACAGGACAATCAGCAAAATATTCGCAACATGTAACAGGGGATTCATGTATACTCAAAGGGTAGGGATTTTCAAATATAGGATATCTTTAACAACAGGAAAAGAAAAATATTAATTTAATGAATTATTACCTATGATTAATACAGCAATGAAAACTTAAAAAATATTTAAACTTATTTAATAATAAGTTATCCTTTGTTCCACATGGTCTTGTTATTTTCAAGAAGAAAAAAAAATTCATTATTACAGGTAGCATACACTGAGTTGATGTGAATTTAGGAATGCCTTAAAGTAAGGTAAATAATACTGTTCACTTACACTTCAGGGTTTCCCTATCTCAGTACTATTCCCATTTTGGATCAGCTAATTTATTATGGGGACTGTCCCGAGCATTGTGGATGTTTAGCAGAATCCCTGTCCTCTACCACTAGATGCCAGTAGCACTCCTCCCCACAACAGAAGATGTCTACACAGACATTGCCAAATATCTCTTGGGGGGCAAAATTGCCCCCAGTTGAGAAACACTGAAATATTGAATGGGTAAACTCATTTAAAACCATATTTAATGATTATCTCTCAGGAAATACAAATAAGTAATACAATGTTCTTCCATTCAAAAAATTTATAAGTAAACATACTATCATGTACGAACAAGCAGAATATGGGAAATACCACAAAAAGTTGCAAAGGAGCTATGGTGAGAATTTATAGATCAGATATCATATATCTGGTTAAGAGAGAATAAGAAAAGCTTGAAGAGGCTGCCTTTGAAAGTTATGTGGATTTTTGATGGCAGTGAAGCAAGTGGAATGTTTCAGCTGTTGGGAGCTACATAAGAAAAGACATGGAAGTGTGGTGTTTGTTTAATACACCATTCAGTTTTTCTAGCGAACAGGCACCAGGTTGGAAATGTACCCTTAATTCCTTCAGTGTAGAGTAGCAGGCTGATAAACTGTTTTTACACAAAAAACCAATAGAGAATTATAGTGGTTTAAAGAAAAGAGTAACAAGATTGGGGTTGCATGTAAAATTACCTGACAATGTTCATGACACACGGCAACAGGAGTGAATATGGGTGGAGAGACTACAAGAGTTTATCTGGAGGAAAGCTGTGATGGCGATGAATTTTGGACATATCTGATTTTGTGTGCCCCCAGAGTATCCAAGTATTGAGTTGAATCATATGAAATTTCACAAATTCAACAAATTTTGACTTAAACAAGAAATTTCTATGAGTAACATAACAGAGACATTTGGCAGGTAATGAGAAATGTTTATCTGTAGTTCTAAACAGAGGTCTAGGTTATGGATATAAATGTAGCATTTTCAAAGAAATGAAACAGCCAATCCTATGCTAAAAAGACTCTTTTTTTCACCACACACTAAAGTAATTGCTCACCAAATTTTATTTCTTACCCATTTTGTGCAAGGTCTATAAGTACTAAATCCTTTTCTAGTAGAACAACCACAGCATATGGTTCTTGAAAATCTGGAATAGGAAAACAATGCATGAACAATAGTTTTAAATATGCGAGAGGACAGCAAATGAGATAACAAACATTTCTTGCTTAGTTTTTATTTTATTTTGTTCCATTCTCTCAAGTATTTAACATTCTGATATTATACTTCATACAATGCAAGGCCAGTATGCTTTAAATGAGATAAATCTATACAACACCCCATAAAAAATTATTTATTCTGTAAAGATGAATTAGACAAGAAGCTCACAGTACCTTCCATGGTATTGCAAAGTCCAAGGCAGGACATGAACAACAAACCCCAAATTTAAATCTTAATACCCATAAGAACAACTCATATTGGATCTCATAGGAACCCACTAGAGTACTACTATAATATTATAATTTCTTTTTTTGGGTATTTTCTATGTGCATGTTAACTATAAAATGCATTACATATTTATACCTCAATTAGCTTCAAATAAAGTAAAAAAAGATCCAGCTAAATTCCTCTTGAAATAATAACATGCCAGTTGTAATGGTTAATTTCATGTGTTAACTTGTCTTTACTATGGTGCCCAGCTGTCTGGTCAAACACCAGTCTAGATGTTGCTGTGAAGGTATTTTTTAGATGTGACTAACATTTAAATTAGTAGATTCTGAGTAAAGCAGATTATCCTAGATAATGTGGGTGGGTCTCATCCAATCAGTTGAAGGCCTGAAGAGCAAAGACAGGAGGTATTCTGAAAAATGCAATTTACCTCAAGATGGCAACTTAGAAACGTGCTTGAGTTTCCAGCCTTCAGAATTCAGACTCAAGACTGCAAATCAAACTCTTTCCTGAATTTTCAGTCTGCAGTAAGTTTTCACAATTCCTTTAAAATAAATTCATATTCTTGCTCTCTTTTTCTCTCTAAAATCTCCTATTGGTTCTGATTTTTGGAGAACTGTAACTAATACACTAGTAATTTAGAGGATTTTTAAATGTTTCTTAATGTGGACAGTTTTGTTTATTCTTCAAAGGCACTTACTACTAATATGTAATATTAAACAGATACAGTTTAAAAACAAAATTTACTTCTCAAATAAAATTTACAAAGTTATGAAGGCAGCATCTCTCCCATGGAAGAACTGGCACAATAGGATAAGGAAACTACTTAGATAACATATAGGTCTTTGTTCTGAATAACATATCTATAGAGAATGAACTTTAAAGACACAAAGCTTACCATTTGGGTATGGTGTTTCACACAGCGTCAGGAAATCAACAATTGAATAGTCCATTTCTAGCACTGCAGTACTTTTTCCATGCATAACTGTTAAGCAAGGTCTTCTTCCTACAGTATCGTATGACAAACCTCCTGATAAAATAATAAAAGGTTCCCTAGAAATAAGATACGTAGATAGGATTACAAATAGCATAGTGGAGTCTATTTTCTTGCTGTATCATAAATTTTTTTTAGTGAAATAATAAAATCTTAAATTTTAACATTTTTATGCATCATTTAATTGAATACTCACATGTAGCTTTTTAAATTGCATTAGGTAAGACCCAGGTGAGTTCCTGAAAATTAACCTACAGTAAGAATGAACACTGACCACATTTGACTCTCATACCTCCCGTTTGGTCCCTAATTTTTTTCCCAATTTTTTTCACAGTTTTCAAAATATTCTCTCTGGGTTTCTCCTGATAAGTCTCTTAAAGGTACTGTCATCATTTCCAATCCTAATAACCAGACCTTCTCAACAGAAATTCTAAGAGAGAATGCTAATACCCTAAGGCATCCATTGTATGTAATGAATTAACTTCTCATTGATGCATCAACAATGTACTAGCTACAAATCACCCTTGAGAAAACTGGTCACTCAAACCATTTTCTGTAGGGCTTAATTCTCTCCTTGGCTGGTATGCTCTCAAACTACAACTTCCATACACATCTATCAGCTGCCTTTTTGCCACTTCTAATTAGCCCTATAACTCTTGTCTCCCTATTAGTCATTATTAAATTTAATGATTTATCTAGATCTACTTTCAAATATATTTAAATATGCAAAAAAGAAAAAAACCTAAATAGCCTTTCCTATGTTTTGGTCTTTATTTCTTTATCTTTGACCTGCCTGTTCATGTTTTTTGTCCTTGTTTTATCGGATTAGTAACTCTTTTCTAATTGGTTTGTAAGAGTTCTTTGCATTCTAAGGAAATTAGTTCTTGATCTGCCACATGTACCTTCCCATTTATTGGTGGGGAAGTTGTTTATGGTGCATTATATAGATGATTTAAAATGTTCCATGTATGATTTTCTTAAATCTCTTCATTTACAAGTTTTTAGGTAGTTTCATAATGCTCACTCTAAGTCCAGTGTAGCTATCTCCCTCCTCTCACACTTAGTACAAGCAGTATATAATAATATGTAATGGTTAAAAGTGCTAGTTCTGGAACTAAACTGTCTGTTTAAGTCTCAGCTCTGGCTTTACTTTCTGTATGACCTTGGATAAGGTGCTTAATCTCTCTATGCCTAGCTTCTGCATCTATAACATGGAGATAGAGTGATAAATATCTATTTTCAGACAATTATTGAATTAATTAATATCTGCAAAACACTGGGGCCAGTGCCTGGCACACAGACCACCCTTAGTAAGAATTATCTAGCATTATCGTCATTATCATCAAATAATCATTATCACCCATTGAGCTAATTT
Organism: Mesoplodon bidens; assembly: GCF_964165515.1. Classification (NCBI taxonomy): domain Eukaryota; kingdom Metazoa; phylum Chordata; class Mammalia; order Artiodactyla; family Ziphiidae; genus Mesoplodon; species Mesoplodon bidens. Next base: position 76,090,059 of record NC_138168.1, on the reverse strand, counting down.
ATTTTGCTTACTGTTTTCCTCATGAAAATGTAACCTCCATGAGGGCAAGGGTTTTTGTCCACTTTGTTCACTGCTGTATCCAAAACAGTGCCTCGTTGGTAAATGAATGAATTAACAGAAATGTATGTTATGTTAACCGCTGTCTAGCTTACTAACGTTTAGATTTTTCAGCGCTAAACTGTTTTGGGTAATCTTAGTTCTTCAGCTAAGTGACAGTAACCAGAGCTTAAAACTTTGTCCTGAATAGAACTATATACCCATACATTCATTGCTCTAATATCTTGGCTTACTGTGATTATTGACTGTGGTCAGGAAAGTATATTTAATTTTCTTCTACTTTTCATCACATATAGTGAATAAATAGAATATATCTCTTCTCGTCTGTATTTTGAAATATAACATACAACTGAATATAAAATACTAAGAAGAAGGGTGAAGAGTCTAACAACATATACTCTTATAGAGTGAGGGGACTGGGCCAGGTATTTTATATGTAGTATTTCAAGAATAGTCTGACAAGTTTGTTTTTACATATAGCCAACTTAAAAAAAAAGTATTATTAATGTAAGAACCATGAACAGGAAGATGCTGAGTTACACTACAGAATAAAATTTCCATGGAGATACCAAGTAGGTATTGCCGGGTAGGTGATCAGCTTATTGGACAAACTGTTAACATATTAAATAACAGCATGGTATTTAGGTAGGTTTGTCCTCAAAAGGCAACTATGTGCTTGTTCAGTGGCCTTGTAAATGGCCTGTATTTCTTTCCTAAATTTAGGAGAAAAAAAATACAGTGAAAAAAACATGGATAAAAATAAATGGTTAAATACCAAGGTAATATTCTTTTTCATAATAATAAAGGTTTCCATAATACAGCAATAAATGCATATATATATATATTTTTTCTTATTTTATGTGCTGTTTTTAAAAAATCTTATTTTATGTGCAGCTTGCCAGGCAGGAATCACCTGACTTACGAATCCCACAGGCTATGTATTTTTTTCATTGTAATGCCCCAAATCTTGAGGCGTAAATATTAATGAAATAGTTTACAAGAAAAAAAACCAGTCTTAAATACAATGATAAAATAAAATTAAATATTTTAATCCTAGATGGTGAAAACTGTAAAAATTCAAAGGTTTTGTTGGCATTTGGAATTATATTAAAAGTTCTAGGGATCTAGATTATTTCTAGGTAATATGTGAATTAAGTTTTATTCCCTTACTTTAAGAGGAATTTAAGAAGAATTTCTTTAATGATGTTGTTGGGTGTTATACAAGACTCTAACTTTTGAAGCCATCTAGGTTAGGAAGGTGTTGGTTTGAACTTTTTATAATTTTGATTGTAATTTTTCAGAGACTAGACACTTTAGGAAAGCATATATGCTTCCTGATTCTGATCACCCTCCCTGGGCTGGCCTTGATAACAGCTTTGGATGAAGCTGTGTTTCCAGGTGAAACGTTCTTTATCTTTTCTACCCAAAAAGCCATTTGTATAACGAACTTGCTCAACTCAGTTCCATAATACTACCCATTTATTCACTCAAATAGTTTTTGAGCACCTGTACGCCTGAGAATAAAATGGTGCTCTCATGCCTAGTCTAGACAGACAGTAAACACATTGTGACAAGTATTGTGAAGAACATAAAACAAGGTTGAGTGATGTGCTGAATATAAGGGAGGGGCTGGAGGGGTTACTGTAAAATAGAGCAGTCAGGAAAGGCCCCTAAAGTAATGACAGATGAACTGGAACCAGAATGAAGAGGAGCCAGCCATTCAAAGATCTTGGGGTTGGGGGAGAAGGATATACATTCCAGGCTGCAGGAATAACCACTGCAAAGCCCTCAAGTCGAGAATGAGCTTGGAATATCTGAGGAACTAAAAGGTCAGCACGGTTGCAATACAGTGAGTAAAGCAATACGTGGTAATGGATAACATGACCCCCAAATCTTGCAAACATATCCTGTTACACCGTTAGGATCTCAAGAACCTGTCTCCTCTATTTCATCTTCACAATTTCTTTAGTTCTCACCTTAATAACCTGCAGCTTATATAATTACAATCGCATTTAGTTGTTCATTGCCTGAGATGCACTTCCCCCTCATTTTTTTGGCTCCTCCTTTAAAACTCAGTCCAAACATTCATTATCTTCTACAAAAACCCTTTCCTGACTCATCCTCCCCCCCCTGAGTTGGGTACCCTTCCTGTGTTCCTAAGCACCCTCTTCTCAACATTTCCACACTGAATTGTCAGTGTTTATCTACTTTCCATTTGTATTGTGAGCTCCTTCAGGACACAGTATGGTATTTTACCTCTGCACTCAGACCAGTTAGCAGACTGGGACCATTCATGCATCACACTTTGAGTAGTGGAGCACGGGAAGTGGAGCTTCCTAGAGATCGGTACTACTTGACCTAGCCTTAACTTACTGTCATTAAGGATCTCACTACAAGGCCCCACACCCCTCACACTCTATGGACTTCAATCAGAAAGCACAGAACTCTTTGGCTGGGCCTGGCTGGGTAGACAGACTGATCCCAAGAACAAGTTTACTGCTTAGTTATGAGAAGTTTTCATCACAGTACTATTTGAGTGAACAGAGAAACACCTGGGTACCATAAGAATAAATCACTACGATAATGAAGTGAGTATTTTACTAGGAGGATGATGATGATACTCCAGTATCTTTCTAGTTCGGATCTGCACCTTTGCCAACTTTAAGAGGACCCTCTGGAACTAGGGGAGCCACCTCCAGACCATGTTTCACTAGTGACTAACCCTAAGACCCTTTTGCTAATTCCGATAAAAAGGTATGAGTTTGGGGTAAAAACAAAGAAACATATTTAAACAAGTTCCTGTTCATTTACTGACCAATTTAACAATGATAATACAGCTTTGGTAAAGTGGATTTGTATATTACAGTATTTGCATAAAATATAAGATTTTAATATAATTTTATGTTAAATGCTTTATTATTTTTGTTATGTTAAATTGTTAAGAGTAATTGGACTTAATACATATCCTTTAAGGTATCAAAAATATGGAATCCCAAAATATTTCCTTGTGGATAACTCGTCTAAATACCCATATAACACACAACAGTGATGCTCAGAGTGTGGTCTGTGACTGCTAGGGGTTCCCAGGACCTTTTCCAAAAAATCACTAAGGGTAAAACAAAACCATTTTCATTGTGATATTAAGACATCACTCACCTTTTCACTATGTTGATATTTGCACTGATGGCACAAAAGTAACAGTAGGTGAATAAAACTCCTGGCATCTCAGCATGAATCAAAGCAGTGGCACCAAACAGCACTAGTTATTTGTCTTTTTTTATTGCCACACATTAAAGAGGTGTTTTTTTCTCACTTTAAAATGTCCTTGATGAAGCAGTAAAATGACTAATTAAAAATTTTTCATCTTGACCCTTGGGCTTAAGTTTATTAAAAGGGGTTCTATTAGTAGCATGTAAAGAAATGCCTTTTTAATACTGTGCTGAGAAAATGGAAAGTATACATAAAGCATTGCTTCTGTATACTGAATTGGACAGTTATTTCTAGAAAAGCACTTGTACTACTGTTTGAGTTATGAACTGAATTGCTATTATTTTTGCTTAAAGGATGACTGACAAACTATCATTAGTTAGGTTTGGGTAACTGATAGTCGTTTTCTCAAAAATGAATCAAATGAGTCTGTTATTTTAAGAAAAACAATTGAGATTATTTGGTTACAATGATAAAATCTAGGCTTTCAGGTAAAAATATCAAGAGTCTGGAAAACTTTTATCTGTCATGCTGAGCTTCACAGCTTCCCAATACTTAAAAGACTTTCCTGATGAGATCAGTGGTAATATTAACGATTAAAAAATATATTACATAATAAACTGTGTCAACACTAGAAGATATGAATGATTCACTGAATCAGTATTTTCCAAAATAAAACAATTCCACTCATTCTTTTTGGAATTTTAAAGTTATTTTAAAATATATTTTTATGTTAACATGCAAAGGGTTTTTATTATTTTCAAGTGAAGTAATACATATTTTTAAAATTCTAACCTTTATTTCTAATATGGTAAATATCAATAGATAAAACCCACATAAATAAAAGTTCTTTGGGATTTTCCATAATTAAAAGTGTAAAGCGTCCTTAGATTAGTTTGTGGACTGTTTGTATACACCTAAAAATTAAGCCCACACAAAAGAAAATATGCTATGACAGGTTTTCATTTTAATAAAGGTTATAACAATTAATTGGTTATTGTAATTATTAAGAGATTATATAATTATATAAACGGGTATTATAATTAATAAAGGTATTATAATTAATAAAGGTATTAAGTGGGCTTGAGTTTGTTAAAGAGGATTCTATTTGTACAACGCAAAGAAATAAAGTAGCATTCTTTTCCAAGTTATCAACTTTTGACCATTAGTATAGTGATATTTATCAAAGTCCTATGATTTCTCTTCATACTAGACAAATTTTAATGTCTTCCTTAATTATTTAAGAATTTTAAAGAGTTATTTAGCATCAGTCCTCTAACATGTGAAATCCTTAAATGACTGGCTTACAATCCACAGATTTGGAGATAAGGGCAGAAGAAGAATTCATGAATCTAAACTTTTTAAGGCAGTCTTTGCCATATGGAATTAATTTGTGATTAAGTGGACTGTAATGATTAATTATGAAAGGGAAAAAAGATCTCAGAACACCTTCCCTACCTTGGATGCAGAAATTTGCTTAAGTGCTCCTATGAACTGAATATTTCATGAACCTTAATAACTTTAGAAGAATTACACTACTCTCTTGTAGCCCAAGCTGATGATAACAAAAGCTAGTATGATGAAGTTGCCATGTCTATGGCAACATAACTTTTCTCTACCTGTGCTTTGCAGGACAGAGCATCAAGTGTAGTGTGAAGTTAAACTAGAAAGCAAAACAAACAGTAAGCATCAACATGGTAAATTAATGAGATAAAGATACAGAGTTTAGAAGACTTCTCCTAACCATACAAATTCCACAAAACTTATGCTTTGGTATTTCAATCTGTTACAGTTTTTATATACAGATTGGTTAGGATGAATAAGATTTATAAGGATATAGCAGCAATTCATATTAGTGTATTACTCTGGTTCTTACTAGAATCAATACACATAGGAGAATTTAACTATGTAACAATTAGGCTTTCTTTTTTCTCAAAAAGAAATCTAAACTTTTTAATGTAATCTTCGCCATATGGAATTAATTTTTGATTAAATGGACCATATATGGGGTTCACAGTGTTACAAGTATGATTTCAAAGCCTGTTTATAAAAGAACATTTAAAAGTCATTTATTGCAGAAAAAGCCTTACATGGATTTGATTCTCGTCCTCCAGAAAAATATAATCTAAATTATATAAGCTGATATCAATATATATTATAAACAACTAAGTAAAAGTACTAGAATAATCAGTGAACTATCACTAAGATATTTAGTCTATGTACAGATCTCAAGTGTAAGCATTTTAGGGATGGGACAAAATGTAGATTAGGATGTATAATGATGGAAAATATACCCTTACATTAGCTTGAACAATCCATAAAGCTTTAAGGATGCACCAGAGAACCAAGTCAGAGATGGAGGAGGCATGGTTCTAAAAGAAGAAACTGGAGGAAAGCTCAGAATGAGCTTCAGTAGTAGGTAAAGTAGAATGAATCAACTACAGGCAGTAAAAGAAGGGGATATCTGAATAGCCATAACAAATAAGCAACAATTTTGAAAACAATTAGGTTTGAAATAAAGCTATACATTTTAATAAATAATAATATTCAAAACTATAGAAAAGCATATGAATAATTTCTGGTGCCCGTCAAAACATAAAAGCTTAGCTGGACAATTGCTTACAAAAAATTAAATTAGAAAGTTTCTATGAAACATTGCTGCTTTGCCTGCAGATACAAACAACTTTAACTTCAACCCCAATTATGACAGCAGACTGCCTTTCCATTAACAGCAGTCATTTAGGAGTTCAAATGATGGTTAGAGAATTTAAGATAAATCTAAAGCATAAATGCTGATTTTTAAGGTAGTGAATTAATAAAACAAAAAAAGTCACCCCACATTGATGAGATGGATGAAACTCTTACATTTTATACTCAGCTCTTTAAAGTATACTTTCAAAAAGCAATGTGGCAATTTGTCAAGATTTATAAAAATATTTTCTCTTCAAAATTTCACCACTGGAAATTTACTGTAATCGTAAAATAGTAAAAATCTTCTGTTGAATTCTCTGTAACATCAAGAGAAATACGCTCACTACTGTATTAATTATATTATAAACCTGATTATAATATTAAAAGTAAATGTTCAGAAAAAGGGAGGTATGACTGACTGAACTACACAGCCTTGAAACTAATTTAAAAAATTGATAAACTATAATACTTTAGACATACTAATTAGAAAAAAAAATACCAAACTGAATATGCTCTAAGAATATAATTAAGTGAAAATGTATATGTATTTGAAAAAAGACTTTGGGAAAATAACAAATGAAAAACAATATTTTAGAATAGTGGAATTACAACAGTATTTGCGACTAATCCAACTTTTTAAAAAGTGCATTTTTCATATGAAATACCATGAAAATAGCTTGCCAATTTTTAATGTCACTTCCGTATTGGCCATTAAACTTTGTATTAAAGTACTGTTAAAATGTAGCTTATGCTGAAAATTTTTTTGCTTCCTAGGCCACTCAAGAAAAACTATACAAATGAAGCCACGATATTATTATGATTCATCCATTTGACAAGCGTTTTACTGAGCGCTTAATATGTGCTGGTCACTGCAGCAGGGGCCAAGAATTCTTGTTTTCCATCATTTATTTTCCCCGGCTTCACTGCATCCTTTAGCCAGCACACTCCCCTCTACCACACTTTTTATTCTTGTCATCTACTTCAATGTTCCATTTCAGGACCTAAAACCTAATCTTAATCCTAAGATTATTGGTTCTGTGGCCAAAAAATTTCTCCAAAAGAATGGATCATATAATCATATGACAATGCTTTCAATATTTAAGAAAGTTATCTTCTCTCTCTGTACCTTTTGGGTTCAACATGAGAAATCCACTCTAAAACTTTCTTCTAAAATTATTTCATTTTCAGTCATGTACCACAAGGTTCACTGCAGCTCTATTTACAATAGCCAGGACCTGGAAGCAACCTAAGTGTCCATCGACAGATGAATGGATAAAGAAGATGTGGCACATATATACAATGGAATATTAGTTGGCCATAAAAAGAAACGAAATTGAATTATTTGTGGTGAGGTGGATGGACCGAGGTCTGTCATACAGAGTGAAGTCAGTCAGAAAGAGAAAAACAAATACCGTATGCTAACACATATATATATATAATCTAAAAATAAAAGAAAAATGGTTCTGAAGAAACTAGGGGCAGGACAGGAATAAAGATGCAGACATAGAGAATGGACTTGAGGACACGGGGAAGGGGAAGGGTAAGCTAGGACGGAGTGAGAGAGTGGCATGAACATATATACACTACCAAATGGTAAAATAGATGGCTAGTGGGAAGCAGTTGCATCGCACAGGGAGATCAGCTCCATGCTTTGTGTCCACCTAGAGGGGTGGGATAGGGAGGGTGGGAGGGAGATGCAAGAGGGAAGAGATATGGGGATATATGTATATGTATAGCTGATTCACTTTGTTATAAAGCAGAAACTAACACACCATTGTAAAGCAATTATACTCCAATAAAGATGTTAAAAAATAATAATAATGTAAAAAAAATTTAAAAATTATTTCATTTTCAGTGTCTCCTATTCCAAAGGCTCTTTCTTTTCTGCCATTAATCATATGGCGGTCTTCCCTAATTTAAAGTAAAAATTAAAACCTGCATCTTACTCTTCTTGATGACATATAACTGCTACTTATATATACTGGTGAATTCACTAAATACATGTTCTAAATGAGTATTTTCTATTGTGAATCCACCCATTTCTTTTTCTTTCTTAAATTTAATGTCCCTATATCCTGGCTCATGTTTGAAATGATGCTAATAAAGTACCCGTACAAATTAATCCTTCCTACAATATATATCTCCCAATTTTTCTTCTGTTATCATTCTAATCCATCTTTCTACAGAAGAATACAATGCTCACTTACTCTCTCCTACAAACACTTCAAGAACCTGATATCTTGGGTTTCCTTTTTTCTCCCCCTGTTCAGAGTCTATTAGTCTTCCTTTCTACATCTCTATTTTAGTGTCTTTCAGGATAAAATACCAGTGCTGGGAGCCTTGGTGCTAAAGGGTTCTGAGCTGTCAGGGAACCATTCTATATGTGCTTCTTTGTCTTACACTCAGGAAACATCACCTCCATTCTAGTAACCACTACTGGTTAAATATATTTCAATGGCTTGATACACGTTTACTTTCAAATAAAATTAACAAGTAAAACTTGCTAATGATACAAAAATGGATTTGTATATCAGTAGACTTAATTAAATATGTGATATCAATTATATTTTAGCAGTAATGAATTATCTATATATACATTAATATGTATAAAATGGATAACTAATAAGAACCTGCTGTATAAAAAAATAAAAATAAAACTCAGAAAAAACCCACCTAATATATAGAGAAGCTTAAAAATAGAGGAATCTTAGTACTTTAAATTGATAGAAGCCACGGACAAAAAACCCAAACTTGAGCATATACTTATATACCTACTAAATGAAGTATTCTGATGTCAGAAGACAGAGCTATCAACCTAGTAGTCTCACTTTTCTAGCTACACAGGATTATACAATAATAGTGTTTGTTAAGGCACTGCACATCAAATGTTATCTTTAAATCAAGAAAGTGAACAATAATTTATCCCAGTTAGGTACAAGGTTTGAAGAGTAAGATTGGGAGAAAATGTTCAACTTTTGAGAGAATGAATATAATACAGATAAATCTGGGGTGGGTCATAAGAATGTCTCTGAAGATAGTGATACAATGAGAATTAGCCAATTTGAGGTTGAAACGTGCTGACCAACATGGTGAAAGTAACATGAAAACAGGGAAGGTTATCTGATGATGCATGTGAAATTTTAAGAGTCCATGGACTCAAAGAGGTCTTTTCTCATTACGTACAATTAAATGTAAATCTGCTTGTGGATTTCTCCTAAACAGTGAGTATAACACCAAGTGCCATGACCACAAAGGGAAATCATAAAATCAAATGCGGGAATCACCAAATTAGAATTAAATATGCAGCCTGGAAGCAATCTGTGAAACTCTCTAGTCCTGAGTAGCTAGGGTTACTTGCATTAAGTTATCCAGCCTGTTAAAGGCACAGACAGATCTCTCATCTCACATTAGTGTGATTACTTGTATTGAGTAGGATTTAATATTAAATTTAAAAAGATGACGTGATAAACTAGCAAATACAAAAGAGAATACAATTCTTGGTGAACTGAGTGAGTTGTGAATCATTAGGATAATCCATCCTAACTCAGGCTGTTTGTGATACTGCCTAGTACACTGATTAAGAGCTCCAGCTCTGGAGTCAACCTGGGCTCAAATTCCAGCTCTGTTACTTCATGAGGCAAGTTAGTAAGCTCTCCATGACTCATTATCTATAATCCTAAAAGGAGACAATAAAAGTACCCAAGTCATAGTGCTGTTATGAGAATTATGAAAGATAATGCATTCCAACTGCATAGCAGAATACCTGGCAAATAATGGATGTTCACTTGATCTACTAATTCTTTTCTTGGTACTTGAAAGCCAAGCCATCTAACTAAGGGTCTTGAGTTCAAGATATAAGATGCTATTTTTGTCTCAACTAAGAATATAAGAATTGCTAAGACAAAAGGAAACAACTTGTGATTCTGAATGTGGTTTCTCTTCTTGCTGCTATGGCTTATCAAGAATTGAGATGGATGAGCAGATGGAACATCTGCTGAACAATACTTTGGTGGCAAGAGTTCAGAGAAAAGCAGAGGCTCCATGAATGAGAAAATACAAACATACTTATTGATGTAAAGACTATTACCAAACCTGTGATCCCAAAACATTGTTCTCGTTGAGCAACATATCTGTAAATGAATTGAAGGTGAGTTTCTTCATCTGCAGTTTCAGCAAGTAGTTTAGCAGAGCAGTTGTTGCTGGGAGATCTGCAGGTATGAGTGTAATCTTGGGGATTGGTGGTTAACGTGAACACAGAGCAGGCAGTAGTAGAGTACGTACAGGGAAGAGCACAGACTTGATTAAATCTGGGCTCTTCTGCTTATGAGCTGTATGACTTTGGGCAAGTTACTCAACCTTTCTTCTTCAGTTTCCTCATCTGTGAGATAATACCTGCCTCATGCGGTTGTTGCTAAGATTAAATAAATATGCGTAAAGCACTTTGGCAGCACACACATAGCAGGTGCAGCACAAGTGTTAACAGATATAGTTATTTAAGAACAATCTACAGTCGAGAAGGATACAAATCAGAGAAAGTGAGCCCGTGTTCTGGAGAAATAACTTTGTGCACAGGGGAGTTTTGGGGCTTCTGAGAGTTAGGATTCTCTCATCAGAAACACGACACTGGTAGCAGTGGGGGAAACTCAAGGGTAGCAAGTTTGTGAGGATTATTGAAACAGATCTTTAGATATTTTCATGAATATCATGAATGTACCCCGAGTTTTTTACTGTAAGCTGGTTTTTTATATTACATAGGTAATCAATCTACCTACAGCTTTTAGCCCACATATAAAATTAAAGAAATCACCATATCTACTCAACTACTTGAAAACAAATTCTGGCACCAGGGGTGGGAGTGGGGTAGAGCAAGTGGAAAACAAACACAAAAGCCCAACTTTTCCTTAAAGATTAACGTAATTGGCTTCCCTGGTGGCACAGTGGTTGGGAGTCCGCCTGCCGATGCAGGGGACGCGGGTTCATGCCCCGGTCCAGAAGGATCCTGCATGCCGCGGAGCGGCTGGGCCCGTGAGCCATGGCCACTGAGCCTGTGCATCCGGAGCCTGTGCTCCTCAACGGGAGAGGCCACAGCAGTAAGAGGCCCCCATACCGCAAAAAAAAAAAAAAGATTAACTTAACTACACCATGCATATATACGTGTGTGCCTATCAAGGGTATCAAACTATGGCCCACTGCCTGTTCTTGTATGGCCTGCAAACTAAGAATGGATTTTACATTTTTAAATAGTTTAAAAAATCACCCAAAATAATGATACCTGAAAATTATATGAAATTCAAATTTCCAAGTCCATAAATAAAGTTTTATTGTAACACAGCTGCATTCATTCATTTAAGAGTTATCTACAGCTGCTTTGGGGCTATAGTAGCAGAGCCGAATAACTGCAAGAGACCCATATGGCTTGTAAAGCCTAAAATATTTACTCTCTGGTCCTGTACACAAAAGGCTTGTCATAGCATGTGTTATGAAGAAAGGGAGTAAATTAACCTCTTAGCTGTGCTTCTCCAAATGTAACTAAACTGCCACATTTAGCCGTGATCATATTCACTTTTAGGTTCCCTAACAGAGAGGCTTCCCCTCAACCTGGTGCTTTATATAAATCGTTGAATCTTCATAACAACTCTGAGGTAGATACTACTCTCATTCCCACCTTACAGAGAAGGAACAAGCACAGAAAGCTTAGTTGATTTGCCGAAGGTAGCACCTGAGTGGACAGGAGATTCAGACCCAGGTGGTGCGGCTCAAGAGCTCACGCTCTAATCACTTTGCTCAAGCATCACTGGCTGCAGGACTTCACACCTGAGTCACGTTAGATTTTACAAAAAACAGCTTCAACAGAATTGACTTACCATTTAATTTTGACTCTTTATTAAGAACTGGCCATGTAAAGAATAGCTGCGTATCTTTAATAAAAGTGCTATTAAAATGTAATATTAACTAAATTGTCATTGTTCCCTATGTAAGGGAAAAATCTTGTCTTCCCTGGTATAATATATACTTTATTAGAAAATAAAAGTTACACAACATCTTGATTCCATTTTTTGTCAGTTTACCTTTAACATTAACAGTAACAGCTAGTTTATCATTAACAGAAAACAGCTAAGTCTTCATGGCTGTGCTTTTCTATACACCAGCCTATCTTCTTCTTCCTTACATTCAATAACACTGTGCTAGGACAATTAGAAGTGAGACAGGTATGTCTCATGCTTTCATCAGTCTGAATATTTAATGGGAAAGGCATGCATTAAACAAATAATTTCATTATTAATGACAAGTATAAGTTTTAGAAAGGAAAAATACAGCATTCTTTGAGAGTATATTACTAGGGACACAATCTAGTCCACATGGCCAAGACATATCCTTAAAAGTAGTGACATCTATGCCGAACTATAACGGATGAGAGGGAATCCTTCGGCTTTGAATTATTTCTAGGTAAAGAGAAGAAAATGTGGAAGATTCTGAGCAGGGAAGGATGGCCCTTCTAATAAAATCTGGTAATTTGCCAACATGAACTGATAGAACACATTCTGCTGGCACCTGCCCGAGACACTTGCTAGGAACAGGCAATGTTGAGAGCTGCCTAGCTTGCTTAATGGAGGGTGATTTTGCTCTCAATGGGAGGGGTGTTCCAGTAGCTCCCAATGTTGGCTATGTGCTAGAATTCTGGGGAGATATCTCAAGGAAATGAGTCATGGAGTGAGAAAAAAAAAGAGCTCATTTAATTTACTGAAAATCTTATCCCAGGTGAAAAAAGCAATTAGAAAGTTGGAGAAGACTGTTACCAGAAGGTTATCTTATTGATCTATTTAAAAGTACCTACAAATGCATACAAAAGAGCCAGACTTTTTTCATTTCTGATCCTATGAAAGGAAAAATATCACTGCCATCCTGAAGAAACCAGGAACTTATAAATATTACCACTAAATAGGAGTGAAAACGGGAATAGGTAGAACACAGAGAGGAAAAAAAAATATTCCCTGTACTTTTGCCTTTGTTGCCAACCAATAGTTGTTAAAATGATTAGATAATTCAGAAGACAGTTAGCACTGTTAGTTTAAATGTTTAGACAATTCATCTTATGTTGTATTATAAACATAGGGTTTTTTCTTCTGGTTCTCCACCCCACCCCGTTTTGCTGTTATGCTTTCCTATTCACATACATTTGCCATAGAACAACTACAGCAAATAAAAGGCAATTGGTAGTTGGAGGTTTCCCAATAAAAATAAGGGCAACCGTTTATAAAAAGTTCATTATGTACCAGGCACTGTGTGAAATGTTTTGAATACATGATTATCTCACTTAATTCATTACAACAACCTTTTGACCTATTATCACATCTATGTCATAAATGAGGAAACTAAAGCACAAAGAAGTCAAATAACTCTGTGCCAAAGGTCACACAGTGAGGGATGCCATGGTCAATTAAACAGATGCTATTCCTCTTGGAGTTCAGTCAACATTTTGTCTGAACACAGTATATCTTCTGGGTCCCAGAGGAAGGCTAAAGAGGATCAATGAAAAATAACAGCAATCTTAAGATTCTTCGGCCTACTATCTTTTTTTTGAATGAGAAAAAGGCTGAGTTGAATTAGATTGAGAAAAGAACGGATTGAAAAGGGAAGTAAGCCAGTTATAATAACCAGTGGTTATAAGCTGGTATATAAAAAAATGTGCGAGTGGTTCTAAACTTTAGTGTGCATCAGAATCTCCTGCAGGTCTAGTAAAAACAGATTGCTGGGCTTCACCCACAGACAGAGTTTCTGATTCAGTGGGTCTGGGGTGAGTTCTGAGAACTTGCACAAGTTCTCATCTAAGGCTGCTGGCCCAGGGACCATAATTTGAGAACCACTGCACTATATATACTACATAAATTCACTCTCTTACAACATAGCTCTAGTAAATAAAACCATACACCTTTCCTAGGCAACTAGAACATAAATAAAGGGGCTCCTTTAGAGGTTAAAGAGATGTGGAATTTTCAAAGAAATCTTAAAAATTTTTTTCCTTTATTATATTTTTAAATATAACATTTGGTATATACAAAAAACATATGTAAGAACCATATAAATCTTATACCTAATTCACAGTGTAAATCAGTCTCTTCAAATACTACTGATGATCTTCTTTGGATATTAAGCTGTATTTATTATTGGAATTGCCAAATATTCTTAAAATAAGATTTAATTTTTGAAGAATACTTATAACTTTTGTAATGAACATATATTGTATAAATAGGTTAAATTTTAAATCGTTTTTCTTCATTGCTTATTCCACCATTTTCACTAGTGAATAAACACTACTGCTACTGAAGACTAAGCTAATAGAACATATAAAGTTGGACAAGAAAAATAATTCAAACTTTCCAAGATATATTGTGAAATTACTAAAGACAGAGAGAACACAATGAAATATTTTATCTTAAAATTATCCATTTTAGTTGTCTTGTTAAATAAAGGAAGCATAAAATTTATGACTGGGTTAGACCATTCTAAAGTAGGCTTTCAAAAATAAATTATAAGAGAGCCGTCAGTGCTACTTCAGTAACTATATACCATGAATACTGTCAGTGAAGTAAAATCTTACCCAGGTCTAGTCGTTTTGAATTCCACCTTGAGGATAGGCTTGCATGGTTCTGGCTTCTTCCCATCCTTTAACTGTTTTCCTAAAATATATTTTCCTGCATTAAATTCTAAAATTCTAAGTTACTCTAAATTCTTATACATTGACAGTTTATAAAATGAAATATCATGAAATCCACCATGAAACATTTTAAAGTGGTCTTGAAAGAAGTATTTAATACAAAATAAGATACTTTAAATGATCAATTTACTGTTTGAAATTCAGTGCTAAAAAGTAAATAAAATAACTTGTCAACAACATTTATGTGATAAAATTCTAGTAAGAGAAATTCAGTCTTTCCAATGTTCTTAATTGAAGATAAGGAAAATAGGGTCTCAATTTGCTCAATGAATTCAAGTTTTAAAATAGCTTATTTGAGAAAAATACATCTAAATCATATTTCCATCCAAAGTGACAGGCTGCAAAATTAAATCCCTATGCTAATAAATTCAATGGCATGAACTTACATTTACATTTACTCTCTTACTCATTTACATTTATTCTCTTAAAGTAAAATCCATCCATTGCAATGTCCAGAAGATTGCTAAAATAAACCAACCTCTATAAAGTGTCAGAAACTCATACTGTCAAATAATTTTGATTATTTTTTAAAAGGTTGATTTCTGTTATATGTTTTTACATGTTCATTGTATTAACAACTCAGAAAAATTAAAGAAAATAAAACATATTATCCCCATTTCTTAAGGGTTAATCAGTCTCACCATTATTATACTATTTGTGAAGATCCCAAACACACACCGCTACCCCAACACTTCTTATCCTCTTTCTCAGCTTTTTCCCCCAGAGTAACTAGCTCATTCTAATGAAGTTTGTATTTTCTTTTGTTTGTTGTTTGCCTCACCAACAAGCATGTAAATTCCATGAAAGCAAAGGTTTTTAAGTGTGTGTTTTCTGGTGATACATCCATGGTGACAAACATTGTTTGGCACAGAGTGGACACTCAATAACTATTTAATCAGTGAATAAATTAATAATTTTTCTTTAGGATTAATTTCTAGAAAAGAGATACTTAGGTAGAACTGTATTCCAGAAAGGAAGAAGAAAGTGTAGGAGGGTATTTTGCCACACGCTTCCTGAACAGTGCTCTTTTTTTTTTTTTCTGATTTGGTAAGTGGAAAGGGTATCTCATTTTAATTTGTATTGATTTAATCCCTAACGGAAAATTCTTAGGCTTTATGACCATCTGTATTTCTTCTTTTAAAAATAACTTATATCTTTTACCCGTGCTTGTATGTTATCTCCTTTATATTTAAAAATAAACTTAATATTCAAAGGTCATTAACATTTTATCCATATGTTGCAAATACTCTCCCTAGTGTCACTTGTGATTGATTAAATAAGTCTATCAGTCTTAATCACGTTTCTATTTAAGAAAACTTAAAATCCTAAAATGGCAATTCTTCCAAAATTAACTTACAAATTTAATGTAATTAGAATTCCAACAGCTTTTCTTAAATTTGGACAAAATGACCTTAAAGTTCACATGGTGGACTCAATGCCTATAAACAGCTAACAAAACTAAAAAAGGAGACTGACTTCCAGAATGACAAAGTGTGACCTCCTTGAACTTGCTCACTTACTATAAACTCTGAAAATTAACTGAAGCCACAAAATGAGCGTTAACATTATCTACTCAATGGAAATGACCAAACCTTGGTAAGACAAGGGGGACTGGGATGCTTTGACAAGGGCTATTCCTATTCCCTTTGTTCCCCAGCTCAGTGGCCCAGTACCATGAAAAGGCAATAGCATCATCAGCCAACAGAGAGGACTGAAGTATATTTGCAGTTCCATTAAAACCAGATTCCCTAGAGGGCAATCAGTACTTTGTCCCAATCTGCAGCTCCCTGAAAAACTCTACTCCCAAGGCATTGGGGCAACTTCATTTGACAGAACAGACATCAGCTCAGAGAGACAAAAAGCCCTACCTTCAGGGCATCACAGAAATAATAGCAATCTGCTGGCAATATCACAGCTGCCTAAGGCTATGGTTTTAGTTGAGGCAAAGAAGATCCTGGGCAGGAATTTTTTAAAAATCCTGAAGAACTGGACATACTCTAGGGATCTAAAAGGCTGTATACATGTGCAAGGCAGTGTGCATGCCCAGGAAAGACCTAGGAAAGGAAAAGGCCCCAGTCATTCATCTCTGGCCAACTCTAAGACTCTGGGCCAACAGGAAGTTAAAAAAAAAGAAAGTAAAATGAGCTACAATACCACTGCTGGCAGGAACAATGGAAGAGAGGTACTTATACATGGCTGGTAAAAATGCAAAGGATACAGTCTTTTTGAAAAGCAGTTTGAGAACATTTATGAAAAACAGAAATATGTAAAACTAGTAAATTTCAAGGAGTAGTAATTCTACTCATAAGCATTTATTCCACAGAAACAAAAGGACCAATTCCTATCGAATACATACAGAAAGGTAAAGGCAGCACAATCTGTAGTGATCAGAAACTGAAAATAAAGTTAATGCCCATTAATTTGGCATGGCTGGATAAAGTGTGAAAAATTGGGAGACAAACAACTGGCTGACACACTACCATTGAAATGAAGGAATTAGGGCTATGCCAGATGACATGGAGAGATTTTCCTCAAGTACAGTGGATTAAGAAAAGTGAGATGCAGAAAAGACTAATATAGTTCTATTTTTGTAAAGCAATGACCAAAAAATCTCATATGTTTGTATATGTGTGTGTAAATACATATGATTTTAGAAATGCATATATTTTGGAAGAACACCTGTAAGATTTTTGACATAGCCTACCTGGTGGGGCAAGAAAGAGGACTGCGCTGCTAATGTCGGGGAACGTTTAGGGAGAAGAGGCTGGTACTCTATGATCCAGTATCATCATATGTGTATGTGTATGAAAAAAAACTATCATTCTTTTTTGTCACTGCCTCTTTGGTTTCATGGTTAGGAAGTTCTTCCCCACACAAATATCACTACAATTTTTTTTTTTGCTTTTTCTTGTAATTGCTTTATATTTTCATTTACTACATTTATTTTCTGAAGTATATTTTGATATAGGGAAGGTGTTTTTTCTTTAATAATTTTGGCACTATTTGTGTAGTTCTATTGAGCTATAATTGCCAGACAATAAAGTGCAAGTATTTAAAATGTACAATGTGACGAGTTGTGATACAGGTATGCACCTGCCAGCCTTATTACTGAACCATCAAAGCTTTCCCCACTGATATGAAATGACACTTTTATGACATTAAATTTTTATAAATACACACCATTCAACTGGTATTAGAACATCTAATCCTGCCTTAAGATCCTAGGGAAACATCTCTTCACCACTTTATGCAGAAAATGATGATGCAATGGAATCTTGAACCTCTGGCATCCTAACTTACAAGAACCAACAAGTGACTAGTGATAGAGTTAAGTAGAACACCAGATCAAGAGACAGGAAAGGACTGCCAGGGGAGAAGACTGGTTTCTTGAGGTGGGAGGGAGAATTGGGGGTAATCAGAAAGGCATGGAAAAAAGGAGGCTTAAATCTGAAAGCTAGTCCCTCATGCCGTACAAGGAACAAAGTAAGAATTTCAACCTCTATTTCAATCTGTTCAGAGATATATGACCTTTCAGTCAGGAATTTAAATGTTTGCTCTGAAGAAGACCAGATACATAAAACCTGGCCAGGTACAAAATTCTTAACGTTTGTCTTGCTCAATAGTCTTTTGGTATTGCTCTACTGTGTCCAGCATTTAAACTTAAAGTTTAAAGCCGGTCTGATTTTTACTTCTTTATAAATAAACTTTTTGTCCACCCCATGCAAGGAGGCTAAGAGAGTCGTTTCATTATCTCTATAAATTAAAAATGTTACAGTTTTTATACTGATTTTTCATTAATCTTGCTTGGAAATTAGTGAGTCCTTTTGATTTGCATACTCTGATCTTTTTTCAACTCAGGTTTTTAAAATTATGCCACTGATTACTGCTTATTTTCCTGAAAGGTTTATTCATCTGTACTCCTAGACTAACCATTTTCTAAATCAAATCAAGTAATAAGGCACTAGCTAAGATTTTATAAAGCACATATAACTAAACGACATTTAGAGCATCACTGGATTTCACCATTAAGTGTCATTTTACTTCTTAACTGCTATGCCACCTCAGTAGAAAAATTTGTGCTTACTCTTTCAACTACCTGTGAACTACTTTGATAAATCATTGAAAAGATCTGGTTAAATATAAAACGACTTAATAAATCACATAAACCTCCATGTAACATGTGATTTCTTCTTGTCTCTTACTATGCCCTGCTTCCCATCCCCCAAAATTACTCAGCCACAATCAACAAAGTCCTATTGATTCTAATTCCAGAATTTTATTATGTATGTCCATTTCTTCTCATTAGCAGTCACAATTGACATCTTCATTATTTACTGTTGACAACAGCTTCCTAACTGACCTCCCTCTTCTGCTCCCAGCTCATCTGATGCAATACCATCAAAGCAGTATTTCCAAATATAAATTTTATGTTTCTCACTATAAAATCATTTCCTAGGTCTCCATCATGAAGCCCAAACTCTTTAGCACACTACAATGTATATTTTTGCCTCTGTATGCAGTTCTTAGTTTCCTGCTACTCGCCCAAAGGAATTTTAAACATTGGTCATATTAAACTATTAACAGTTTTCCAAGAACACCCTGCTTTTGATTATGTCTTTGCACCTTCTGACTAAAATAACCCTGCTCTGCTCTTTGCTATCTTATAACACTCAAATATAAAAACTAGGGAAAACTCTGTGATGGACTACATTAAAGAAATGCTGTATGGATTTTTTATTGAATGTTTTATGCTTCAGGTAAATCTTAAAAGTAGATTAATAGAAATTTTTAATATGTCATATCCTTAAAATATTACATTAAGTTATCTTTACTTATGTGAACTTTGAATTTATCTTTCCTTCAGCAACGCTTAACAGAATAAAAGTTCTCTAATCCTGGGTTATTCTTTGATAAATGGATTGATTGTACTGATGAATAAGCTCCACGAACTAAATCTTAAAATGTCATTTCCTATAATGGATACCTATTGATTTTGACTATCTACCATCTCCATTTCCTCTGAGAATAATCTGACTTTGGTGAATATGACAATAGCAGAGAAATCTCACTCTGCATCACATCACACGCACACACCCAGGGTTACACGGGAGATCCTCTGGGGCCCTGTGTCAGCAAATCACTTAACCATGATGACTGCTTCAGGGTAAGCAGAGCCTGAGCCATGCCAGGACTACCAAAGTTCTTCCCTCCTAAGAAATGAAAGCCTATCTGCCATAGGAGAGAAACAAGCCAGAAGAGAGAGAGAGGGAAGTAGAGCTTACCCACTAGGCTTACCATATAGACATACAGAATTTACAGGCCACCAAGATGAAAAGACTTTGCAGAGTCAATAGATGGTACAAATCCTGCTTAATTTCCACACAATCATAAAACTTTACACCTTAAAAATCACCTTGCTCAATCCTTTCATTTTACATACGATGAAACGAAGTCCCAGAAAACAGTAATTATCTACACAAAGTATTTCACAGACAGGAGAGTTAGAATTACATTCCAGATTGTCTGACTGCCAGGGAAATGTTCTTTGATATTCATAAAAACTAGATTAAAGGGAGGTATCACTTTTTGTTTGTTTTGGTCAAAAATCATCTGTCGAGTAATTTCAGACACCCAAATAGAGACTTTCTGAAAAAATATGACTATCAACCATCTTGATATGCTTAAAATTATACAACTTTATATCAGAAAATTACCTTAAATGAATTCAAATTATTCTCCTTTCTTGGCCATTTTATCATCATTATCTAAATAACTGCTATGCGCCTCAGAATAAGAGTCCACTATCAAACAGCTTTAGCAATGAATGATGCCATCAGAGGGTAAACTGAACATAGCTACCAAATCTGGGGAACTGTCTTATAATTAAATTATAATTCAAGCACCAGGCCGTCATTTCTCAAAGTGTATTCCACGGAACCCTAGACAACCACAAGATGTTCTGTGAACAAAAGACGCTAAAGTCAAATAAGTTTGGGAAAAGCTACATAAAATAAATTAATATATAAACCAACATAAATAATAAATATAAAGTTGATCCTTGAACAACATGGGTTTGAGATGCATGGGCCCACTTATGTGCAAATTTTTTTCAGTAGTAAATACTAGACTACTACAGATGTAGAACCACAGACACCAAGGGTTGACTTTAGGTCATACGCAGATTTTCTACTAGGCAGCAGTGAGCACCTCAACACCCTGCGCTTTTCAAGGGTCAGTCGTGTATATGTATGTATACATGTGTATACGTACCTTCTCTCTTAGAAATTCATTGTGTACGTTAAATATTAAGAAGTCTTGTAGTGAAGAAAATGTTCAACTTTAATTCAGCATTTCTAAAACTTCTTTGATCATAACATACTTTTTCACCAAATAACTCATTAACATAGGAAAAATTAGTATCGTGAAATACATTTTGGGGAAAACTAATCTAAAATTCTTTTGGTCCTATCCTACCAAGTAAATAAGATATCCAAATTTATATTTACTTTAATCACATATGTATATAGCATGTCAGTTTCCAGGTATTTTCACTTACATTTTGCTTATTTGTTCTAAGGTGTAGAATGGTGCCTACCACATAGTAGAACCAATATTTGTTGAATGAATAAATAAAAGTACAATCAGTTCCAATCAATTATCAAGGTAATGCTTATTAATTTTTCTAAAGAATAAGATATACTTAACCACTACCTTATATGGTTTAGATATGAAAAAAAACCCAAGATTTACCGTAACTGTTAGAAAGTAAGAGCAAGAGACCACAACACAAGATAGTAATGAAAAAAAGCCCTAAATTTCAATCCATCAAAGCAGATATTTAGTATACCAAAAATTGCATACCACAAATATGGTACATGTATATATGGAATATGTGATACCTTGTTACTGTATGAAAAACAAATTTTTGTACTTTAATGTATAAAAAGGCATTTAGTTTTGCCACTGAACTCAACTATCAGCATAAATTTAACTTTGGCAGGTATCTATCACATTACTGTTGCTGAAAATAATTCATATTTTATAAAGAAACAGTACTTCTGATGATCTACATTTTTAGGCTGCTATACTGTGCCAACAATTGCCATCCAACTTCCTAACATCTGCCACAGAAAAAAATGTACTTTTACATCTTGTTTGGATTCTAATTTTGAAAAAAACATATTATATCAAATATTCTTTGTCTTGTTTGAAAAAAGTAATTTTAACTAGTTACCCTTTTTTGCTAAGATATTACAAACCCTGTAGAAATCTATTTATGCTACTTCTAAAAGTCTGCTCTCAAGGTCTTAAGATTTTAGTATAAAAAAAGTATCAAGATTAAATAGAAAATCACCATTTGGCAACCAATAAGTAATCCATCCAAGAAACAACAGATGCTAAAACCAGAGGGTAAAAATTTGATGAGGAATGGTATGTTTACAGAGTCTCAAATATTTCCTTTAAATCAAAACACTTATTGATTACAAGAAAAAATCAAAAACATTTATTAATTTCAAAAGGAAAAAATAACGTTATAATGGAGAGACCTAGTAGACAGAAGCTTAATCAAGGGATCAGAGTATGAGACATCACTAGGACAAATCAAACATAAGCTCCACCTGAGGCTGCAAAAAGAACACATCAATCCTTTTGGGATATTCCTGCTGAAAATGTACGACATGAATCTAAACATGACAAAACATCAGACAAAACCAAATGGAGGCACATTCTATAAAATAACTGACCTGTAATGTTCAAAATTTATCAGTTAGGAAAGTCAAGAAAAGGCTGAAGAACAGTTCCAGTTTGAATGAGACTAAAGAAACATGACAACTAAATCTATCCTGCATATAGACCCTTTTGATAAACGGCAAAACTTGGTGATATAGGAGAATGTCTTTGTAAGAAACAAATACTGAAATATTTCGGGATAATTGGGCAATATGTTGAAAACTTACTCTCAAAGGGTCTGAAAGAAAAAAACCTCTTTGTACTAGACTTACAAAAAAAGATAAAAATTTAGATAAACTTAAAACTTTAAAACCAATATTACATATTTCTACCATCTTCAATATTATTTTTATTTCCTTCTGGATTTGAAATTATAGGTCTTGAAACTACTCATCTACTGTTTTGGTTTTCTGAATTCCTAGGTTCCAGTGGGGTTGGGAGATGCTAAAATGTATGGGAATACTCAGGAGTACCACAAAGATTAGGGACTTAGGCATTAACAGAAGGAACAACAAAAATATATTAGGGAAAACTGGAACCTACTATCAAAAGGGCTATCTTCTGGAGGCACACATAAATAGACCTGTAGCAAATCTAAAATAAGTGCTTTTCCAGAAGATGACTGCTACCAAAAAGCAGTGGTAAAATATATTACAGTATGTGGCTAAAAGAATTATTATTTTTACCAGAAAACAAGTCTAAAAATGCATATTGCTACAGAAAGATAAGTTTTTAATTTGACTGTTTATTTTCTACATTGTAATAATTTAGAATGTACCAATTTTTTTAAAAAAGTGGGCATTCATACTTTAAAGCAAACAATGAAACATTAGCAATAACTATAAAAGTACTCTTTTAGTATGCTACCAATTTAAAAAACAGTTCCTTTTTATTTCCCTAAATTTGCTGGTTAAGAGGGTAGAATTGGGAGAATGCAGATTAATAAAGAAATACAAATTCCTAGGCCTCATCCAAAATTCAAACAAGGTCTTCATAATGTGTTCATAAGTACCCTAATAAAACCTTCATGGAGGT
This sequence comes from Mesoplodon bidens, assembly GCF_964165515.1. Classification (NCBI taxonomy): domain Eukaryota; kingdom Metazoa; phylum Chordata; class Mammalia; order Artiodactyla; family Ziphiidae; genus Mesoplodon; species Mesoplodon bidens. Next base: position 76,066,622 of record NC_138168.1, on the reverse strand, counting down.
TCTGTATATATTACTTGTACAGAAAAAAGTTAACAAAGCAGGCTTGAGATCGCTATCCCTAGAAAGGTCAGCTTGCAAGATTAGCTCTCTTCATTGGCAACTGGTAACTTGGCTTTCAAGACAGCTTCCACCATTCTAAGACTGATAAGGGTGGCACACTATGCTATATTATCTATACAAACAATATGGCTTATGACCAATCTCTGCTTTCCTTCTGAGCATCTAAAATTTTGGTACATGATAAAATAAAGCAGAGGGTACCTGTGGACTGACATCAATACAAACTATGGACTTCTGGGCTCAGGTGAGCTTCGCTGGTAGATAACATTTCACACGTGGTAATAACTCATTGCTAGAGGAACTAAGCATGTCCTGTGTGACTCCACTGGGAGAAGACTGTTGGAAACTTCAACCTGGCTTCCTCCAGACTTCACCCCATGTGCCTTTTCCCTGTGCTGATTTTGCTTTGCATCTTTTTGCTGAGTCCTATGAGTCTTCCTAGTGAATCAAACTTGGGGTCATTTTGGGGACTCTGAAAACAATACTTTAATGTACAAAATTACCTTCTTAGAGTTTCAAGTGTTTCAGTACATATTATATATACATTAGCAACTTGCAATTGATAACTTTAAGATGACAACAGTTTAAAGTAAGTCCTATACTACTCACAAAATTATCTACTTTTTGGACTACTGGAGAAAAGAATACTCAGAAGATTATGTAACTTCATTTTCTCAAAGCTCATATTTGCAATTTCAACCACAAATATAGTTATTTGAGATTTTATTTACCTGGTTGTTACAAATTATTTCTATATGTATAAACATTTAAAATTCAAAATGAAAGAAAACCCATCCTTATCATCAAAAACAAACAAATCCAAATGCAAACTCAAAACAGTTTACTGTCCATCACAATTTAGGTGGTATTTAAAAGGGATACATTCTTACCATGTGGAGTTATCGTCTGTACAGGCTTAGCAGGGGATCTCACATTCCATATAGTCAAAGTGCCATCTGAATGACTGCAAATAAATTGTTTTCCTTCATGATGCCAAGCAACAGAGTGGATAGCCTATAGAAGAGTGGTAAAGAATTCCATTTTTAAAAACAAAATTTTATTTAAACACCAAGTTATTCATAATTAATTTTTCATTTTAAACTTTTTCTTATTTCCCAAGCTAACATCAATAATGTTAATCTTAAATTCCCATAACTTAGTCCTCCTGTCATTATGAGATTTAATTTGGTTCTGACACTATTTTAATGTTTTTTACTTTATATACTCCTTAAGTGAGCATAAGAATAATATGATAGTGATATATGTATTATTGACAAGTTCAGGAAAACAAAATGTATTCTTACAGTTTCTTAGAATAAACAATAACTAAACATAAATTACCAAGCAATTATAATCAATATTCCATTGGAAAAACTAGTTGCATTGGACAGATGAGAACAAATTTTAGAAATTAACTAAAATTTTAGAATTTTTAGACAAAAATGTACATTTGGAATTAAGGTCAATTAAAAATACCTCAGACTGAGCTTTAAGACAGGTTACCCATTTCTCACAGTAATTATTAAGGTGACTTTTAAAATGTGAAATTTATTTTATATGTCTGAGCCACTTAAAAACTATCTGAAAAATATTTTTTAAGTTTCAAACTTTTAAATTTATTTATTTTTTAAAAAAATTTAAAATTTTAATAAAATTTTTAAAGGTTACTTTCCATTCACAGTTATTACAAAATATTGGCTATATTCCCTGTGTTGTATGTTATACAATACATCCTTCAGCCTATCTTACACCCAACAGTTTATGCCTCCCACTCCCTGACCCCTAGATTGCCCCTCCCGCACCTCCCCACTGGTAACCAGTAGTTTGTTCGCTATTATATGTGAGTCTTCTTCTTATTTGTTATATGCACTAGTTTGCTGTATCTTTTAGATTCCACATATAAGTGATATCATACAGTATTTGTCTTTCTCTGTCTGACTCATTTCACTTAGCATAATGCCCTCAAAGTCTATCCGTGTTGCTGCAAATGACAAAATTCCATTCTTTTTTTATGGCTGAGTAGTATTCCATTGTATATATATACACCACATTTTCTTTATCCATTCATCTCTTGATGGGCACTTTGGTTGCTTCCATATCTTGGCAATTGCTATGAACACTGGGGTGCATGTATCTTCTAAGGAAACAATCCCATTTACCATTATATCAAAAAGAATAAAATACCTAGGAATAAGCCTACCTAAGGAGGCAAAACATCTGTATTATGAAAACCATAAGATGCTGATGAAAGAAATTGAAGATGACATAAACAAATAAAAAGATATACTGTGTTCTTGAATTGGAGGAATCAATATTGTTAAAATGACCATACTACACAAGGCAATCTACAGATTCAATGCAATCCCTATCAAAATACCAATGGCATTTTTCATAGAACTAGAATAATTTTAAAATTTATATGGAAACACAGAAGACCTTGAATAGCCAAAATGATCTTAAGAAGAATAGAGCTGGAGGAATCATATTCCCTGACTTCAGACTATACTACAAAGGTACAAAACAGTATGGTACTGGCACAAAACAGACACATAGCTAAATGAAACTGGATAGAGAGCTTAGAAATAAATCCATGCACTTATGGTCGATTAATCTATGAAAAAGGAGGCAAGAATGTACAATGGAGAAAAGACAGTCTCTTCAGTAAGTGATGCTGGGAAAACTGGACAGCTACACGTATGGTTTGGCCAACCCAATAAAAGAATGAAATTAGAGCATTCTCTAACACCATATACAAAAATAAATTCAAAATGGATTAAAGATCTAAATGAAAGACTGGATACTATAAAACTCGAGGAAAACATAGTCATAATACTCTTCAACATAAACTGCAGCAATATTTTGTTTGGATCTGTCTCCTAAAGTAAAGGAAATAATAGCAGAAATAAACAAATGGGACCTAATTCAACTTAAGGTTTTTCTACAGCAAAGGAAACCATCGGCAAAATGAAAAGACACCTACTGAACGCGAGAAAAATATCTGCAAGTGATATGACTCGTAAGGGATTAATATCCCACATATTTAAACAGCTCATACAACTCAAAATCAAAGAAACAAATAACCCGATTACAAAATGGGCAGAAGAACTAAATAGACATTCTTCCATAGAGGAAATGGAGATGGCCAACAGGCACATGAAAAGATGCTCAACATGGTTAATCATCAAGGAAACGCAAATCAAAACTACAATGAGATATCAAGTCACACCTGTCAGAATGGCTATCATCAAAAGAACACAAATAACAAATGCTGGTGAGGATGTGGAGAAAAGGAAACCTTCATACACTGTTGGTGGGAATGTAAATTGGTGCAGCCACTGTGAAAAACAGTATGGAGGTTTCTCAAAAACCTAAAAATAGAGTTACCATATGATCCAGCAATTCCACTCCTGGGTATATATCCAAAAAAAACAAAAACATTAATTTGAAAAGACACATGGACCCCAATGTTCATGAAAAATATTTTTATATGACCAAAGTTTGTTACCCTTCAATTTTTTGTTCTGATATTATTTAAATTTTGTCTGTAAAAAATCACTCTCCTACGTTCTCTTTAAATTACTTCTTTTCTATTCAAGTTGATACACTTCTTGTTCTTAATGGTCAACAGACTCTAAAAGCTATCCTACTAGAATGTCTTGAACTGCCGAGTGCAGCACAAAATCCATGTACCTGGAAGTTAAGAGTTTCACTTACATACAAAGCCATCATTTAGTATCATCATTCAATGTCCATTTATTTGGGTTCCTCATATGCTTATAAATTTAAGTTAAATAAAATAATTTAACGTTTATGGATCACATTTTAAAATTTAAATGATGATAGACAAAGACAATCAGCTGTATTTTTATTTATTTTATAAATTTATTTATTTATTTTTATTTTTGGCTGTGTTGGGTCTTTGTTGCTGCACATGGGCTTTCTCTCTAGTTGCGGCAACAGGGGGCTACTCTTTGTTGTGGTGCATGGGCTTCTCATTGCGATGACTCCTCTTTGTTGTGGAGCATGGGCTATAGGCACACGGGCTTCAGTAGCTGTGGCACATGGGCTTAGTTGCTCCGTGGCACGTGGGATCTTCCCAGACCAGGGCTTGAACCCATGTCCCCTGCACTGGCAGGCAGATTCTTAGCCACTGTGCCACCAGGGAAGTCCCTCAGTTGTATTTTTAAATGCCAATATTTAATACAATGTTTTAGGGTCAAAGTATCTCTAACAAAATTCTAAATAAAATCTTAAAACAGTAATAAACATATTCCAAAATATACACATGACATTCCATAAACTCAATCTTAGAATAAGCAATTTCTGGGACTTCCCTGATGGTGCAGTGGTTAAGAATCCACCTGCCAATGCAGAGGACATGAGTTCAATCCCTGGTCTGGGAAGATCCCACACGCTGCGGAGCAACTAAGCCCATGCACCACAACTACTGAGCCTGCACTCTAGAGCCTGTGAGCCACAACTACTGAGCCTGCATGCCACAGCTACTGAAGCCTGCACACCTAGAGCCTGTGCTCCGCAACAAAAGAAGCCACTGCGATGAGAAGCCCGTAGACCGCAACAAAGAATAGCCCCTGCTCATTGCAACTAGAGAAAACCCGCACACAGCAATGAAGACCCAATGCAGCCATAAATAAATAAATAAATAAATAAATAAATAAATAAATTTATTTGTTAAAAAAAATTAAAATAAGCAATTTCTTAGTCGTCTTAATAATGAAATTATTTCTTTAAAATATAAGTAGTGTTAAGAAGCTATACACAAAGCTATTTAAATATTTTTTTAAGTGATAAAAGAAATACAAGAGAGGTTTACAGTGTTATCTGGAACTTATACATAAAAACATTCTAATCTTATCATATATAGAAATGTGTAACATATACATAAGTATATATATTATATAAAGAGAACTAATATTTCTACTTTGCTAAAGAAAACAATATACAGCTTTGTTTAAAAGTACCCTTTATTTTTTAATGAATTAATTTTTTTGCGGTACGCGGGCCTCTCCCGCTGCGGAGCAGAGGCTCCGGATGTGCAGGCTCAGTGGCCACGGCTCATGGGCCCAGCCGCTCCACAGCATGTGGGATCTTCCCGGACCAGGGCACAAACCCACGTCCCCTGCATCCATAGGCGGACTCTCAACCACTGCGCCACCAGGGAAGCCCCTATATGCAGCCTTTTAATAGTAAATATTACAATGCTACACAATATGTGGTTGGTTGAATCCACGCTTGTGGAACCATGGACATGGAGGAATGGAGTATATGGAGGGCTGACTCTTAAGTTATATGTGGAGTTTCAACCTGGTGGCAGGTTGGTGCCCCTAACCAGCGCTGTTCAAGGATCAACTGTGTATTAATATTTACTAAGAATAAATTTTATGACTTTGCATCTTTGTTCATTAGTCTGTAGTTTTCTTGTAATTTCTTTGTCTGGTTGGTCCGAAGAAAATGCTGTTTTCACAGGATGAGTTAGGAAGTGTGTCCTCCTCTTATATTTTGGGGAAGTATTTGGGTATAATGGGCATTATTTGCTAAAATTCACCCGTGAACCTTCTAAGCCTGGAATTTTCTTTGTGGGAAATATATATATTAAAAATTCAATTTCTGTAGTAAATATACAGTTACACAGGTTAACTATTTCTTCTAGAGTGAGCTTTGGTACTTTCAAGGAATTTGCTGTTGCTTAAGGAATTTGTCCATTTCTTCTAAGTTGCTGAATTTAGGTTGTACATATATCCTTAATGCTCTCTTTGTATTCTTGTAGAAATTAAAGTGATATCCCCTTTCTCATACCTGGTATAGGTAATTTGTGTCTTTTTCTCTTTTTTCTTATCCCTCTGGCTGTTTATCAATTTTATTGATCTTCATAAAATAAAGATTTAATTTTTTCCTGTTATTTATTTCATTAATTTTTGTTCTTTATTATTTCAATTCTTCAGCTTACTCTGGATTTAACTTGCTCTTTTTGTTTCTTGTGGAGGAAGCTGAGGCCACTGACTTGAGGCTTTTCTTGCTTCCTAATACAAGCATTTAATGCTATAGTGAATGCTTTAGCAGCATTTCATAGACTCACTGTCACATTTTTATATTTTTTTCAGTTCAAAATACTTCCTCATTTCCCTTTTATTTCTTCTTTGACCCATGGGTCATTTAAAAGTTATATTACTTTCAAATATTCATAGATTTTTCACCTACCTTTTTATTATGGATTTCTAATTTAATTCCATTAGAGTGAGAGAACATTTTTTATGATTTCAATCTTTAAAAATTAATAAAACCTGATTTTATGGTGCAAAATATGGTCTGTCTTGATGAATGTTCTGTGTGTACTTGAAAAGTACGTGCATTTTGTAGTTAAGTGGAGTGCCCTGATACCTACTTTGCAAATGCTGATACAGCCATTTCAGCTGTCTTCTCATTAGTGCTAACATTACTTTTTCCTAAAACATCTGTGTCTTTATATTTAAAGTGGGTTTCTTACAGATAGCATATAGTTGGATCTTGCTTTTTAATCCAATTTGACTATCTCTGCCTTTTAACTGGGGTATTCAAACCATTTACATTTAATACGATTGTTGATATAGCTGCAATTAAATGTATCATCTTGCTATTTTTTTTCCTGTTTCTCCCATCTATTCTTTGCTTCCTTTTTCCTTTTCTTCTGCCTTCCTTTGGAATGAAACAAAATTTTAATTCATTTTATTTCCTTTCTGGCTTATTTGGGTTACTGTTGTTGTTGCTTTGATGTTCCCATTAGAATTTGCAATATGTCTTTACCGTATCAGAATGCACTTTCAAGTAATATTACATCACTTTAGGTACAGTAAAATAACCCAATTATTCCTTATTAAACAACAATATTCTGTCTCCTGACCTTTGTGTTGTTTTTATCTGTATTTTAGTTCTATGTAGGTCATAAACCCTACAATGCATTTTTATTATGTTTGGATTGAATAATTAATTATCCCTTAAAAAAGGCTTTTATATCTACCTACATATCTGCCATTGTGGTATCCTTCACTCCTTTGAGTAGATCCAAATTTCCATATCATATCATTTACCTTCTGCATGAAGGACTTCTTTTAATATGTCTTGTAGTGAAAATCTGCAAATGATGAATTCTTTGAGTTTTTATGTGTGTAAAAGTGTTTATTTTACCTTTGTTTTTGAAAAGATATTTTTGCTGGATATAATTCTAGGTTGACAATTTTTTTCTTTCAGAACTATAAAGGTATTATTCAACTGTGTTCTGGTTTGCGTTGTTCCTAAGGAAACCATTTGCTGTCATTTTAATCTCTGCTCTTCGGTATTTAATGTATTTAATTGTCCTCCCCCTCCCCACCCTCTGGTTGCTTTTAAGATTTTCTCTATCACTAGGTTCCAATTTTTTTTTTTTTTTCCTGTGGTACGTGGGCCTCTCACTGTTGTGGCCTCTCCCGTTGCGGAGCACAGGCTCCGGACGTGCAGGCTCAGTCGTCATGGCTCATGGGCCCAGCCACTCCGCGGCATGTGGGATCCTCCCAGACCGGGGCACGAACCCATGTCCCCTGCATTGGCAGGTGGACTCTCAACCACTGTGCTACCAGGGAAGCCCAGGTTCTACTTTTAAGCAACTGAAATATGACGTGCTTTTGTGTAATTTTCTTCATGTTTCTTCTGCTTTGAGTTCGTTGAACTTCTAAGATTTCTGTATATTCTAGAAGTTCATAGGGTTTAAAGTCTTCATCAAATTTGGGAAACTTTGGGTCATAAGTTCTTCAAATATGTTTTCTGTCCACATGCTCCCTTCTGAGACTCCTACTACACATATATTAGTCTTCTTGAAGTTGTACCACAGTTCACTGATGTTCTGCTCATTCTTTGCTCATCTTTCATATTGAGTAATTTCTACTGCTATGTGTTTTCAAGTTAATCAAGCTTTTCTTCTGCAATATCAAATCTTCTGGTAAACCCATCCAGAGAAAATTTTTCATCTTAGACATTTTTCATCTCTAGAAATTACACTTGTGTTTTTGAAGTCTTGCATGTCTTTCCTCAACATTTTCATGCTTTCATTTACCTTTTAGAGCATATGGAGTCTGTTTAATATTTGTTTTAGTATCCTTGTCTACTAATTATACCATCAGTATCATTTCTGTGTCTGTTTCTATTGACTGCATTTTATTCTCCTTTTGCATTATATTTCCTGCTTCTTTGCGTGCCTCATAGATTTTTATCTGGATGCTAATCATTGTGAAATTTATGATGGGTTGTTATGCTCTTTTAAAGATTTTTGAGCCTTTTTTCTGGGATGCAGTTAAAAATGCTGCTTGGAAACAGCTTAGACTTTTTAAGGCTTGCTTTTAAGCTCTGTTGGGCTAGCTGAGCCAGCCTGTAATGCAGGGCTAGTTTGGCCCCACTGCTGAGGCAGTACTTTTCTGAGCACTCTTCCTGATGCCCTGTCTACTGCAAGCTTTCTCCATTCTGCTGGGAATGTGAACTACTCTCAGTCCTCTGTGTGCTATGAGAATTGTTCTACCTACTCCTTTCCAGTGGATCTTTTCCAAGCCTCACACCCATGCGGTAATCAGTATTCAGCTGAAGACGCAGGGTGAAGGGCTCCTTGCAAACTTTTAAAACTATCTCTAGGCAGTTCTCTACTCTCTGTTACCTTGTCCTATAAGCTATGGATATCTTCCCCAATTTCCCAACTCTGCCTCCTCAACTCAGGGAGACTGTTGGGCTTATTAACGTAGGTTCTCTCCTTCCCCCTTCGTGGGCTGAGACCTGGAAGATCTCTCCAGGTCATAAGCTAAGGCAATTGAAGGGTTCACCTTGTTTCCCCTCTCTAAGGAATCCCTGTTCTACACTACCTGCTAATTTCTAAAAACTGTTCTCTCATGTATTTTTTCAGTGTATTTAAGGTGACATGGCAAATTCCCTGTGACTCCATAGTGGCTAAAGCCAAGATAACTATTTAAATCACAAAAGCAAAACAAAAAAAAGTCAGTTTTTAAAATGTGCTTTCATTTTGACATAGGAAACAGCTCTACAGGCCAAAGCTTCCAGAGAAATGACAAGAACCGTTTATTAAAACTATTCTTTTAAAATAATTTCAAGATCTTGATTGGTGAATCACAGAATACTTACTAACTAAAAAGCTTTAAATACAAAAAGTATACAGTTATGAAAGCAAAGGAAATTCTTTTAGTCAAGCTTACAAAGATAATATGCAGACATTTACAAAGTATTCCAAGTATTGCTACAGTTGCTCAAGGTAGTCTGCTTGAGCAACTGAAAGCATCAATATGAACACATGACATATTTCTCAAAAACAAACAAACAAAACCACTTACACATTTCCTAGATCTATTCACTGAATTGGAAATTGTGAACACTCCTGGTACCCAAATTATGGTCACTAGATACCATTTCACACTGAAAGAGGCCAGTTTCATGGAAAAAGATATTCTAAATTTGGGACAGAAATATACAAGATTAATAGGTATACTTTGTTATAACAGATGGCAAGGAAGCTATCTAAGAGTATTATCACCAGAGGACTCGGGAAACAATTGGAAGAGATTCACTGACCAAAGATGGGACAATTCGAAAATCAATAAGGATAATAACTTCAGTGTATTGAAGCATATGAAATATGTTTAAATCTTTGAGTACACAGTGAAACAGAAAACAAGAACAAATTACCCATCATTAAGATTACTAGAGAACAGCCCCTTTAGAGTAAATACTGAAATAAAAAGAAAGAATCAAGCATTTATCCTGCCTTTCCTATCTGAACTGTCCTACTATATAACCAAAAGAGTAGACAAGAAGTTTCTCTTTACTGAAGTGTCCCAGATAATAGATAGAGAAGGAATTATAAAATTAGAACTTCCCTATTTTGCAACAACTATGCACTAATAGATCTAGGCCTTGAACGTCACTGGCTGCTAAAATCACAAACAGACACTAATATTCAACCTGGTAGAAGAACATCAGCATCATCTATGAAATGGTCTTGCTAAAAATGAAAAAAATGAAACTAAATATGATCATGCCTCAGTAAACCATCCAATTTATAGGAAATCTGAGGGCAAAAAAAGACAAAATCAATCAATCACAGTCTTTATTTGGATCCTAAAGCAAGCAAACTATAAATATTTACAGCATACTATCACTTGTATAAAATTTAAAAATAGCATACATTTATTAATTTGTTTGTAAATGCAGAAAATATCTCTGGAAGAATACATGAGAAACTAACATTGGGATGTGAGGTAAGGTAACTGGATGGCCAAATGACAGGAGTTGCAGAGATTTTTTTTTCTATCTTTTGACCTATTTTAATATATTATTTCATATATATGCAAAAAATGTACGTTATTGCAATTAAAAAGGTTGACTAAAAAATCACTAATTAAGTTCTTAGAGAAGCCGTTCTGAGCTAGAGAAATGACAACAGCTTTTGATTAGCAAAAATAATGTTATTACCTCATCGTAGGTGTATCTGTAGTCTGCTTTCTTTGATTTGAGGTCCCATAACACTACTGTTCCAGATTCAAAGCCAATCAAAAGCTGTAATAAAAGAAAATGCCACATTACCTAGGAATGACATAAATCATATGAAACATTTATTTGCTGATGATAAAGATAATTATTATCATTCATATGCTTCAGCTATGAAATTATAATATAATTAAACAACTGCATTGCTAATTACTAATCACATGGATGACATGGGAATACTTCATTGCATATTTATATGCCTTTGATCATTAGGGATTCAACATATATCATACAACTGATTATTGAAAATGAAAACAGTACCATTTTGAAGTCCAGAGGGTATATTTTCATTAATTAATATGTTACTAATAAAAATTAACATTTTCATGTGCTTTAAATTTTACAGACTTTTCTAATTTAACACATTATCAGGCAATCTCATTTACTCATCTATATATTGATTAGTTCCAAATTATATCTAGCCTAGACCTCTCTCATGAGATTCAGACTTATAATTCCAGTGGTCACATGTTCACATATTTATTCCATAAGAACCTCAAAATAAATGTGTCCAAAAGTGAATTCATTATTTTCTTCCCTACCCTCCTTTTCTGGTATTCCCTATTGCAGTGTCTCTCAGCATTCTTTTTTATTTTAATATTCATTAAGTCGCTCAGGCAAAAACCTTGGAGTCATCCTTAACTCTAGTCTCTCCCCTACCAGGTAAAATCATCAAGTAATTTAAAAAGTACACTCTAATATCTCTCTAATTTACTTTCCTCCACCTCCAATACCTCTCTCTTGGTTCAAGATACAAAAATCTCTTCTCTAGTCTCTGATCTCTCTGACTCTCCAGTCTGGGCCCTTTTTTTAACCCATTCCATATTGTAGCTAGGGTGATAGTTCTAAAATGCAAATCTGATCATGTAATGTAAGCTTTTTGTTTAAAACTTTTTAATGCCTTACCATTATTTTTAGATCAAGTCCAAACTGAATAATCTGACCTACAAGATACATCATGGTCTGGCCTCTGCTCACCTCCCCAGCTTCATCCTTTTCCACATCCCTCTTACCCAATACATTCCATTATATATTTCAGGTCATGCTCTCTCTTACCTTTATGCCTTTGCCCATTCTGTCACCCTAACTGGGCCACTGCGTTCGAATGTTATCCTTTTTGCTTGACTAATCCTACTAATCCTTCATGTCATTTTAGCTATCACTTCTTCCTGAAAGTCTTCCTTGACCTACCAAATGTAAGTCAATGCCCTTCCTATGTGCTCCAACAGCAACCTGTACATTTTTTAACCTGAAGGGTCACTAGACAATAAAATAATGTCTTTTTCCTCATCTGAATTCTCTTGCAAACTGTAACACTGTTCTATTTAAGCAAGAACTGATTTTATCTTGTTTACTACTATACCTCTAACATAAGACAGAGAGCCTGATATGTTGTAGGTACTTTTTTTGTGAATGAATACATTTTTTGTGAATGAATAAGTTCCGGAATGAAATGCATGTTCTTGCCTCACAAACTGTCTACTGTTTACCACCTCCTGCACTGGCATTTTCCAAATCTCAGTATTCCCCCTGCTTGAAACCTTCTCCCTTTTTAATGCACTTTTATTCACTTTTTATTCACTTTTAAGAATTTAGTCTTGCTTCCTTGGGTAAGCCTACTCAATTCCTCTGGACAGACGGAGATGCTTCTTCTCTTACACTAGTAAATGCATTTTCATCTATATGTCTCTAATATCTAATATACTGCCTAATGCATAGTAGCTATTCAATAAATATTTGTTTAATAAATACATGAATGATTGGTAGCTAGCCAATAACTCTTCATGTAATCTGGAGATATGAACAAATTTGGGGGCAGACCCAGTAACTTTAACTAAATAGCAACTTAGTGGATTTCAGACTACGGGGACATTTGGAAGAATGAGTCATTGAAACTAACGAAATAGATTTTCCCACCTTGGTAGGAAGTACACTTAATTTTCCTAACATAAACTCTTCTTTCTTCGGCAATCTGAAATACATACTCTTTCTGGAAAAAAAAAACAAAACTGGTATTTGTTTCCTTTACCTTTTTCTAGTCCTTCTAAATATCTTGGACATGTATATGGCATTTTCTGATGGGGGAAGTAAGAGAGGAACTTCAGGAATAAGGAAAGAGATGGAAAAATATAAAATTAAAGAATTGATATACAGTATAAACAATACTGGATTGCTCAGGACACAGACAACTTAAGCTCTAGCCTTAGATCTGCCACTTAGTAGCTATGTAACTTTTAAAAAAAATAATTTTTACCCATCCAGATCTTAATACCATAAGAGGGTTAAAGTAAACTTTAACCCCTCTAGCCAGCTGTATCTTCCTAAGAATGTTAGAAATCTGTGCCAATAAGTTAAACTTTAATCCCTGCAATCTCTTAAATATTAAAAAATAGAAGAACTAACTGAAGGATGTGGTACTTATAAATAGAAAATTGCACAACTAAGGTGCTAATAAATTTGGAAGTGAGAGAAAACATTTTATGTTAGGATTATCAGGAAAGGTGTCATGAAAGATATGTATTTAATCTGAGCCTCAAGATGTGAGTAGGAATTCAGCAGAGAAAGAACAGTGGGAAATAACTCCAAACAGAGGGACTTATATAAATAAGGCATGGAGGTAGTAAAGAGCAGCTCACATTTGGACAACAATAACTATTTGCTTCAGCACAGCATTCAGGTAAAGATGTTCCCAAAGATAATGAAACCTAGGGCTATGTTTTAAGGAAACATTGTTTTGTTTGTTAGATACTGCAGAACCACTGAAAGCCTTTGAACAGGAGAGCAATAAGATTAAAATGGCACTCTAGGAAGATTGATCTGGAAATGACTCAAGAATGGGTTGGAATGCCTTGAACTGCAGTGGTCATAAGGAGATTGAATAGAAAAGACACTGCAATGGAAGGACTGAAATGATTTACTGACTGATTCAACGTAGAAGAAAGGGAAGTTTTCAATTCTTCCACCAGGTCTCCCACCCAAAGATTGGCTTTTAGACAATTATCTTATACCAAAAATAAGTAAGTAAAGTGAAGGTACAGGTTACTGTAACTTGCTTCATGTAGTTTCCCTCAAACCATACAATTGTATGATATAAGCTAGCTCTAAACAGTACCGCTATCCTTTTGTTTTCCCAGGGTTAACAGAACAGTGTTAACACAACATATAGGCTCTACCACTCTCACTAACTGAAAAAAGGTAAAACCTGAATAAACTTCACAAAATCCAGAAATTTCATTTCACTGATTTCTGATACTGATTAACTTTCTAGTATTGATGCAGACAAATTTTCATGAAATTTTATAAGTAGAAAAAATATCATTAAATAGAACTACTGAGAGATTGGTTTGAATTAAGAAGTAGAGATTAATGGAAAAGGAAATTTTATTATTTTTCAGAGTACTAATGAACCTAAATTAACAACAGCTAGGTAATGACTGCATGAAACTGGTTTCAAGTATAAAAAAATTAAGTATTATTTAAAAAAAATCTCTACTGGTCTGAGCTATTTATGGAGAAAAATTTAGGGGAGAGAGATACAGAGACAACTCTAACATAAGATGTTATGTGATAAGCACTATAAAAATTGTTTAACTAGTGTAAAAAAGAATTCAAGACCAAAAGAAAATGGTTTTTGTCAGGATTATCAGAAAATAAGGGGAATTATTCTAAATAAGCCAAAAACAAGTTAACAACCTTTAACTGTATTTATTAAATTTTACTTGTTTTAGAGCTTTCTTCTTTAAAATGTAAATATTTTAATTTTCACTTGTTCTTCATAATGCATAAATAAGCAATTAAGTATATATGATATACCACCTTTGTTATCAATCTCAACTTTGCAGAGTAAGTGTAGTTCTGGAATAGTTTGCATATTTTAAAAATACAAAATTCATGCATTTAAGTAATAAATATATATATTCTAAAAAATCTACCTTTCCTTCATCCATTGGATTATCACTTATATGGACGACAGGTCCTGGGTGAGATTTAGATGACCTAAAAGAAAAAAAGTTAAGATGTTTTTTCTCAATTAAAAACTGCAATACTATTACATATTCATTACAATAAGAATAATGAATGGAAAATAAAGATATATTTACAAAGGTTGAAAACATTTCAGCAAGTGATCAGTAACAGATGTATAGTTCTCAATATGGATCAAAATAGGAATCAGGAAAAATAGTGGCTCTCACATTGATATAAGTCAGCAAATTTAAAATTATGTACACTTTCTGTATAGGAAAGAATCTTCAATTTTGTATTTTAGCACAGAAAATTTATTCTCATGGTAGAATTCTCAAAGTTAATATTTTAAAATAAAGCAGCATCTAAAATATTGCTATCTTTATTTTACTCAATTCTAGCCTCCAGTTGGGGCATCTCATCTAGTTCCACAGTTCATACCAAAAATAAGAAAAATTCTATTATGGCTTTTAAAAAATCAACAAAATAATGTCACCAATATTTGCTCAGAGAAAAAAGAAGTCATACGGATAAGAATGTAGCTGAACTGATGCCTATAGAGTAGAAATAAGCAGAAATAACCCATTCATAAACTCTAAGAGTTGAGAGGCCAGTCCACTTCATTGAGAGCCACTTGTGAAACCACACAGACACCTGCACCAGCCCTCCCCGCTATATGTTGTGATCAACTCAAAGAACAGACCTAGAAAACCTTGTGCCAAGGGACTGAGAAATAACAATGTTCCTGATAAAGGAAGGAAAACCAAACATAATACACCATTACAGCTGCAACAACACATTACTTAGGAGATACGCCACAAATTTATCCTTATGTCAAATTCTGTGGAATGCAACAATATGGAACTATTTGTTTATAAACAAGAAGAAATGTTGAAAATGAACCTTGCCAATATCCTTAAATTCTGATTTTTATGTCTAAATAATATAAGAAAAAAATTAGAGAAAGAGATAAGATTCTACGACAGTGAAAAGTTAGCACTAAAGATCCTTAGGGCCCTATAGCACAACCCAGTTTTTGTTGTCATTACTGTTAAATAAAAGCAATCATTAACATATCAAAACTAAGGAAAATTAACTGTCAAATTAATTCTGCAATGTTATACTATAAACATTTACATTATATTTGGTAATTACTAAAACACAGCAAGTAGTGGTTTAGATCAGTGTTTTCTAAACATTGGTGGCAACTTGTTAGTGGGTCATGAAATCAATTTAGTGGGGCATGACCAAGCATTTGAAAGAAAAATAATTAGATGATAAATGTACAGAAAAAAATCTGGAATGTTTTTCACCTAATAAGAATAATGGTTTTATTAAACTTGTGCTATAGCTTAAATATATGTGAACACATTTATATATAATACGCATATGTATCTATGTAGATATATGTAAAGCATTTAAAGTTTCAAACTGCCAATGGGGCAATACTTGCAAAAGGCTGATAAATCTGTATTTAATATTAAAAATTTAATTCTATACTTACTAATTAGCTATTATATAATATTATCATATATGGTACTGATAGTTTCAGATATGGAATATTTGTTCAAACTCACAGTTCAATGGCTTTATTCCACATAATGACGTAGCCTGAGAGTGTGAACGACTCCACATTGACAATATGTATATTACCTCGTTCAGTGCCCACATAGAGCCACTTACTCTGGAAAGGCAGATGGCAAAACGTAATCCTGCAGGAGAAAATATATCCAAAAAGGAAATCAGAAAAATATCTGGTAAACTTTATTAACTGTATTAGAGGGTTAATAATGACATATACAATTTAGGAAAAGCAAAAAAGATACAACTATCAGTTTTATCAATTCATTGTAGTTAATATTCAATTATGCTAATTCAACTTTAATGTCAAATATAAGTCTTTACAGTAAATAGACAGCATAACCTGATAGAAAGAAGATGAGTTTTGACATTAGTATGTGTTTCAAATCTGGCTATGTTATCCACTGTGTTACTTCAGACATATGACAAATTTAACCTTTAAAGCCACAAAGTGAGTCTAACACATCACCCCTAGGTACTACCGTATTTCTCAGAAGTTATTAACCACACGAATCCATCTCGGTACCTGTGCTGACTACTCCCTCTACGCAAAATGCTCCTCCTCCTCATGTTCTTCTTCTGTTCAAGATTTAGTTAAAATGTCACCTTCACTCAAATTGATACCCCAACACTTTTGTATCTCTATCAGGCTTGCCTTGTAAGAGAGTCTACCTTCCTCACTAACTTGTAAGCCTTTGGAAGGGCTAAGATCCTCTGTACTTAGGCTTAGACAATGATACTGGAATATGCTCAAAACTATTTCCTTCTAAGTCCTGATGATATAAAAGTCCTTCACTGACACATAATAATAATTTACATGCATGTATTAAACTTTATAATCATTCCAACAATTTCTAACGTTTTCTATATAAGCTCAGATAACAAGGTTAAGAATGGAAAATACCTTGTCCTTTTTGTAGAACTTATTTTTAGTAAAAACAAATAAATAAAGATAGTATGTTATGAAACCAGATAATGCTCATTTTTTCAGACTACCTATTGTATCTCTCAAAATATACTATTTAAAATTTTAATGGAATAGCCCTTTCAATAATACACAATGATGATAATCACTGCTGAACCCTCAAACTGACAGTAGTCATTAGGCAAGATACAGCATACAGAACATTTGCTATTCCCATTAACATAATTTCATTACAGAGAATTTTCAAGATGAAAACACTTCAAATAAATACATGCAACTCATGGTCTCACTATTTCCTAGAGTTAATGTTCATTTAGATAATTACTTAAGGTTCATCATCTATATTTTTTGTTGAGTGTTTTATATGATAGCATGTCATCTTTCCAAAGGGTTTATGTAAATTTAACAAAGCAAAGAAATGACTACTGAATCAAAAAAAATCTTATAGTACCTTATTACTTCACAAGGCAGTAAGTCCACAGTACCTTTATGAAAACTTTAGGGCCATATAGGTTTCAGAATGCAGAATTTTCCACATTTTACAAAGGTACCTAATAAGTATTTATATATTACCTAATATGGTGGTAGCACCTTGTAAACACACTGATTATTTCTGAGGTATAATTTTTGGCAGTTTCTTTTACTTGAGATATAATTGTCCTATAACTTTAGTTTCAGTCGTACAACATAATTCAACATATGTATGTATTACGTAATGATCACCACAATAAGTCAAGTTAACATCCATAGCCACAGGTATAGTAAGAATTTTTTTCTTCCTGTGATGAGGACATTTAAGATCTACTCTCTTAGCAAAGTTCAAATACATAACACAGTGTTATTACCTATAGTCACTAGCGGTTTCTTAAAAAGTTACACCTACCATATGATCCACCTATCCCATTCCTAGGTATTTACCCAAAAGAAGGAAAGTACATGTCTACACAAGACCTGTACACAAATGTTCACAGCAGCTTTGCAACAGACCCAAACTGGAAAAAACCCAAATGTCCTTCACCAGATAAATGGGTGAAAAAATTGTGTTATATACTTAGAATATTATTCAGTAGTAAATAAGAACATGCATACAACATACAACATGCATACATGCAACACCAATGAATCTCAAAATCCTTAAGATGAGCAAAAGCCAGACAAAAAAGACATATTTGATCGTTCCACATACAATTTATATGCAATAGAAAATGCAAACTAAGCTATTGTAACAGAAAGCAAATCAATGGTTGCCTGGATTGTGAGGGTAGAGGCCAGTAACAGAAGAGGGGAGAGATTACCACAAGGAAACATTTTGGGGTGATGGGTAGGTTCATTATCTTGATTGACAGTTTGGTGACAGTTTCATGAGTGTATATATGTGTCAAAACTTATCAAATGGCTTATTACTTTAAATATGTGCAGTTTATTATATGTCAATTATACCTAAATTAAGCTATTTTAAAATTTTTTGTTTTCAGAGATTTGTGGCTTTAGGAATTATGAAAAATAAGATTGTGACTCTGATTAATACACAGGCACAAGCTCTGGAGTTAAACTGCCTGGATTTAATTTGAGCTCTGTCACTCACTAGCATGTGGCCTTCGGTAAACCATTCAGTCTCTCAGAGCCTCAGTTTTTTAAGTGGTAA
The DNA here is from genome assembly GCF_964165515.1 of Mesoplodon bidens. Taxonomy (NCBI): domain Eukaryota; kingdom Metazoa; phylum Chordata; class Mammalia; order Artiodactyla; family Ziphiidae; genus Mesoplodon; species Mesoplodon bidens. The sequence continues at coordinate 76,047,876 of NC_138168.1, read as the reverse complement.
AGCACATCTACCTTAGTGTTCACCTGAGGATCAAATAAGACAAAGCATGGTAGATGCTTAACATGGGGCCTGACACAGGTAAGTGCTCAATAAATGTTAGCTAATTATTATAAAAAACTAAGTGATACTCTACCAATTAGAAGTTATAGGGCAAATTTTAATGACATCAAGAAAATAAGGTACAATAATAGCATGCCAGATACAAAATGAACAATGCAATAAATATCATAAAAACAACTATTTCTGGTACTTCCCCGGTGGTCCAGTGGTTAAGAATCCGCCTTCCAATGCAAGGGACAAAGGTTTGATCCCTGATCAGGGAACTAGCTCCCACATGCGTGTCGCGACTAAGAGTTTCAGTGCCACAACTAAGGAGCTGGTGAGCTGCAACTAAGGAGCCTGCCTGCCACAACTAAGACTCAGAGCAACCAAATAAATAAATATTAAAACAAACAAAAAAAACCCAAATATTTCATTTGAAATGTGCCTTAAACTAAAACATGAATATAGCTCAAATATTCTGAACATTCAAAAATAATTTCAAAATAAATAAGTCAAAATAATGACAGTTTGATTTTAAAAAAATCAGAAATATCCAACTTCCTGATCTGTTCTGCTATTTTGCAATTTCCCATTATTCTTCAAAAAACAGTAGTTATTGGCTTAATACAATTACATGATCCATCTTTGATTTTAATACTAACAAAATTATTTAAATAATGTGTTTACAAAGTTTGAACTTATCTCCTTAAGGGCAGACATTTTGGATATATCATACAATATTTTCTGTTCCTAGCACAGCAATACCATACTGCAGCTGTTTCTCAAATATTTAAAGAAATGAAGAATAAATTCTTTACTGTTCAGAAAAAAATCTAGAACTTTTCCTTAGGCTCACTTTTTCAATATAAGCTGCCATAGTAAGATTTTTTTCCCCAGTCAACTATAAAACTAACTTACATTGCTGGGAAATTTTAAGCAACTTTATGTTTTAATCTTTATCCTATTTGATATTTAACATTTTAAGGAGGAACTTAAACTGTTTACTTACTGATCTGACACGAAGACTTTAATACTGTCCCTAGAATGAGTCTTGTACACTTAAAAAAAAAAAACAATCATAGGAGTGTATTTGTACAATGCACTACCAAATTTAAAAATTACTCTGTTCCATTATTACCATCATTATTTGAGTCAACTGAGAAGGGGGAAAGTCAAATAGTTTTTATCACAATTAACTTGATAATTTATTAACTAGCAAATTTTAATGGGTAATAAACAGATTGGATTAGGAATAGTGAGAAAAATAAAATTCAATGTTGCAATCAAATAAAATGATACCATGCCAGTGATTTAGGGAAAGGCCAATAAGAAAATGTGGTCCCCCAAAACATATTACTAAAAGAGCAAGTCAATCAACATGCCTTACCAAGAACTGCAAGATTCTAAATTTGGGGCAATTTAATCAGTCAGTTACCAAAACATAAAACTGGTGGTTAACACAAACTAGACTTTACTTATTATAATTAAGAGTGTCTTTTCAATCTGTTATATAAACATGACCTTATTTCCTTGTTTACAAAATAAGAATCTTAGCCTCCTCTGTTGAAAATTAAGAGAATATATAACTAAGTAAGCTTTTATGTAATAATTAAATTGATGAAACTATTATACTAATTGATTCTTTAAAAGGAATAACATGGGCTTCCCTGGTGGCGCAGTGGTTGAGAGTCCGCCTGCCGATGCAGGGGACACGGGTTCGTGCCCCGGTCCGGGAAGATCCCACATGCCGCGGAGCGGCTGGGCCCGTGAGCCATGGCCGTTGGGCCTGCGCGTCCGGAGCCTGTGCTCCGCAACGGGAGAGGCCACAGCAGTGAGAGGCCCGCATACAGCAAAAAAATAAAAAATAAAAAAATAAAAAAAATAAAAGGAATAACATATTAGCATACTTAAAACTATATACACATATTAAAAACTATATACATATATTATGTACATGTCTGATATGTACACATATACATATACATATATAGAGAGAGATTTGTTGTTATTTAATGAATCTAAGAAAGTGATCCATGATAGAAATCTAATATTTTTCAGTAAAAGTAGTCATGAAACAAATGGCACTGAATAGCTAATTCATAAGGAGTTCAGATCAAAAGATGTGAAAAATACTGAAAATAAATAGAAAGTTTCAACAGTGAACCAAATATCACATATGGCAAAATACTACATTGATGGCCCCAAAAGATCTCATCTCCCTCCCTGTATCCTCTTGCTTGTATAGTCCTCCCCTCCACTTAGGCTAGGACTGACCACATGCCTTGCATTGGGCAACGGAACATTAGCTGTTGTGCCACAACCAGAAATCTGAAAAGCACTTGCACATTGGGGATTCTCTCTTCCTTACGCTTTTGGAACCCAGATGTCATGTGATAAGCCCAGAATAACATTTTGGAGACACTGGCCCAACCCATAGATGGCAACGACCACCAGACATGTGTTAGGCAAGCTAGATCATCCAAGCCACCTCAGCAACCAGATGAGCATGGTACATAGGCGACTACAGGGGAAGACCATTCCTGCTGAGCCCAACCCAAGTTACTGATCCACAGAATTATAAGCAAACAAAATAACTGCTATTTTAGTCTCTTAAATTTTGGGATGTTTTGATATGCAGCAATAGATAATTGATCTATTACATAATATAATCCACTCAACTAAAATTTTTAGTTGAAAATGAAGACAAGCTATAAAAACATACAGGAAAACAAATTCTTATAGTTTTAGAATTAGGTTAAGAAGACCGCAGGAAAACTTTTTAGGAATGCAAGTGCATGTATCATGAAGCTAAAACATTACCTTGGATTAAAAACAAGTTCATGGACTCTCCTGGTGGCACAGTGGTTAAGAATCCGCCTGCCAATGCAGGGGACACGGGTTTGATCCCTGGTCCAGGGAGATCCCACATGCCGTGGAGCGACTAAGCCCATGAGCCACAACTACTGAAGCCCGCGTGCCTAGAGCCCGTGCTTCACAACAAGAGAAGCTACCACAATAAGAAGTCCACGCACTGCAATGAAGAGTAGCCCCTGCTCACCACAACTAGAGAAAGCCCGCGTGCAGCAACGAAGACCCAACGCAGCCAAAAATAAATACATAAATAAATAAATTAAAAAACAAACAAAAACAAAAAAACAAATTCATGACTATTGTTTTTCATGCACTTTTATTATAAAGATTAATTTTTATTTTAATGTGATAAAGATCATAATAAATGACAGTGGCTTCAGTTTTTACTGATACCAGGAGATCAAGTTAATTTAAGCTTATGTGCTGACATTATTAAAGCAAAAGGTTATACCAAAAATAATTTATAATACATATAGTTGAGAGCGCATGGAAAACATTAAAACTCAGTGAACACTAATAAGGTTATATAAGAATGGCATATTAAATTGAGACTGATAAGGTACTTTAAAATGGACAAGTTAAGCCAAAAAAAGGGGGTGACTGAAACCAATATAACAGAAATACACAGATGATAAAGTTGCATTCCCTCAGTGTGTCACTAAATGGAGCTGCATTCTGAATCTCTATACTGGACTTAGACACAGATATACTTATCCTACTCAAAGTGTTACTGGGAACACAATAATTTTTATACTTGCTTGAGGGACTTTAAAAAATGTATAACATGCTAAGTTTTAGGGAGTGATACATATATCCTATTCACTATCCTTAGCAGCAGTTTTTCAAATACTATGTAGTCAACAAGCTCCATATTAGGAAGATTTACTATTACCAATTTTCTTTAGCAAAAGAACATGCACAGCCTCCTATGTTGAAATTAATCATCCATAAGCAAGGGAATAATACACAGATGATTACAACTTTACAGTTTAATCCACAGAAAGAAATATGAACCAATAAGCTCTTCTACGTGCCTATACCACCATTTGATCAGCCCGACATGACAGGATATATGTCATCACTTTTATAGCCTCAGCAAAATCACACTATCTTTCACCTAATAAGTACTCAATAAATATTTGTTAAATGGACAAAGGAACTATAAAAATTTGTGAGGATTTATTATGTTAATTAACAATCAGATATTCTTTTTTTTAAACATCTTTATTGGAGTATAATTGCTATACAATGTTGTGTTAGTTTCACAAAAAAGTGAATCAGCTATATGTATATATATATCTCCATATCCCATCCCTCTTGCATCTCCCTCCCTCCCATCCTCCCTATCCCACCCCTCTAAGTGGTCACAAAGCACCAGGCTGATCTCCCTGTGCGATGCAGCTGCTTCCCACTAGCTATCTATTTTACATTCGGTAGTGTATATGTCATTGCTACACTCTCATTTCATCCCAGCTTACCCTTCCCCCCTCCCCTTGCCCTCAAGTCCATTCTCTATGTCCAATCAGATATTTTTGACTTATTCCTTTCTCTATCCTCATGGCCTGGCCCTAATTTAAACCATTATCACAGATGGTTAAATCAATTCCAAGCTGCCCTAAGAGTTATCTTTCAAATCCAAGAGAGGTCACACACACCAATATCTGACTTGAGACTCTAATGGCTTCCTACCTTCTACCATAATGCTTCTGAAGCAATATTTAGTGACATACTGTGGTACAAATGTCTGAGAGAGGGGGTCATAGATGTAAAGTGTGCTGGATTTGGTCAACTGATATTCAGCAGCCTCTCCCATATCCTCCTACATGCCTTCTTTTACTGCAGATGCTAGAAAGCTAAAACCTACATTTACCAGACACTCCTACAACTGGAATTCAAGATGAAATTAAGTTTCTACTAACTGAATGCGCTTAAGATTTATAAGCAGAAGTGAGGCAGAGACCATCTTCCTGCTGATGTTTAAGCTGACAAGAATGTCCATGAAAACCTGAGAGGTAAGAGGCACTAAGAGATAGCAGTGGGGACCAGATACAGCATTCCCAGATCTACTCCTCAGGTGCACATGGTGAGACGCAGTTGTACGGCAGGAATATTAAGTTCTAAAACTCAATAGTTCTAGCACACTTCCAAACATTTTATAAACAGCTATATCCTCGAATTAAATCCCTTTATGCTAAAAACATCTACAGTGCTTTCTGTTTCTGTGTTGAACCCTGACTAATACAGCAAAGAAATGTACCTTATCTGCTACTTATCTATGATAGTTTATAGTAACCAAAAAAAATACCCACTTATAATGTATCTTGTTCAGACATTATTCATTTAATGATTTAAAGTTGGAAAAAGGTTAAGAATAACTTTCTTATAATTGCATAAAACGTTTTTCAAGAAGTAGACCTTGTCCTTGTTTCCAAAATTATCCTATCATTGTTAGACACCTAACAATGTCTAACAAGATACAGTTCCCAAAACACGTGAGACTGCTTTATGACTTAGTACATCTGAACATAATGGAAATTCCCTTTCCCCTTTGTCAGTGTAGGAAATTACTACTAACTCTATAAATCTGTTCATATAGGCTCCTTTGTAATGCTTTATCTAAAATTCCCCGAACATGGTGATATGTCCCTTTTCTGGTTAATCTTTAAAATTTCATAAGAAAATTTCACTACATTTATACAATGCGTTTTCCATTGCATTGTAATTAGACATTTCATCTACCTTAGACGATTATAACTTCCATGTCTTTCCAGAATTGATGACAGTATTTGCATGAACCAGAATCTTAATCGTTTATCAAGTGAATTAATGCAAAAGAAAATAAAAAAGCAAATATTAGATATTTTTCTTAAATTAACTGTACCTTATACTGTTATTAGATGAAAATTTAAGTTTGCATTAATGAACATGGAAATATATTAAAACAGCAGTCAGCTGAAAGCAATTTATAAATCTGTTCAAAGGATTTCCTTTTTATTTGTAGTCCCACATATCTTTTCTGATAAACTGTCACAGCTACTTTCGAAAAACCTTCATCACATCTATAACACAGCAGTACAATGTAATAAATATTTCAAAAAATAAGATTCAGAGATTTTCGAAGGTCGTTTTACATTTGCATTGATTTACTATATGCTTTATCAATTACATCTCAATTTTTACAAAACATTTAAGAACTTTTGGAAAAATGCCAAATAAATCATGGTATTAACCTTCCTTGTGAAATGAGACCTTAGTGTAACATCATCAATGGCGATCAAAAAAACTGAGTATCAGTAAGTAAAACAGTAAATATCAAATAGGAAAACAGTATATGTCAACTACAGAAATAATAAATAACATCTGAAAAAAAAAAACCAAACAAACTGTTCCTTGTTGTATGGGGAGTTTCTTAAAGTTCTGTTTTTAATGATATTATCTTGAGGAATGAAGATGAGAGTGTTTTTATATAACAAATGCTATGATAAACAAAAGCAATCTGGTACTCATCAACAACTGTTAACTATACTTTTTTTCCATTTCTATATTAGATTGCTCTTTACTGTTTGGATAGGTAAACTCTATATACCTTCCAGTCTATGGCTTGATTATTAAAGAAGTTTCTCTGTGTGTGTGTGTGTGTATATATATATATATATATATATATATATATATACACACACACACATATATATACACACACACATAAATATTACCCTATTTGTACATTTATGCAAACTTACTATCACAGTCATTTTTTATTAGTTTTTATTATGTTTGTCTCCTTTAAAATTTACTCTTTCCATAAGTCATATTAATAGCCTGGAACAACATATTCTTCCATATTTTTTCTCCATGTTCATTAAATACACATAAGCTAACATAAATTTGGGGTGGGGAGGGAGTCACTGTTTTTAAAAAGAGTACTATACAAATTATTCTGAATCTTGCGTTCTTATGCATCAGCACCTGGTGGATGGGGTTTGTCTTTTAACTTTATGGTAAGTGTGTTTGTTGTACAGAACTTTTAATCATTTCCTTTTTAGCTTGGGGTTTTTTGGTATGCTATTTAAGCACACCTGGCTCAGGTCTTACAGATATTCCCTGTGTCACTTTCTTTCAAGTTTTATTTTTTCTGTGTTCATTTCGCATTTAAGTCTTTAACTGGCTTGCAATTTATTTTACTTATAAGGTAGGGACCACTTTTCCTTATTTAGGTAAGAGTTGTCACAGCATCTTTTGTTTATTGCATCCTTTTTTGTTTGTAATGCCACCTCTGTCATATATCAAGTGTG